>NC_137563.1:16980310-17582747 GCF_963082525.1 Nesoenas mayeri | reverse complement strand
CTTGATGTCAGCCGCAGCTCTGACATGTTTCAGCTCCACTCCGGTCTGTGTTTCAGATGGTACAGATTTCAGCTCCAGCTCTACGGCCAGTATTTCTGCCCCTGCCCCACCATCCTTATTTCAGCTCCAGCCCAGTCCTGCTGTGTTTATTTCCTCTTTACCCTTACAAGCTTTGTTCCAGCTGCAGCTCCAGCTCCGCCCTTACACAATTTATTTCAGCTCCAGCTCTGCATCATTTCAGCCTCAGCCATGCATCTCAGCTCCAGCGCTGCTGCAAGCTGCTCCCGGCTCTCATAGCAGCACTGGGGGCAGTTGGCAAGGTCGCAAGTCAATCACTGTCCCAATATTACCTTGATTAGCATGTCCTGAACAAAGCCTTGGCCCCTCAAGCCCTGTTTTTTGCCCAGGGACTATCTCCTGCGTTGAGCTCAGCCTGGTACATGCTGGCATCCTGTGATTTGTGGGACAAAGGCAACCAGAACCGCCACCCCAACATCAACCTCCTCCTGACTCCCAGAGCTGGTGTTTTGGGGCTGGGAAGGGCTGCTTGGCCCCCAGTTCCTTGTCCCAAAAGGCAGCACTTGGGGTGGGTCTGAGCCCCAGAAACAGCCTTGAGATCCCAACCCCCCAGTTGGTTTTCAGGCCCAGAAGTGCAGCCCTAAGGCTCTGTGCCCCGTCTCTGAAAACACAACAGTCTTCTGGGTTTTTTTGCCTGCTGAACCCCACAACCGTGCTGGCTTTTTCAGCCCCAAAACAGCCCCTGGGCTTGTTCTCAGGCATCAAACACAGCACTCAATCCCCAGTTTGGGGCTGCAAACACCTCCAAGGCCCAGGAGGGGAGTGCTTGGGAACTTGGGGGGGAGCACCTCCTCCCACAGGGACAAACCATCCCCAGGGCACTGGGATGCACCCACCCTACAGGGAAAGCTTTATTGTACCTATTTTTTTTTTAAGTTACTGTTATACGTTCGGCTTATAATACAGGGTGTTTTAAACAGATGGACCCAATTTCAAAGCAGTATATTTCACAATGGCAACGTGTCACAATTACACAAAAATTTACCAACAGTTTAATGATTTACCAAGTTTTAGTAACCTTTGTATAAATGCTTTGTGTTCTTTCCACCTGCTGCATGGACAACATCCAGATGACAGTTGAATTACTCCCAAACACCTCTTGAAGTGCCTTTTTCTCCCAACACCCCAACACCCCCAGCCACACGGGATGCCCAGACACATGGGACCCCCCAGACGCATGGGACCCCTGGCCCCAAAGCCACAGACTCCCTGGGCCCCTCACCTCCCCGAGTGTCTGGGCAGAGCTCCCCTGCCCCAGGGTCACTCAAAGTGTCCTGGATGGTGCCTGTGGCGTGGCCCTGGCCACCAGCACCACTGCGGGAGTGCGCTGGGGACCCACCGGGACTGGGATCAGGGCCGGGACCACCTGCCTGGTCCAGCCCATTTCCTCCGTCCCTGTAGGATCTGCACCCCTCCTCACCACCACCTTCCTGCTGAGGGGACACAGAGCCCAGTGTGTCCCCAGGCCCTGGGGAGGGGGGAGACACACACACAGGCCTCATTATTAAACGTTGCCTTAACACCCGCCAGACCGTTGTGTGAGGGATCGCAAGTTCCTGGCTGGCAAGACGAGTGGATTTGTGTGGGCTGCGCAGAAAACTCTCTTCAATTCTTCTCACGTTCTCCTCTGATGTGCGTGGTCGCCCCGTGCTCTTCCCCTTACATAAACAACCCGTTTCCTCAAATTGTCGGTACCAACGACGAATGCTCTTTGGCATCGGCGGATCGACGCCGAAGTGCCGTTGAAATGCACGCCGTACCGCAATTACGGATTCGGTCTTGCTGTATTGCAGAACGCAAAACGCCTTCTGTTGCGGGGTCACCATCTTGCAAATGACTGAGGCTGTTTGTGCGCTGGGTAATCATGTGAGATTCTGTCCCCCACCCTTCCAAGTGGGAAGAGCTTCACTCGTGGGCAGTTCGCTGTTCCAGAGATAAAGTGCTTTCAAATTGGGTCCATCTTCTTGAAACACTCTGTGACATTATAAAATAATAACTGTTTTATTACTATTCTCAGCTATATTACTATTCCAAACCCCACCACCACCCTCCCGCCACCCCGCTCACCTGGGCCCCGCGAACGGCACCACCGCACGGCCGCTCCGCACCGGCACCACCGCCTGCCCGCGCAGGCGCATTCCAGCCCGGTTCCCAACCGGCCAATCCCGGTCCGAGACAGCGCCCAGCCCCACCAATCCCCGCCCGCCCGTTCTCACTCTGCCCAATCCGGACGCGTCCTTTCAATCCGCCCACGCCCCGCCCGGCCCCGCGTCCCCACTGGCTCCGATCCCGCCGCGGCCCCTTCGGGAGAGCGCGGGACCTGGCCCCGTTGCCATAGTCCCGGCAGGCGGTGTTGGGTCCCGGTTAGGGCGGCCGGAGGATCCCCAGCGAGGCCACTCCCGGTCCCAGTTCACTCCCCCAGAGCAAGGAAGCATCGGAGCTCCCGGCCGGGAGGGGCGCCCAGGCCGGGAGCTCTCCAGAGGGGCGCCGCGGCAGAGCAGGAGGACGGGGCGGGACGGTGCTTCCTCCCCTCCCACCGGGCCTCTCCTCCCCGAGCCGTGGCGGAGGGATCGGGGCCTCCGGGGGCAGCGGAGCCGGGCGGGGGCGGATTGAAGAGGCGGGCCGCGATTGGGTGGAGCGGGAACTGGCGGGGGGCTGGGATTGGCGGAGCAGTCGGGCGGGGCCGAACCGGAGCATATAAAAGGCGTGCCTGAGGGGCTGTCAGTACGAAGGGCGGCTGTGGCGGGCTGGCGGTCGGAGCCGTTGCTGTGGAGCTGAGGCGCGCCGGTGAGCGGGGCAGCGCTGGCTGGCGGCGGGACCTCAGTTCGCGAGGGCGGGCACGCGATTCGTGTCAGAGGCGGTGGCTGGGAGCAGGAGCGGCGCGGCCGCGCTCCCCGGGCAGGAGGCGGGCGGGGGGGGAGCGGGTCCCCGTCCCAGCCGCTGCTCCCCGCTTGTGTCAAGCAGCAGCGGCCCCGGAGGTCGATGCGGTGCCGAGCGGATCCCGGGCCCGCAGGGGCGGTGAGGGGCCCGGTCCTGAGTGGGGACGCAGCGGGAGCGGAGGGGGGACCGGGGAAGGCCCGTGCGGGGCCGAAGGGACCGGGCCCGGCTCCCCGCGGCGGCTGCGGATGGGGTGGCGGCGCTTAAATAATGTAACTAAAGATAATAAACTATTACTATTTTATTATAAGCATAGTGTATAACGGTGACACAATAATAATAAAGTCCAATAAAGTTTCCCGGGAAAGGTGCTGCCCCTGCCCGTTCCTCCCCGGGCAGGTGCCCCCAGTTCACAAGCACTTCGGGTTCGCCCCCCATCACCCCGGGGGTTCCAGCCCCAAAGGGGGATCCCGCTGTTCGCAGAGCCGGGAGCGGAGCCGCAGGGCTGCGCTTCGGGACTGGTTCGGGCTCAGCCCCGGCCCGAGCGCTGCCCGCGGGGATGCGAACCGGAGATCCAGCGGCCGCTCCGGCCCGGGCTGGGCGAGGTGGGCGGGGCATAGAGGGGCTGGGCCAGCCACCAACGCCTGCGATTGGCTGGGAGGCCAAGGCTCTATTCAGGGCCGGCCAATCAAATGGGGACAGTGGTGACATCTCGTATTGATACGTGAGTGGTGACAGTGATTGACAACCTTGTCAACAGCCCGCAGCGCTGCTGGGAGCCCCGTGAGCAGCTGCCGGAGGAAGGAGCTGGATTCTAGAGCTGAAGCTGAGACAGCACAGAGCTGAAATCACACCGAGGTACATAGAGCTGGAGCTGAAATGAAGACACTGGGACAGCGGGCGGAGCTGAAATACCTTAAAGACGGAGCTGACACGAGGCAGAGCTGGAGCTGAACTGATGGAGAGCTGGAGGTGAAATAAAGATCGTATGGCAGGGGCTGAAATAAAATCTATAGGGCTGGAGCTGAAATAAAGCTTGTGGGAAAGGGTCAGGAACTGAAAAATCACTGCAGGACGTGGGCTGAAATAAAGCTTGTGGGAAAAATACTGGAGCTGAACAATCACTGTAGGGCCTGAGCTGCAGCATCCCAGAGCTGAACTGCAGCCGGGAGCTGCGGAGCTGAGAGAAACCTGCGGGGCTGGAGCTGAACTGATGGAGACCTGGAGCTGAAATGAAGAATCTGTGGTGGGAGCTGGAGCTGAAATAAAATCTATAGGGCTGGAGCTGAAATAAAGCTTGTGGGAAAGGGTCAGGAACCGAAAAATCACTGCAGGATGTGGGCTGAAATAAAGCTTGTGGGAAAAATACTGGAGCTGGAAAATCACTGTAGGGCCTGAGCTGAAAAATCACGGTAGGGCTGGAGCTGAAAGAAAGCTTGTGGGAAAATGGGCTGGAGCTGGAAAATCACTGTAGGACCTGAGCTGCAACATCCCAGAGCTGAACTGCAGCCGGGAGCTGCGGAGCTGAGAGAAACCTGCGGGGCTGGAGCTGAACTGATGGAGACCTGGAGCTGAAATGAAGAGTCTGCGGCAGGAGCTGGAGCTGAAATAAAATCTATAGGGATGGAGCTGAAAAAAAAAAAAATCACTTTAGGGCCTGAGCTGAAATCTCACAGAGTTAAACAAAAATAAAGCTTGTGGGGAAAAAAAAGGGGGTTGGGCTGAAACAAATATATAGGGATGGGGCTTAAATAAAGATCTTGGAGCTGGAGCTGAAATAAGGATCTTGGGGAAGGAGCTGGAGCTGAAACACCATAGGGCAGGAGCTGAATTTAAATCTATAGGGTTGGAGCTGAAAAAAATCACTGCAGATCTGGAGCTGAAATAAAGCTTGTGGGAAAAACACTGGAGCTGAAAAATCACTGTAGAGCCTGAGCTGAAAAATCACTATAGGGCTGGAGCTGATGCAATAAAGCTTGTGGGAAAATACCAGAGCTGAAAAATCACTGCGGGGCTGGAGCTGCGACATCCCAGAGCTGAACTGCAGCCGGGAGCTGCGGAGCTGAGAGAAACCTGTGGGGCTGGAGCTGAACTGATGGAGACCTGGAGCTGAACTGAAGAGTCTGCAGGATGGATGGAGCTGAAATAAAATCTATAGGGCTGGAGCTGAAAAATCACTGTAGGGCCTGAGCTGAAATCTCACAGAGTTAAAAAAAAAATAAAAGAAATAAAGCTTGTGGGGAAAAAGGGGCCAGAGCTGAAACAAATATATAGGGATGGGGCTTAAATAAAGATCTTGGGGAAGGGGCTGGAGCTGAAATAAAATCTATAGGGTTGGAGCTGAACAAAATCACTGCAGATCTGGAGCTGATGCAATAAAGCTTGTGGGAAAAACACTGGAGCTGAAAAATCACTGTAGGGCCTGAGCTGCAACATCCCAGAGCTGAACTGCAGCCGGGAGCTGCGGAGCTGAGAGAAACCTGCGGGGCTGGAGCTGAACTGATGGAGACCTGGAGCTGAAATAAGATCTATAGGGTTGGAGCTGAAAAAAAGTCACTGTAGGGCTGGAGCTGAAATAAAGCTTGTGGGAAAAATACTGGAGCTGAAAAAAATCACTGTAGGGCCAGAGATGCAACATCCCTGAGCTGCAGAGTGGAGCCACAGAGCTGAGAGAAACCTGCAGGGCTGGAGCTGAACTGACAGAGACCTGGAGCTGAAATGAAGAGTCTGCAGCAGGAGCTGGAGCTGAAATAAAATCTATAGGGCCTGAGCTGAAATAAAGCTTGTTGGAAAGGGTCAGGAACTGAAAAATCACTGCAGGATGTGGGCTGAAATAAAGCTTGTGGGAAAAATACTGGAGCTGGAAAATCACTGTAGGGCTGGAGCTGAAGTAAAGCTTGTGGGAAAATGGGCTGGAGCTGAAAAATCACTGTAGGGCCTGAGCTGCAACATCCCAGAGCTGAACTGCAGCCGGGAGCTGCGGAGCTGAGAGAAACCTGCGGGGCTGGAGCTGAACTGATGGAGACCTGGAGCTGAACTGAAGAGTCTGCAGCATGGATGGAGCTGAAATAAAATCTATAGGGCTGGAGCTGAAAAATCACTGTAGGGCCTGAGCTGAAATCTCACAGAGTTAAAAAAAAAAAAAAAGAAATAAAGCTTATGGGTAAAAAAGGGGCCAGAGCTGAAACAAATATATAGGGATGGGGCTTAAATAAAGATCTTGGGGCTGGAGCTGAAATAAGGATCTTGGGGAAGGGGCTGGAGCTGAAATAAAATCTATAGGGTTGGAGCTGAAAAAAAAAAAAAAAAATCACTGCAGATCTGGAGCTCAAATAAAGCTTGTGGGAAAAACACTGGAGCTGAAAAATCACTGTAGGGCCTGAGCTGCAACATCCCAGAGCTGAACTGCAGCCGGGAGCTGTGGAGCTGAGAGAAACCTGCGGGGCTGGAGCTGAACTGATGGAGACCTGGAGCTGAACTGAAGAGTCTGCAGCATGGATGGAGCTGAAATAAAATCTATAGGGCTGGAGCTGAAAAATCACTGTAGGGCCTGAGCTGAAATCTCACAGAGTTAAAAAAAAAAAAAAAGAAATAAAGCTTATGGGTAAAAAAGGGGCCAGAGCTGAAACAAATATATAGGGATGGGGCTTAAATAAAGATCTTGGGGCTGGAGCTGAAATAAGGATCTTGGGGAAGGGGCTGGAGCTGAAATAAAATCTATAGGGTTGGAGCTGAAAAAAAAAAAAAAAAATCACTGCAGATCTGGAGCTCAAATAAAGCTTGTGGGAAAAACACTGGAGCTGAAAAATCACTGTAGGGCCTGAGCTGCAACATCCCAGAGCTGAACTGCAGCCGGGAGCTGCGGAGCTGAGAGAAACCTGCGGGGCTGGAGCTGAACTGATGGAGACCTGGAGCTGAACTGAAGAATCTGCAGCATGGATGGAGCTGAAATAAAATCTATAGGGCTGGAGCTGAAAAATCACTGTAGGGCTGGAGCTGAAATCTCACAGAGTTAAAAAAAAAAATAAAGCTTGTGGGAAAAAGGGAGTTGGGGCTGAAACAAATCTATAGGGATGGGGCTTAAATAAAGATCTTGGGGCTGGAGCTGAAACACCATAGGGCAGGAGCTGAAAAAATTCACTGTAGAGCTGGAGCTGAAATAAAGCTTGTGGGAATAATACTGGAGTTGAACACACCTCTGTAGGGTTGGAGCTGAGAAATCACTATAGGTCAATCACTGCGGGGCTGGAGCTGCGGCATCCCAGAGCTGAACTGCAGCTGGGAGCTGCGGAGCCAAGAGAAACCTGCGGGGCTGGAGCTGAACTGACAGAGACCTGGAGCTGAAATGAAGAGTCTGTGGCAGGAGCCGAAGTAAAATCTATAGGGATGGGGCTGATATAAAGCTTGTGGGAAAAGGGCTCGAGCTGAAAAAAAAAAAAAAAAAAAAAAAAAAAAAAAATCACTGTAGGGCCTGAACTGCAACCTCCCAGAGCTGCCCTGCAGATGGGGGCCTCCCTCTGTCCCAAGCAGTACCCAGCCCCCAAGCCCCAAGTTGTTTTCCCTTCCTCAGCCAGCACAGCTTGATTTCTCCTTTCCTCATCCAGAAAAAAATGGATTTCTCTCCCGGAAGCAGGCAGGAGGAGAGGGGTTCAACTCTTACTACACCCTTAGCTGGTTGAGTAAAGAGCTACCAGCATGGAGAAGACCCAAGAAGCTCCACATGAAGGTAAAATGTTTTGAGACTAAAACACAACTCCATAGTTCTAGAGATAAGAAAACACAAATACTTCTCCACTCCCCCCACAAAGCCTCTCACAATCCTTCAGTTTGTTTTTCTTTTTTTATTGGACATACTACAAAAGCTGAAACAAGTGACTTAAAGAGGGTTGCTGGGTTTCTGGCAGGCAGGCAGAGCTCCTACAACAGCAAGGACCACCATGACTAAACCAGCAGCAACTGCAGCCAGCTCCAATAACATCCACAAGTGACCTGCATCTAGGAAGGAAAAGTAAGGAGGTGGTTATGGCCAGAGCCAGGACCTGCCACACAAACCTCCCCCTTCCCTGGGTTTGCTCTACCTTGCGGAGGTGCCCTCTTAACTGGGTGATCCTGCCAGCTGTGGATGAAGAGAGGTCCAACCACAACATCTGCTTCTCTCACCAAGGGATCTGAAAGAGAGGATCTTTGAGCTCTCACTAGCTTGTCTGGACATCTGGCTCTCCCAAGTCTTGTATCAGCACGAAGGAGCCAACAGGTCATGAGGGATCTCCAGCCACCCAGCTCTGAGCAAGTTGTCGCAATGGCCAGAAGCCCCAGAAGCAAGCCAAGACCTACCGAGTTCGGAGGGCTGTTCTCTCCGGACACGTCCTCCTTGCCATCGGGAGGGAGCATGGAGCCTCCTGGAGTGGCTGGCAAAGCCACAGCTCCTCATCTCACAGCAGGAGCAGATATCCTGGGTGCCTTCCACAGGATCCCAGCTAGAAAAGAGCTTGGTCACCAGCCTACCCTGTGGTAGGGATCCCTCACATGCTTTGAGGTGTCCCAAGAGAGACCCAAACCCTCCCAAATGCAGATGGCAAACCCCTCCTTCCTGGAAGGTGACACACACTAGATGAGAAGCCCAAGCTCTTTGCCTCTGTTCAAGCCGCTGTTCCAACTACTCACAGGTTGCTGGCTTTGTTGAAGGAGCAAGCCTTGTTCAGAGGGTCTGGATCTTGGTCAGCTGGGGAGACCTTCAGGTGGCAGGTGATGTAGATCTGGAGAGGCCAGGCAGAACAGAGGGGTCAGGCTTTCACATGCACCATGAAGCTGGTCTCTAACAGGACCACCCTCTCCCTGGAGCAGCTCAACCCCACCCTGCTGCCTTCAAGCCACTCCGGGATTCAGATACCGAAGCTCATCAGAAGGGCTTGTCTTGACCAGTATCAGAACTGGTCTCCAAGGAATATCCTCAGCTCAGAGAACTGTGACCCAGAAGCAGTAATATAGAGTGATCTCATTTTGAGGTTGCTGTGAGGCAATTGCCTTGGGAATGTAATCCTAGACAAAACCACATTGACATTGTTAATGGAATGAGGCTACAACCCCACCTAGACCAGGGAGTTCACTTGCTTTAGGAAGGACTTACCAGGTTGCTGGAGCCTCCTGCAAACTTGAACGCATCTACTGCAAACTGAAGCACATCTGGCCTGGGCCTTGGGGATATAAAAGCTGAGCTGGCATCATCCAGTTGCCCATCCACCAAGCACCTAGACACAAAAGCAAGGGCCAGGATGATCCCACTGTCAGAGATATCCATCACCTGCAGAAAGGTACCTCTAAACAAGGGCACAGCCAGCTCTCACCCACTGAAGTCAATGAAGGCATACTGGGGAGAAGAGCTCCTGGCTGGGGCTGGGGTGGCCACACAGCTATCCACAAAAAGCCTCAGAGGTGCATGGTTCTCTGTGTTGACACCAGCTTGGAAGTGGAGGACCTCTCCCAGTTGAAACACAGTGGAGACTCTCTCAGCACTCCAGTCATCTGGAAGGAGAGAGGTCACACCAGGCAGCAGCTTGTTCTTCACTGCTTCCCCCCAAGGAAACCCCAATGGGCACAAAGCCCTGAGTACTCACCAAAACTCTACCCAACCCCAGGTGTTCCAGGAGCACTGGGGTGATAACAGCACCAGCTGTGTCACCCAGCAGAAGCACGGCCATCCCAGGGTGCTGTGCACAAGAGGAGACCCTCACCCAAAACCTACCATTCATGAGGCGCAGGGAGAAGGGTAGCTTCTCCTCGGAGCCCAGGGTGGAACGAAAAGGCATCCACGTGGGATTGACAGCATTGCTGCTCACGTTGGCCTTCCTGGGGAAGAGATGCCCACGGTTAAATGCTCTGGGGCAGCAGAAGGGCTTGCCTGGTACCCACCTCCGTCAGCTCACCTTGGGTAGTGGCACTCGATAGGGACCACGGCAGGGCTGGTGCGGATGATGACAGGGTTGCTGGCAGGAACTGGCTTGTAGTTTAAGCTCGTGCTGTAGATCAGAGCATCAGGAGTCACCTGGGGAAAGACAAGACCCATTATCCAGTCACTGTTCCCCAGCAACACACACAGAGCAGCACATTTAAGCCCAGAGACTCAGAGCTGAGATGTTTCTTCTGGAACGTTCAGACACATCTATATTCACCAGGAAACAACTAATTTCTCTGCCTGTTGCACACCCTTCACTGCACACACATCCCCAGAGAAGACAGCCCAGCTTCTGCTGCCCTTGGAAGGCAGACTGAGATGTTCAGCTGCTAGGAAAAGCTTTAGAACATTTCCCCAAGCCCAAATACACCACAGCCCCCTGCCAGCCTCAGCACCCCAAGATGCAGCCCCACCCTCGGGCCCCAGCCTTACCCTGAGGGTGCTGCCGCACTCGTGCAGCCCGGCCACGAAGGTCACGGTGGTGTCAGCAGAGCCCTGGGCCGCAGGCAGGCAGGCGGCCGGGCCCAGGGTCAGCTCCGCAGCCCTGACCAGCCGCCCTGTGCCAAAGAGGTCCCTGTGCACCGTGACCACCACCTGCGCCTCGTGGCACCGCACGGCCACGGGGTGCAGAGGGGCGGCAGCCTGGAGCTGAGAGATGTCCACCCACGCCCATGGGGAGGGCTGGGGGAAGGCACGGGGCTGCCCCACGTCCCCTCTGTGCCCCCAGAGCTCTGCCTCCCGTCCAGGGAGGCTCCAGGGGCTGTAAGCAGCCACCTCCCCCAGAACCCAGCAGAAAAGAGCAAACCCCAGGCTGCTTCCAGGCCTCATCCTGCCCACCAGGGTCCAGCACAAAGAGCAGCTCCTCCCCAGGGCCTTTTATAGCCCACACCTCCTACAGCCCAGGGGATGCTCAGGTCCTCAGGGCAACTGGCAACACCTGTGAGCACTCAGTTACCTGCTCTAATTAACTAATTAAGTGCTGGATGGGGTCCCTTGCTCACAGGAGAGATATTGAGTTTGCTGTGCAGCCAATTGCAGTTTTCTCTCTTGTTTTTTTTTGGTAGCAACCAGCTCTGTAAGATCCATAGAGATGTGTCCCAACTCCAAACCATATGTTCCAACTCTAGACCATGTGTCCCACCCCCAGACCATGGGTCCTTCTGCTGTGAGGTCTCTGGGGATGGTGTGGAGGGTGACACTTCCAGATCCTCTCTGTGCCCAGCATGGGGTTTAAGAGCCTCAGGACCAGGGGTCAGCTCTAGGGGGAAGAAACCACCCGGTCATGTTAATATCTTTATAAAATAAATGGCACCCTGGGGATCCTCCAGTGTCTGATACAGAGCTGTGTGTGGGGAGCAGCCTCTACAGCCAGAGGAGAGCAGACCCCATTGCAAGGATTAGGGTTTATCTGACAGGATTTTTAATTGCTGTTTACAATCTGCAAGTGGGTTATTTTTAATCAGGGAAATTCTCCCGTGACATCAGGATTATGAGGCTTTTTAGCTGTATTGTAGAGCGCTAGTGATGCTTTTTTAAATTGTGTATGTCTGTTTCCTCCTTTTAATTAACATTAAGCACATATGTGTCTTTGCCCCTTCCTTTCTTGTATCTGCAAGAGATTTGGCACTTCGAAAGCACGGGGTGTAGTGTGCACACACAGGACAACATGCACACGTTAACCTCGGTGGTTCTGGGGCTTAACGAGCATACACAGGGTGGTCATTTTGTACACACGTAGTATAACGAATCTGTTGCTTCGTGTTCGTGTTGCAGCTGCTGTGCCTGCTGACAGCCAGGTGCTGCTCGCTCCGTGTATGCAGTAAGCTCCCTTATGAAACCCTCACGCTCACTGCGCAGATGCGATACAGCAAATGTAAATGTACACAGTAGATCGGTTGCTTCAGGGACATCGCGGACTTAATATTGTTGGGAAAAATAGCGGGTTTGTGTTTGCATAGTACACACAGAAAGATGTGAGAAGAGGTGCAAAAAAATCCCAGTGAACATGATCTGCTGCTACCAAGACCTTCTGTGGGTTTTTTGCAAAGGAAAACTGCCAGCAGAGGGTGCATGAGTTATGCTGGTGGGATGCGTACGTCCCAAGATTTGTAGGATTAAAGTATTCTGAACCCTCTAATGTAGCTGTATATTTTATATTTGGAGCTTTACCTTCTTCAGATTGTCTAAAGCCGTTTACTGCATTGGAAAACTGTCTTTTAGGCAGTAAATATTTTGCCGTCCAGCACTTATATCCTCAAATTGATAGAAAGCATCAACCCAAATGTATCCACCCAATCAAAAATATTTTATGAATTAAAATTCTGTTATTTTTGTGCATCTCATATGCTAATCTTCAGTCTTGGGGTTCGCATCTGTTTAACCACATTGAAATAAAGGGGAGGAAAAGCGACATGAATTCAGGACTGTTAAGAATAAAAATGGGTCTTGATTGCAACTTGTGTGTGATAACCTGATGCAGCTTCCAAGTAGATACGTTCATTTATGACACCTTTTTTTTCATATGTTCATAAAATGATGGCAAACAAGCCTTCCTCTCCCTGGCTACTCAGAGTCAGGGTCTGCGAGGAGTCAAAAATGTTTCAGCAATGATACGAGAACTTTTAACAGAACTCAAAAGGCTTGGAACTGAAGAAAAGGTTAACGTCTGTCCTTCCCATCTGCGCTTCCAGTTTCATTCCTTACTGTGTAGTGCATAAGGGTCTTAGATTTGAGAAATAATTTCATGAAATACCAGAACATTACAGTCTCATGCCATTAAATATCTTTAAGTTGTGAAGAAACAATCATGAAATTATTTTATTTGTCTTCTGGGTGAGCACTTCTTACAGATACTCAGACCAACCGAGGGTTTCTCTAGAATTTCAGCTGTGTTTGACTAAGTTTCTGTAATGCTGTGATTTATTTCTTAGCTCAGACAAATCAGAGTACCAAAAGATATCTGTGGATCAATTAAGCAGAATGGAAAGGAGGAGTAAGTATATTCACTTCTGTTGAGAGCTGTAAAGTCCTCTTTCCATTTCTGATGTGACACATAAGGAATGTTTTTGGGAGCTCATAGCCAGCTCATCAGTTCTTGCAGAGGAAAGAATAAGCCCTAGGAATATAGTCTATTAAAATAAAGTGTGGGGTTTGAGTTGGGGTGCTTTTAAAAAGGCATGCTATAGCTCAAACAAAAAACCTGAATAATCCAAACCTCGCAATGTTTTTTCTGTGTTGTTATACTGAGACAGACTGAAGAAGTGCAGCTTCTGCAGTGCGGCTGACTGGGTGAGGTGGTGCTCAGAAATGTCCACCTTTCCTCAGGCAGAAATCCACCAGCGTGTGAAAAGCCTTGGAATGTGGTGTTGCCGGTTGCGAGTACTCGATACCACAATCAAATCCCAGTGTGTTCTATCAAGGCAAATTTTATATGGCAGAATTAAACTGTGCCGGCCTTTTGTGTCAAATTTTGCAGACGATGCCACGGCAACCCTTTATTAAAAAACAAAAGAAGTTGTTTCACTTCCGTGTGGCAGAGCAGCATGCAGGAAAGTCACAGCCTTGTGGTTTGGGATGAAAATAGCTATTTGGTTTGTCTTTTGCAGTGAGAAATGGGGTGCTTCTGTAGGTCTGGACTGTAGTGTGTTCCTAATTTAACATTTAAAGCTATAGGTTGTAAGTCACTGTCTTTTCCTGTAGGTTAGTTACGTAAACTAGCATTTGTTCATATTGTGCTTCCTTTAATGCCAACTTCAAAAAATCTTTGCATATCTTGTCAAAGTACATCATGCAGAGGGTAAAACTGTGTTTTGCACACGCTGCCGTGCATCCCTCATTTAATAAATAAGCCTAACAAATTGGCTACAAATGTTAATCGCTGAGCAAGTGTCGGTTGTCAGGTACTCTGCTTTTGCTAGAAACATCTTAGGTGGTGTGCTTATTGGCCTCAGCAGAGGGAATGACCATATGGATAAACCCTTTCACAGATCTTTGTTAATAACTCTCTCTCTGAAATTGATGTAACTCATACAGTGACTCTATCTGCCGTGGCTTTATGCCCTTTCCCGTTACATAAGGAGCGCAGAAAGCGAGGGGGTCTGGTCCCAACCTCACGACTCAACAGGAGGGTTCTCTTTGCATCTCCTGACTCGGTGTGAATTGTTCAAACTCAATTCTAACTCCATTCGCCTTTGTATGTTTCTTCCATGCAGTAATCAATAAGGGGAACCTTGCCATCAGGCTTACTAAACCTTGTCAAAGCACTGTTAAAATTTATTAAATTCTATCAAATTTATTGAACTCTGTCAAATTACCATTTTTACCGCAATACAACATATTGCTGCTTCTCTTCTGAGTGAGGTGCATTCCGCTCAGCTGCGACATGAGGGTTTCAAAGTTGAAGTTTTCAGCCTTAATCAGGTCTGGCATTCGTGGCAGCAACGCAGGGTTTTCCAGTTTCAAAGAACAGAATGCAAACAGGTTTTTCCTCAAGACCCCAGTGGAGACGCTGCAGCCTTTACAACCATTTGTAAATGCAGGAAAGCAGCCACGGTTCATTGAAGCTACAGTGCCTGAGAGGAGAGTGGAACTCAGGTAAAACACCCACATTGACCCAGTTTATGCAATTTGTTGCACTTAAAGCTGAACCAATTTTCGCGATGCCTTTTCAAGCGTCAACTTTTTTTCTGGCTTATTGTCTGGAATCATGTCAGCACTTCTCTCCGCTCTCAGCGTTACCGAAGGACGTTTTTCCCTGACTCTCTCCAGACCGGCCCGTGTTATGTTCCGGCAGAAATCCACGTGGAGCGTTCGCAGCGATCCCCCGTGCAGGGTCACCGCTTCCAGCGTCCGGTCAGTGATCCGCACGCAGTTCTCCAGTTTGAGTGTCCTGAGGTTTGGGCAGTTCTTGAGGAGAAGCAAGATGCAATCGTCTGTAATGTGGCCACATCCTGACAGCGTCAGAGACAGCAGGTTTGGACATCTGAAAACATGATGGTTGCAGGTGAGATGAGGGGAAAAATACATAATGGAGCTTGGAGAGGCTCGTATTGTCAAGAATAAATACAGAAGTTAGAAAAATACCTCCTCTTCCATCAGGAGGGGTAAGAAAGCATGGGTTTAAGTGGGGACATAGTTAAAATAGATCTTAATTCTCAGCTTTACTAATTGCAAAACTTTTCCTGTTGGTAGCAATGTCTATAGCTCAGCTGACCTAGTGGAGAAGGGGACGCAAATGCCTATTTAAGCCGTAGCTGCATTGTTTTTTCCTAAGGAGCTGCATGGTGCTGCGCTTCTCCAAGTGTGGCAAAGGAAGACCCAGCAGGGACGAGATGTAAGTCAGGATGGACTGGAGGACAAGAGCGCAGAGGCTGCTGTGTGCACATGCTGACTGTGGGCAAGACAGACATTCCTGCTTTTGATTTTACAGGGATTAATGGGTGTGTTTCAGCTCTTCGGGTTTCCTGAATTAGGTGCCAGCCACTACCTGAGAGTGTTGATGTTTGAACCCCACACAGCTCTTCAACCTTCCTTCAAACCATTGAAACTGGTAAGAACTCTGCTGCGAAACAGTGACACAGCAAACAAAAAAGCTTTTACTTTGTTGTTACTTGGGTAGATCTGGGAAAGCGCAGAAAGAGCCTGTTCCAAGTCAGTGTGTGATGACTTATACTGACTGTCCTTGTGCGGGAAACTGGAGCAGACCAGTTACTGCCCGCTGTTGTGCTGGATAGAAATGTTTGCGAGGACCCTTGTGCACCCACCTGCCAGGCCTTTAGTACAGAGTGTTTGGTGCTGGCCTGCCCCTCTGCAGGGAGCAGCAGCTCAGCTGAGCCAGCCATTAGCTCAGTGCAGCTTATTGTCTCTCTGATGGCTCAGGACTCCATTAGACTCTGTCGTTGTGAGGAAAACTGATGGCAGCAACGCCGATGACCTTGTGGGACCTTTGTACAGAACTCTCAGCCCGCCTCCCTCCTGTAGGAGCTGATCTGTGCCCAGCCAGTGCTGGGTTTGGGGTGCAGAGCAGCAGCGGGGCAAACAAGGGGCTGGGCCAGCACTGCAGCATGTGTGCTGCTTAAAAACTCCTACGTGGAACATTCCTCTTTCTCCACACCCCCTGCAGCCCCCAGCTGCTGCCTGACTTCACCTTCTGAGCAACATCATGTCAGCTGCACCACCTCCTTTTTCTTTACTCTTTTCCTTCACACTTATGAACAGTTAGAGAAACAAATGTTTTAAAGTAGGCAAGGTCAGGAAAGGCTCTGACCTGCCATCTCCTGTGGCTTCATTCTCCGCACAGAACGCTGTTTTGTTCAGATGGAAATACTTTCAGTGGGTTGCTGCAAAAAATAAAAGGCAGTAACTTGTCTTAGGAAGGCTAAAAAGGATGAGAAGGGAGCAGGGGTGACTGCCAATATTGAACTGTCTTTTGGAGCTCAGTTTAAGTTGTGGAAACAAACCCATGTCAGGCTGAAAGACATTTGTGGATTTTTTTATGGACTTGCTTACTACTCAGGCTTTGCTTTGAATTTTTGTCCAGCAACCAGTTTGGGGTTATGGATTCTGCAGAGGAGAAAGGCACTCGAACTACTTCTGCAAAGCTATGGTCTTGCGTCCTCTTTCTGAATCCTAATTCGTGACGGCAAAAAAATTGTAAATACTTAAGTGTGGCCTCACGGTAGATATTCCAGTACCTAAATGAGGGACTACTTCCTCCAACACGCTTGTTTATAGGCACATGTGCTTCCTAATGATACTTTGCTAATTAATCCAAATTTTTATCAGTTGTTCTAAAATAATTACTTCTCAAGTCTGTACTTGCAACTTAATATTCGAATGCACAAGGACATTTCAGTCCTTGTTTTGAGATCGCACTGTTGCTGCTTCTCACCAAGAAAATGTGTCCTGTCAGCGTCCTGAAATCCGTTTGGTTTTTAAAGCCGTTCCTTCCCAAGAGAGCGTTTTGCCTTCCGTGTTGTGGCACAAAGCCGGGGGCCGGCTGGGCACACAGCTGTGCCAGCTCAGCACCGGCACCCGGTTCCTCGTAAGGAAGCTTAGAAAATTCAGTACAAAAGCAGTACTTATTTCTTACAATGAAACAGATTTGGTCCTTAGTAACATGTTTAATGAACTTAGTTTTGTTATGACATCTATTCACTATCTGAAATGACATCTTTCCTCTAGCCCCCTCCTGTACCCCCGACAGTGCTTTGCACTGCTGCACGGATACATTTCAATTAAGCAACAGGCAGCACTGCACTTTCCCATATTAATTATTCACTCTTAAAAAATAAGGAAAAACAGGCTTAAGGAAAGTCAATAAGAAGTATACACTACTGCCACTATAAAACAAATTTAATACTATATCAAAACTGCCAAGTTAGAGCACTCACATACTCAAGTGGTCCATTTTAGGTAGGATGTACGGAGTAAACAGCTCTCAATTCTCTCATTTCAAATACAGCAGAGGTAGAGTTTCACACCCAAAGAACGTACCTGTTGCAAACTTCTAGTAAAAAGTCACTGACAGTGTTTTCATGCCTGTTACAGAAGTCTTTCTGGAAACGGTTTTTCATCCAGTCCTCAATGTTACACACCTTGACTCTCTCCGAGTACCAGCAGATGGATAAGTACTTTAAAGCAGGTCCCAAGAGAAAATTATTCTTCTTTAGTTCCGCTGGAGAATGAAAGTTCAGCAAACACCACAGTGAAGGATCCTGAAACACTTCTAGCAACTGCTGACATGTTTCTGCTAAACTTTTCCTACTATTTTTGTCCAGAAAAGAAAACAGATGTAAAAGGCATTCCCGATTCAGCTGGGTTATATGCATAGTGAGTTACAAAGAAGATTGTCGCTGGCCTTCTGGAGCAAACGGCACTGCTGGAGGGGGTTCCGGAGCACCAGGAGCCTGTTGTACATATATGGTTGTGGAACGGTGTTTATTTTTGGCAAACAACTGGTGCAGACGCTAGGAACAGGGGAAAGAAACATGCATGCAACCAACTGTTGTTGTTTCTACAAGGGAATGGAATGGGCATGTAGAATAGCAGCACTTGGCTGTCAAGAAACGCTTCCTTAAAAGGGATTTCTTTCCTTTTAGGCGCTCCTGAAGTTCTGTGAGGTTCTTGTGCAGCGTTAACGAACCGGGGGCTGGGGACAGGGTGGGGGGTGTAGCCACAGCTGCAAGGAACAGCTCTGCCAGCCTCTCAGGTTTGGAGCACTTGGCATCCTGAGCAGAAGTTTGTCTTTGCAGTGTAAAACGGTTTTAGTCTTGATTTGTTCACTGATTTTTCTAAGGTTGCACTTCAGTTTCATGCTCAGGGACCATTACATTGGATAATGAACGTTCACAAAGAGGTTGTGAAATGAGCTGCAGGCTCCCTGGCTGTTTTAAAGCGCGCACACACACACAGAGCCTGCAGCTTCAATTTACAAGCCTCAGACTTCTGGGCAGTTTCCTGTACAGTTATTTGAATAAACACCGCTAGCTATTTACCCACCTTTTGCGTGAGGAAAGTAACGGTACACAGGAAGACATGCATGGAACAGCAGGTCTATGTTTGGCTGCTCGGAGGCGTGTGCTTTTAAGAGATGTCTTCTATTAACTTGAGTTTCACAAGTTTTCTTGTGCTGTTTAGTGTGTGGTTTAGTTCGTGACTGCAGCCTTGGAACTTTTGGTGGGGAAAGAATATATGGAACTGCTTTACAAATAGAAGTGTTTGTTTTCGAGTAAAGGAAGAAAGTGTAGCTGTAAATCCCTCCTGGGAGAAAAATAAAGCTACAGCAAAGGGCAGGCTGGAATTAAACCAATCAACAGCCCTGCAACTTCCACATTTGTGAACTGAACATGCTCAAGGTAGTATATGCCCATCTATCTGCTGTTAACACAGGAAAATAATACATTCAACTAATTAGTAGATATTAACAGCAAAACAGCCCTGCAGGAATTTTTGAAGTGCCTGGCACATTTTTAGCAGCTGGGCGATTTTATGAACCTACGTATTTTAATTGGGTTTGTTTCAATACATGACAGGGTTGAGGGAGACCAAAAGTTCACCTTTTGCTTCTTACCCTGAGAACGCAGTTTGAAAACCAACTCTGAAAAACAAGACTCCAAATCCATTTGCAGTCTGCAACAATTATTTTAGCTTCTCATCTGGGCTTGAGTAACGTGTATGCAGTGACTCAAAGAAACAGCCATTGCAGATCTCTTTAATTCTTCAGAGTTAGTAATTTTCAGTTATGTACGGTAAGCTGTGCTTAACAATTGCCAGTCTTTTTGGTTTCATATTCTTTGTCATTTAATATTTCCCTTGAAACAAGGAGGAGGTTCCTGCTCCGCACCGGCGGGCAGTGGCATCAGTACTTCATGAAGCCAAGAAAGGGACAGGGATGGCAGATGATTTCACGTACCAGGTAAGCCAGTCACTGGAAAACAGCAGTTACACGGTGTGCCAGCAGCTGTTCTTCTGTGCTCTCAGATTACTATTTTTCAGCTCTTACTCTGTCCCTTCATCCTTCTGAGAACTTACCTTCATTTTTGAGCAGTTTTAAACAGTCGAGACTGATCAGAGTGGTAAGAAACACGGGAATATTATTTGTAAGAAACCAAAGTTACCATTGCTAGGATGGACTCACACCACACAGAGGACACCCGCCAGAATCTGACGTAAGAATGGGTGACAAGGCCTTTAAAATTGGACGGCAGGTCCTCTTCGGGTGTAGGTACTAAGTTTTGGTAGAGGTGCCAAATACTGGGAACACTTCTCTTTGCTGTATTTTGTTGTCCCGAGAACAAGTTAAAATAGTTTACTACCCGTGTTTGACAGATTTACACTAATGATATTCTGCACAACTGTAGAAGGACAAGAGGAGTTTCATTTTCTAAGGAAAGGAGACACTTTAATGGCACATTTTCCATAAACACACTGTGTGAATGAGATATAATTCACATTCAACCTGGAAATGCTCCAGAAACACGCAAGATGAGCACAGTCAGTAATCCTCACTGAAAATTACACACTAGCTTTTAATGGTAAACAATTACAACTATGGCACTACAGTACTTGAGGATATCCTAAAGCACATTGGAATCAATCTTCAAGGTGCTGATTACCTCATCAGTAAGACACAAGACACATCAGTAATGAAACATTATTGGGGAAACTTTCGACCACCACGTGTTATGCTTTCCACTGATTTAGCAAAATCCTTACAAATGGCCTCCTGCTTTTGATACAAGCCCACTGCCCCTGTCCGAAAGTTTCAAACTCTCCCCACTGACATCTGTCACCACCTGGAAAGCACCTTCTGAGCAGACCCCGAGGAGGAGCTCTGCCTGCACGGGCCCTACAGTTCTGCACACTGCTGCCCTTGGCTCACTGAACAACACGCTAAAGCAAAGGGTTCTCCGAGAGCTGGACATTTTGCCGTTCTGTTTGACGTAAATCCCATCTCCAGTTGTAGACGTGGCTGAACAATCACTAACGAAAGGACAACCTTTGATCAGACGGATTTTGGTGAAAAATACGCAAGTCTCTGAACTGCAGAGAGCAGTTGTTGCTTGCAGAGCAGTCACAAGCAAGAAAAAAATTCTTGCCAGTTAGTGTGTACTATGATCAGCAGTAAGTAGAAAAGAAACATTTGGCTTAAATGACATGAGATATCCCACCCCCCTCCCCCACGCTAGTAGATAAATATAGGATATACAAGTAAGGTTAAAAATGTAATACTAGGCCAGGTGCAGTATATGTTACTGGTTCAGTGCTCAGTTACGTTTTTCTTTTTTTACTTTTTTTTCTTCTTTTTAACTTTTTTTTGACACCACACTGAATAGAATACAGCGGATAAGCAAAGTTCTCCACCAGGAAGAGAAATACTTGTGTTGCCACAACGAAGTGTTCATACTGTCCATCTGGGTTTGCAGTGGGAGAAACTTAAATTAGGAAAGGATTTACAACGTACTTGTTCCAGCAGAGCATATGGCTGAGTCCTTGTCACCACCTGCTGCATGAACAAGACTGACCTGATTGCATTGTGTTCCCATGGCTGTGTCTCAAACGGACCATGCTGGATGCCGTTGCCCAAGACCTTAACGTTACAGAGCAAATGTTGCTGAAAGGAACATACTGAAGTGAGAACATAACTCTGACCCAAAAAAATATTAACTGGAGAAGTAGAAGCTGCTTACAATAAGTGAATGTTGCTGAAGATTACAAATTTAAGTTTCTAAAAATACAGAAAGGCACATTTACATCACTGGTTTGCGAGAACACTGCATACGCCTCACTACTGTCAGTTAAACTGCTGCTGGCCCATAGCTAGTTGTGTATTTTAAGCTTTGTATTCTCAAAACTAATTTTCTAAAGCAATTCAATCCAAGTAGCATGCAGACAAAAGGCAGCTATAGATGGAATCTACTTCACTCACTTCAACTGAGCAGCCAGGCTGCCCTTCAGGGGAATGACGTGCTAAGGTACTTCACTTGTCCACACACCAATGACGTCTGTCAAATCCCTTTTTCTGCCTGTACAAACAATACCAGCTGTCTATTCTGACTAGAAGAAAGGCTCTGGCTGCGAGAAACGGTAGGTGACAAACTACATACTATTTAAATCAATGCATAGTTCTATTTATTGTTGTTATGATGATGTTGTTATATATGTCACTTAACGTATCAAATAACAATCACGATCTGTTTTAACTAGTCTACAGTTTACGTATTCATACACCATCAGCAACGCTGAATGCTTTCCGCAGTTTCATATTAAGCCAATTTCTCTCTTCCCTGGTTTAACATGTTGTGAAAAAGCTATGAGGACAGACATTTAAAGAAAAACCATCTGATTGCAATTTGTCTCTATACTTGTCAGCTAGCAGGTGACCCACAGCAAATATAATGAACTGCTGCCTACTCCACATGCAGGTTGAGCTGTGGGTACAACCTGTAGGGAAAGTCTTATTGTGTACTCTGATGTCTTTCAGAAGCTTTAACTAAAAAGGGAAATCACATTTTCCTTGAGTTCTTACATGTTTTCAAACTACTCTGTTTTACTGTTACCGTAATTAAAAGGCCGAGTTTGACTGTGTGACTACATTAAGTAAATTCTACTCTTATTACCATGCTTTTGAGATTTTAGGGGTGTCCGGTTCCTTGTTGGGCACACAGGAGCGAGTCATAGGCTGGGCTGGGGCAACAGAACTGAAATGCAGCATTTGTCTAATTTCAGATGTTTTGGGGGGACTCCTGGTTTTTGCAATATCAGGTTTTCTGTCCACCTTTTAAAAATCATATCAGCCAGAAGTCTTTCTCCATTACATAGCCAAGTTTTAGAAACTATATCATGCCTCCAGTGTTCAGATGGAGACCGTAAAGGTCCCACACTGGGCCGATGCTTAGGCAGCTACCGTACCAGTGTATTAGTATTAGCTAAAGTACTACCTGCTCTGGCCTCATCACCTCCTGTCAGGCAGGCTGTGTTGTGCATCTGAGCATCTTCCCTTTAGTTTGCATCTGAACTGATGCAATTGTCATGCAAAGCATCCATAACACCGTCTGCTTCCTTTCAGTTCTAAGTGAGCTGCAGGCATTTAGCAGACACGAGCTCTATTTAGACCTAAGACTGTTCTCACACACCCCAAACTTCGGGGCTGTACTCCCAGTGCCCACCAGGAAGGAGGGTTGGGGTCCCACTGCCAGAAGTCTCCAAGTCCTCAAGCAAGTAAGTGTTTGCCATCAAATTTCAGGATGAGTCTAAAACAAGAGATGTCTAAGGCAATTCAGGTTCGGTTAAAAAAACATAAATCTCAACACAATTTAGACATGAATATATTTTAAGATAATTTTTAGAAAATTTGATGGAGGGAGGGCAGAGCATACGTGAGGAATACTTGAATTAAACTGCTGTATAGATACAATTGAACCAATGGTTTATTTACAATGATTCCTGAAAGTCAGCAGCCTGAATACACACCAATATAGCAGCAATTACCTGGTCTACTTAATGATGCCACATCTCTCTTCTGCAGACAAAGAACGATTGTTCAGAGGTCGCTGTTTAATTCTTGCACGAGGGAAAATAGTACGTGCAAACAATTCTGTGATTTAAAGAGATTAACTCATATCTACATAACAGCTGTGAGAACAGCATGAAGTTGTATTGCTCTTCATAATCAGAAGCACATTTATCTTGCTTGTAAGGAGGAAAGCTTCTCCGATGTAAATGTGCCTTTAGAAAGTGAGAACTGAAAACATTAATATAAAAAAGTCAAATAACTAAGTATTTCATGAAACTATATATATAAAAATCGAGTTATCATAACTAAAGCAGCAAACCAAAATCTGCTGAGGTTTTCTGGTATAACTAAAAAAAAAAGTTAGTTTGTGTCCAAGTTCAGTAAGTCAAATGCTACCATCGACACAACAAAACTAAAACCCACAAGAGGAAATTGAAAAGTGCACAATGAAATTAATAGTCTTGGATCAAGTATTTATGGAAAATGGAAATGTTTTGTCCGGTGGACTTGATAAGTGAGAATTAAAAGGAGGTATTAAAGTTTATCTGATCCAGATTTGGCTTGCCGTTCCACGTAGAAGAGGATGTAGGCCTTGGCCTTTACCACAGTCTCCTCGTCGGTCAGAGTTACAGTACTGTCGTTGAAATGGAACCAGCGGCCTTCGTGAGCTGCGTACGCGGTGTAATGTCCGGAGCCGACGCTGTCAGCGGGGCAGGCGCGGAGAGAAAGCACAGTCAGAAGAGACCGAGCACCGCGCTCCCCGACGCGCCTCCGCTAGCGCTAAGAGACCTCCGGAAACCAGAGGAAGAACGGACCCGACAGCCCCCCACAACAGCTGGTAAGGTGCTTCCCTTCTAACTCTGTGGGGCTCAAAGCTCTCCAAATTACAGTGGTAAGTAAAATAATCACTTACTGGGATGAACTGAAGGGCTTTTGTATATGAACTTATTAGCACCCCATAGTTTTTGTGCAAGCAAGGCTTCTTGCAACACTGAACTTCCACATCTGCCTACATACAAATCTAGTCCATCATCTATTAATATTCAAGCATCAGCTATAAATATTTCACTATGCTCTGTTATTATTATTTCTGAAATTTACCCCATTTACTTTTAGAGAGACTTGCATAGTTTAAATATAATCAAAAGCACTCACAGTAAAACTAATCCCAGAATACTAAGAAGAAAAATTTTCAAGTTCATCTTAAACAGATCCACATCTTGGCACTGTATTTCTTGAATCTAACACACCACAACTACAAACCCCTCAATTTTCATCACCCTTACACGTTATAACACACACTCTACGTTTCCAACCATCTCATTCCATTCTAATCACGAGCAGCTCTCTTGCTGTCCTTATAGTTTTACTAGACTTTGAAGCACCAGTCAGCTGCGCTGTGGTGCCACAAGGGCTGTCTTTGGTAGCCAAATCTTTCTTTAAAAAGAGTCCAGACCATTCATCTAGAAAAAGCAAAAAAAATATGGGCTTTCTGGACAGAACTTGTTTCCTATCTTTGGATTAAATTCAGCTATCAGCAAGGTTTTCATTAGCAGGGTTTTGTTTGTTTCGGAAAACTTCTTTCACAGCTCACACCCATAGCAGAGTGATCACCTGAACAAGACGACCAGATTTCTCGGAGGATAAACAGTTGTTTAATCCCTACTACTGTTAGTTTCAACAGATCCTTACACGGCTGGGAAAAGGATAAAAAAAACCCAAAACAATACACACCCAGCTACTTTTACTTCAAAACATGAACACTAGGCAGCCTGGTGGCCTGCCTGCTAGCTAACACTCATTTTGAAGTTCAGTCCTGCAGGAGAGAATGTACATACAGGATAATTCTTTCACTGTGCCAGTCTTAAGTCTACAGCTGTTCCAACATGCACACACACTCTTTTAGTATAAATGCACATGTGCATTTCAAAGTGAATGAAAGAGGAAAAAATATTTCTGCTTTGTACTAAGAATTTCAAAATGAGGCGTTAACTTCTGGAAGGGCTTAGGGCTTTCCATTCCTAGAGCAACTAGGCTGTTTACATTCTGTCTCACACTTCTAGTCATTACTCAAAGAGCCTGCCAGTGGTCATTCACAGGAATAACTGCATAATGTGTCTGAAGTTAATTCAGCTTAGTCCCACGTAAATTTATAAATTACTGCTTATTTCTACCAGTAAAAATAAAGACATTCAACAGCAACAGCAAAAGCAAAACCTCCATCAGCTCTGCATGTGTGGGTGGGGAGAAGGTCTGTGCCGAGCAGCACTCACCCCGAACCGTGGTGCACAACGACGGCCGCGAGGTCATACAGGCAGCTTTCAGGGCCGCTGTTCTCAGGCTGCGGGTAGAAAGACAGAAAACACTTCAGATCTCAATGGCACCTACTATAACTTGTAATAAAGACATATGTCATGTAACAAAGTTCTACAGAAATTATCAGTGAGTCTTCATACCTCTAACAAGTAGCATTTCATGTCTAGGCCTCGTAAGGGAAACTCAACGTAGGTGTCAACCTTGTTTCTCAGATATGCTGTCCAGTGAAATCGTTTCAAGTGTAAGCATAGCACCTATGGGATTAAAAAAAACATAAATGGATGCATTAGAAGAAGAGGTTGAACTTAGTGTTAGACATCAGCAATAGCCCACGGGAGGGTTAGACGTTGGTCATTTCCTTTGACATCACACTGCAACCTTTTCATGCTTACACGAACCTTTGGTAGTTTCTGAATCCAGAATTTTTTGGTGGACTTTTGTTTCTTTTTACATTTGTGACACATATACAGCTCTGTCTCATCAAGTTCTTCCAGGTCTGTAAAACTGCGAAGACAATCTAAAAAAGAACGAGATACAAAAAACAAAATACCCACACAAAGAAAACAGATTCAAGATGACATGAAGTGATCTTTGTAACATGAAATACAACAAACAGAGCAATATAGAGGTGTGCCTATCTGCTGCAGTCAATTTAGTTATTAGATACACTTGTGCAGCAAAAAGCTGTGTTTTCATACAGTAACATGCAGCATTCCCTATTTCTTAAAACATAGCTATAAGCAGTTCGAGAGAAAAAAAGGCATTCAGGAAACTGGCATCTTTCAAATGAGATTCCGTCCAACATTCAGCGTAACTATTTTCAAAGGAAACGAAATGACTTCCTAAGAAAGACTAACCAAAGAAAAACCTCTGCTGGAATCCTTGTTGATACTTGGCTGACCCCCTGAAGCACTTCTTAGCCCCAGCTTATCCCAGTAGTGTGTCAGTACACACTGACTGGGGTAAAACCTGCACAGAAAACTATTTTGGCACCTTCTTCTACCACAGATTCTCACAGAATTAGAGGGCATGTGGCAACCATGTCACACCCCAGGTGAATGCCTGGCTATTCTGAAACAGGTACTCTAAACAGTATATACTCTTAGTCCTGGTAATGATTTCATTATCCAAGCACTCTTACCTCGTAGTGTGCACATTGGTCCATTTTCTTGATTTTTAGTACGTTTATTTCTGAACTGACTTGGAATATCTAGTGAAAGGTCTAGAAAAACAAAGATTAAAAAAATAAGGCTGAATAAAACAATGCTTAATCTTTTCAGGCTACAAGTCTAGTTCTGTCATGTGGCATCTAAATATATCGAGTTTCAGATTTATTTTTCTGCCTTAAGTCACCCACTATCTTGAGAGCAAAAGGCACCACCTTACCTAGGAATGGGTCGAACTTTCTAGATTCAGTCCCACATATTAGGCAGTTGACTTCATTTTGAAGAATGCCTCCAAAAATCGCTGTGACAACAGTAGACGCTCCATTTCTAGACAAACCACATCAGAGACATAAAGTCAGTCAGAATGTCTGAGCTTAATTTTCAACACTTGTTACGTTTACTGTTTACAACTCACCACTACCAGGCAGAGCAGCTTTGCCTGAGCGTAACAAGCAGGGATTGAGTTCATCCACCAGGCATTCTATTCACCCAGAAGTGTACCGCACAAGTATTTAGCTGCTATCATACCTTTGCTTTATCTTGTACCTCAAGAAAGCGTGAACCGCATATGGTCTAACCAGATGCTCAAAATTTCAGTGTTGAAAGTATTTCAGTTGATTGCATTTCTATAGGGTAGAGCTGATGCTCACAGGGTACAGTATTTTAACCCTGTGATCAAAGGCTGTTTCTGAAACAAAAACTCTCCCCTCTGAGGTAGGCCAAGCATATTTTTGTTTTAATTTTGTACCCTTTGTTACAAGTAATTTTGACTTCTTCAAGTGTATTTTCACGCTTCCCTTGCCAAGACAATTTAAGTTGCATTAGAATAGACAACATGCATCATCATCCTTCTCTATACTTTCATCACTCTCTCAATCTTTTTAGCAGATTATGTAATAGGCTTCTCATAGTGCAATTAAAAAACCCCCCAACAAATTTTAAAGTTATATTAAACAACTCCTAAACTTGCTAGTTTGTGCTTACAGATTCGACACTACCAGCCTGCAGAAACCTGTGTTCCTTATCTGCACTCCACATACATCTTTTAAAGGTAATTTGAACATGTCTTGTTGAGCAGAAGAAAACGTCCCCTCAAATAAACCAGAGCTCAAGAAGAGAGCATTCACAGCACATTTATTACTTTACCGTCGGCATTTAAGTGTATGTGACCTTAATTTGCCCTTGAAAGAAAGGAGCTTACTCCACCTCACCAAGCACTTGAACCGGTAATTTCAAGATATATTTACAATAGATACGTGAATGAAGTTAAATTCTCCTTGGGTTTTGACATTAAAAATGTTGACAAAACAAAACTGGGTTACTTTTCAAATACACTTCAATTCTAAGCACATTTTGGGACTCTTTGGTGGGATTTTTAGGCATCAGCAAAGCAACATAAATGCGGTAAAGAGCACAGTCTGAACTCCAGGCTTTCCCTAATGAGGCAACTGTAAAATCCTGCCCTTCTCGGACCTGCTTATTATGCCCTAATCGGTATAGGAAGGGAAAATGCACTCAACTCTTACACAGGGAATCCAAGAAGTTAAGGACCAAATGTGCAGGCTGAACTGACCCAACATTCCTTCCTGAAACAAACTAAAACGGTTTCTCTCAATCGGAGAGACAACACACCTGGGACAGAATTCAGAAAGAACAGTATTTTGAGAAGAACAGAAAGAGGAGCGGAACACGTGGATCACCTCTGCTTCAAGACACACAGTACCATGAAAAATCAAAATTACCAGGAAAAAAGGCAACAGCTCTAAATGTGTCAAGTGATACACCAGTACAGCAAGGTCATCTGCAGGAAAACTGACTTCAAAGCCTAACTGCATTGCTCACGTGTTAATCCAGGAGGTCTGCTGACAATTTAAACCTACAACACTTGGCCATCTTTATTGCTCCTGTATCATTCAAGCTATCTGTCACCCCAAGACAACGAGGTTGTCTGGACAAAGAATTCTATCTGGGTATAGAAAATACAAAGATTTTCTTTTTATTTCTGAAAGACTAAAGAGTTAAAATGTGTTTACAACTTAGCCTGTATGCTCACTTAGGCCTATGAAAAATGCTGATCCTTTGGAGAGGAAGCACATCCTGTAGGATGCTAATCCTTTATAACCTGCAGCTTTGTAATCTGTAACATTACAGAGCCACTATAAAGAGAACTTAAACACAGAATCATGAATTTGAAATTTGAGATCTACTACATGCACACCCCCACAAAGGCATTAGGGTTTTGAAGAAATTAAAAAACCACTTCTTACATGCAGCATTTGTTGCTTGCAGACAGGGTAGCGTTTTCTTGCAAAATGACTGAACGTGAAACACCATTGAAGCCACCCTGGAGTTCCAGATGTAGATGGTCCAAAAGGTAACGCATGAACTCGTGGGCATCCTGTTGCTGGTATCCCCTTGAGAGAAAAGGAAACAACAGCGACAACATCACCAGTTATACAGGTTGGTTTAGTGCCAGCACACAGAGCATCACGGTCACATGAAAGAGCCTTTGCTTGTTTAAATAATACTGAGCAGACTTGACAGAGACATACATATTTTGTACAAAAGAAGTTTTCCAAGTGGCCTTTGGGAAGGTACAGCTGTGTCTAGACAAACTAAGCAGGTTTGGTCCTCTGGTCCTTTGCAGCTCACTCACGCTCTGCGTGTCTCTTTTTGAGGATGGAGAAACATTTAAGAATATACATTTTAGAGAGGAAGAGACCTTCTGGAAAACAACAGGGACCAGAAGAGACATAACATTTGCTCAGCTATTGGCTTAATGCTAATTGGCATCACCAAACTCAGCCTGGGCTAGTAACACCCTACAATTCACATGAAAATGTTAATGAAATGCTAATGTTAATGAAAAATACACATCGGCAGCAGTGACTTCCCCTGGCTCATGCAAAGCATTTCTCCTTTTTCTTCATTGTTGACTGTATTTAATCCATTCCTCTGCAGAACTGCTATGAACCAGGTTCAGGCAGCACACTATTCCCCCCCACACTTTGAAACTACCATCAATTATGGTCAATATATTGACATCTCAGACCAGATAAGACTCAAAGCTACCACAACACGTATTGTTCACGTGCGATTCCATGTCAGTATTTCTGAGCGGTTTTCATTCAGCCGCTGATCCCGCTCACTTCGGCAGTTCCAGGTGTTTGCTTGCCTGTTTCTTTCCCTCCCCAAAGCCAGGAATTTAATCTTTGGGTTTGTTTTCCACAATATGAAGTCTGCAATGATCAGGCTGAAAGATCTATTTCCTCTTCTCGGGTGAGCTGGACAGCCATGCTCAGAACAGCACACTGTGTAACCCGCACACCACGTGCATCTCCTGAGCATTTCATTTGCTAGGACAGGGCTCCGGTCTCAGACGTGTCATGCCACCAGCAGCAATGCTGTTCAAAGAGTCACCATTATTATTTCACCACTTACAAACCAAACTGAAGGGAACAGAGAAGCCATCAGGGTAAAATATGCCTTTAAACTTACTTAAGCTAAAATCATGCAACAAATTTAACAACCAACTGCTGTTCATCTGTTGCAAGATGTACACTGAGATCAAGTCAGAAAGCAGACACAGTGAAACAGTGAAAGTTTTGTGCAACGCTGACATAATTACGTGCAAGTTTTTGTAGGCCTCGTTACAAAAATCCCTAGAGCAGAGTTGGCTTTTTCTCTTCCCCTTGTCCATTCTTTTAAGCTGCCTTATCATGCCGCCCCTGCCCCTTTTCCTCCTCGCTATTCCACATAAGTATGGGCAACAATTGTCACACAGGAATGCCTGGGAAACACCAGCCGAGATGGTTTTTATGCTGCTCAGGCGAGGGGAAATGTCCCTAAGACTCATGGCACAGAGTACCGAGAGTTGGAGAGAAACGAGAACAGACTTGGCGCAACAGAATATGTGATGAGAGGCTGATGTGCTTAGGGAAGAACATACGTATGTCCTACAAATCATTGCTAGATGTAACAAAATGACATAAAGCCCTTTCATCTTGTAGAATGACACTAATGTGTTCATCCAAACTAAGAGCTTTAAAAGGTCACAGAGCTTTTATGCAGATCTTACAGCACCCTGAAAAACATCAGCAGTACCACCTGCCTTTTGTGAAAGTTTTTCTGTTCTAACAGAAAAACGGGCATGCAGAAACACTGCTGTGCTTCAACAGCCCAGGGTCCTGCACAGCCAAAAATAGAACTTAAAAGCTGCAGAATAATTATACACTACTATGAAACAAGGTAGTAAAACAGAACTCAGCTTGAAAGCTGCATGTGAACTGTGCACACTGCAGGATAATTTTGAAGTTGCCAAGATAACACAGGATTTTTTTTATTTTCCTGAATAGAGGTATCTTCAATTTAATGAACATATAGGCAATCATAATAAACAGCTGAAATTTATGGGAAGTCGTTACTTCAGACACCTTTTCAACACTAAATTCCTCACAAAAGAGCTCTGAAGTATATGGCACCCTTGCTCTGCAACAAATTTGATGAAATAACCTTTGGAATCATTCCACAATGTTGGTTGTGTTCCTGGTGCATGGGTTTATACTTGCATACAACTATGTTAATGAAAGATGAAAGAACCTTTGGATTTGTTAAAAAGCATAAGTATAAATGTAGATCTTTAAAGGAACGTGATTATACGGAAGATGCACTCTTTAAAATAAACTCTGATCTAAGCGCTTGTCCACAAAAGGCACAGTTTCTCTGACAGTCAACCATCTCTTCCTTCTGCCCCACCACTTCAGGCTCTGCAAGCACAAGCCAAACTGACTGGTTTTGCTACTAACATGCTGCTGGCTCCACATTTCTTCCGCATGTACGTCCACCCACCTTCTCCTCCCAGTCTCACAAGCAGCACACAAAGCAGAACTAGAATTGTAGCATCATTAGCTTCTAAGAGGTACAATTAAGCACTGAACAAATTCAGATTTCCTCCCTGGATTGTGTAGGATCGGGGATTTACTGAGCAGCTGACTTTATTCTTCATGTGATTTAATGAGTTCTCTTACCAGTTAATTATAGACATGTTCCCAACTAACCGGGAATGAAGATGGGAGTGGGAGAACCCCAACAAACAGCACTTGTTCTTTTAAAAGCTCTCAGTGAACCCACAGTGCTGAAAATTTGCTTGAGAAACTTTAATGAACTGGTTTCTCACTTGGTCAAGAATTACAGTGAGGACTGTAACAGGGAAACTGGTCAAGGACATTATGGATGATGTTCATTTGCCTATAACGTTTTGGTTGCTGTTAGCAACTACTGGTATTAAACTTCCTTGATTCTCATAAGCCAAGTGAAACATCTGGCAGTGTGAAGAACAGAATAAACAGACTTGTGTTATTCAGGTTACTCATTGAGCAGATGTGTTCACAGCATCTTTTCAGCACTGCTGGAGAGGTAACAGATAACAGATCATCTTTACTACCTGAGAACACGGAGCAACTTACCTTCATCACAATATTTCCTAACACGTTTCAGTGCTCCTTTGAAAGAGGTTCAGGGGCCAGGACAGGGAGACCTTGGAGAGGAATGATACTCGGATTTACTCGGGTAACCTTCTTTTTCCCTTTCTTTTTATTGTCTTCTTTGTCAGTATGGGCACAAAATGCATATTATTATGCACTAGATTTTTTCTCCTAGCCCTTATTTCATGTCCTGCTGCAGACTACAGTGTTTTGTGAGAATCAAGGAAGTTTCAGCCAGTGTGTTTGCACGTAGGCCTGCAGGTGCTGTATCTCTTTTAACCTGACTACATCCCTTTCTTACTGCAGCCCAGCTTGGGTTCTGCCAACACCACGCACCTGGCCCTCGGCTACCAGTCACGATTGTGAGCCTTCTGCCCTTTGGAGCACTGGTTCAAAGGTACAACTACTACTACTTTAGTATTTGAGACATCTGTCACTGCTACATGTAGCATGTGGTAAAACGGCACGGAAACACAGAACTGTCAAAGTGAAGATCCTTTTCAAAACGTATTTGTGTGTGTATAGGAAAGCTGCATAGAGTGCATCCCGTGGATTCAGCAAATTTTAGAGTAGGATACCAGCAACATGAGGTTGCAAACGAATATCACTCTTATTCTACAAAACTTACCTGAAGTTTGGCATTATTTTCCAAACAACGTAAAATAAAGACTCTGGACTAAATGCAGTTTGGCTTCCTTGCCATAAAGCACAGAGCGTCTTTCTGAATTCTTCTACCAACGAACTGAAAAGAAAGTAAAAGCTGTTGATTAATGTGGGTTTGTATTACAACCTTAGAGGTTTACTAGCTCGATGGTACACTTATCAGACATTACTTTGGTTCAGATTGTAATGATTGGGCAAACAGCCCTTCCAATACTTCAAACACTTTATGGCCAAAATCCTACCCACAATGCCGCAGAGAGGCACAGGTGAGGAAAAGTACATTTCAGATGTTCAGGACCCACCAGAAAATCTATCCACCTTGTGCCATTTCACCGTGGACTCTGCTAACATCATCCCTTTAATGCTTCCTTAAGCAAGCTACAGATTGTGAATCACTCTGATTTTTGTTACGTTCACTTGCAGACACATCTCCATGACTGTACTTTAATTAAGTAACGTAACATCTGGAGTTCATATAACTAGCACTTCCTAACCTTAAACTCAGTTACACTTCAGTGCTTTCTGATGTACCCGATTGCTTCCCCATGCAGCACCAGGCCTATATAAGTGAACTGCAAGCAATACAAGTTTATTTTTTGTACAGCCAACTATTTTTCTGTGACTCAGTCCCCCCATCAATCATTTTTCTATGATTCTGCAATAGTGAAAGTGTAAAGTGGCTCTACTAGCCAAGTATTTGCTGTTTTCCATAAAGTTCAGTGTGAGCAAGGAACAGGCAGCTTACACGTTGTTGTCCCCCTGGCTCCTGGTGTGGTAAGTTCGCCTGCCTGCCGTCTTCCCGTTCCTCAGCTCCACAGCCGGCAACTCCTTGAAGTAACAGCAAAACTGCTGAATGTTGCTACAGAAAAAGGAAAAACGAATTAAATCCTTAAAGGTTTGAGAACAAAGAGGTTGTTAAGTATTCTGGAGCCTGTTCTTTGAAACGCACAAACAACTTCATGCAGCAATTATGACCGGTTCAGGATACATGAATCATTATCTTCTGCAAATGACTGAGCAGATCTGTAAATATCATCATCCCATCTACCTAGAATAATTACATTTTGGCTGTGCTTTGACTAGGAGATACCATGCCAGACGGAGGTATCAGAAGGGTTCCCTAAGAAGCCCGGCTGTGCTGACAGCGCGGGCTGCCTCTGCGCGCTGCGTCGCAGGCGTCCCTCGCGCTGCCAAACACAGCCCCACGGCAGCTGCACGGCCCCGCTCCTGACAGCCAGGCACGCTTCTGCGCAGCGGTGACTTGCCTAACGCTGCAGCACCCCGGCCCTCTCACAGCAGTACCTGAGCGACTGAAGGATCGCGTTCATGAAACACGTATTCCCCAGGTTCCGGAGGCCTGTGGCACAGAGGGCAGTGGTGCTTCCCTGGAAACGAGAACGGTTCGGTTAAGGAAAGACTTATCGTTGCTCCCCTGCTTTCTCCGCACAAAGCTGTTACTCTTATATCGGCATAAATTTCAACAATAATAAAACACACTGTTCGAAAAGCGCAGTTTCAAAGCCAAAGCAACCACCTCACCAGTTCAAACTGCCCTCAAGTTCCATCTTGACATGAAACCTGTTTCTTACTCATTCCTGTCAACAGAAAACTATGCTACTGCGTGGGACTAATGGAAGATCGGTGAGAAGGATAACTGTAAATATGCTCAAGCGACTGCAGCTCGGGTGTAGAAAAACAAATATATCACACTAACTGTTGTTTAGCCTTGTGGGCTTCACAAGTAGAACCTCTGTGTTTAGATAACATAATCCTGTGAAAGTCTTAAAGGAACCTTATCAAGCATCCTTGAAATTCCTTCAGGCAGAGACCAAAGCAGTGTGGTAAACTGCGCCTGCGTGAATCCCTAATACACAGGTGAAATGAGCAGCCTTGTGATGTTCAACAAGGGCTCAATTCTACCACGTCTGCATCTTTGCTTGTGTGACCCCTCCCTGGGAGCTTAAGTGCTTTTCTGGAGATCCCCGGTTAGCGAGGCAACAAAAATACATTTACTCTTTGCACTGCAACTGTAGTTTGTGGTTGTTCCTGCGACCCGCCTGCATTGCCTCACACAACTGCATCTTTTCATGTGTAAGCACATCTAGAACACGACAACACAGAGTTAATCACAGGTTTGTATTGCAAAATGTATGTGTGTACATCGTTAAATATTCACACTCTAATAGTGTCCAGTGAGACCTGGACAGCAATTTCCCTGAAGTGCCTTTGAAGAATGAAAATACCAACCCTTATCCACCTAGTCGCATGTCTAATATGCTCAGCGTGGCAGGCTGCAGGTTGTTTTTAAGTCAGCAGCCCTAGCCTGCTGTCGTGCTGTGGTTCTGTGGTGGCCAGGAGGGGTTTTGAAAGGGAGACAACAGCATTTATTATGGAAAGAAACAGCCAAGTGGGACTGTGCAAAGAAAAAGCAACATGTTGAATGAAGCGAAAGGAAAATCTACACCATTTATTGAATTTTAGCAAGTTAGAGCACTGTTACCCACAGATGAGCTTGGTTTTTGCTGAATAATCTTCAGAGTGGGCTGGGAGGAGAGGGAAGAGAAACGTGGATAGTGTTGCATTCACGATTTCTAGAATCCACAACACTTGGACATTGTCTAAAAAGTATCATGTTGAAAGTTCATCAAGTTTTTGGGCATTCTTCATTGTTCCAACAGAACTAAAAAGCTACACTATCTTTCAGTAGCAGTATCTCGAACATATTGCTTGACACAAACACCGCATGCAAATCCGCGTTACCAAATACATTATCCAAAGTGTTCCAGTAAAACTTTTTTCTCCCCGAATCTACCAAAAACATCATCTCTAGTGAAGAACTAATGACAGCAGGACATTTAAATATATGCTGTTAAAAAAAAAGTTATTATTTACATAAGCAACTGATCAATTCGGTAAGAAACCTTTAACAAGAGACCTGTTTTCCAATAAAGGAGGAAAACTTTAAAGTACAAATGCCACAGTGTCCTTAGCACATTGTTTTCTCACTCTTGCCCAGGGTGAGACAGCAGGGCACTCATGCAAACAGCAGTGCCCTGTCTTTTCTAGAAAAGAATCGAATATGCCAATAATAAAAAGAACATCTGTTGCCATGGGCAATATTCAGGTATTAACAAAACTTATAAAACAGCACAGACTCAGAAGAATAAAAGCAACATGAAGTTCGTGCTTTCTAATTCTGTCTTCTCCATATCTAAATGCTGCCTAACATTCTTGCTGGCTTTGAGTTTCCCAGATAATGATGCTGTGTGTTCCCATAGGAAAAAAAACCACAACAAACACCACTATTTCTCCCAGGCTTTCTCAACAACCCCATGATTGGGACACTACAGGATGCACACACAACACACTCAGCAGACCCTAAACTGACTGCAGGTAATGCATTTTTGAAGTAAATAAACCCGTATAGGTTTAGTAAAACAGCAACTGCCTGCTTTGCTCCCACCCCACTCTCATACTTGCATTCATCCTCCTCTCACAGCCACCTTTGCAATTGCCCCTGTAGCTGAAGGCAGCGATGGCTCCAGCCCCTTGGACTCCCTGCTGTCCCGCAGGAGGAACAGCTCTGCTCTGCCACCGAAAATGAAGCAGGGTCTCCCCTCTCCCGCCATAAAATCTGGGAGTAATTATGAAGTTCACAAGTCCCTCAACCCAAACTGTGGAAAACAGAGACATTGTTTGGGGCGTTCTTTGTTTGGAAGAAACTATGTAGCCCTTCAGCTATCTAGCAAGGGTTGGATCATCCTCTCCTGGGTGCTGCCCTGCAGATGTGAAGTTAAAATAGCAGGAAGATGAGACAGGAGAGGGAGAAAAGCTTTCAGAAAAGTCCACAGTTCTTTCAAAAGCAAGTTTTACTAAGCTTTTTTAAAAACTTCTTATTTTTTTATTTTCCCTAACAATTAGTCTCTTATCCCCCTAGAAAAAAAAACACAGAGCACCTGCTTCTCTGCCTTGTGCAGTGTAAAGCCAGAAAAAGCCAAAAAACCCTACATGTGTGGTCAGGAAATGAGAAAGACATAGTGCACCAAGCACAACTCGGGTAACTGATCATAAGTATTTCAACTCTGGGCCAACTACGAGCCTCAAGAGGTTTAGAAAAACCCTTTAAACTCACCGTACCGGATACATCTTACTTACATTTACTTTTAATAACTTGCTGTTCAAAGACGAGTTTTCCAATAGTTTTCTTTTCCTATGTCTGTCTGATGTAAAGGCTGAACTGTTGGAAAGTAATTAAGAAAGGTTACTTACCATGAAAAACAAAATGGTGTGCGATGGACAACAGATTACCCTCCTAATGTTGGACACAGTGATTGCGTCTGCCATCAGCTGTCATTAAGACAGCCAAGAGCTTCCCGATAGCAACATCTGCTTTTCATTGTCTTAAACAGACGACACCTCCCTCAGAGTACAGATGCACATCCCATTTTCAATGCCAACGTCCAAGTCAACTGCATTAAGCTATGCGTGCTACAGTACGCACCCTGAAGAGTGGCCTTATTAGCATGCTACCTTTTAGCTAAAATATTGATTATTTCTTTTCCTTTATCAAAGGAACATGTAATACAGAATTTTCCATAAAACACTTCTGAAAGAAGAATCATCTAAGCCTTTAGAAAGACAACTTCAAAAAATGAGGACTAATTACCATGAACCAAAAATATCTCGATGTGCCAGCACTTAGGTATTATAGCCAAGTTCTCTTAAAACATATCAGTTTATAAGGGTTATGTAACACTAACTAACAAGAGCAATCAGTTTTTCACATCACTGGAAATTACTGGCCTCTCAAGTCTACCAGTTCATGACTTCCCTCTAATCTAATTGTAAAATCATAACTTGTTCTAGACTTTAGTTTGGTTTTGTTTTTGGTGGTTTTTTTTTTGGTTGTGTTTTTGTCTGTTTGGTTGGGTTTTGTTTGTTGTTGTTGTGTTGTTGCTGTTTTATTCATTTTCTTAAATTAAAAAACTCCAAACTTTCAAAAACTGTCATTACACACAATGGAATCCTCCACTGTACCATTTAGCTCCTGAAGAGCAAAATCTCCCGCACATTTCCAAAATCCAAATGTGCACTTCTCATTATGTTTAAATATCTTTACATCTCATTATATACCTAACAAGCCCAGCAACGAGAGAATGGAAAAGTCATGAAAACGTTAATATTACTGCCAGAGAAAGTGGCACGCTTAAGTCAGGGAGGATCCAGAGACTTCCCGAAAATCACAGCAATCTCTTAACGGGAGTCTATTTGAACCCTAGGGCGTTCAATTGTATTTGGAAGCAGTGTATACGCACACATACTTCTGCTTAGTATTATATAAGATTTCCAAGCAAACTGTGAAAAGACTATTTGCTATCTAGCACTGGCCACAGCATCTGCATCACATAGACTGCAGTATCTGCTTTTCAGTAGAACAGTGCCCGGCAGAGCAAAAACATGCCTCTGCCTTACAACTCCAAGCTCATAAACCTTCTTCATCTTTCTTTTGGAAACCAAACTACGCAATTAATATGAATACTACTTTGTATTTCTCTTCAATGAAGACTACTTCATTTTCTCTTCAATTTCTCTGCTCCAGAAACTTACTTACTCTGGTTTTAACAAAACTACAATTCTGCTCTGGAAATTCTCTCCCATTTATATGGAAAAAGACAGTACTTATTGGCTATATAGAAAGAAAGCTAACCAGTATCTAAATTCCTGTTATCACCACATGCTGCTTCTGCAACATTCACTGTACGAGAAACAAAACATACAAGGTCAGCCAAATCCATTCGTTCTGCACCTTTGCTTCTCAGTGATGAAAAGGATATTTAAACATACCCAGTATCACCCACACAGAAGGACCACAATACATACATTAAGTACATCTATACATGTAAAACAGAAATACCACTGAAATGATGCAGTACTATACCCAAAGCAGTCTGGATGTAACCAACGTACTTACTTTTCCAAGTTCTGCAGGTGCTCTCTGACCTTCTGTACCAGGCCCAGCTTGGTATCATTGACTACAAAATCATCACAGCGGTAACTGCAAGAAAAACATTTATCAGCACGTGTAAAGGATTTCAGTGAAGTGCTCCAAAGCAGCCCTGCAAGCCCACGTGCAGGAGGGACTGAAGTGATCCAGAGACGGATTACGAGGCGGACAGGGAAGGACGACACCTACATACTGAGCTCAGTTCACTCTCTCCTGAGCGAGAAAAGGTACAGATACTGCCTTACTACATGCTTTTTATTCTAGCTCAGTTCTTCATTAGAAATCAGAGCACGATGTACTGCTTGTCCCAATGCAGTTCCAATTCCAGTTCAACAGAAATTCAAACACACGGTGTAACCAAAAGCAGCATTAGTTGACAGTCCATAGAAGATTTATCAGATATGACCAAGTGATATCAGGCAAACAGAATACAAAGTTTTTAGTAATGCATAGCATAAGTCAATTTATTTTAATACTGTAAAGCTATAATTAAAACCCAAGGTGCTGAAAAGACACACACATAATGTACAAGTTTCTGCTATGGAAAAAAGACCAGGGAAGATGAATTAAGCTATTACATGGTTTGTCCAAAGACACAGCAGAAGTCTGTGGAAACTCGCACCTTGTGCTTTAACCACAAAAGTCACCCAAACTCTCATACAGTTTTTATATATGTAGAAACTCTCATAACCTTAAGGAAGTATTTTGAGCTTTTTCAGGGGAAGTATGCAAAAGTAACTGAGCTGAGAAAGACAGAGAAGTTGACCCGCCCATTGCCTCAAAGTAAAGTGAAGCCAAATCAAACTGGCCTCTCAGCAGAAGCAAGGGTTACAAAAGTCTGTAATTGTACGTTCTACAAAGATCTCACATTTCCCAAGAAGACGTTCATTATAATTTCAAGTTCAAACCGTGGGCTTGTAACGCCTCATATAGTGCAGAAGGCAGAAGTTAGAGCATTTCTAGAGTGGGGGAGAAGCGTCTTCTAGGGAATGCTGAAAATGACCCCACACCTTATTTCACTGTTTTCCTGAGCACATGTAAACCCACAGTGCACATGTCAGTTTGAAGAAATTAAATGAGAGGGCAGTAAAGAAAACTGTCACCAGGAGAACACTCTTGTAAGATGGCATTGCTTCTGCTGCTTTGCTGTATTTTAAATCCCTTGCATTTCTGGCTCTCACAAAAAGGGGGAACAGAGGTCCCAGAGTGATGTGGACCCTCTTATCCATGTTCTTTCTTCCATTTCTGAAGGAAAGATGATGCCTGCATACAGGGATGGTGTCACAGAAGGGGGAGGAAGGAAGGACAAATATCCCTTAAAACCAAGAAACGCTGCAGACAGTAAGGAAGCCTGGCCCCGCAGAATCCACCTGCACATCGTAACCAAGGATTCTGTGCGGCTTCCTTGAGACTCAGATGGCAGATGGCACCTCCCCGTACTCGTGCGAGTTAGCCAAGAGCCAGCTCCAGGGCTGCATAACCCCTGTTCTGGCATGAGAAACGGGAAGGTAAGGCAAGACTGAACAGCACTTGCAGCAGCCCTTCTGCGAGCACCGCGACAACAGGGGCGCACAGCTCCGCTCCCCGCGTCCCCGCGGGGCAGCCCAGCTCCGAGCAGGGTTTCTCAGACCGGTGCTCGCTGCCGAGTATCAAATTGCAGCCTCAAATTCTGGCAGGCAACCGAACACTTCCTGTGAAGAAAACTCACTTGCTCAGGATATGTTTAATATCAGAACCGTAGCTATTTCTCTCCGTTCCCTTTGGCACAGGACTGACTGAAATGCGAAGGAACACCCCCCAGTCTCAGTTGTCCTGCTGAGCAGGTCTGTGCTTGGTAGCTGATGAAGCTGTTGACTTCAGGCACAACCAGAATCTACAGCATTCTTTGTTGCATAAACCTGCTATGTAGTTCAAAGGCAACAGTATTGTTAGTGTTAATTCAAACACTGAATTCTTGAAGAGACTACAGAGTCGAGAAAGTAAGGCCCTTGCGACCGAAAGGCGTCTGCGAGACCAGTCTGTCCAGGGACTGTCATGATTTTTACCTCTGAGAGAGAAATTAGTACGACTCTCAAGATTTCCAGATACTGAACAGAGCGGTTACGGACACTTATGCAAGATCTAGAAATTATAAGATAGCTATTGCCAGTAATATATATATGTTTTTTTAAAGATTGCCACAGACCTAGTTAGTTTGGGTGGGGGAAGAAGCCTGTAAATGTGCTTATTTTCCAGCCATGTTTTAAGTAGTTCTGTTCTGCTTTATCGGCCACCTACAACTACCCAACAAGCGTTCCTGCCTTCGCCGCTCCCGCAGGACACCACATCCCGAGGACAACCAGGACAGTGTTAGCGAGAGGTAAACACAGTGCAGGTGGCTATGGCACAGTCCCACCCTCCTTAATACCGAGCGTGTCCAACCCCAGGCACACTGCCACAGTTATACTGACACCCCACTTGTGTGGCTACTGACATTTATAAATGGGGAGTGAAAGCAGATGCAAGCTCAATGAAAGCCTCTAAGCCAACTTATTGCTGAAAGGTGATTTAATACTTGCTCCCGTGCCCTAAACATCATGTTGACCTTATTTTTAGTCTCATCTCACATACCAGTTACATCTTGACATAAAATCGCAAGTTAGCACTTTCCCTAAGACGGAGGAATAAAACCAAACACGTTAAATGTCAGGGGCCTTGCAAGAGTGAAAAACTAATTTTAAGATTAACTTAAAAACAAGACAAGCTGCTTCTATTTCACTTTTAATGGGCAGGGGTTTTAAACGCTTTCAACACTGAGGATTCAGCACTACTACCAGAAACAAAAGCATTACTACCCATCTGTTTTGGATAAACAAAGTCAACAGCATAGGAACTAGTTTATGCTTTCAGAGCTTAAAATTCGTCAAGCCCACACCCCTTGAAGATAAACTGCTCAGAGATTACTTCCTGTATGCGAAGCCGACACTGGAAACAGACGTCCCATTTCTGAACCTCAGGATTATAAAAAAATAACAACACACCTTTTTGCACACAGCAGTTCTACAGCAATTGTATACAACAAATTCTGTACTCTGGGGAGGGTCCCTTATATGGATTAGCAAATATTTTCCTCTCTGTACACTTCCTATTTTTAGCACCTCTACCTCCAAGGCCTGGTCTTTTCTGGCGTCTTTTGCTGCTAAAATGGCAGGAGGCCAGTGCCTGTGCGCTCTGCTCTGGGGACACGTCACTCCGCGCCACCCGCTTCAGTGGGTGACACAGCTTCACGCTATGAAAGCCCCGACTGCACTTTAGGACTTACAGGACAAGAAAAACAAAGAAAGTCTGAGTTTCCTTAGTTGTGCTAACGTCTTATATAAGTAAACTAAGAACTCAAGCTCTACTGTGTTGATAAAAAAAAGCTTTTTACCTTCTTTAATTTCCACTGACTGCAGAATGCAAAGGAATAGTCCTTAGCATCCAAATATGAGATTGCTTATGCGCAAGCACAGTAAGCCTGTTTTTTAAATATAACCACTATCACAAAAAGAAAGACTAACAATTTTTGGAAGTCTTTGGCACTTAGTTATTTTTACATCAGCCCAGGTGTGTGTGCGGGGAGAAGAGCAGCACGAGCTTGTCCCTTTAAGAGATAACAAGGAGGATAATGGGTCAGAAATCTGACCTGCAAATTGCGTCTGGGATTAAACGAACACAGGAAAAATATGCAAGTATGTGAACAGGGCAGCCTTTCTTCTTCCGCGCCAACCAACTGCCTGTGCGCTGGCACAGAGGAAAACTGATTTACAAGAGTCCTCTTTTGGGAAAGGTATTTCTCAAAGCAGGCTTTTCCGCGTATCATTTCACTTGTCCCACACAGAAAAACAATCGCCAACACAGGAGGAGAAAGCTTCATACAACAGCTTGAAGAGAAAAGATTTGTCCTTCTCGCAAACTCCTTGGACTTGGTGCTTTAGAACTAACTGAAAGGCTGGTTACCTCCAAAAAGTGGAACCCCGGAGTCAGTGCTTAGGGCCTCAAACACAATTCAGTCTGAAGATTTAGTATTGCAGCTTCCGTCTCAAAAGTGACCAAAGAGGCAAAAAGAGAGCTGGACTCTCATAATAAATAAAATATGAACATTCTCTCAACTTTTTCACTGTGAAGACTGAACAGGTGAATAGGAGGGCATAGAAGAAAGATCAAAACCCTCTGGAAAACAAATCCCTAGTTGCTCAGTACTCAAGCATGCCTGTATTTCTCAAAACATTACCAAATTCATAAGCACAATAAAAACCTCATCTCAGATTTAAAATAAAAAATAAAAATCCACCGTCCCACCAGAACTGAAACACTTTCCTTTCAAAATTATGTCGAAAGCTTGTGATCATGTAAAAGAAAACATACACACTTAAGACTTCCATGTTGAAATGCAGTTACAGGAGACTGCTTGTTCTGGTTGTGGTTTACAGCAAGACTGCCTGTGAACTAGAAACAAAACTCAATAAACCAGGGTAGCTTCAACAGTCACACAGTATTTCTTCCCCTTGGACTGACAAGAATAGCTACGGCAAACCCCGCACTGTGCTCTCATGACAACATCAAAGTTTGTGACATGGGCAAAGAAAAGCAAAAGATTAAATGCTTAGAAAAGTGCCCAGACAGGCTTGTTCACTGCTACTATCACGCGAGCTAAGGAACATAGTAAATTGGGATGCGCAGGATAAAAATGGAACAAGAACATTCCCCTCAACTCTGTGCAGTAAACAAAATTGCAAATAAAAGCACTGCATCAAAATATCTGCATTATTTTTACAGTAGAAGTAAAATTCTACTAAATCTTAGGACGGTATATTTTTCAAACTACTGAGGTTGCCCACATTGCTAGCATAAAATATTAATCTTTAAATAAAAGCTCATTTGAAAGAAGCACCATTGCATAAGCATAGCACTGTCTACTGGATTTATGTCTACACTGAAGAAGTTCAAAAATAGCATTTCAGAATTCAGTGTCCACAGCAGCCAGTTACGACTTGACTTCACTCACCGATTTGCTTCAGCTGGCCAGCAGCACCTGACAGCAGCCACTACAGCGCTGGCTGCATTGAAGGGGCAGAAGCTGGTCTGCACGCCTCCTGCTTCGTCTTTACATATCTAAACTCATTCCCACTGGAAAAACTGGGTACAATTAACAAATCCAGGTATCTTTTTCTGATTATCAGGTGGGGAAAAAAACTGTAATATCCTGGATGAAAGCAAAGATACACTGCTTTTGAAACTTGTTCAGCTTCACATTAGCGCAGGAGAGTTATAATTTGCTCGTGAATTATACACAACAGGAACTCCGCAAGGCAAACCTCGGCAATTAGTTCCAGTTCATCCAGAGATGACTCAGCCTTCTGCTCCCATCGCAGCAGAGAAGACATCACACGCTAAGCTGCTTCTCACCTGCCCTGCCACAAATAGGCTGTGGAACACCAAACGTGTGCCTACCTGCCCCTCGCAAGCACGTCATTCTGCAATGCCCATTTGGATTTGGGTAAGGTCAGCAGGGTGCCCCAACTTGTTAGGGTAACTCATCAAGCCTCAGCAAGTTGGGCATACTAATTGCCATGGTAAATGGAGACATAACCAAGACTTCAAATACTGTGATAAACTCCTCCACATGTTTTATTACCTTCAGAGTGATAAGAAGACAGGTCATACTTAAAACAAAAAGCCACAATGTAGAGCTCAGTTGGGAAAGTGGAATCAGCTTCTCACATCTGTTCCAATGCTGGTAACCTGTGCATATGTATCACTTTGAAAAATCTGACATTTTCTGATGTTTTCACGTAGAAGCAGATAAAAATGCTGGTCATTTAAATAAAACGTAAATAGAAGCAAAATCCCTGTACATCTCAAAGCTACTCAAACTTTCCTTCTACACTTAAAAGCAGCACAGCTTTTGTCACTGCTGCATATACCATCCGAATAATTTTTGAGTTTTCTTCAGGCGAGACCATTCAACTGTGTTGCAGGGGATAAAAATATTTGTTACAAAAGTATTCTGTGTAAAACTGCATACTCAAACTTTAGCAGACAGACTTTTCCTTGATGATATACGGAAAAGATACCCAATTACTGAAACAAAATACCCATCGGTGGAGCTATATCCTCAATAATTTTACCAGACCATAACATGGATTTCCCCGAGCTTTGCACTGTTCAAACCCTGCAGTGCCGCACTGCACAAGTAACACACACAGGAAACCATGAAGCTAACAGGAAACTGCTCACATCTCACTCAAACCGATGGAACACACCAGCCCAAGCCGTTCTGCTCTTTAAAACAATCACTCCTGTGATTCCGCTACTTAATCGTGCCAGAAAGTTGATGCTGCTTCCAAACAGCATCCGTCACTTTCCCAAACTCATACAGGTTGCTCCAAACCTCCAAAAGATGGAAGCCTTTCAGAGTGAAGAAAAACAATAATATTGGAAAGAAAAACCCACACATGCACACCTTAGGTTCACATCTCTTGGGCAGGAAATATATTGTATTATTTTAATTTCTGATGTTCTGAGAAATAAAGGGTGTGTGAAAGGCTCACCAGCTTGATGGAAGGAGAAACTACAACCGAACAGCAGCCTTCGCAATTAAAAGGTTAGGTTCTCAACATACCGCAAAGCAAACAGAAGCAACTCCAAAACACATTTTAATAAACAGCATTTATTTCTAAAAGTTTCTGCTAAGCCATTTGAAATGCAGGAGTCTACCCCAGTCATGCAAAGTAGACATGCAAAAGTAGAGGGTTTATTTTGTAACTCTTTTTAAACAGCCAGGTTTGGAAATCAAGAGATAAAGTGCATAAAAATATATGTGATATAATGCTCCACAAGAGTCTAAAGTTTTTTTCTTCTAGTATGCAAAAAGTTGTCAAATTACAGCGTTTAAACCCTTACCAGTATGTACTGTAACTACTGCAATCCATACACACAGTATGCTGAACTTTCTCTTGCTTTTCTGTTTTCTTATGATTGGTCATAGGAACCTGCGCATCTTCATAATGCTTTTTTGCATGGCCATTCACATACCTAAAATAAATGAAAAACAAAAAAGAGTTGTATACTTTTAAACAGCTACTTAACCAACATCCATTGAATGTAAGAAGAACAAAGGCAGCCTAATAAGCACCCAATATTTATATCAGCATTAAAACAGGCAATTCACCTCTGTGAAAACATCGGTTAAATTTTCTAACTTTTTACCCTTTTACTCTTCCATGTTGTCTAAATTAATCTCTCCATCTCCTTCATAGCAACCACCAACTGGCATCCTTGTACCAAACCCGGGGACGTGGGCCCTGAACAGAGTGATGCACCGGCTCCCTTTTTCCATACCTGTAATGTGGTCAGTTCTCTACATTACTTTCCCATATACTGTTCTTACAGCTCTACTCTTTTCTCCACCCAGCACTCATCACATTTGTGATTACTTTAACAGTGTGCTGACCCTCACATGAAGGCACATCCATTTTAAGGTTTCCCATTCTGCAGCACCACTTAGAGCATTCTACGTCTTATAAAGTTCATAATTTGAAAGGCTCTGGTGCCTGGGGTCACATCACAGAAAATCTAAAATCCTGCGGCTCTCTTGGTGACACAACGAGCATTTTCATGCTCAAAATTTGAGATCTAGAAAATGAAGTGTCTTTCATTAATAAAGTATCACTACAAATGCAAGAGCCCTAAGTATCAGCTGAAAATCATTAGCACTATTTCTCTCTTGTTGGACTTGGTAACGCCAACCAACAGGAACGCTGCACATGCTCCACAGGAAGGTTTCTCTGTTGTCCGCTTGTTCTCAGGTGCAGGTGTGAACAATTCTCACACAGCCGTGCTGGGTCAGGCACCACAGCCATAGGGCGACCGACACGGTGACCGATACGGTGACCGACACGGTGACCGACGCTGCTGTGGCGGCAGAACTCCGCAGCGCTTCTGTCACAACCCATCTTCAACACAAGATTTGAAAAGCCTCATTTCTCTTCCTTTAATTTCAAACATTATCCAAATAGAATATGCTGCGTGCTTTCATGATCAAAAGTGCTCTCGTTACAAGGTATATTTCCTACTTCTTATGCAATTATTTTAAATTCTAAGGATGGGAGCACTTTAAAAAGTCAAAAACTGCATAAATAACTGACTCAATGTCTACTACCTGCATACAAGAGAGGTGGACAGTAATATATGGACAGTGGCCTATTTTTTTTAATTGGTAAAAAGTAAAGTATTCCAAAGTATTTATTTTACACCATCACGACAGGAAGTAGCTCCCCATCTCTTGGCTCTCACCAAGTATAAATTTCTAAGATAAAAGAATAAATAAAAAGAGAAAAAAAAGGGTTTGTGGTGAAAACTCTAAGAGGCTTTATTAAAAATGGGGCACTTACTGCTATCCAGATCAAAGAAACAAAACCTGGACTTTATTGAATACACTTTAAAACACAAAGTCACTAAGAAGCAGCAAATTTTCTACAATTATCCTGACATATAAATAGTAGCATTGACTGTATCACCCCTCTACAATTTCTTTGGGTGTACCTTAACTAATAGAGACAAAACCCAGGTGTACTCCAAATGAATTCTGATGGTAACTCGTCCTTATATGTTATGGTAATAACTGTCTTCCAAAACTACACTACAGTACATTCAAGGTATTTTTCTGTCTTAGCTAGACAGTTGCCATTTTTCTCAAAATCAGCTTTGCCAACATTTGTGGGTTTCCAATAACTCTTATTGGTTTAATCTTATTACAACAGAGACATCTTTTCCAGAATGGAACTTTACAATAATCCACTGAATCAGCGGTGCTAAAGGCACTTTCTGAGCGGTGCAATCACAGCCACTGTACACTCTTCTTTTGGAAATAAAATACGATGTTGAGTATAATCTCTGGATTCTCATAAGGTAGCAAAGAAGTGTGTTCAGTATAAACATACAATGTTAAATGAGATAATGAAAGGTTTATTTCAAGGAACTGTAAGTCGTTCAGGAAAAATTTAAATTAACTGCTGCAGAGTCAAGCAACAAAGGAAAAAGATAAAGGTCTGATTAAAAGACTTAGACACCAACACTTCATACCCACCTTCCACAATGAACACTTGAGCACGTCAGACAGACCCATGGACTTTTATTTGACCGGCACACTACAAAAGATTAAAAAAAAAAAGTATTAAATGAATTGTGTCTGGTATTACAGTTGCATAACACATTCTGAAGGCCAGCAATAGCTCTGCTGACTCCAGTTGGCAGCACAGTTACGTAAAGCAGTCAGCCATGTTCATTAATCTTTATTAGGGACTAAACTAAGAGACTGAAGAGCTATTGACACTATAGCACATTAAACTTCTTCTGGCTTGGGTTTTAGTTGCAGGCTACACATTTACCTGCTACTTGCAATGAAAAATCTGATTTTTTTGTTCATATTACATCCACATGAGTTCTACGTGATTTTGAAACACAATAAATAGCAGCAGCACAAGTAGCAAAAACCCCAGTCAAGTTTAAAAACCTTTCTTTTGGCTTTTCATAAGGCTGTCCACCCAACATAGCAAAAAAAGCCACAGCACTTCCCTTCTGTTTCATAACATTATTTAGACAGTGAGCCACTTTGAAGAAGAGACTGCAAGAAAGCCTGGCAATCTGATAAGAAGCACACAGAATAAATCACTGTGCAATGCATAATAATATCAATACACACCGCTTATTCAATATGTATTCCTGTGCTGGTAAAGGCTTTATCCACGAAGATGTTACCCTTTCAAGTCAAACATAAGAAGCCTAAAGGTTAAAGCGTAACACAGTGCTGTGCTTCACAACCCATGCGAGGCACCAGAAGATGTTATCTAAGTTTTCAACTCTAAGTACAGAAAAATTAAATAACCGTGCTTGTTTTCAAGCTAAAGGGCTTAAAGTGAAAAAACAGCAGATACTATAAAATTATGAAACATCATCCCAGGGTAGAGTCCTAGAAATGGGATATTCCGGCTTCTACCCCAACCCAGTAGCAAAGTTTGCAAATTCAGATTAGAAACAAAATCTCAGTAAATAAACCATCCAGGCAGAACACAGTGAAACAGGCAAACAGAGCAAAATTTTACATGTAATCACACGGATTAGTCAAGAAAAAGTATGTGCATCTTTATAAACAAAAGCAATTGTGGAACTACAACTAAATTGATATTGAACTCTCAAATTTTGAGTGGAGTTCCAGTTTGGATCATGTCACTGAAGGAGGGACGCTACGATATACGGTGCTTACATCTGAATGAAGTCAATTTGTTAACAATTATCCATTACCGCAGCATGTACAGGAAGAGCATTACACTTCCAAATACCCAACTAGTATGGTAAGAAAATTTAAATGCTAAGAACAGTAAAAAGACAACTTCAATTACCCCCAAAATACACAAAGGGTACGATGCCACCTCGTTCTTCTACATGCTACAAACAACTGCTCCTTGGAGCAGCCACTCAGAAGTCAGAGGAAAAATAAGACACCAGAAACACAGAGGACTGCAAGGCAAGGAGGAGGGAGAGACAAAGAGAAGGGGATGAAATCCTAGCATGCATGTAAATTATGTATACTGCCATTTGTTGTAGAAAAGCTTGAGAACAGCGTTCCACGTCTGCAGTAACACCTTAGAAAGCTGCTCCAGGGCAGGATCCCCGCAGCAGGCTCACCGAGGACTTCCAAACTCAAACACACCTTCACCAAGCTGCAAACTGTGGGACACAACAAACTGCTACGATCAAAGACTAGCAGAGAAAGTTAAGCTAACAAAAGTGAAATAAGTTCCTTTATCAAATTAAATAAGTTATAAGAAAAAACATTAACCCCCTCCTTGCTTTAACTGGGAGAGAAGTGACTAGTTTAGCTGATTAGAAGAGCTACTTTGTCACCATTAGGTTTTGCCTGTTTAATTTAAATTGGACAAAAAAAAGCCCCCTAGCTAACACTGCTTCTTAAATAATTGCTTTCTGCATCTGAATTCATTATTACAAATAGTTGTTGTATTTCAAGTCACAGGCACAACCCAAGGAATGGTTAAAACTAAGAATTTCTCTGTGTTCACTGGAAAAAAGCACAGTTAAGTAGCTACTTTAAACTGTTTAGTAAAGACTCCAGAGCTGTTTTCTTCAACTGCTGCAATCAGTACTTTACTTGACAAACACATCTTCTCACATGTCTCAGTTTCCATGTTTTGGTTTTCCAAAACCAAATTTTCCTGTTTCTGAAGTTGATGGGTTCTCCCAACTGCGATGGTAAGCTTGCAATAAATAAAGGAGCAAGGTACAGCTGTTTCGGCTTGCATTTCAGGTTAGAAAAGTGGATGAAGTTTGTCTGATTTGACTAAAACATTACTGAGAAAACCAACATTTGGCAGTGGCAAACAGAAGAGGAAGGGCAGACCTTCACCAGCCATCATCCGTTAAACACCGGCTCAACGCACCACCACTGCAACCTGATACAATTCCATTTTCCTGAATTACACAACCCAAAAGGTAAAAAATTAACCAGAAGGAAACAGAAGCCTTAAAACCATTCATGCACTTAAACAGATTAAGTGCTGCATGACCAAACCACTACCGTACACTTTCCTTGCCAGGAACATGAAACAGTTTTCCCAGCATTCAAACCCCAGCAGAAATCCCTACTTAAAACCAACATTTTTGCTTTCAGTGTGGTATCATCTGTGGATAGCACTGGTTCTCGACCAGCAGGTCAAAGCATTACAATGCAAACTGCTGCTCTTATTTTCCACCATGTACCAGACAACTACAATTTGAGGTTCAGATATTTTAAACATCAGCACTCCTTGCTTGCCAAGCGTTAAATTATACTGAAGTGTTAAATTTTACCGAAGTGTTATATTATACCACTCATTCTGTAGAGTTCACATCACGTGTAAGTGTTCTGCACAAACAGCAAACAAGTCCACCAGCTTCACACAACGCCAAAAAAAATCTTCCACTAAAATGTTCCATCTTGCACATCAGGGAATAGGAAAAGACGGCTCATTTGTTTGCTTTAACTTTGAGGAAGAACTTTGCTCCAATTGCATCACATTAAAAACGTGTAGTTTATCTTCTTCACAAACATCTCCTCCCACAAAGAACTCAAATAACATGGAAGTGACTCCCACTAAGATTAAACACAGAAGGCAGTATTAAATTTGTGACCTACAGTCGCTCTGCTCTGAGAGGATTGCACAATTGATTTTTTAAAGGTTGCTGAAGATTGCGTTCCACGTTTCTCTGAGGCCAGCTCTCTAGGTGCTCCTCAGTTCAGGTCCTGAGGCAGTTACCGTCTGTTACTGACTATTAATGAATTAAATCAGGCCCGGAGCTTCAGGCACTAGTCAGGACTCTAACACGAGAGGCACCATGGAACGCGCAGCAAAGCGCAGTCACTGCCCTGAACTGCTCACAATCTAAATTAGACAGTTTGGCTACATCTATAAAGAAAATACACATTATCCCTTTCAGATGTAATATTGACTTGAAGGCACTAGGCTTAGAAGTAGATCAGAAACAAGAGACACAGATCCATAGCAAATCTGTTCTCAATTCAAAGCATGTTACACAGCCCTAGAACTTAGTCCTTAAAACAGACTTGGGTGTTCAGTACTTTCAAGTCAGTTACACAGAATCATGAGGAAAGACTCTCAGACACATTTGTACAGGTATGTACATCTTCCCCCAATTATCAGTATTCTAATTGGGATTTGGGTTTTTATTTTTTTAGTGCTATTTAAAAAAAGAGGAGGGGGGTGCACTACACAGCACTCCCTCCTTTGGAATAAAGTGATGCTCAGCAAACATCTTAACCACATTTAAAAAATATATCTGTGTTTGTTACACCTTATTTAGTGGTATCCAGGCTAAGGAACACTGGCTGCTTTCTCAGCTTGAACTTAAATGGCTACTGCAATGGTTAGCAACCCTCATTTTGCTGTATTTTTAGAACAGCTCCAAGTGGTTAGGCAAAGATGATACTAACATGCCAAAAGGAAAGGGAAAGCAAATCTGCAATGCCACAATGTCTAAAGCCGTAAGCCATTTGCCATTTTACATCAATATCAGCTTATTTAGACACTTAGAAACAAAATTTTTATAATACCATCTTTTACAGACTGGTTTAAGTGAAATCTGAATACCCATTATTAGCCCACAAAGCCCTCTGTAAATGGAGTATCCATCCAGCCCCAAGAGGGCGAACAATCACACCCTAGTGCATACAGACTCGTACATGACCACGGGAGCGTTCAGAGATGTCCCTCCAGCTCCCGCTGTCTGTAAATCATCCTGATACATAATGTTCATCAATTTATGCCAAGCAGAATGAGTAAGATACAGCTAATCAGTTTGGCACTGTCACCACAGAGCCCCCACCCCATCTTGCCCCCATGATCGCTCAAAGATGTACTTGTGAATTGTGACCTTTTTGTTTTCTTTACTGAAAACTCACTCCAAGAGCATCTGCGAGGCATGAAAGCTCCTGCCAAACACTGCGTTCCTTACGGAACAAAGCTGCAGATTTCCACTGTAAGAAAGCTACAGCTATGTGAGAGTATACAAACAAGCCGTGAAATTAATGGGTTTGTTTAAATAGCAGACTGCATAATTTATAAACTGGCAAAAGAAAAAAGCAGCAGGAAGAGGAGGAGACAAACAGGAAGCAGATTCTGTGCGGCAGCCAAGGTCAGAAACCTGCAATACAGAACGTGTGCCGCAGGGCCAGCAGCAGCGAGCCCGGGGACCAGGGCACAGCGGCACCCGAGGCCACGGCTGCTGCACAACTCCGTTTGAAATAGTCCTCCGTTACATCACTAAAAAAGGCCACAAAATATGAGCACAGTGAGAGCAAGACTTTGGTCCTCCTGTCAAGAGCGTGTTGAATAGAAACAAGATTAGGGTCACTGAACTATTCCCAGTGGTCTTCACAGAATGGCCTGGACTCTGTTCTCCAAAGGAGCTGTACCAACACTACTATCTTACTTGTATAATTATATGGTTAAACTACAATAATATAATAACCTGCAGAGAAACATCTTTGGACTAAATGACCTTTTTTCATTTCAGTTTACGTTACCACAGTAGGTCGGCTATGCTGATAGAAGCTGAACTGGAAAAGGTCACTGTTACTCCGCACAGTATTTGCACCAGGAACAATATTTACACAGTTGTGGTCGCACTGCTGTACTGACAGTGTGCTGAGCACCTTGTCCCACAAACATAAGCACTCAGTGACAAACACACATATATCACAGAACCGTACAATCATAGAACAGTTTGGGTTGGAAGGGACCTTCAAAGGTCATCTAGTCCAATCCCCAACATGCCACATACGTACAGCATGCTGCGTGTGTATGATGTATACAAACACTATATATATGCACACACAGGTGTATCTCAAAAAAAAAAAAAAGGGAAGAATACTGTTAAAAGTATTCTAGAGATACAGACTCTTCCTCTCCCATACTTTCAATATCATCTTGCCTAACAATCTCTCAGTGCCTTGGTTAGTTAGGATTTTGTAACAGGACAAAGTTACTCTACATTTGGTTCCTCATAGAACCTGACAAAAAGCAGCAAGACCGAGTTGGGCTGCCTGCATTAGCACAAAAAAGAAGCAAAAATCTGCATAGCAAAAAGTGAAACCCCTGCTCTGTGAAACATGATCCTGCTGCGACACATCAGGCCTAAGGAATCAGAATAAAAGCTGTTTCCTCCAGAGACCTGGAAGTAAATGTGAGAGAAACTTGCGAGCAAAACATCCTGGGAAACAACTGCAAGTGGTGGGAATGCAAAACACTGCACAAACATTCAACCAAAATTATGCAAACCACTTTAGAAATAACATCTCAAATGCAAAGTTTTTCAGTCCTGGGATTCAGAGCATTTCTCAGAGAGCCCACTTTGATTTTACAGACTGAAAAATGGAGAAAGAGAGATCCAAAAATTTACCAAAGAATTTTAAATTAATCGGCATAGATCAGAACTGGGCCTACCAGCCCTAATATCTTAGTCCTTTACGTCACTTCACTTGCAGGCAAGGGTAAGACATTCCAAAACTCAGTACTCTACACAAAACTTTTAAGGTGACTTGCCAAATCAGCTCTGAATTAAAACGCCTAAAACCTCCCATATGCAATACGCAACAAGTACCAGACACACCAGAGAGTCATCTACAAAAGCCAGCATTCTAAGTAGGGAATTGCTGAAGTTCTTAGCCGACAAGAAATACCAAGGAGACAAAGGTGTTAGATGTTGTCCTTCCTCCGGGCTCACGTGCTGGGGTTGCAGAAAAGGCTCTGCCCACCACGGGAATTCACAGCTCTGGATCTCCCTCTGGATGCAGGAACCACGTCTTTTCAAAGCCTGAATGAATCAGCTGAGAAGCTTCCACCACGGGATCCCCATGCATTCAAGATGTGAATGCCTCACGTTTAATGCACACACATCCACCCTCCCCCAGGAAAACCTTCCTTCCAGACTGCTCCTGAGTGCCCAGGGAGAACCAACCTTTCCTTTTGTTAAAGACACTTCCCATGAATAGTTATACGGGGGAACAGCGAGACAAAGCAAAAGAGAAAGTGTGACTTTCACCAAAACTAGCATTTATGGCTTTCACCTCTGCTGCACGCTCTGCAGCAACCAAGAGCCATGTATTCTACATTCCAAATCCTCCAGATGAAATATTCAGTCTTTAGATCCGAGACTGGAACCAAGGATTTTCCACTTAAAACGAACTGTCCAAATCACGACGCTACAGAGTCGTGTGCACTCCTTCCTTCTGGCCCATAAACTCGGTTATAAACCAGCATATACAACAGAACAGCTTCTCAGGGCAAAAACTGTCTTATCACAGAACACCAGGCAAGGCTGCAGGACAGCTGGGTATGGGCAGGATCGGATACACAGGCACTGAAAGAAACCTTTTTAAATAGAATTGAAGAAGCCTCAAAAAACAGGTGTCCTCCAAGGTAAGTCAGTATTTGTAGAGGCAGCGTGTAAAATTCGTAACGGGCAATTACACTTAGTACCAAGTACACATGTAATAACATAACTGATCGGGTTGTCAGTTTTTGGCTTCGCATTCTTTTGTGTATTTAAAAAGGCAGCTGCTACAAGCATACGCACCAGCTTTATTATCCGACCTTATTGTCTGTTTACATTCCAGAGAAATCCAAAATACTGAAATGAGTATCTCAACTAAATGTGTTGGTAAAATCATAAAACAGGACAGGCATTAACATACACAGGAGCCCACTAAGTCTAAGCAGAATGCTAACCCTATTTTATACTCTAGAAGTAGGTTCCCGCAGTTAAATACTGCATTAAATGTCAATGGTTGCTGATTTACTTTTTTTGTTTCTGGGGGGTAGCGGCTGGGGAGGGGGGAGCAGTGGTTTTAAACCATATACACATCTGGTAAAAGTATATGCTCTACACTTTAGGAACTTAAGGGAAGTCAATTCCAGACGAGTAACTGTAATGAAAACCAGGTGACTAGAAGAAGTAAATGTTAGAAGAGTACTTTTTAAACCTCTGAGTAAGCTAAAGCCCTATTCTAGACAGATAATACAAGAAAAAGGCATGGTACAGGCATTGCAAACTAGAGACATCTTCTACACCTTACTTACAGGCCAGCTGGTTTACTGGTCAGGTTTTAAAGAGTATTCCCATTTGTTTTCAAACTTCATTTCACATTCATTTCATCTTCTTTCTATCTTGCTCTCAGTCCCATTACAAGAAATTCATAAATGGACTGAACTTGTGCTAAACTGTTCGGTTTTAGAAAAATAAATATTCTATTTAACAACACCTTACATAAGTTTCATTTGTTAGACATCTTATTGTGTGCTTCAGAAGAACGGCATTCTAGTCAAAATGAAACCAGACAGAAGGGGAAATGGCTTTTAATTACACTATTTAAAATGGTTTGTTTTAAAATCAGCTAATACCCCATACTAGAGGAAAAGGTAAGAAAAGATGCAATTTAAATTACATTTAAATCAAAGCAAGAGAATTTACAAGGAAGTAAGTTTCCTGGTAAGCACTACTAACAATACAAAAATGTTAACCATTGTTTTAGTGTTTCATACCTTCATAACAAAGACTTGCACAATGAATAGGAGTCTCAAAACCAGCAAGTCTTAGCCTGTCTCAAATCACATTGAAATGTAAGAGAATTCAAAGAGGCTCTGAAGAACACAGAAAGCAAGAAAGCACCTCCACCATACAGCTATGGAAAAAAAACCCACCAGTTATTTCTTCTGCTATTTATTTCAGCTGAAATCAGAAATATTAGGTTTTTAGTGAGGAAAAAAAATAAGTTATATTGTGCTAGTGAGTGAACTTAGAAAATCAACCAATATTTGTGTTGATGTACAATGGAACGTGCGGTTTCCTCCTCCAAAAGCACTGCCGAGTCTCACATATGAGAGATTTCACCAGTGGTTACAGTGAACCACTCTATCACAACAGAAAACTGCATACAATTCAGACACAGTAAACAACAACCGGGTAAGAATATAAAACACGGGTAGGTGAACAATCTTTCATAGGATAAATAGGTCACTGAGGTCTCCAACACATTCCTAACAGTGAGGAATGTTTGTCAGAGAACAATGTCATTAGCTCCATCTGCATGTAATTCAGCTCCGGGTTACGCTCAGCCGCGCTGGCTTACAGTTTGCTATGCGGATTATGCAATCGGAATTCCACACCGAACAACTTGGAGCTCAGAAAGGTGTGCTTTTCTGTCTGCCTGTGCTCTTTACCCCGTGGTGGAAAAGCAGACAGGCAGGTAAGGAAAGCTGCTCTGAACCCGCGTGAACAGGCACATCAGCTCCTGGGGAAGTGGCTGGGACAGCTGGGGGTGGAGGGAGGTGCAAAACCAAAGTCACATCACCTACAGCAGCAACACACAGGGAGAACATTCTGTGCTGCTTCTGTTATGGTAGAGAAATAAGGTCACTCAGCACTACCAAACATACATAGACTGTAGCTGCCAGGCTACAGTAGTGCCCTATTTTTTGGCTATTTAGTCTTTCTACATGCAAAGTCAAACTTGAGGTCAAGAAATATCAGCAGCTGTTCTTCCTGCATATACCACATAGACCATTTCCTACCTGAAAACAACAGTGGGAAGACACAAGACAAAGAAAAAGGGAAGGAAAAAGAGAAAGACATTGGAACAGGCTTATTTTACAAAGACCATAGAATCACTGCAGTTGGAGGAGACCCTCAGGATCACCAACAACCAACCCCAGCACTAAACCGTGTCCCTAAGAACTGTAGCCAAAAGCTTTCTTTTTTCATAAATTATTGCCTCCATTTCTCCTTTACATTCTAAAAACAACTTCTAGTGGCTTGGCTACTTTGATAACTAATTAGTACCCAGATTTAAATATAAACATACACACACACATATATATTTTAAAATTAAATGCTTTCTAGCCCTCACAGGAAAACAGATATTGTTCCTTATTATAGTAGTAGCATGCCAAGAAAAAAATAAAGTTATTCAATCTTTATATTAAAGCGAGACACACAAATGTTCATTTTCAGACAGCGGCCAGAAAAAACACAGCAAAGCCAACAGCGTAACATAATTTTTAAACCCTTAAGGAAAGGAATCTTCTTGAGTCAGCTGGCAATTAATCTCAGGTCAAAACACTCAAGCTAGAAATAGGAGGGAAAAGAAGGGAAGGACAGCAAGAAGGTTTCTTGCTTTCTTTATATAACATAGTAACTAATCTACTTATTTGTAGGCCCCACTATTTCATCCCTACTTCCCCAATACTAGCCCAAGGCACGTGGGTAACCATCCCTGTGAACAAAAAAGAAGGAAATCAAATGCTCAGTGGACAAAAACATTACCCAATGAAAAACTTATGAACCTGAGGTTAAACAACAAAAAATATAACAATGAAAAAGGTCATGGCTGCGTGGACCAAATGAACCTGTATTTTGACATGGACAAGTGGACACTCACATTCACACAAAATCTTCAGTAACGCACCTCTGAATTACCTTGAAAAATCAGCACCTGCCTGTTTGGTCCGGTAAGAACTCACATCCCCCAACCCGACAGTATCACGTTGCTCTGGAATTAAAAAGCTCCTGCACTGAGAGGGACGGGCTGACTTCCAGAATAACCACCTTGTTTTGCCAGGGTGCCTGTGGGTATTGTGATTCAATTCAAACGGGTAATAAAAATCTGTCAAAGAAATTTCATAACTATGTTTACGAGATCCAGAATTACGCAAGATTTTCCTAAGGACGGGAAAAACCCCCAACCACTAGAGGACTGCCCTGACATACCAGTTGAGATTGCTGAACGATAAGTGTATATTCATCGTGTCGTGTACCATTTAAAACACCCTCTTATAATCAAGGAAATGAATCACTAAGTACACAAAATCTTACACTGCTCCCGTAACAAAGACACCACAAAGCAATGACTATTTTATCAGATATCATTCTCTCTACAATAAAACTGTTTCCTCCAATAATCTCAAAATAAAAATCAGAAAAGCCTTTACTAGCTTTCAGATCTAAATTTCTGAACAAGTAGCATTTTCTAACCTCCACAGATTATTTTAACGGCCTTTAACCACTTTTTACCTAAGTAATGTTTGTTAAAAGGGAAAGCACAGCATGAACAGGTTATTAAATGGAGTGCCACTGATCAAACGAGAAATGGCTCAAAGCTTAATTTCATTCTAAACTTTCACTCTATGAACTTCAGAGACAGATGCAACAAAAAAAATGACAGGTTTGAGTCAGCCTTAGCACCTCGCGAAAATTGGAAAAACAAAGAGTAACGCACTGATCTTGTTTAACACGTGCACATCTTGAAGGACTCAGGAAAGACAGGTGAAAATTATTATCCTGCTTACATTTAAACCGACTGTAATGAGATTTGCGCTAATCCGTGGGTATATCAAGAGTCTGCCGTGCATATGAGTCTCTCTCCTAGACACTGTGCGTGCACTTTGGGTCGTTTCAAAACACTGAGTTTTAGTTACATCATTAAATACTTCAGAACAGTCAGTAGTAAAATTCGTCCTTCAAAATCCAACTTCAAAATCATCATGAAGATGAGATCTAGTTTCCAAACAAAGGCAATGCACTAAATGTCTGACTACTTCTCTCTTCTGCAAATGTTCAAGTTTTGTGATGGAATGTGATTTTTTGAGAGTATAAACACATTTTTGAAAAGCAAATCTAGAAAATACTAATCGCCATCAATTTAAGTTGGTTGACTTTAAAAAATACGAAGTATTTGAAAACACAGACTCCCCTTTTTGTAATTAAAAGGAAAATTAGGTCTAGCTTATTAGACCAAAATTGAGACCCATGACCCAGGTCAACAGATGTGCACCTTCTAACGGAGTCAGTTCCAAAGCCCTGTGCTCTATCGCACAGGCAGACACCTACCGCCCCATGGTTGGCTTGTACGTCAGTAACCAATTCAAATGGGGAAAAAAAATAAATAACAGTTTTAAGAAAACAAAACTCAGTCTAAAAAAACCCCAAAATCTAACAAGCTTTCATTTAAAAGACAGCCAGGGAATTAATTAGAGGAGATATAACAACTTATAAAGTCTGCAGAGTTACTAACAAGCACTCCTGCATTGCAGTGACCCAGACAAAAGGACAAAAGACTACTCAAGTTTGAAATTAAATTGAAGTGATTGAATTTAAAAAAAAAAAGAAGGTAAATTTCTTTACATCCTTATTTTGTCAATTGCATTTCAGACTAGATCTGGTGATTTTCAGGCCAAATTAATTTTCCAGACACAGGGTGACAAATATACAAATATACAGGCCATTAGGCCCACACGCTGCCCATGAGTTCCCCCTGAGCCCATGTGCAGCTGACTGAACACAATTTTTCATGGACAGAAGGTCCTACCCACCCGTCTGCAGTCCCAGTGAGCTGTCTGTCCTTCTCCTGTATTGAACTGCGAATGCAAGGAAAGAGGAAACAAGGACCTCCAGTAACAAAAAGCAAAAACAGAGACAAAAACTCGTGGAGATGGAAAACAAGCGCTGAGAAGGAGCTGAGATGAAAAGGAAAGCCAAGGCAGCTCAAGTCTGTGTGCCTGAGCATTTGCAGTGTATTTGTTTTGGCACTGACTACGACAGCCCAGCAAATGTGGCAGAACGCTGTTACCTACCCCAGTGAAAAGAGAACAGTGTACCTGATTTATCTGAGGAAACAAAACCAAAAACTGCCTGCGGAGAGTAAACAAAACAACCGTCAAAAGCCGTCTGACCCTGTACAGCTGTGTTCTTGAAAGTTCTCCTGCTCAGACCCAACCATTTGCTCTCACATAAAAATAAAGCACTCAGTGATATTCTGGGTTATTCTGAACTAACTGAGTTTACTAAGTAATTTAGTAAATTAGTTCAAACACAGAAAAAATGTCACTAATTTAGCATGTGGATTTCCACCTTAATCACAGTTCACTAGGCCTCAAACAGCTTCCTTGTGCCAGCTCTCCCCGGTACTTTTTATGGTCCCAGCGTCATGAGCGAACACCACAATGTATGGTTCTGACCAACGGTGAAATTACAGCTCTTACTCAACACAAGCCAGAATGCACGAAACAGATGCCAGGCATATATATTTAGCTCTTGCAGGAAACAGCAGTCTACAGCCAGAATTGCCCTTCAATATCTAACAAAATTATGTCACTTAAGGAAAACATGTATTCAACTGACAGCCATCAGAAAAGCAACAGTTAAAGCGTGCTTCAGAAGCACAATTCCTCTTTAAAAAAATCACCGCATCTCCATTTCAGCATGCACAATCCCATCTGTCTGCAGTTGTTCTTCTAAAGAAAGAACTTAAAACTCTACACAGAACAATCAATGAGTCCAGAGAGAACAAGTAATGAATCCTCAGCCATGCAGAAAGCGTCAGAAAGGCTCTGCAGAGCTGCACAGGTGTGCCAGAAGGCCGCAATCTCACTTATGTGAGGCATGGCTCCCCGTGGCTTCCTGAGGCTCTGCAAAGCCGCCGAGGAATCCCACATCGGAGCCGCTCCGGAGCCCTTTTCAGCATCACGCGGTGCTGCAGCAGCGCTGCAGGTGTGTACAGCACACGAACCCCCCTGACTCAGCCCGACGGCCTCGCCGATGCCCGCGGCTGCTCCGCTTCCAGCTCCAGCAGAGCGCCGGAAACCCCGCGCACCAAGGACTGCGCTCCAATGGGAATCGGCAGACGCTTGCATGCAGTATTGCACATTACAGCACTGATTAAAAGCCATTTTCAGTTTCTGTACAACCTCTGCTTTACATATTCGTCTTCTCTTAAACGCCCAAATACAACAGCAAACTGCCTCCGGATCTGCAAAAAACCATTCTGTGCTCTCTTCCAATTGTCTTCAAGCTCCTCAAAGCAAACACACGCTGCTTTCTGCATTGTTTACTGTACAGAACGCGCCCGACCAGATTAAACACTCAGGAGAAAGCATGCCATTTTCTAAATTGGGTGCTTACACTCTCAGACTTCCAAACTACAAAACAGCAACATCGCAGAAGTCCTAGAGACACTCAGAAATTAACATAGACCACTGCTCTTTAATTTGGAACAAAGACATTCATGCTTGGATCAACACACTGGTTCTCTATGCTTCCTCTTATTGCTTTTTAGGAGTCTTCCTTCATCACAACCCCCCTGTATCAACTCAGGTAGCTTCAAGGGGAACGGGTTCAGGCCAAAAGAGCGATTCAGGCTGGTGCACACGCTCCTCTGATCAATTCCCTAACTTCGGTAAAACCAGCTTCCAAATATCAGTTGCCAAATGCAACACCCCTCCATCATACAGTGACACAGTCGTGTATTCAAATATTGAAAAGTGCCTCCGCGTTACCTTGCGATGTTGTTGTTGCAACGAAGGGAGTTTTTGTGTAGAGGAGAGGAAAAGGTGTTTAACCAATCAGCATCGCTCCGCCAGTGTGACAGCTCCAGCTCCTCAAATCGCAGAAACGCAAGATAATGATAAAAATAGACACCAGCAGCCTGAACTAACTCTCCAACCCATCCTGCAATGTTTTGCTATCGCGGGCGGGTCACGTGGCTGCCAGAAACCGCCCGTATCAGTATCTTCACTCGCTCTCCTTTTCTGGAAAGGTCAGCAGCAACTTGGAGCAGGGCTGGTGACACGTTCTGAGTCACTGTAAGACAACGTGCTTCATGGGAGATGCCTCATAATTACAGACTGCAGAAAAGTACCTTCTGAATATTCGTCTCCAACTGAGGCAACACCAACAACAAAAAGAACTAAGCCAGCAGAACCTTAGAAAACAGCATCAAAAGTAACTGAAAATGCGTTAAATGTTGATGAAATATTAATTTATACATGGCATTTTCACGGTTTAATTTTACATTACCAAGTTGCAGCAAAACCAGCAAATAAGAAATGGTATTTATTGTGAATTGACAGAAACTAGTATTGCATTCCTTTAAAAAAAATTAATCTCACTAAAATGAGCAGAAACAAGAAAGATAGAGGACTCTGTATGCCATTAGGGAGTTAATGTAACAATAATCACATATTACTAGCTGGAACTGAAAAGGGAGGTGCTACATTTTACTATATCAGTAGGAACGTAAAATCCATTTTTAAAAAGAACCATTTTAATTTGCTTTAAATTAACAAGAGCCTGCTGTTTGTTCATTGGAATGGTTTGAAGTCGATGTAGCTTTTTCTCTAGCTCACTTGTTAAAATTTCAAGTTACATGTGCGAGTACTGTATGACTTTTTAATCTTGATTTCTTAAAGCGCACGGCAAACACAGACACTCCCCTGCATGTGGTATCACCATCAATCTCCTCGGTTCCCCCAAGCGTCTGGCACCTTCTTCCTGCCTCCCAGCCGCAATAAATCAGTCGACTGCCCAGCAACTGCCTCTCCCTGTAAGTGCTGGTTTGGGAGAAACACCTCTGAACAACAAAGAAAAATTGTTCTAATTGCTGAACTTCTTTGTTGAGAAGCAGCACGCCCAGCAGGGTCCTGGGAGCTGTAAACTGGCTGATTTTTTTAAGTTGGAAAGTTATACTAATACCTGGGCATATATTTTTAGCTTTTGCAACCTTATGTTTTTAAAATTGTCTGAAGGGTGGTTCCCTACTGCCGTATGCTTTTGGTTGACAACCTGGCTTACCCTTGATACCCTAAAGATAACAGACGGACCTACAGAGTTAGACTTCTTGTCATTAATTTATTTTTTTCAGCAAAGACACATTAGGAACAACAAATTTTCTTCCAGTACTCCTCCTTTCCTTCTAATCATTTCTCCACATTATTCCCGTGTATACTCCCTGTAAAATCAAAAGCATTACAGAGTGAAAGAACTGGTTTTGCCAAAGGCAGCAGCAGCACCACACCTTGGCTCCAGGAAACCCGGGAAGAGCCCGAGCGAGCAGCAGCCTCCGCACACAGCAGCACCGGTACTGCGAGACAAAGGACAACCCTCTCTCCTTTAAACAAGGAACACCTTAAAATACAGCCAGCGTTTCAGTGTGCCCCGATGGGTCGGTGCCCGCAGCACAGGCCGCGCTAAGCCGGACCTGCTTCTGAGTTAAACCTACTTGGGTTCATCTACTTTCACACTGAGCATAACTAAACACGCCACAGCTATAGAAAACAAAAACACGGACCAAAACGGACAGCAATCACCGGGGGTTATCTGTGTAGAGGCGTGCGATGATCTATTAAAAGCTAAATTTAAACAACCTTGGGCCCGACACCTTTAAAGGGAAAGCCCCCGAACAAACAGGATCACGCAGGGACAGCACTGAAGACAGAACACGTTTCGAAGATGGCAATTTGCATTATTCAATCAGCGGGCAACACAGTAAACCAAGATGACCTCGTCACTCCTTCCGACCGCAGAGCAGATGAACGTAACTCCCGAACCCCCCAGACCGCCCCACCGAGCAGCTCCCTGGATTGAAGGGGGGGGCAAGCGTCGCCTTCAGCCTCATCGGCCCAACTCAAACTGCACTCCTCAGTGCCCTTCCAAAACGTACATTAGACAACAAGAAAGTAGTGGCAGAGTGACTGAACGAGCACACTGACCCCGCGGTGGCCCCTGTTTCCCAGCCCCGCTCCCCCGGGCCGGGCTGAGCACGCAGCTCCTCCGCCAGACAAAAGGATCGCGGGTCCCGCATTCCTCCGCGCCCGCCGGGGCCAACTCAGCCGCCCGCCCCGGGCCGGCCGCGCTGCCGGCGGACAAAGCTGCGCAAGCAAGGCCGGGGCGGGAGCGGGGCTGCCCCCTCCCCCGCCGCGCCGGGACATGCGGCGGCCGCTCCGCGGGGCGCGGGACGGGCGGCCGGCCGGGGCAGCGCCGCGGGGTCCCCACGTCCCCGACGCCCCGGAGCGCGGTCCCGCGGGGCGGCCCCCGGCGGGGTGGGGGGCCGGGGCAGCCCCCCTACCTGCTCCCTCCCCCGTGCCCTGCCCCGGCCGCCGGGCGCCCTCCTGCCCGGGGGCTGCGCGGCTCGCGCCGGCCGAGGAGAACAAAGGAGCGGCCGGCGGCGAGAAGCGCCCGCCCAACGCCGGAGCGCCGCGGGGCGGCCGGGCCACCGCGGGCCGGCAGGGCTGGCGCAGCCTAGGCCGCGCCGGGCGCACTCACCGCTGCAGCACCAGGAGGAGGGCGAGCCCTGCGGGAACTTGGCCGAGTCGGGGGCGATGCAGACGCTGGAGCCGAGGTGCGGGCACTCCATGGCGGGCGGCTCCTCGCGGCGCTACAGCGACGGCGCCCCGCGCACAACAGCCATCTTAGGGCCAACCTCGCGATCCGCGCGCCGGGCTTTGCGGGCAGCCGCCCTCCCGTCCGCGCCCAGCGGCTCTCTCACCCCGCCTCCCGCCGGGCTTTCCGAGCAGCCGCCGTCCCGCCCCGCCCGCGGCCTGTTCGCCGCTGCTCCGCTCCGCGGCTGCCCGCGGGCACCGGGCGCGGCCGGCGGGACGGGGCGGCCCGGACGCGGGGCCGTGCGGCGGGGAGCGGCTCCCGGCGGCTCTCGGGCTGCCTCTCGTCGCGGCGGAGGCCGCGCTGCCGCGGAGCTGTGCCCCTGCCATCGCGGCTGCTGCAGGTCCGCACACCCAAGCGCAGTCTCGGGCGCGAAGCGGAGCCCGGCGCAGGCTGGAGCGGCTCTGCCGTGTGCCGCCCGCCGCGGGCAGCGGTTCGGTGCGCTCCGCTTCCAACACCGGTGCCTTGTGCTTGTGAGGGGAGCGCACGGGTGTGCGCGGGGTCAGACAGGTGCTGGACAGATGCGATGTGCAGCGGTTGCTGCCCGAGCTCTGCCTTAAAAGGCGCCGTGGTTCAACTTTTCTCTGACGACAAGAGGGAGACGTGGTCATCTTGTGTCTCTCTGCTGATCATTTGCAAATCTCTGTGTCTCACACTTTTTTTAAAGAGCTCCCTGGCCTCAAATTTAGTTCGTTACTGAATTTCCCACTCTACGACTGTAACCTTTAAGTTAAGCGGTAATACAAGTACAGATGTTGTATTGCAGTTTTTCCAGACAATGCAGAATAACAGTTTTATTTTGCATTGCATTGCTTTTTAAGATTGGCATGCTTACACTGGATCAATACAAATGTTCTACTGAAAATACTCAGTTCCTTTTTAAATGTAGCAAGTAAAATGAGATTCATATGTCTTGGTAGTCACAAATCTCCTTGTTTGAACGGTGTTATTGACCCCCTCTGTTCTTTTTCACCATGTTTACACAAGGGGGAAAAATTCAGAGCATGGAAGATCCAGTTTTCCGCAGCATCAGAAACTACTTTGACTACCCTCAGTGGAGTTAGTTTGTATTTCTAGCTGTGTAGTTAGAAGCAGATTTAATTCATAGATGCCAAACTGTGAATGAAATGCCTGCAAATGCTATCTTGACAAAACCATGGAGCTTCCTCATGTCTCTCAGTCCTTCAAAACTATCACGTGATTGATCAGGTAAGTAACATTCCCAACATATATTCTACAGAAAGCATGTATTTCTATAGTTTCCTAACAAATACTGTATAAATAGAGCAAAAATGAATTGAGAGGACAGAATTTTAAATATCGTTTCATACAAGACAACTTTGATATACATCTAAGAAGAATTACTTGTACAAGTTCAAGGAGCAAAAAGGTGGTCGTGTTAGCATGTTTATATGTTAGCCAAGGCATCCTTTGGTTTCTTCTCCACCCTCTGCCATGATGTATAATGAAGACATACATTAAATCAAAGCAGCAGTTTGCAGTTGCTTTCTGTCTTTTCTAATGAATGCATACATTTAATTCTCTTGTCATGCCCCACGCATCCTTACAGACAAACAGTGACAACAAAACCTTGATTGGATCTGCCCTTCTCATCTTCCCCTCTGCAGCAGCGCCACTTGGTCTTCTCTCAGTATTTTGCAACCAGAGTTTAAGCAGAACAGTTCTCATCACAGAGTGGTTGGGGATGGAAGTGACCTCTGGAGATCATCTGAGAGCATCTGAGCTTAGAATTTGGCCCTGAATTGATATCTTGCATATATACTAACAATTTACAGGGGAGAAGTTTGCCCGGAGGGTTTTTCAGTTCTGCCGTATTTCTCAGAAATAAAATCTGTGGTCTTAAATACTTGAAAACATTAAGTTGCCTCTCTTGTGTATGTATAATGATATGGTCTAATTATGCAGTAGCAGATTTTACCACGTAATCTTGGCTTTCCTCAACAATCACTAGATGAGCATCACTCTGGATGAAGTGAAGCAGATTGTTGCCTCAGACGATTTCCTCATTTGCTGTAGAAATTGGAGAGCATGGAATGAAGAAGGGACGATGTTGGAGGAGTGGAATGAATGCTAACCTAAAGAACTAGAATCTAATTCAGTCTTTACCACACAATTCTTACACGCCACCTGGCAAGTTATTTAAACCAATTTTTCTACTATGTAGACCTGTTTGCTTAAGACTGGATTTTCACCTCCTGTTTCCCAAAGGTGTAAAAATGAAACATTCAGATACAATGGTGACAGCAATGGAGACTACACAGAAACCCACCACAAGGAAATGAATTCTTTACTCAGTGCAGATGCAACTCTGTGACAGACAACTGCCATGGAAAATACCAACAGAAGGCATCAGAATATAGGTAAGTTATAATACAAGGTCTCAGCCTAATAAAACCTTTACTACAGCCTAGCATCTCTGTGAGTTATATGCAATGCCTAGAGCGGACAGAAGCTTAGCTACATGCATCTGTGTATCAAAGTATGCTACGGCACATTAAATACCACAAGCACATTTCCAGCAGCACATTGTCTTACTAACAAATCTATTTTCATTTCCTGCACGTCTCTGAAAATAAAGGTCACACACTGTTTCAGTCTTTGGTCATAATGCCACAAGCAACTCCATTTACAAGGTTCAACATTATTCTCTAAAAGGCAAGATGTCCAAAATGAAGGATAAAAATGTAAAACTCGGCAAATGCCTACAGCAAGCATTTGCGACAGTATTAGGAAGATAAGATTAAAGCATGTAAATAGGCCTGGCTCCCTTCAAGCATGTCCCCGACACTTCGGCACACATACCGTGAGGGGGCGGTGTGACACAAAGATTGTGCAAAGGCACCGGGAGCGCCAGAGGACAGACGTGTTCTTATCCCCCTGTAAGAAATTACCTGAACTTCTGCTTCCATAGGATTCATGGTTCTCTCCAGTGCTCTCATTTCTTAGTGAGTTTCTTCTTGCGGGGAATAACGTTGACTATCGCAGTACAATTGTATTAGGGTGATACGGATTCCATCAGAACAGAAAATTACTTTGTCTGGTTTAAGCCTAATTCAAGTGTGTATCTGAGGTCTACAGAGCAGCTGCATTCCCTAAAACACATAGAAAAGAAGAAAATTGGCCAAAGAAATTGCATGCTATGGGTAGGATCCACATGGGCTAGATTGTGTAGAGACATGCAAACACACATATATATGGGGTTTTTTCCTTGTATATTTCCTTCTATGTGTGTGTGTGTATATATATGTTTCTCTAGAAGGATGTTCCTGACACAGTCAGAAGGATGGGGGTATATACTGGAGTTGTTCTACTAACCTGAGTTCAGAGTAGCTGAGAGCTGCCTTTGTGTGCTTCCTTCAAATGGAATCCCCAGGCTGTTTCACTCTCCTTTAAGCCCATGAGTCAGAGTGGGCCCAAGGCACAATTTGTTAATGTGCCCCTGTCAGGAAAAAAAAATGTCCTTTTCCACAGTTTATGTTTACCCAAAGAGATCAAGCATTTCCTGGGCCCTGAGAACAACTTGGTATTCCATAAAGTCTGTTGTGACAGATTGGATTTTCCCATAGCTGCAAAATCTGGCTCATAGAAGTGGACATTTTGGAAAGGGAGCTTTGAGGTCCTCTAGACTGGATCCTCCTCTGCAGGAACTAAACAGTCCTTGAGTATTAAAAGCTCTCCAACATAATCGCTGTTTGCACCACAGCATTAAGAATGCTAAATGGGAATGCAAAAAGTGGGCAATCTGCTGCAGCCTGATCGCCCAGACAAGCGGATTGAAATCCTGAGGATGTGGCTCTAGTTCGCTGTATTTTGGGAGCTATAGCTGGGGAACAGAGAGCAGTCACAGCAGGAAGAGAGTTGTGCAACAGACAGGCAAAGAACTGTTGTCTTTTTACCAGAATTCTCATTTTCAACAAAAAATAACAGATATTCATATGAACTTCCAGTCCTTCCATTTCTGAGAGCCTCTGCTGATTTTAAATCACTTTTCCAAGGATTCCAGAAGTATCTTCCTGAACAAAGGCAACGCTTTAAATCTGATCCAAACTTCGCTTTGTCTGTACCATCACATCATAATGCAAGGCATAAAAAAAGGTGAATGTGATTATTCTGTGTGCTGGTTTTTTTTTAACAAACCAAAGGAGATGTGAAAAGTAAATGATACAAAGAAACAGAATGTTTTTCTAATTCTCCGCATGGTTTTCTTAAGGCGTTATTTGTACAGACAAAGAGTTATTTTTAATTCATGCTTTACACAAATGCATTAAAGTTCTCATATGTCTGGCAGCTTTCCACACCAGCTTCATTAATTGTTACACTGTCCTCAGGAGTCTGTTCAATAATGCAAGTGCATCATGGTGACATCCAGGAGTATTATTTCATGTCACTGGCATTTAGCTTTTACTGTAATCAGTTGTGTAAATTTTATATCATTTCCAAATGCAGTCTGGAAAATATAATAATGATTCTGTACTTGTGCTTAAGCTAATTCTAAGATCAGCAGGGTTTATTTAATTCTGTCTTTATCAAAACACAACATTTTATAGCCAATGTAACTTATTTATCTTCATCACAACTGAACAAGGCCTACTCAGTAATTTTTGGCAAATAAGGGAACCACTGGTATATTTAAAACAACTTGGCAGCTCAGTTTACGTACTGTGTCGGGACACAGAGAAGAATTCCCAAGCATCCTATCAGAAGAAAACCCAGTACCACCTATTTGCCCAGGACCAGCCTATCTGCCCATCAATCAGATCTAGGAAGGGGAAACTATTCAAAAGCACTTGAGTCATTCCAAGTGTTAAAACTGGCAAGTAACTTCCAAGTCACCTAAAACTTGCTATTTCCTAAGTCACATGGGGCAAAAGCACATACATTTCTAATCCACAAACACTGCATGTTTAAATGACATGCCGGTTTTCAATTTCTCTGATGTGATTAGCTTGTTACGGAAAATAAGCAATAATCCCGTCACAAAGACTAAAAGAAGAATTACTTAGATGATAATCTGGGAGGACTGGGAAGATAATGAGATGGTGCAGAATGATACTACTTCAGAGAAAACCCAGGAATCAGAATGTGGAATCTATTTGCCTATGAAAGGAATGTGTAAAGAAAATATTGTAAAAGAAGTGTTTAAATTAATTTCTCCAGTCGCATTTCAAATACTTAACAATGACACGATAGGAAAGTCCCAGGATGAACTGGGTGAACTAATATGATGTTTTTCACCTCTAAGGTCTGTTATTTCCATGTAGAATATTGCTACAGTAAAAGTATCATATGTAACTGTGAATTGTAACTGTACACAAACAATATCACTTTTCCCTCTATATTAAACAAGACTGTTGATAGCCAAAATATTCTACAAGCTATTTTTGCTTCTTTGTTTGCTGTAAGCGACAAAGGCATCCCACTTGTCTCTCTGCTGCATGTACTTGCTTCTAGTTTTGTGCAAAGAACTTTGTACCGTACTGCGCACATATGTGATCTTGGTTCTGCTTCACTGACCACAAAGGACCGTAAATATTAACACAAAAGGTGCCAATGTCTCAGAGTATTTTGATTCTGAAGTCTCATGACTTCAAAGCAAAGCATCCCTAGGAAAAAGTTGCCATTGTACACAAAGAGAGTTTGTGCACTTCACTGATACCTGAGTTGAAAAGAGGCTTGTGCTGCCTCACAAATGGCAGCATTTTACCCTGTCTGGAAATCACCTCATTACCAGGGCAACAGGAATTTTCCTGCCTTGTCACTAGGATTACATTCTTTGTTATTATGTTATTCTTCAGGCTCAGTTATTTACAATGTTGAGCAGCAATCTGAATTGTGAAAAAGGAGACCATTGTTTCAGGTGTCCTTTCCTTGCTCCCTTCGCTTAACATCTGCAGATTCAAGGACTGAACAAATCCAAACATACAAGCAATGTAAAATAGGCTCAAAACAGATTACTTAGCACCATCTATCCCTACGGCATGTTAGCAGTTTTGTAAAGTAGCAAACAGCTGGAAAAACAATGCAGGGATCTCATCATAGTGATCCTTTCATAAAATTATAATTGTTTCAGTAGAAAATCACTTTGAATGTTTCATCGTGTCCTACAAATTAGTGAAGCCTAAGCAATGTGAGACTTCATTGCTGTGCTGTCTCTATCCTAAGCATGGTATTTACAGTAGATAGAGACTGTCTGGCCTGCATTTAGAGCATGGGACTTTACTCTTGTAAACATGACTGAGCATCCAAGCCCAATAAATTATTAAATTTGTGTGGTGTGTAGTGTAGTTTAAAAAAGGGGCTTTTAATTCAGGACACTCGATTCTCCTTTGTCTCAATACCAAGCTGAAAGGAAAATGGCAGGCTCAACATCTTCCAGGTACATAAGGGCCAAAACTTTGAAGTACAGGTTAACCAAGACATGCTTGTGGAATATCAGGATAATTTTCTTTAGATGAGTAAATGCAACAACTGTAGAAGATCAAAAGGCTGATCTAAATAGCCAGAGCATTTAGGTACTCATAAGTATGGCATGCAATCATGCGTCTTGCTCCCAGATTCAGGGCTTAAGCTTTACACCATAGCTATTGGTATTCCTCCCTTAAGGTAAATCTGCTCACTCCAGTGTTCTTCCATGGACACAGAGGTTAACAAGCCTGACTTCTCATTACAGCTTCTCACCTGCATAGACAGGGCTGCATTTTGCCATTCCTCAGCAGGCTGCTATCCCAGACAGCTAATTTGCTGATGTCTAGAGCCAACGCTGCCTGTTAACTACAGAGAGAGCACTGGTACGTCACCTTGTCATGTGGGAAAACAAGCAGATATTGTTGATTGTGCTGTAAAACTATTAGCAATATGATACAGCAATGTATCTATGTACAAGGAAGGTAGGACTTACACTTCCTGCAGACTTCACTTCTTCCTCAAGTACGTGCACTGTGGTCTTTTTGTAGGTGTTGTTGGCACATGCTGCTTATATTGTTTGCAAACACTTATTTTCTCAGAGAGGCTGAAATTAAAAGTGAAATTAGAAATCCATCTGATTTACCATCATTTGGACAGATTGGTGCAGCTAATGTGGAAAAACTCTTCAATCATTGCCTTCCAGTGAAGACGCCCTTCCCATTCCCAGCAGCACCTCTGTAAGCAAATGGTTTGCAGCAGTTCACAGTTCTGTAACAGGAGATGCTGTTGAGCAATGCTTATAATCCATAGTACTGGGTTATGCTGGTCCCCTTTACCATATTTGCTATGATAATGTGGTTATTGCTACGTATGACATACCACATTGCAGCTCTGGACACAAGCGTGCTGCGGTAAACAAGCAGGTGGGAGAACTCCAACAGCCCCTGCTCCTGAGGCTGCATGAAACACCCTTTTGTGGGGAGGTTCAAAGCAGCAGCTGCAGCACCGCTGCGCTGCCTTCCAAAGGGAGTATGGGCCAGGAGGTGTGCACTCCCTGCATCCCTGGATGACAATATTTTCAAAAATGTTTTGAACATACGGTTAAAATATAAGCACAATACATTTCATTTGAAGCGCACCCATTTTTTATGCCGTCATGAAAATAACTGATCTCCAGTTCCTTCTTCCTCTTCCCCCTCCTAACTCCCTGGCTTTTGCGGTCACTATTAAGAGATTTAATTTTCTGGAAAACTACAACACTGACTTCTTTCACATTGGCTTTTAAAGCCAACATATAACTGGCAAAGTGTTTACCAGCAAGACAAACCAAGCAAGCTAATAAAATACTGCTTGGAACACAGCTTGCATTGAGTTTCTGCAGGAGCAGAGCTCATTCTGCAAGCCCAACACGAGAAGATGGCTATTTTAATCACCCTGTAGTTGCTTAAGCATAAATTCTCCTGTCGCTTTAGAAGAGTCTCAGCCCAGAGCACTAAGCCATAAATACATCTGGAGCTGAGGTTGAAGAGGAGTTAATATTCATTTCTCTAGTTTTCTTTTAAAATATATCTTTAGATCTCTTGATGTGTAGTAGACATCAGTGAGTCACTCCAGACAGTTTAAAGATATTTTGGAAAAAGCTGTAATGTGAGTTTTTGGTGGTAATTTGTTTTTGGTTTTTTCCAGTCACAAGCAGGCTTGGCTTAGTTATTTGGTTTTGTTTTGTAATAGAAAAAGAACTAAAGTTGCATAGAAGTTAATGAGCGTGTAACATCCCTCAGCCACGCAGACTCCCCTAGAGACAGGAAAGGACTTCTGATCTGACACCCGTGATGATGAAGCAAGTGGAGCAGTGACAAAGGGCCTTTGCATTCATCCTCTGTGCAGCAGCATCAGCTGCAGGGAACCTGTATGCTCAGAGCAAAGAGCACAATTGCACCAGTAGAAGAAGAAAACAGAGCACTGAAGCCATTTTTCCAGACTTTCCCAATTCATACTGCTTTATGTGTCTGGCTGGCTGCAATATGGAAAGTGTGCAGCACCTACAGATATTTACAAACGTGTAGAGACAGAAATTAAGCAGAAGGAAGTCAGTCACAGTCAGCAAGTGAAAACCATCATGGGGACTCCTGGTATCCTGTCCAGATGACTCCCTTCTACCCTGCCAGCTTAGAACCCAGACAAGGCCTGATCTGAGGAGGCGAGTATCTGAATGCCTCTGCCTTCCCTAGAGCAAGACTTTTGTCTGGCTACTCCTTTGGTGTCTCACCTTTAAGCTCTTAGCCAACACCATGCCCTTGTGTGGTGAATGAAGCAGACAGAGCCCAGCAACAAAAATGATCCTGTTATTGTGAGGAGTATTTCTGGCAGGATTCAGGAGCACGAAGCAATGAGGGGAAAGCTGTGTTCCATCTTTAGCAGAATGCCTCACTTTGCTCTACTTTGCTTCTTGACTTGTTTGCTTGAGCCTTTTTTAAACCACACTTTTGGGCTTTCCAGTGTGTGCAGACAGGACAAATATAGTGACTCGCAAGTGTATACCTATTATTTAGTTGTTATATAAAGCCCACCTGAGAGCACCATGAATTCACATTTTAGGTTTGCTGGAAACTTCTGCTGGAAACTTCTGCTGGAAATTTGTTCTGGTCTGTTACCACCTTGCAGGGATCCTTCCTCATCCGCCCACCACAAGCAAATCCTCAACATATTTTTAAATGAGTACAGAGAGGCCCTGTGAGTCACAGCAGTGACCACAGAAAAAGTTTGGCCTTTGAGATCCTTTTATTATTTCACACAGCTTTACTAGGTAACTTTTCATAACATAGGATACCATTTGTGCTTTTCATGTGGTGGCAGGGGTCACCATCCTGGCAGGTGACAAGGACATTTTTTTGAGCCTATTTTAGATACCAATTCTTGTTGCACATCATTCATATAATTATTACTTCTCCTCCATTCCCCCATTCAAAGACTTAGGTCCTCAGCTTCACTCTAATGATGGGGAAAGACCTCAGTCCCTGCTAACGTGGAATCTAGGACAGGCTGATAAATCAAAGATTGCAATAAAAAAAGTGACAGATCTTTCTCTAGGGGGGTAATGCCATTATTCAGATAAATGCACGGGATGAAGAGAACTAATATTTAATGCTTCTACTCTATTTGCTTTGCAAAGCTCATTTAAATGTGCTTCAGAACACAATCACAGTGAAATATTCTCAAGTTTATGCCATATCATTACTGCTCAGTCAGTACCACAAGCCAGCACATCAGAAGAGATAGTACTCTGAGCCAAAGACCAAGACAAGATGCCTCTGCTTTACTGAGGGCTCTGCAAATCCCAGAATTTTCATATTATTTTCTGGAAATCCTGCAGAAAACCTGGCATCCTCCTGAGGCGTGCTGGAGAGAGGGGAGGGCAGCCTGGAGCTCGTGCTGCTGCAGGACATGGGCAGCAGGAGGGTGGGCACACGGCCCCCAGCCCCTGAGTCACTGGCAGCTGGCATTGCAATCACCAGCTCAAGCTTATCAAAGGAGCTGCTCGTTGAGCTGGTGGCAAGGAGCAGGGAAGCACTCTGCTGTGCTGAGTGCTGATGCCCTGGACGCACTTTCAAAGCCCAGGATCCTCACTGGGCTGGCTGCCCCGTTAGGGATGGGCTGCCTTTGGTTTCAAGCTGAGCCGTTCTGATCTCGGTGTTCTCCATCTACCTCTAGGCCTTCAGCAAATCTCCTGTCTTCCTGTTTGCTTTGTCAAACCCTAAAAAAGCAAACATTGCAACATCGCAGGGATGTAGCACAATATTAGAACACGGATTTCAATAGTAATGACTCAGGCTTAATGGACTGTCTGCAGAGCTCATTTTTCACCTGCCAGTTCACAGTTCCTAGAAGGCTGAATAGGTTTAGGAACAAACAGTGTATTCAAAGAGGAACACCTTGACTACAAAAGGCTAGAGAGGCTATTGTAATTTATCCCTATTTTCAAGCAAAACCCAATCCTGAACACTGATTACTGAAGATAGACAGCCAGCAGTTTTCTACAACCATTGGGAAACTTTGCACAGCCCCGCTGCAGAACGCTGCTGTGCTGGGGAACAACACCCCTGGGGGCAGCATCAGGCACCCCCCTGCAAGGGCTCTGGGAACCCACTCACATACAAGATGATCCTCATGTCCTAAAAGTTACATGGAATAAGCCATGCTTTTGCAGAGCATGCTGTAATCATGGCCAGGCCCTGCACCTAAAGTTCATTACAAAGCAGAGCATCTATCTCCTCCCTGTGATGGAGAACCTCTGTTAAGTCGCATTGTTTATTATCTATTAGTAACAAAAAGGTTAATGTTTAGTTTTATATATACTCAGCTTGTCATTCATTGCATATATTCCCCACATGCAACTAAGCAGATACTTGACAGGTCTTTTTCTCAGACACAGAATGTAATACCTTCAAATTAACTGGCAAGATATTTCGACTTTTGACTCACACGCATGCCAAGATTAGAAATATTTCTAACTGCTTATAGTTACAGCCGCTGTAAACACAGCATTCAGTCTGCTGCTTTTATGGGTGCTGCTTAACCTATTCTAAGCATCACAGTTTAGTCTACTGCTTAAAAACAAGTTTTTTTCCCCAACAGCTGGGACCTGATGCCAAGCTGCTTTGCAGTCATGTTTTACTGTAATAGGTTAAATTCAATCCAGCAATTCGAGAGAAATGAATCCTTCTGAAAACATATTCTGAACAAAACAAGAAATTCTGGAGTCCTGCTCTGCTCAGCCTGCCGGTTCCCAGCACGTTTAGCACGTACTTCAGAACACACAAGAACCCTTGAATCTGACTTCACTGGGCTATTCTGCTATAGCAGAAATTTCTTCCATAACAGCATAATATTTGGGGAGGGTAAATGGAAAGTCACTAACATATAGGGAATTTCAGAGAGGCAGAATATAATTAAGAGGGCAGGACATTGGATTTATGAATTCCTGCTCTAACTCTGTGGCTTGTAATGACCAGTGATCAGTATCTTGGTTTTGTGCATCATTCCCAATATGAAGGATTCTTTTGAAGTAATTTTTACCTTCCAGACTTGCTGATGTAATGAAAATGAGAAAAGAACAAAATGAATACACAGCAGGAAAAAATCTACCATTGTGGATGTGCCTCAGGATGCACCTTCAGTGCCTTTGCCAATAGAGAGGCTATCTATTTTCCCCACAGTTTATCTAATAATGCAAGTTTCACTCCAATGCCTGATCTCTGCCATAAGGAGTTAATTTGTATTTATCTTTAACAGCTAGCTACCTAGTAATGATTTTATATATTCATGTATACCTTCAAAATATTAAATGGCTATGTCCATCCCCTCCTAGTTGTTTTCTAACTTATTTATTATATATTCTTATTCTGAGACACCCAAAATATTACTAACAAGTTGGTTTGTTAAGGGGTCCCTCTCACGCACACTTTTTCTGGGGTCTTTCTGTCCTCATCTAGTGATTCCTGAGGTGTGAGTCCTAGTTCTACAGTCAAGAGGACTAAACACTTATTTCCAGGGATTAAATTACCCCTGTCCCTAGCTCTTACTTTCCAAATGCCAGTAAGACCTAAGTTCTGGTAAACAGCAAAACACCTGCTGTTTCTGCGGGCTCATTTGGTTTGTCACTGGAAAACAAATGCAAGACTCAAATTTCTGGGACTTGCACTAAAATTCACCTGCAGGAAGCACATGGAGCCAGCTGGTGCGGGTCAGTGCCAGGGTTTCCTCCTTGCCTGTGCCCCATGAGGAGCCATCCCCAGGACAAAGGTTTGGCTGTGAAAAGCAGAGGCAACACCTAGGAGGGTTAACTATCCTCAGCTTCCTCTGCTTGCCAAGCAACTAGCTGAAAGTATGTGAGGTTTCAGTAGGGTAGGTATGATATAAGCAAAGATACTGAACAGTTTCCTGCATTGGATAGTAATTTAGAAATGCACTTGTAAGAGACTGAAAGGCCTAAAGGAGGATCATGTAAAGGAAGCAAGGAACTTATCTTAGATAAAAATACCACTCATAAAATACCATAACCTGGAAATGGGCAGTTTGACAATAGAGTGACCTTTCTAGGAGAGCCAGTGTCAAAAAGAAGACAACAAATACAAATAGTTTGGAAAAACGGCTATTGTGGCTCATTTATAATATGAACAGTTTTCATAAAAAGGCCTACACAGCCTATTTCATATATTGTGTAGTCATTAAAGGTCTATGGACTTACTGCAAATGGTGACAGCATCACTCGACATCTGCATTTTTCATTTCTTTTTCCCATGTCTTGTTCTCACACCTACTGTAATCACAGTTGAGGGCATTGCCATGAAGAAGTAATTCTTGGAATAACAAACAGAGTATTTATCAATCCAAACATGAAGAACAAATTAGAAAACATGAGCTAATAGGAAGTAGTTTCACAATATGGGAGCCAAATGTCATTGTTGTATCTGTCAATCCGTACTTATGTGTGCTGGCCAACTAAATGCGCACAGCCATTTTCAAAACAAGGATATTTACACATGAAGATGTTTACCCATGTCCATCTCCTTGCAATATTCAACCTGTGTGTCCACTGTGACCACTACCATACCAAAAGCACAAACCTGACCAAGGAGCGTCTCATTTTAGTATACTTAAGCCTGAGCACTGCAGGGAGCAGCAGCAGTAATCTTGGGTGGTGGTCCCAGTGTACCACATGCAATAGAGCTCACATATCTACCTCCTGAAGGACAGCACATGTTCAGACGTATCACAGAAAACAACAATAGAGTAAATTTTCACAGTAAATTAGCATTTTGCTCATCTAAGTTACTCAGGAGGATGGTCTGCAGTAAGAGCACTTTATATGCCCTGAGGCACAGAAGAAACATGGCTCTTGAACAGAAGTAATAGAGGGCTGATTTGGTTATAGACTTGGTTACAGCACTGTCCAGGTCTCATCATAAATGTGTCCACAACAGTGTGGCCTTCTCTCATTTTCCTTACCTAATGGCCATTTACCCTCTCATTGTCTAATTTTTACAGCACTATGCGTTCTACCCTTTTTTCTGTTCCAAATTCTACATACATAGACTGGGAGGAAAAATTGATACAGAAGAATCTGACTGAAAGTAACAGTGCTGACAACAGTGCATCTTCTGCCCTTAGAAATATACCTCAATAGAGGGAATCTTCTGGTTTTAAAGCAGTTCAGTTCTTACACTGTGAAACTGAAGTAGTGTTTAATACTCCATTATGTTTGTCATGTTGAGGTGCCATAGAAGCTCAAGTTTCAGTGTAATTTGGAGAAAATCAGCCTGTACTGCAAACTCCTGGTTAGCTAGACCACAGCTGAGTGGTGGCATTCTGGTCCCATTGCCACGAGGACTCCTGTGGCATAAGCCAGGCATGCTCTGCCACCTGCTCAGGTGAGAACGGCACAACTGGAAGTTTTGCAATTAACTGCTCTAGAGAAAAACAAGGAACAGAAACCGTGGAGCTGCTAAGCAAATCCATATTCAGACCAGAGAACACCCTGCACTTGAACCTGCTTTTAAAAAGGATCTATGATCCTTAATTGCATCAGGTGGGGAGTGCTGTGTGCTGACCGGAGCAGGGCCTCAAACCCTGGGGACTGTCAGCTCAATTTTTCTCCAGCATTGGGACAGCAGGCAGCCTGTCATTCACCCTTGCATTCCTTTGCCTCAGCTTTAAAATGGGAAATCACAACTAGGAAGAAACAGGATATGGAATCATGTTATATTACAGTATAATTGCACTTCAGCAGTTCCCTTCAGCAAGGAATCTCATAGCAGCACTGAATCTCCTCTGAAGCCCGTGGTCCAGCTGGGTGGTTGCGTTTGGGTTTTTTCTCCATTACCCACATCATCTTTCAGCTTCCCTGTTCTTGGCTCTATTTGTTGCATACTGCATTGTAAACATTTATTTTAATACGGCAAACACCCGCATTCATGGAAGACGTTTTTCAGCATAATGGGTTGCCTTAAACTTCTCCCATGTACTTTCCAGGATCACTGTCACGTTAGTCTATATGTTGCTACTGCCTTGACGAACACCACTGAAGTTAAGAGACAATGAAGTTAAAGACTGATAAACCCACACCACAAAATTTCAACCTGACCTTTCACACTGGGGATCTAAATCTACTACTTCTCATGAGCTCTGCCAGTCTATGAAAACCCTCCTCTGTCTCTGCCTTGGACTGATGTTGAGATGAAAACCAACTGCTAGCAACCGAAAATTTCTTAAAGATGGACTAAACGGTGAGCCCTGTGTGGTTTGGGCAGAATACAGGCAGGTAATTGTGTCAGGGAGCTGGGTTTTTTTCCCTCTTTTTCTGTGGCTTGTATTTTGCAAGCAAAGAGCTTTCTATCCAGCTGGCCTTGAAAGCACAAGCGCTGCCTGGAAATCCTTCCAAGGATGTGAAACAAAACTACAGCAGAAATTGGGGAAGGTGAGATATAGATTGTGAAAATGCAAAAAAAAGAGCTGAGGGAGATTCTAAGAATCAGAGCATACTTCAGCATGGTGAACTTTTCAAGAACACTGGCAGAAAAGAGGAAGGAAGGAGATAAGAAAACACTGTTTGGCAGATAGCTCAGTCCACACCCTCCTACACAACTGAGTCTTTTTGTAGAGGAGGCAATTTGCAACTGTAATTGATAGCAGCTTTAGCAGCCTGTTGGACAGGTTGCCAGTTATGTGAAGGGTGATGACAAAACAATTTATTCTACAGAAACTTACAAAATTATATTTCCAAACTTCCAGCAGGTTAGGAAAGGCCCCGCATGCTGCGACAACTGTGTGCTGACTGCACAAGTGCTTCAACACGCTCAGCCTGCCCCTCTGTAGAAACATGGTAGACAGCGTCTCTGTTTTTTTGACAACGGCACTTAAAAAGCCATGTTAAAAACATTTTCACTATAGCTCACACCCTCTCCCTCTAGATTACATCTGGCTGAATGAAAACAAGCAGAATTACAATCTAGGTTTACAAAATACTACGGAGAAGCATGAGAGGGGAACTGTACTCAACCACAGCTGCTTTCTGAAAGGCTACAAGACACGAATTAGTTGCTGCTGCTCTCTCAGCCTGTCTCTGCCTGGCTTGACAGGACAGGGCTACACAGGAACAGCAGGAACAGGTCAGAATGATGCTCTACAGCAGATCCCTACCTGCGATCTAGACAGAAGTGAGCCATGTGCCAAACAACTTTCCTTTCCCTTTATCAGCCTCATAAATGACAGCAGGAAAAAATAAGTCTAATACCATTGAGCAATTAAACAGCAGTTGATAAATAAAGATGTCAAAAGTATAGTTTGACCAATCAAAACTAATCTATGCTACAAAGCTGTTACTGATATGTAGTCAACAGTTAATTATAAACAATAATGTGATCAAACCAATAGCCTCTCCAGCCCCACCTTCTACTCCTCAGCTATCCATGGTGTGCTCAGTTTAAGGGGTTATTCCTCAATCACCTTCAGAAGAGGACATTAACTTATACTCTGTGCTCCCCTTTATCCCTCTCCACGCATGTCCTGACCACAACAGTAGACTCTGGGGCTGTTTCTCCATGAATCTTCACTCCTCTCTGCTTCATGTGTTCTCCCAGTTCCAAGAGCTTTCAGCTCAAAGAAATCCCTTCCTGACAAGTTGGAAAGTGCCCATGGCCCCTCTGTCCCACACACAGCCTCACTTCTCTTCCCTCCCTCCAGTCCTCACAGTGGCCCATTATGCTAATTCACACTCATCCAAAAATGGGAGTTGAGGGAGACAGTCTGAAATAGGCTAGAAAAACGCTACTGTGGTATGGCCCATAAGAGGACAGCTTTTTTAAACATCCGTGTCTCTGCTAAATAATTTCTGAAGTTCCACATTTAAATTCCCTAAGTGCTGGAGTCTGCCCTGCGAGGAGCTCACTAAAACTGAGGTAACGAAAGGATATAATCAGTTTTCTGAGGGTGCTGTGACCCAGAGGCAGGTCAGATTACATCATCTGTTTTGGGTTGAGTCTCAGGAGCTTTATAAATGCCATCCTAAAAGGAAGGGGAGAGATAAGGGGAGAGAAGGGCAATAACTCATTAGCAGCAGCTCTGTATGTGTGCATTCTGCTGTTTGCCACATACCTACAAGGGAGTTTCTTCAGAGTGCAGAGAAACCGTGAACTGTTGGAATATTATAAGTCTTTCCTTGAGATGTCAGCCAAGAGCTTCAGTATAGTCCCAGTTGCTACTGTGCTTATTTTCTTCCTAATGATACAACTCTCAATGCAAGCGCCGTTGAACGGTAAAGTCTTTCAGCTTTCTATTTTATTGTCACTTGTAACTTCAGGCAGCTAATGTATACAGAAAACTGGCATCTTTTAATTAATACTATTTCAGTAGCATGCTCTAAGTTGTATATTGTTGCAGTCTGCAGTTGTTTGGAGTTAGTATCCTTACTTCAGTTTCTCAAAATAGGTATTCTGATATATACAGTAAAAATATCGTTTTCTCTGATTTAGTTGGCTTTAAAGACCTCTTGCATGCTCAGTATGCCTTGCTTTGTGATCTTTTTGTTTCTCATAGAATGAAGCAGAGATTGGCCCTTCCCAGTGTCAGTGGAAGCATCACACCTTTCCCTCTGTTCTGTTTCTTTTTAAATCAGAGGAAAAGAATGCAGTCCCTGTGAAGCACCCTATATACTAGACCTCATTCCCTTATATTTTAACAGGACCAGTTTCAGGTCAGCACTCCTCACTCTCTTTTTAGGAGTTAATGTTCATCTCTTCAAGCTGCTTATACTCAATTTTTATCCATTCAAGCTAATTATAATCCACCTAGGGCGATTATAGGATATGAAGGAGAATCATTGTAAAGGGTTGTGTGAGAGGACTTACTCAGCATGTATATTCATGGAATGAAAATCCTGAAGGTTCAAGTGTAATTCAGAGCAGTCAGCTTCGTGCATATCTCTGCCAAAACAGATTTCCCTCTGAAGAGCAGAGGATCCTAGAGCCTGGTGCTTTTCAGAGTAACAAAATAAAGCAAGGTGTTTTCTCAGACAACACAGAAAGTTTGGAAGTGAAAGGACACATGGGAAGGGTCTATCTTGTGATACATCCTGAAGGGAATGCTGGAGAATTCCTGTCTTAGAATTAGACACCCAGTACTAAGAAATGGCAAAAGCTACAGCACCTGCCTGTCTCTGACATCTTCCCAAACCAGAGACACAACTAATGCAGATTATCACAACTATTATAAAACTATTGTCACTTTCCCTGCTCCCAAGCGACATTGGAAATGGATTCATTCCCTGGATATTGATGAAACACAGATACAGTGGCAGTAGGAACCTCCTCTGCCATGCATGGCCATGTACCTGTGTTGCTCATCAGCAGTCACCCCAGCAGGGGCAGAGAGCCAGGAGCTTGCTCACGGGTACAGACCTGGTGTAGTTCCCTTCCAGGTGTGCAACAGCCACTCTATTGACTCTCCTCTAGCTCTGGGAGACTGTGTGACACTCTGCCTCATCCTCATGTCATTATCAAGCAGCATAAGGGTAAAGAGCAACCTTGCTCACAGTCTGAGGATGGCAGCAAATCACTTTGGCAGCTTTGCATGTTCATTCAGACAAAAATCAAGACGATTCTGCCATCTGGTCATCTGTTCATTTCCAGATCCAAGTCGGATGAAATAAGTGTTAAATGTGCCTCAGCCCTACCTGCATTAGTTGCTATCACTGTGCTCGTCAGTAAAGTCATAATGGTAGTGAATTCCTAAGGAAATCTTCACTTGGCAAAAGACTTTAACTTTCATTTATTTTTGTTTTGATTAGCATAAGCACCCAAAATATTGAAAATATTTCAAATTGACTGGTTTAAGGTTGTTTAAGATTATAAAAATCCTAGCTTTGACACTTTATACACGTTTTAATGGACAATAAGCATGAACAGAGAGTAGCTGTTGTAGTTAAGCCAGTATTTCTTCAAATCCTGATCAGATGAGGATAGGGTGATTTCTAAAACCTGTTGACAGTCAGTTGCTATCTTCATGCAAGGTGTACTTATAGAAGAACATGCTGACCAGAGGACAGAAGCACCCCCAAAAAAACTCAGTAAGAGATAATCCCCTGCAGAGAGAAGGGGAGAGGAGAATGAGGTTTCCTATATCGAAATTTAAGAGAGTGCATGAATTCTTCTGCACAAGGAACCTGGGGACTTCAGCCAGGATGATTACACAGACCTTGTTTTGAGATTTCCCGTGCAAAAGAACAAGGCACACTGGTCCTAATGAACTGGAAGGAGAGAGCTTACTGTTCCCAGCACGTACGAATACAAAAGAGCTAAGTGCAGCTGGTTTGCAGATCCTTACAAATTAATCCTAAACATTTCACACGACATTCTTTGGAGAAGAGCTGCATCTGTGACCACACTTCAGAGTAAGAGAAATGCAGCCAAGAATCATGTACTGAGCAGATATGTGCATGTAAGGATAAATATTTGCCTGCACGCATGCATGTACACACAGGCACACTGAGTGTTTGCAAGACTCGTAATTCAGAACTGTTTCCTAAGCAGAAATAAAATTAAATTTGCGGAAAGTAAAGATCTGCATTAACCTGATAACCAAAACTGTTCAGGTTTGTCAGGACAAGTAACTGTAATTACACAGCAAGCTGAACAACTGTAGGCATGTTTCAGCCCCACCGCCCAAAAAAAATCCAAAATTAAAAAGAACATTTAATAAGTCAAGACATTTCCAAAGATACACAGAGACGCTGTCACAACTTCAGTTCCTTAAGCAATGGATTAACATTGACCATTGTAACACTCAACCCCCCACGGCCTTCTGAATTATATGGGTTTGTGTATTATACTCTCTTTTTGCAAAGTCCATCTATTCCTATGTGTTTCAGTTGGCAAACCCCAGAGCCACTGTACGGAAATGACTGTCCATCATTTCTCAGTGTAGCAACTGGCAATTCACTGATGTTTTTCAAACTCCTCAACTAGGCATGAGGGGGTTCATTGTAGCTACACTTCGTTTAAATTTCTTAGTTTCCTAACCAGAAAAAAATCTGGGATATGCCTACATACAGAGTTTGTGGCTATTCCATACACACATACTGGAAAAAAAGTGACCACTAGAAAACCAAGCCCTATGGGCAGGATCACAGGCATAATTACAGTTATAACCTGGGTGAGAAGGGTTCATAATCTCTGAAAGAGTTTATGTTTTAACGAAAATCCAGGGCTAAAAAGACCGATAAAAGTATTGCAAAATTCAGTACCTAGGTTTAAGTGGCAATTTGTTTCTTTACAGAGTATGACCCATTTCAAATATCCATGGTAACATTTCTTTTGTCTTTAAACAGGGTCAAAGTGGTCTTATATAGGTAAGTACTATCTAATTTGTACATACTAAATTGTGGCTTTGTTCAGTATTTTAAGGACAACATGCCCAATGTATTGTGGTGAGTCCCTGCTGGGTTCACTGTCTTCATCCAGGTTTGGATCAGGCCCATTCTCTTGAAATCTGTTTTCCAACCACCAGGTTTCATATCTGGGTGACTGAGAGTCAGTTATTGAGGTCTAAACTGTCTTGCAGAACGACAGGAAGCTCAGCAGAGTGAATCAGCCCTGCAACTGCAGAGGTTCCCCAAAGCCCTCTGTTTCGCAGCGGTCCCAGACCAGCAGCACGTTTCAGCCTACCTCTGCCACAGCACACCTCTCCCTGCCCATGCGGGGCTTCATTTTTAAGTGGAGCCTGAGTTCAGAAGTCACCCGTATCGTGTCACTGGAGACTCAGCTCCCTGAAAATCCCAGCACTGACAAGGCAGAAAACTGATATTCAGGAAAGCAGTGTTACTTGGTACACTAGTCCTTTATGTCAGCTACTAACCCAGAAGGATCTGATGGCTGCTCGAGGAGAATTACCTAGAGATTTTATTTTAATTGATCATATCCCGTGGCCCGTTATTTCATCACTCAGAGCAGTGTTTTATATGCTACACACCCACAGAGAAACGTATTGAGAATGTCAGCAAAAATGCTTGTTCTTAAGCCTTTGGTGCTGATCCAAAACAACACAAAGAACCTCTAGGATTGAACTTGCTGCTAATAACGACTCCCTTTGGGTGTGCTCTGGGTTAGCTGACTTGCCTCACGTAAGCACAAGGAAAGCTGTCAGCTGCATGTCTATAGGTATTAATCTAACCGCCAGTGTGCATACATATACTTTGCCTTCTCATTAGGAATAAAAAGCTTGATGCAGTTTGAATAACAAAAGCCTGGGTTTTCCACCTTGACAGCAGCCATCAGATGAACCTAACCCTACTATAATACCATCAGAGTAGAAGTTTTGTCCTCCTTCTCAAGGTAATGCTTGCTTAAATTAGTTACTGCTCCCTTTCTGGGAATTTGGGAACCAGTGTTTATTGCAGCATATGTTATTCTCAGTGTCCAATTTCAACAATTCCTGTTAAGTGCTTCCTTACTGCAATCTGATTTCTAACATACTGAAGGAGAGAGGTAAGGGTCACACAACAGATTCATTTTTTTTCCCTTCAACTACTGATTTGCAAATATATCTGCAAAAACATATTAAAGCAACTTCAAAAAATTAAAGTGGTGACTGAACTTGTACAGAATGGTTCTTTTCGTATACCTGGAAAAAAGCAAAGGTAGAATATTGGTCTGTACAGAGAAAAACAGCGATTACAGAGGCTGCAGTCAGCCAGAAAAGAGCCTCTCCATACTCTCCTACTGATCCTGGTTCCTGACAGCAGCCTACACCTTCCACCATTTACCTTTACCCTTGCAACACTTTGCAATTGCTCCCACTAAAGTTAAGTCAGCAGGGAGGGAAAGGAAGTCAGGCCATTATAATCACAGTGCAGAACTGATGTCAAGATGCGGGTCAAGGTACAAGATTAAGGGTGGAGGAGGAATACAAGTGCTGATTGTCAATGAGAGTTCTATTTGTTCAGTATGACAATATGCAAAACTGAATGTTGATACAGCACTAGCAGCTCAAGGTGTGGTGGCAAAGCAAGATGACACTGCATGTGATCAGGCCTTACCTTTTCAGCACAAGCTTTCCAAGGAAATGAGCATTTGGCTTGGCTATAATGGAAACTACTGTATTAGATACACTAAATATAGAGGCTTAACCTCTCCTCTATTTGCCTCTTACTTAGCCAAACTGCAGTGACGCTATTTGTTCTTCCTGATTTCACTCCTCTTGTATATAGAGCAAGAGGAGGTGCTTGGAAGAACCAGCACAGGCCAGTGAGCTGGGGTATGAGCCCTGAGGCCTCTCTGATGCAGGCTTGGCTTTGTGTCATCTCATGGGCTGCTTCGCCTTCTGTAAAATGGACAAAGTCGACAAAGAAAAGTGTTTTCAGTTAAAGAACTGAAAGAATTGTTCCAATGCCCCACAGCTCAGGACAGCAGGTGCATGCAGCTGTTGGCAATCTTGTTGTATGGCTGGAAGGTGCAGGCCTGAAGTCCTCTGCCCCAGAAGAGAATTGGTAGAATCAGAGAACTGGGCTTCAATTCTTTGGATTTTGGCTTGACTGCTTCTGTAATGTAAGAAGGCTGGAATGCAACCAAACAACCAGAATCACTCCTTCGGGGTGGACAAGCAGCTACAATGGAGAAAACTAGCTTTACAGCCAAGTTTAAGGTAACAGCGCCAACAGAATTATTAACATGCTTTAGCATGTGAGGAGACAACTTCACACTACAAAGCAAACACAAGAACTGTTGTTAACAGACATCAGGCTAATTGGACTTACAAACTCCTTAGTTTTACTCTTGCCAAATACTCCAATTCAGTAACATGCTGAGAACCTGTGCTAAGATTCCTCCACTTCCCCTTAGGAAATGCCAGATTTAGTGAACGCAACAGAACACACCCAAAATTTCTCATACAGAACTTGGATAGAGTAGCAGGGACAGCTACAGCCCGTTGCAATTCCTCTGTATCACAAGCTTCTCTCTGGACACGTACGTGGAAGATACACATGTACTGGATATGAGTACACAGAACAATACCGCTGAGTTCTGCCTGTGCCCTGAGTGAAATGGAAACATGTGGTCATGTCACTGCGGCAAGGAGCCTGGACTCAGCCGTCACTGCTAACTCAGCCCTGGGCTAACGGCAGCGACACAGCTTCCAGCTGGCTGCAAACAGGGCAGACAGTCTGCTGGGCCGCAAAAATACCACAAACAGTCCCCGTGCTACTGACCCAATGCATTTCACTGCATCAGAACTTGGATGCGCCTTGAGAAGCTCGAGCAACATGAATATTAATTGGTCATGAGAACAAAAGTCTGTTGGTAACACCCGTGTCTCAGAGGGCTGTTTTCTTCTTTTTTAAAAAAGAAGTCATCCAATGTACACATCCTGGGAGCTGACACCAGTGTCGTTCCTAAAGGAACATCTGTCCTGCATCACCCAGCAGTGCTAGGGCCGCAGGCTGGCTGAAGGCTTAGGCATGGAAAGCTAGAAGCTGGCAAAAGCAATGGACACATGCGGCCACGATGCTGAGGGTATTTTGCTCAGCCTATTGTGTAGCTGGACGACAACACTACCCAAAGAGTTAGTACTACTTCATTTACAGACCAACAGCTCCGGACCTTCATCCGCTCATCCGACAGCTGAATAGCAGCATTGGGTGGGCAGGACAGGCCCACGGCACAATTACTGCTCTGCTGACACAGTCCTGACGGGATCCTCAGAGCAGCAAACATCACCTGAGACGCCTGGGTATCTGCCTTTGTCACAAAAGGAAAAAAATAAATACTAAGATATTTTTGCAATACTTCTTATGTTAACACTGTTTGGAGCTTGTAGTACAGGCCAATCTTAATACATCCACATGCTATTCTTTATTCAGTAGTGATCAGACAGAGCCTTTGTAAACACAATGTGATTTCCACCAAATTTATCTGAACGTGCTGGCACAGAAAAAGGAAAATCTGGTTCACAATCCGGCATTCATTTTCAACAGAGCTAGCTGAGAAATGCCTTCCAGCTGTGTGGTTTATCTGCCATGGAAATCTCAATTTCATGTATGCAAACCCAAGCTGCAGTGAGCCCAGCTCTTGAGACAGGAATTTTGAGGCACTGAAATTAGGAAGACTACAGGACAAAAGGCGGAGTTTCTAGAAAAATTTGGTTTGTATCCCAAACTTGGGGTTTTTTAGTTGGTTGGTCTTTTTTCTTTTTCTTTTTCTTTTTTTTTTCCCCTAAATTATCGAGCAGGAGTGAGAAACAAGCAAAACCTGCTGTAGGTTAGAGGCCTGCAAGTGGAATTGCAGATTTATGTCATGGAAAACTGCTAGGAAAGATCAAGGTACATAAAGACTGCAATAAATACAGCATTTTATACAAAAGACAGGAGTTTCCCTTCTGAACTGCTGATGTTGGTGTGGAAGTTCCTGTACTCTGCTGCCAACTCTGAAGAGCATTAAAGTCATCCGAACGCAGCACTGAAAAAATGAGGGGTACTTCACGACATGGTTTCCACTGGCTGGGACTAGGCTTCTATTTTATGCATCGATTAAAGATTACCTATTTAAGTATCAAGTCCCTGAACCTCTGATATGCAATATATTAAACTCACTGTTTTATCAGTGCACAGAAACCTCAAACCTTTTAAAAGACCTCGAAGTCTTTTTACAATAAAGGCTTCACACCAATTTTTCTGATGCTTCTGTAGCCTTAGCTCCCTAGAAAGTGTTAAATTGCAGTGTCGTTGCCTTGTACATCAAGTTTCAAACTGAAGGAACTATAATTTCCTGGTATATCCTTACAGATGTTTCCCTGGGAAATATCCTTGAGTATGTATATCCCATAGTATGGAATTTGTGTTCTTCTGGATTGATCTGTTATTTGCCAAAAAACGTGTAGAGGATAGTATCCAGTTTTCTATAATGTCAGCATAACAGTTATTGGCTTTTAAAAAGAATGCCAGTAACTTTAAGATAGTAGCATGAAAATGTAAAAGGAGAGAAATTAATGTGATTGGCAGTGAACTGGAGTCAAAGATTTAAGTTACAGCAACATCAAGGCCTCTTAATACTGAAAAGCACAGACTGAGCATCCACACTGCAACCAATGTCACGTGCTAACCTGTGTCCTGAATAATCTTAGAGCTTTAAGAAGGAACTAAGTCTGTCTTTGAGCACCAGAACTGAGTACTGTCAGTACAGACAGTACTGTCACATGCACTGTCTTTAAGTTAGATTCACCTCCACTAACCATGTTCTTGGAAAATGTCTTTCTTATTAAAAAGTGAGCCTCTAATAACATCCTGACTTCTAATATTCCTTCAGAAAAGATCTGAACTTGCTTTGCCACTGATGACCTGATCTAACATTAGATCCTGGCATTCACAATTTTAACATACTGGAGAGACTTCAGAGAAGCCAAAAGGAATACTATAGGTTTGGAAAAAAAGCCTTCTACCCAAAGGCTCAAGTAACTCCCTCTCTCTAGTTTAAGAGAAGTGAGAAAATGTGTCCTCTACACTGTAAGTACTTCAAAGAGGAACAAAAGTATGCTAACAGGAAGCTCTTCAATTTCTAAGCAAGGGATTAAAAGCAATCATGATCTAAACAAGTCAAAACTAGACAAACTCAGAGTGAAAAACAAGCTGCCAAAGAGAGTAATTATCCACAGGACACTAATGAAGTATCTTTTACCTGCATTGCTTAAAGGAAGAGCAGGTGTTTTTACCCTTCTGAAAGATATGGCCTCATTGAAGTGGAATTAAGACAGGGAGGTCCCAATGGCCTGTGTTGTACAGATGAGGCTGGGGGATTCCACAATATCATGATTAGAAAGAATCACAACGAATCTGCAGAATCAGGGAGAAACACAAGTTTCAAGTACCTCTTTTGGTCTAAATCCAAATGTTCTCAGCTTACAGCTTGCAAACAGCCACTAGCTACTTGTATAATTAAATCAAAGGCACAATTTAAAATCTCTTGATATTATCTGTTCTTTGTAGATCCCACCTAGGGCAAAAAGACTGTGATGAAGAAAAGTTTCACAAGAGTTTACACAAGTTACTGCAGGTCAAATTATCATAACACCTTCCATTTTTGCAAGTTAGCTTTTCACTGTGGGTTATGCAATATTGCTAGATAGCGCCAGACAGTTTGTACCATAAGGAAAAGTTGATAAGGGTCAGGCTTTCTGTGTACTGAAAAGGATGGAAACTTCACTCTGTCAACACAAAGTCACTTCTTTCAGCAATTCTCTTCAGAAGGCTGGAATAGTTGTGTTACGGTGCATACGCCTGTTACTTGCATAGGGAAAAGTCATTCATGTCAGTAAATAATCCAAATATTGTCACAGATCCAAACGTGCCAGGCTTACAACGGGCCCACGAGAGGGTCCGAGGCGCTGTGGCTGCTGTGGTGCTGCTGCCGGCAGCCCAGCCTGGCACCGACCCCAGAGCGTGACACCCGCAGCAGCTGAGATTGTAAAGAAATCAAGGGGCGGTAAAGTACCTCTGTGTGAGCTTTTTGTATCGGCCCTTTTCTATCCAATAGCACATTGGAAAGATGAAATTAAGTTTTTTTAAAAAGTCTTAAAACTTCAGAAAAGGCTCCTTTTCTAAATTATGGGTGAGGGCTGAAACATGGGAGTTTTTATATTAAATGCATAGTTAAGGCTTAACAAATGCATCTGTTAATTTTCACAGGTCCTGACGGAGAGAAGGCCTGGCCAAAGAAATACCCATTTTGTGGAGGAGTATTCCAGTCACCAATAGATTTCCACAAAGATATCCTCCAGTATGATTCTAATCTCTTGCCTTTAGAGTTCATAGGCTATAATGTGCCCTCCACAGACCAGTTTACATTGACCAATAATGGTCATTCAGGTAAGAGAGCTCAATGACAGCAAGGGATTGTGATGGAAGGAGTTGCTGGAGCTTGTGATTTTTTATTTTATGAGTGAAATACTTTGATTATCAGATGAAATTAAGCTGTGATGATGAAGCCTTCACATTAGCATACCTACATGTAGAGAACAGAGTAGGAAAACTTGGGAATGTACTAAGTACAAATGGGTTCACTTTAGCCGAATTGATGGTGGTTTTTAAATAAACTCTAGGTATCGCAGGATTAATCCCTCAGCTTTTCTTATTAGCTTGGTTGGAGTGCTCCAAAATTGAAACAGGCTTTGTGATTCTGTTAAAAAAGATAAACTGATAAAATATGGGTGCAATGGGTCTCTGACATTCCAGTCTAACCAAAGCAGCTCAGCTGAACTGTGTGAGGGATGCAAGGGAGAAAAAAATCAGCTAGGAGCCCCATTCTGTTCTTTTGACTTGAGAGAGAAACCTCTTTAGTGTAAAATGAGACAGACAGCTAAAAAGACAGAAAAATAATTAGAAATAGCATACAAACATGTACTTCACTGTAGTAGTAAATCAAAGTGTCAGTACAGTAGGTAAAAGCAAAGAAGATGTCTCATAAAGGTCGACTATACAGACACAATATAAAATACCAGTAAGCTAGTCCTGACATTTTTTGTTCTTTCCTGAAACATTTGAACACATAGAAATAGAACAGTTGTAAGGCTCTCCTTCTTCGTATCCTCCTCTATGGCATAAGCATTAAAAGAATCTGTGTTATAAATGGCCTCTGTCTCTGCTCTTCTCTGGCAGTGGGTAAACAGTTCTGTAGAACATCATAACCCCACTCGTCAGTCAGGGCCAAGCTCTTAGGGCATTGTTCTTGGTTTTCCTCTTGATCGATTTCTCCATCAAAACCGGGTTGCTTTAGACTAGGAATGACTGGAACACCCTTTTTCCTTGTGAACCTTCTTTTCCTAAGAGCATTTCTTGGTCCCAAATGAAAGATCGTACTGTCACTGTTGAATGTATTACGCTGATGTTAAGTGACAGGCAACAGGCAGAGAAAGAAACATGGTCATTCTGGACTTTAATGGTGCCAGAGAGCAAGCGAGACAAAAGAACATCACTGAGAGCCTGTCCCTCACACAAGTCAAACAGGTAAAAGCAAATTCCTCACAGAGCCTACATCACCAACACTGTCAGACCTCGCCACTAAAACAAGAAGTTCAGCAACTAAAATATATCCCCCGCTCAGTAAAAATGGGAATTAACTTCTAAGGTCAGTGCCCTCCTAGAAACCAGGGGATATATGACCTAGTCAAGAAACCTCACTCAGACACAAACCTTAATTGCTCTGAGTAATGAAAAATCAGCCTCTGTCAGAGTGACCATTACACCATCTGCTGCTGTCTGCTCTTATGGCTGGAGAAGAAATCAATAGGATGTTTGGTATTGTGGTATCAGTCATTCCTACATACAATTAATGTGCTTCACTGGCCAGCTAATCCAGATACACAAACCATTGCTTTATGAAGTACCAAACCTGACAAGTGAACAACTCCGTTTCTGCTGAGTTGAGAATTACTACTGTAATTTCTACACAAAAAACCAACCCAGCCTGTCTTCCACACTGGAGAGCGTTAGTGAGCAGAAGGGAGGATAACGCACACCACGGTCTCCCTCCAGCATGACAAGAGAGGACATGCTCCTTCTTGAGGCCTGGGATTATCTTGCTGCTTGACACCAGTGCTCTGGGTTTCAGGGGAAGAGGAGGGAGTTTATTTGCTTTTGCCATACGCTCCTAAAAGAAGATTAAGAGGCAGAGGAATTCGGTATTAACAGGAGTTTAAAAATACCATGAGAAATATTCGTTTATTAAGCTATTTTTAACCACTATAAAGGGATTGACAGAAGGCACATGAGCCAAATTTTGCTTTGACACATCATTAACTGTCACTTCAATGACTGAGATAATTTTGCATTCTTCAGGGAGAGGAAAGATTTCTATTAGCAACAATTCTCCCATTCAACTCCTTTAGTTTAAGAAAATAGAAACAGAGTATATTCTAAATTATCCTGAATTGCCTAGAAAGGGTTAAAGACAACTGAAGTGTTCAGCTTCTACCACAGACCGAGATGGATTTGCATTAAGAATCTGCTTGTTCATGCTCCATATGTAATATACACAGTCTTTTTATTTGCCCAGTGCTTGAAAGCTGTGGTATCACTTGCTCCCATCTGGTTTTGGTCTGCTTACAGTGAAAATGTATCTGTCACCTACTATGTACATCAGAAACCTCCCATTCGAATACACGGCATCTCAGCTTCACCTGCACTGGGGAAACAGAAACAAGTCAGAAGGCTCAGAGCACACGGTCAGCGGGAAGCATTTTGTAGCAGAGGTAAGACAAGCTCAGATCAGGGAAAGAAACAAAGGTTGGGCACGTATTATTGTTTCAAAGTGGGATCTTTATCTTGGGTATGACTGTAAAAGGCTCCAAAATTCTAATCCAAGTATGTACGACTGGGGTATATACCGCAAAAAGGATGGAGTCTGACGTACTTTCATGACTATGCTACAAGTCAGGGAGTTAGAATTTAGGTTCTGAACTCTGGGCTGGCACTGGGTCACTTGAGTTAATTTCAAGTGAATTGCTAGATATTTGACACCTTGGTTCCTCTCTGTAACCCAGGTATATCTTTTATGTGCACGCCATTGCTTCTCTGTATACCTTTGCTCACCTTCTAACTCATAAAGAACTATTTGTTATCTTTTCTAATACTAAATTATGGATTTAGGAATAGATTTTGAAAAGCAGCACCAACAGAATATTTACCCCAAAAAGTCAGAATAATTTCCTTGCATAACAGCACTTTAGGAATCCATTTCTTCTCTAGTTATATTTAACACCAGGTTTTGCATTCTAAACATCAGAGACCCCCAAGAGTGCTAAGATGTTACTTTTTAGAAGAATTTCCTAGTACTACAGTCAAGATGCCTTGAAAGTGAAGTGATTGATCCTCTTCCTCTCTGCAGGATGTGGGCATGGGGGTAACTCAGCTACAGTGGGGATGCGAGTGGGACTTCCAGGACCTTTTGCTTTTCTCTAGCAAGATCTTGCCCCTACACCCAGAAAGCACTGAAGGATCCCTTTGTACTGTCTTAGCCTGAGGTGGCTGCACTGATCCTTTTTAGCTGTGAAACAGAAATGTGAGCGTGCCCCAGACATTACCATAACACATATCTCCTTTGTAGATGCATATTGTGCATTATAACTCTGAGAAATATCCAGATATAGCAGCAGCAATGGACAAAGCGGATGGACTGGCGGTTTTGGCTATTCTCTTTGAGGTAGGATACAGGATCTTCTTTATGCTTTAGAATATGCTTTCAATCATTAAGTCATCAGAGACCTTTAATGTCCAAAATGACCTAGATTATTTAACAATCCTGTGGTTGAATAAAGGTTCTTCCTTTTCTCTACATAAACAAGAAGGAATTTTAAGAAAAGAGGAACTCTGAATATTTCCTCATTTTTCCTAGTAGATTATCTTCAGCTATGTTAAACACATTTTTGCACTCATTTACAAACTAAGGGCTGGTAGAGTTTATCAAATAACAGGCAACTGGGGATTTCAAACTCACTCGAGACTGCCTGTTGTAGCATGAAGCAGTTCTAACACAGCAGAGGCACAGGCAGACATGTAATTAGGATTTGACCACAGCCTTCAGGTCACAAACTTCCCACATTCTTTGAATCACAGATTACAGTAAACAAGCAAATTCAGTGCCCTTTTTAAGATGACAGAAGGACCGCTTTCCAATTTTCCCTTCTAAAGCCCCACATACAAGCAATTAAAGATAATAACAATCTGAAAGAAAAAAATTTAGAAGCTTGTACATATATAATTCTCCTTTTTTTTTGAGGATTAAAACTCCTTAATAAGATAACTATAAAGATTATTTTTAAATGTGAGGATTTTCTGCAGCATTAAAAAAAAAACCCTGAAAACACGCAGGTTTTCACATTTCCATCAGAAAAGTAAAAATGTTCTAGTTAGCAGACAAAGCTCTAATTCTCATTAATATTATCAAAGCTCACTTCCCAGCAGCTCTAAGACTTCGACAGTAATTTGTGTTAATTTCAGTCCATTTGGAAGTTGCAGCTGTGAAAAGTGTGACAGTATTGTATATTATGCCAGGGAATAATACTGGGATTCTGGTTATTTCTAAGCAATGGTGTTTAAAAATCAAACAAGGGAACAATGGAGATTAGGTCTTTGAAAAACTTTCAGACAGCTGGTGGCTTTTACAGTTGATCTAAGGACACCAGTTTACTACGTGTGGTTGTCAGAGGAGTTGCTAAGCACCAAGTCTAAAGAATTAATTAAAAAGGCATTTTTTATTGGACTGAAAAGCTGCTGGGAGCAGCTGAACAACATGGTCTTGTTTGATAGTTGAGATATAGCCCTTGCCATCGGCCCTGCAGTACCCAATGGTGCCATTCTTTACCTTCCTGGCCTGTGAGAAGCAGCAGGCTAAAAACTGCTGGCGCGTGGAAAAATGTGGCTTTGACTAGAAACCAGCAGATGCTCCGAGAAGCCTGTCAGTTGAGAACTCGTGCCTGCAGTGTTCTCAGAGGAAACAGTTCCTCTTCATTTGCACAGCATCTCAACAGGCAAGGGCAACAGGGTCTTTTGAGTGCACACAAGAGGTCTGCACTGCAGCTGTTAAGATATCATTACGACAAAGTAGCTCTAACAGCTCTGGAGTAAGATCGCCACTGAGGTTCTGAGGATAGCGTTGATGCTCTGAGTAAAATAGTACTTATGCCATCCTAGTAATGAATGTCTGAATAGCTGCGATACTTGCCTTATGGCAGAGGCCATCAAATCCTGCTGTCTGCTGTGCGCAGAAGCAAAGACTCATATTCAGACTGCAGTGATTTGCAGAGCTGTTAATAATCTGCTCATTACAGATTGGACCCTTCAACCCATCCTACGAAAAGATCTTCAGGCACTTCCGGAATGTGAAATACAAGGGTGAGTGTCTATCAGCCTGCACTGGATTGAGAATGGCTGAGAGTATCAGATGTCGCCCTGAGAGGGACTGAACTGGCTAAAGGAACAGTCCAGAAATCCCAGGCGAACCCATCACAAACTGTAAAAGACTTAAAAATGCAGTGCACTTCCATGAAGAGTGCACGGCCAGCGTGCACCACGTGTTTCTGACTGGGCCTTATTTCTTGCACATGGTGGTTTTTGGTTAATATGGCCAGTTTATCTACGGCAATTCTGATTTTGTGCCTAAGACAAGATTTGCACATAGGAAACCTAAAAAGATGTATTCCTTATTAAACTGAGACCATCACTGTTAAAATGTATTTTTCTTTTCCTAGTGATATGACTGAAAACATCCTACTTACTGAAAAGCAAATTCACTTCACTGGTACACTGCCTGTGTAGTAATGATGCAGCATTTAATACGAATCCCCTATTTTAGATCAGACGGTCCAAGTCCCCGGTTTCAATATTCGAGAACTGCTTCCTGACAGACTGGATGAGTTTTATCGCTACGAAGGATCCCTGACAACTCCTCCTTGCTACCCTAGTGTTCTCTGGACGGTTTTCCGACACCCCGTTAAAATTTCACAAGAGCAGGCAAGTATAAATACAGCACTTTTTTTCCTAATTGGTGTCTGCTAAAGAACAGTAAATGCATATTCCCATTTCCTGCATTTCTCTTATGTACCTGTAAAGTGAAAGATGACCATTGCTAAAATCCTTTAAGTGGGAAGAACAGCACAGAACTGACATAAATCAATAGCCTATTCTGTTTGTAGTCAGGATGTTTTCAGTTGACCAGGATAAGTTAAGGACTGACAACTGCATAGCAATTGGGATAGTATCAGCTTGAAAAATCACAGTCAAGTGAGATTAATTTTTGTTTTTACTATGTACTTACTCCCTGCTTTGAGTCTTTCCATGAGTCACTTCTAGATCATTTTTGTTCAGGCTTTATGCCTGGGCCCTATTTGCTAAGTATTTTAGTGCTACTTTGATCCTGACTGGCTTAGGTACCACAGGCTGGGGAGATGTTAAGTTTCTAAAAAGCATGTGATGCATGATTTGTCAGTCTTGACCCCGCTGGCTTCTGTCCAACTTAAGTTTTTGTGCTCACCTAATTAACATTTTTGTTCTTAGGTGGCCACTTAGATAAAGTCCCAATCACTATCTTCTGATTCACCTAATTATAAACACAGGGGAAAAATGTTATTATAAAAATCTCTGCTCATACTACTGTATGCTCCTTGTTATGAAAGCCCATTCTTAACTTGGTCCATTCTTCCAGATCAGTCTTTACTGAAGTAGAGAGTTCATTCATAAAGCAGCTTTTAGTACTGTTTACGAGTCAGACTGTGCCAGGGAGAACACGCTGCAGAGGGCCACCATGTTTCCTCCCATCCAGTTTTCCTGGTGGATAATTACTAAGCAGGATCAGTTTTATCAGGATGTAAACTAAATACGCGTATGGTTTTGGAGACATCATACCATTGTTCTATATTTGGGCCTACAAGCCATGCAAGACTTAAGTGTTACTTAATGCATCCTCTTCCATTTGACCACCCCTTTGACTTCAAACACTCCCTTCCCTGTATTCTGGGAGATGAACAGCGTGCTTCCCTTTGTAGTTACTGGCACTGGAAACAGCCATGTACTGCACAGAGAGTGACGACCCAGAACCCCTGGAAATGGTTGATAACTTCCGAAATGTTCAGGAATTTCGGGAAAGACTGGTTTTTATCTCCTTCCGTGAAGGTAAGCTGTACGAGCACTTCTATGCATAGAAAGAGTGCGCAGTGATTTGTGTGAGCTTGAAATACTGAGGCGGCAGTCCTGTTGCACTGTACCACTACAAAAACATAGCAAGCTCATTTTCCTCCAGTTCTTTTTGTTCCCTTTTCTTCTCTTACAATAATAAGGTATTCAAAGAGTATATAAGAAGTTTGTTTCCCCATAATGGGTATCAGGCAAACTTTGCAACCGTTCCCATTACCAGCAGCAGCTAGCTGAATATTGAAGTCTAAACTAGTTTAGTCATGTCTTTCTTCTCTTTAAAGCTACCATTTCTGCTCTTCAATTAATGCTGAGAGAAGTTACTCTGATCAATCACCTCTTTTCTCATTTTAATTTGTTTATAGTTTGCAGCCCACTTTCAAGATCTGACTAAAACAAAATACTGAGTACTGTTGGCTAACAAAATTTTGCATCAGTCTGCATCAGGTCACTTGTTAACAAAAAATAAGATTTTTCCCTTTCTGAAAGATCATTAATACCCTTCTGCTATGCGTGATGAAGAGTCTGTGCAATCTCTGCTCACACATAGTTCTCTGCAGTGAGCAATAATCTTAATCTTACTACTGCTTCAGAGTCAAGAATAAATCACAAAACAACCTCCCTATCAGTCAGCTAAGAAAACTTACTTGTTTGTATTATGTTGGTAACAAGTGGAAACCTTGTTTCTTGAGTGTAATATGACTTGGCATAAGACAGAAGTTATTTCTGTGACTATATACAACTCACAGGGCATACACGAGTCATGCTTGGGATTTTGTTGTTTCTGTTTCTCGATTCTTGTTGTATACTACATAGAGCCATAGGCATGATATTCTATTCTATCTTCATGCCCCTTATCAAGTCCCCATGCTGCCACTTGCAGAGTATAATGGCTATAGAACAATGCCTCAATCTCATCTTAAAATGAGAATTAGTAGTTCTCTTGTTTCTACATTCTAACCAAAATATATAGGAAAAAGACAAGCTCACCAAGTCATCAACAATCCTTAACAGCCCCATGATTAACATACAAACTGCTATTAGTTGCACAAAACTATTTCGAGTAAACTGAAAGATGGCTAAATAGTGAAAGAGAGAAAGAACTAGAATATGTCGGTCCTTTTTCTGCTTTTGTGGATAGAAATATCCCTCTCTCCCATGGCATTCTTACATGACTGGGAAAAGGGTTAAAACTTTCCTCCCGAACTTCCAATCTCAAACACCGGCTGCCAACTTGGGAAGTAGTTGGGTCCAGAACGGCTGTTTTAGTAATCTCCTTCAAACCTCTGCTCAAGTCAGATTGCGTACAATGATTTTAAACAGCAGCAGCAGGATTTGCAATACAGCTGCTGAGTTTCTGAGACTGGAAGGCTTCCTCTGCGAGGTCTTTCTTAAAGGCACGCACAATCTCCTATAGCAATGCCACTGCAGAAGCACTTACTGCAGTAGCTGAAGTTCTGGAGTGAGCAGCTACGTCATGTTTAAGACCAGTTCACCATGGAATCCTAGAGATCGAACTTTTTTTTTTTCTACCCTCTCATTTCATCAAGATTCAGTACCTGGTGCACTGGGCAAGGGGATGTTGCTGATTGCTAACTGCTTCTATAAGCCAGTGATTTTCTGAGTCAAACTGGTCAGAAACGAGAAATACAAGTTTTCCATCTGTTGCTCAAGCTGACCTTCCACAGGATCTGACTACCCTCTCTCTGTAAATCACGCTCGATACTTGTTGAGAGTTACAATCCATGGTCCTGGTAACTAAAAATCAGATACTATGCTTTTCACCCAGGAATCTTTAAACACTTCACAGAAATAGTTTAAGCATTATTATTTCCATCTGTGGGGGAAAATTTGACCCAGATGTGACTTTCTCAAAATTGCTGCTGTGAACCAGAGCCAAACCCAATAACAACATTTGGCTCTCCCTCTGCTAAGCCACATTATTTGGCTCCCATGCAGAGGTGACACCAGCTACAAAAGCATTTTCAATGTGTCTTTGCAGCTGGCATGACTTACCAGAGTTCAATTGTATGGGTTATTGCCCATCCTGCTGTTCTCACCCAAGAACTGGTCTCTCAGGCCACGAAAGGCATTGCTCAGTGCTACTTTAATAGAAACCCCGTTCAGTGTAAGCCCATTTAATTACAAAAACTCATTGACTCTATCAGTGAACCATGGAAAAATGTTCTACCCATTTCAAAAGCGGTATTCATACCCCTGCAATCGCACATTCCACCTACTGCGGTCACAAAGGCTCCCTCACAGGTGCAGCCCCTCACCTCAAGGGAAAAAAAAAGGTTTCTGTCAAAGCACAATTAAAATGCACCTGGTTGTTGGCTTGGAGTGCCCAGTCTGAAGCAGCCAGCTGTATCAGAGGTAGGAGCAGAGCACGCTCATTAAGAGGGGAAGGAGAAGCCATACACAGAATCATGGCCTCAGCCAGGCTACCGCAGAAATTTGTGAGTGAAATCCTGTTGTGCGCACCCCAGGCCCCAACTAAAACAGGTTTTCAGAGCAACTTTTCTGCCTTTTCAGTAACAAGACTGAGGGCTGCAATCTTCGCCTGAGCTCAGACGCCACAAGATGGGGGCACTGAGCTGTATCTTGTATCAAAAATGCAAATGACTGAAGTGTTTGGTCATCCACATTTTGATGCCAACAATTAAAATCTGAATTCATGCTCACTATTAACAAGTACGACATTTCAAAATGTTTCTAATCTTAAAGCATTATTCAGAAAAACTCAAACATGTATAATGTATTTTGTGCATCAGCAATCTATTGCAATAACATCAGTTTCACATACATGCAGCTGAAATACATTGCAATGTTCAAACCTTCCACTGCCCACAAGTTAAATGGGAACTTGTGTCCAGTTTTGATTATAGCACCATGCTGAAATACTATCTGACTAAATTTTGCATGAAGTCTTCTCATCAAACAGAAAAGCCCCCTACCCTTCTTCTTCAAACTATGAACTCTTTTTCTACAATTATCTATTTCGTGTTATATTTTGTTGTCCATTTGGCACACCTTTAGCCTAACAAAACTCCCCTTTTTTAAAAAAAGCTTGTATTGCATGCTGCTTCTATTCAGCTGGATGTAAAATTAATAAAGTATTTAAAGGGCTAAAAAGGATGAGGTTAAACTCCCTGTTTTACATTTCTGTTTTCTCAACAGCTGATTTAATAAGAGAAAATATTTAGACGGAACTCATGAAACCTGTCAGCTTCACTCTGAAGGAGTTCTGATGTTGCCTAGTGAGAAATAGGCATTTTGTAAAATATAAAAAACAATGTGTAAATGAATCATGAAAATGTAGTTAAGAGAACTCACCTTCAGGATCTTTGGGAAGGCCAAAATAAATAAAAACACTTCTATTGCCAAAAGTATATATGAAGGTCATTATCAAAGATGCCATTATTATGATAATGCTTAACATCTCAGAGCAAACGTGAGACTACTCAGTTCTTCACAGTAATATCCTGAATTCATTCATACCTTCTTAGATTACTTTAAGCAATGTTCTCAACAACGAAGCACATCACTCTTCAGCTGTCCACATTCAGTGGTGTTGTTCTGCCCTGAAAAAAACAAAAAGCACCCAATTTAACATCCTTAGTTGCCTGGGTTTAGTTCTCCAGTTTTGCTTAAGCTCTCTTATACATTATAGCCCTGAAATCCAAGGAGTTTCTGATATGCTATGCCTGTGCCTGCATGTTGGCTTTGTGAGTTCAGTGGGTGCCTATATTCACAGCTCTGTGAACTGTGGACCCAGGTGCAGAACTAGGACCTTCCAGTACCCACCTCTGCATTGTCCATTCCACCCCTGCAAAGTGCTACGAGCCGCTGTGGGGAAGTTGCAGATGCAGAATGCAAATGTTATGACACATTAGAGATGGACCTTCTCCTCTCAAGTAAATGAAATTAACTGTTTTGTATGCTTTACCTCTTTTCCTAGGTTTTGTTGTTTCTCTTGTGATAGTCTGCGTTCTGGGAGTCCTCATCATTCTTGCAGTAGCCGTCTGGCTGCTGAGGAGGAAAAGGTAAGATGTCCGGCTATCACATCACAGGAAAAGAAGTCAAACCAAAACCATCTTCGGACACGAAGTGCTTGTGTTTCTGAAACCATGCACATTTTTAAAAGTGCCAGTGTTTGATCTTTTATAAGATATGATCTCTTCCTTAAAAGCTTTGATTTTTTTTATCACTGTAAACATTATTTCTCCTGTATCACATACTCTGAACTAATTCTATTTTATTGCCAGCAAACTATGTTTACATGGCTACAAGGTCTCTACTTGCTGCAACCTTTATGCCACAGTGGCCGCCATTGGAGGAATAGTTGGTTTTTTTCTGAAAAGCAGCCATATAAGGTGTTTTTCCCAAAAAATAATTATGACTGGAACACTGCTTGTGTAAACTCTTAAAAGATACAAGGACGGGAAATTGGGATTGCATGTGAGTACTGGGGAGAACACAAACCCACTTTCCACTCTAGGTACTGACCGCTCCCACGAGCAGATAGGAAATGAGACTCCCCTTCCAGACTAAGCAGGACAAGCAGGCTGGGTTGACAATACTTACTCAGGTTTTCTGTTTCTCGATTGCCATTTGTTCCTTTTCTTATTCTTTTTGCTAGCCCCGCTGCTCCTAATTGCTTTTTGAATCCTTTCATTTTTTCCTAGAACAGTAAGTGAAACAAGAAAGGAATGGAGTTTTAGACCAAAGCTCACATCATTTAAGGGAAAGAAATCTGTACTGATAAGAGATCATTTAGCCAGACAGTTTGCCACCACAGACAAGTTCTGGAAAAAGTCTAAGATTACAAACTTTCCTACAGCCTCAATCCTTTGCAATCAGCATGGACTCCTCCACACAGAACGCATTCTCCTGAAATATTTGTAACAATAAGCTACTGTGACATTTGCACTGGTGCAGAGAAAAATAATCTCATGCATGCATAATGGGACATTTTCAGTAACCAACGATGCTTTTCCTTCATTGGAACCATAGTTATTTAATACATTTGTTTTATTCTAGCTGTAAAAATGGAGGCAAAGATAACAGAGGAGTCATCTACAAACCAGGCGCATACAAAGAAGAAGACAACATCTCCAAACCTTGATGCCCTGCTCTGTCACAAAAGCCCCTTTACATTCATAGCACTGATTTATTTTGCATTGGTGAAACACATCTCTTGTTCTTGGCTAATGATAAGCCTCAAGAGTGTTCTAAAAATGTACCAGCCAGAGTTTTCCTGTAGCCCTTGTTCTCTTCTTTTCCAGGGAGATATGATCAGCAAATGCTCCTGAGCTAAATTCCTCATCACAGTCTTTTCATGTTCGCTGCTTACTGAGTCTGGGTCTTTTAATTGATTTTACAGTTAATCCTAAACACCAATTTTATGGTTTGTTTAGCATAGATTTTCCCATAGGTATTCGAATGTGAAGACACTCATCAAGCAACAAGCACTCTTCCCTGCTAAATCAAGGTTTTGGTTTTAGCACCATGAATAGAAACATGATAAAGGGCAACATGTATATGAGATCAGAATTTGAACTAGGTTGTTCAGCAGATACATCACAGCAAATTATATTAGGACATTCACCAGTGGCTTTGTAACAGGAATTTAGAGGAAAGGACAAGTGTAAATGCAATGAGAGCCACATGGATTGTTAATGGGCTTCAAACCCAGGAACTCAGTGCTGAAAACACACTACTGCTAGAGGAAGAGCTCACTTCCCAGTCAGTACACGGAGGCCAGCCTCTGCCTGTCATTGGAATTACAGAAACATCTTGTCTTATTGTCCTGCTCTTATTTATAGTGTGTGTATGAATGATGTGGATATAATGCAGTTGCTGCTGCTTTTAAGCAGACTTGCCATTTAATCACGAAATCTTGATTGATTTTGCAGTGTATAGTACAACTGTGATTATATAATAAATGGTTTCACTGATATAGTTCTCTGAATTTAGTAAATAAATTATTAGAAAGTAATCAAAGTTATTTTTTCAAATTGCATAAGCTAGATACTCTTGAGTCTCATTATGCACTTCTGAAAGTGAGAAGCATAACCCTGTTTCTACTGAAGACAATGTAAAATGTCATTGACTCCAGGAAGAGCAGAGTTTAGCCAGCCTAGCTCCAGATGTATACAGAATTCCTCTTGAATCTGACATCTAAAGTGAGGGTCTGAAGCGCTTGTACTTCCGTGTACAAGCAGGAAGTGACTGAGCACAGGCTTATACCTAAAATAACTTCAGGTTTGAATGCTACTAAACACCACTGGGGAAATTCCAACCTGAACTTTATACTTAGATCCAGTTTACATTCAGTAGTATCACCACCACATTTGTGTTTTTAAAATCAATACACTTTTATTGTATGTGTTTTCTACTTTAAAGATGGCAGGTGAATACTTATGTTTTACATTCTTGCCCTTCCACCCCCAAGAAGATTGTTGTGACGTCAAAAGCAAGCTTTTGGGTAAAAGGATAAATATCTTATTAACACTTACTGTACAGGAAATTTAGCAGCATAATCTTACAACTAAGTACATTGCATTTGCCAGCATTTTTATCTCACATAAACAAACGCATAAAGATCGTCTTGTTGAAGTATTTGAAATCAGTTAAAAAGCAGCGTTTGTGTGCTATGGGGAACATTACTTACTCTTTGAATACAGGTGTTTATAAGCACAAGAACAGATAATAAATTTTTGTGATGTTTCTTTGGTTTCTCTTATTTCTTCTAGAAGAGTAACATTTTAATTAGTAATTCAATCTTCAGCTCAGCTGATTAGAAGCATCGATTGATAGCTCTCTTTTGCATGCAACATCTTCGGCATCTGTAAAAAGCAGCATAAAAGCCTCACCTGAGTAATATATGCCCAATGTGAGCACAAGTCTCACATTACCAGCAAAAAAAACATGTTACACATTAGGCAAAATATGTCTCCTTCAGAACTATTTCTTCAGCAAAAGGACAAACTGAAGAGGGAGTCACACAAATCAAATAGCTGCTACTCGCACTTGTAACACATTCTAACTTCATGGACTCTTCCTATGAAATCCATGCTGCCTTCAAAAATGCAAGCACATGGGAATTTTTGTGTTATGTTAGCACCATATTACCAGTATGCACTGCCAGAGGTTCCTGAGATGAATGAATCTAAACCCATATGTTTTCCAGGCTCTTTAGCCACTATCATATAATAATAATCCTATTGATGTATCACATTTTTTTTAATACTTTCCAGGACATTTCTTTTGTCATTCTTACCTGCGCAATATTTCAGATGTCTGTAAGAATCAAGCATTATCTACTACCAGAATAAATTAAATCAAGTTATAAAAATCACAACTCACTCCTTTTTAAATAGGATTACCCATTATTGAGGCTCCAATAGCAGAAATTAAGCCTAAATAGCTTAAGCCGGAAACAAAGTGCGTTAGATGCCAGAAGAGGTGTAGGGCTCTCCTTCCATTTCCTTGTGACAGAAGGAAACTCGTTCCTTTGTTACAACTCCCCACAGCATTACTATGTAATGCTAAATCCAAACGCAGAGAATTCACTTCCTGTGAGCAACCAGGAATATCCTCACAGAGACGCTTTAGTGCCTGCCTTACTGCCTGGGTTAGTCAAGGATCCCTCCTCTCAGGAAGAGGTTATCACAATAGCAGCTAACAGGCTTTCGGGTTTTACTTCAGAAAGGAGAACTTACATCAGGACATCCTATCATAGTTTGTATCATGAAGTTTGAAGTCAGTTTGGTACAACTTTGTCCAAACTAGCTGACCAATCACAAGACTATTCTGCTAAAAGGTGCCTACAGTAGGATCATTATAAATATCTTACTGTCACATTTTCTCAACTGTGAGCAGTGTAGGGGTATAATACTTCTTGCACCACTAAGTGTATCTCAACATTTTCTCAGGAAGCATTGAGTCGCAAAAAGTTCTATATATATCATATCTAATGTATGAAAACAAATCCCAAAGGAATACTTTTAATACATATACCTAAAAGTTAATACCCAACAAATGCAAACTGAAACTTCTGAAAAAGCCTATCAAATACAGCAGTTTTTAATATTCATTAAAAAAACCAGCTTCTTGACTTCAGCTAAAATGGTGGAAGAAAACTGAGTTGTCTTGCTATTGCAAAGCTTACTGTATTGAAGTAAAAAAATTTTGCACATTTGTCATTAATAGTTTTATTTCAGCAAAATATGGATATTGCTTAGTCTCAGAAAAATAAATAGCTCCACAAAACCCCTCAAAAGTCCAATTATTTTTTTTTGCTTTTAAAAACATAATTAACAACCGTTACTAAAAATAACAGGTAAGACCGTTTCTGATTACAGAGAAGTGAAATGGCACCATCTAGTGACTAACAGATGAGAAAAATCAAGTCAGGAACGCCGTCATTACTTTTGCTTCCCCTCAACACCACACATTCAAGTTTGGAAACAATAGCAAAAGGAAATGCAAAAATAAACATGAATGCTGGAACACTTACTATGGAACAAGGAACTGAAAGTGTTATTACTGAAGGATTATTTCTCTACCAAACTAGCCACCTAGAGTCTTTAGTATGTATATATATATAAATGCGATAGTCACACACTACTGACCCAAATAACTTTCCAGGAAAGCCCAATGACTTTTAAGCAATGGTAACAACAGCCTAGTGAGGAGTTTTCTAGCAATTAATAATAACACAGCCGTCAAAATTTGTGAACACAAATCGAGTAACTTTGGACAAATCTGACTCTTCACCGGTAAAATCAAGTAAGGCAGCGGCCTCTCCAATTAATACCACAACGTATTTGCACAGGCATCATCATCCCACATGTGTATGGTCACTGATTCACATGTCCAGTAGATCACCTAAAAGCTGCCACCATAGAACACTTCTAAGCTATTTGTACCGAACCAAACTTTTAAGTGCTTCTGTGTGTATTTAATAAATACAAAGGCCCGTCTCTTGCTTTGCTAGAAAAGTTTCTAGCAACTCAAAAAAAACCCCACGAAAACCCACCACTCTAACCTTTTAGGGCACCTCACCCTAAAAAGTGGGACAGGTTGAAATTATAGCATCAGAGAATTATCTTTTTTACACTGTGAGAGACCGAAAATACTTTGTGAAGAACATCACAGTGATCTGTAGCTCTGCTGACTTGTCGCTTATTCAGAGCTCCACGGTAGGGCAAAGAATGCTACCTATTCTGAATAAAAACAAGATAAATAAGATTAACTGTCTATTGTAACAGGGTTTAAAGTTGTTAAGAAAAGCAGCAGACAGAAGAGCTGGCCTTGCTCCATGCTGCTGCAGTCTTCAGCAAGAAGAAGTAAAAAAACCCCATGATATTCAGGGAAATCACAGCAGAGCAAGCTGCTACAAGCTACTACAGGCATGGACCGTATTTCAAGAGCACATGGATAAAATCCTTTCTGGTTAGAACAAGCATTGGGTCAAACAATATTATCCACTAACTTCAACATACGCAGCTGGCCCAGATCAAATTGTTTCTCTATTTCTATCAACCACTTCACCACACAGATACCTATTTTAGCTTCAGCAGAGCACAGAAACGTGTTTGAACAGACTGCCCTTCCTCTTTCAACAGTGATTTCAGTTCAAGTTGAAATTTCTGCCTGCAAGAATGGTTTTCAGCTGACACAGTAAAAATGGGGCTCTTGTAATATCTTTCGAGAACACCTGCAGAACTTTTACAAAAAACTGTATGATTTTCCAAATGGGATTTAAACAAAACCACACCAAATCCCCCCAAAACAAAAACAAACAAGAAAACCCTTTATTTTCAAATATATGAGGGTATTATTTATAAAAATTGTCACTTGTTTTAACCATCATGGAGACACAGTGCAAGTCCACAGACTCCCATTTGAAATTACTACTTTATGACTTTTGCAATTTCAGCTACAGATATTGTCATAGGACAAAGAAAGCAAATGCTTCTGGTCATAAGAAGCAGGAAACAAGGAAGACACGTTAGAGTATCTTCTGATTCTAAAATTTTGCATGAATACTCTGAAGGAAAAGATGTGTAAATAGTTAAAAGAGAACATGTGAACAAATATGCCTTTTTAGGACTGTTACTGTATTTTCTCTTTAATTTAGTTGCACTAAATTTTTGATAAGTCAGTGTTCACCCACTGAGTTAGATAATTAAAAAGAGATACATTAATCTGGTCCCTAAAATTAAAAGGAAAAAAGATAATTTCTACTACTACTTAAAGCTTAATAAGGGGCTTCACTAACAAATTTTAGGACCCTGCACATCTCAAAATAAAAGTAGAAGAATATTTCATTGGAACGCTTGCACTCTAAACCCCAGTTTTGCTGTAGGTGAACCTCTGTGGGGGAGGCCGAGCTCCCTTGTTGGAAACCATCGATGTAGATCAAGAGCGACAGACTTGCCAGGGAGTCTTTCAAGAAGCACTTAAGCATCTGACATCTCTAAAAACACAGAGCACAAACCTTTAGATCTTAAATTCATGAAAGCAGTGAGTGTGGTAGTATATTATCAAGGTACGGGGGGGTCTTTGGTGACCAGCTGAAAATCAGAAGCACAGAGCAATTTTATTGATAGTATCACTTAAAATATTCTAGATATGGTAAACACACAAAGATGGTCAACATACAGAGGTGCTGGCCATCTCAGTCATCTCTATAGCTGAACCTTTGATTATTAATGCAACCTAATAATTGGCATTAGTTAACATAACACACTCTTCATCTTGGTCACACAGAAAATGCTATGGACATCATCATGTCTCCACACAAGACAAACACCTGTCTGTCAAAAAGCTGTCAAAAGCCCAGTGGAATCAGGGATCTACTTCACTGGTATGGAGAAACATACAGTAATCAAAACCGGCGCTGGTCATCTCTTCCCCAAAGCAAGATAATTTTGGAAAGATCTTTGGAACACAAATCGAAAGTTTTCACTTGTTATTTGGAAACTGAAAATAAAAATATCTTGTTCTCTTGGTTTAATGTCAGAAATCAATCTCTCGAAAGATAACTGGCAAAAACAACCTCGCTATTGTTTTGCACGTTACTGGAATTATAATGTGCCATAAAGGTCATTTACTGTGTGAGTTATTAAAGATTACATTTCTGTCATAAAACAGTGACTATAGGGTAAGTATCACAGAACGCTCTGCATGCACTTCCAGGTGAGTGAAGCAAGCCGTGGCTTCCGCACTCAACCACAGCCCTTCACCTGACGTTATATGGCAGTCACAGGACAACGTATCATGGGATCAAAGGCTACCATGTCACACTGCGACCCACTTCTAGAAAACTTACCTGGCTCTCTTGGCCTTGTGGTTTCATTTAGGTAGACTTTAAATAGAGAGAAAAAACACTTTCAAACATCATATAAAGTATTTAATTCTACAGCCTTAAGCAAAGCACAGCTTGGAAACTTTATTATCATTGAATCGCTTTGATCTTTACAGAAAGAGCTACGGTGTCATAAGTTGAAGAAAACTGGCAGGCAGTAATAACATTAACTCCTGAAAACTTCTAAATACGTGGCTGAAAGGGAGTTTGTTCTGATACTAACTTGTAATGAAAGCCATGATAAATAAAATATTAACAACTTTGTTTTAAATTCTTAATTTCCAAGAGGTGGCCCTTACTATGGAAGAACGTTCAAGGGTTAATTAACAGGGTTAACTCTATTAGCTGTGTTTGATCTCTAGTTTGCATCATATACTCAAACTTAAAAACTAAAGTTCCTAAGCTTTATTGTTTGCTTCAGGGCTGCAATAATTTTATTTTCTATTATTAAACCTAACTTTTGAGAAAGCACACTGAGAACTGCTAATACTGAATTCTGTTGGCTATTTGTCCAACATGATTCCACACTTAACGAATCTCCAGTGAATGGGAAATACCATATGACTTACTTCGCAAGTCTGTTGCAGGTAAGTGGGAATAGTTCCAGGAGCAGAACAGAAACCACCACTCCGAAGACGAGCACGTTTTTCCACACTGATGCTTAATGGCTGCCACAGAGTGCACAGCAACAAACCGCACAGGGGAAGAAAGCAGCAGGGACACCAGCCAGACAAAGATCTGCCATAAAAGAGGCAGGGGAAAAGCGCAAAGAACTGTTACCCATATTACATTTTCCACTGGCATCTGAAATTTCTAATGGCATCTCCATGAGGGAAATCAATGGGTTAGAGTTGCAGAGTAAATACCACAAAACAAATAAATTCTAAGGAAGAGTACATTTCCCATGACGAGAAACTGTTTTTTTAATTTTAAGAAAAATCAAACTAGCTATTTCCTCTCTGATGTGGAGAGGGTGGTTAAAAAACAGTTAAGCAACTGCATCTATTTATGCAAACTACATTCCTACCGAAAGAGGAAGGACTGCGTGTGAGGAAATACAGAAAAGCAAGAGCAGCTTCTAAAACCAGTTTTGGTAGAGTCTGTCTCTTACAGTAGTTACGGTTCTTGGGAATACCTGCCGGGCACCCAAAATCAAACAACGGTGCCTTGAAATGGATTTAGAGGCGCGCATGGAAACGAGGGCCTGCCCGGGCACGGCGGCGGGCGCAGGCCGCGCCGGCAGCCGGGCTGAGGCGGCGGGACAGGCCGGGGACAGCCCGGCCCGGGTGGGACAGCCCGGCGGGCACCCCCGGCTGTGTGGTAACCGGGGGGGCGGCCTCACAGAAACGCCTGAGGTGACACTGTGCGGGGGCGAGCTGCCGCCGCCATCTCAGAACGCCGCCGTCCCCGCTCAGAGGCCCAAGCACAGCTGCGGCTGCCCGGGTGGCTGCGGTGAAGGGAACGGAGCCCAGCCCGGGCGGGTCTGGGCCCGGCGGCTCCTCGCCCCTCCCCGAGGGCGGCTCCGTCACGCCGATGTCAGCACACTGCCGGGCCCCGCCGCTCCCGCTGAGGCGAGAGCAGCCGCCGTGAGATGGCCGGTGCCCGGTCCCGCGCTGCATGCAGCCCGCCCTCGATCTCCGCACCGCGCGGAAAACAGCGCGGTTCGTGCCGGAAAGCAGCACCGTGCCCCTGAAGGCGGGGCCGCCGCTTCCCGCCGCCTCCGCCGGCGTCCCCGCAGCCCGGGAGGTTTCCCCCGCGGCCACCGTGGGGCTGGGGGAGGCGCAAGCGGAGCGAGGCCCCGCCTTGGGGACACGGGTTCGCGCCCCAGCTGCTCCGGAGACACGGGGGAAAACGGCCCCACGGCTGTTCTCCTCCCCTCCCTCGAAACAGATAACATTTCTGCTGAGTAACGTGCCCGGGTGTGCTAAATAGGACACGGCACTCAAAGAACAGTTAATTAATTGAATACTATTTTCAAAGGATTGCCCATCCCTACACTGGGCAGGGCGAGTACACTTAGCACCGCTGTTCTGGAAGATTACTTACAAACAGTACTTAAGACATACGTGGTGGCCTTTTCCCAGTATTTTATTGGTTCAGAGCATAACTGTGAGCTGTACAAAGTCACTGCATTTCAGGTGAGGAAGCTCAGAAGCAGTACTCAGCAGCACTAGACATTAATCTCACGGACAGAACTTGCTGAGGCTTCTTGGAAAGATTCTGTCCGTCATCTAGAATACATACCACAGCTACTTAGTTGCCATGTTGCCTGGGAAAGAAAAAAATAAATAGATAAATAAATAAAAGTAACACTGAGAATTTGCCAACAGCCTCGAAAATAGATTAAATAGTCAACTTTTTATTTTTTAAAAAGCATCATTGATATAATAACTTGCACTTCACTTGTAGTTAGTTGGGTAAGTAAAGGCTGAACATTGCCAGTGTGGACAAAATAGTGCTGAAAGTGTCAGAAATTGTGAACGCAAGCAGTTGAGAAAGGCACCTTCCATTTTCTATCCCAAGATAAGCATGTTCACAGTCTGTTTATGCTGTTCTGCAAAGGTGCTAACCCAAGTCAGAAAGGTGAGGACAAGGGTAACGCTTCCCTGATGAATCAAAGCCCATCAGTGTGAGACCAGTGGCCCCCCCAGGCTGGAGCTGTGTGTCACCGACACTCCCGGGGAGCTGCGCCGTGAGCAGAGAAAGTCACAACTGCAGGAAGCCACCGCAACCATCCACGCAAGTATTTAAAACTAAATAGGGTGAATTCTCAACACTTAGTGCGTGTTTACAGATCTCTTGTTCACTTGGAAGTCAGTACCTTGTATTCAGTAGTAGAGTTCAAGTTACACACGCTTTCCACAATTCATTAACCGTGCTAATTCCCTAATTCCTCGGGTGAGGAACATGCTTGTATCCTGCTCAAAACTTAGAACGTGATTTAGCAAACCGAAGGAACAATGTGTACCGAATATGTGCTCAGAGGAATTTACACAACATTTGTTCGCACCAGAAGCTTAATACCCATGTGCTCTGCTAAAGACAGTAAAATATTTTTGAAGCAACTACAAAACATCCTGGAGCACTAAAAATTCTCTTCAGTATGTTCTGCATTCCATTCTATGCCCTTTCTTTAAACCTCTAGGTGTCAAGAATAAGCTTATGCAACATAAAAACTTCATTTGCGTATCTCTTGAAGATCAGAATCTTTCCAAAGAAAAATTATTTTAAAATCTCGTATTATATTGATTTTGGTATAGTTCAAGAGCGCTGAAGAGCCACTAGTTACCTAAGTTGGAAAAAAACTCATTTAGGAAGAAGGTGATTTACCAGATTATAAAAGCTGGATACATTCTATGTGTGTACCAACAACTTGCCTCTGGTCTACAAGTGTGCACTATTTGTATAGCAATTCCTCGTCTGCAGCCAAAAATAGATCCAGGAACTGTAATAAATCACCAATTTCAAGCAGTGTAAGCATGCCTGCTATTTCCTTTCAACAAACAGAGAATGCAAATGTATTTAAAACGTTATTGAGGTGCAGATGCAGGCCACTAACTTCTGTGAGAACTGAGAGGCTTGCAGAGGAGATTTTAGGACTGCTGAGCATCTAGAACCAGTTCAGATCAAGGGGATCTGCAAGATAATGTTTAAACAGCTGGTCCTAAAGCAGCAAACTTGTCTGCCAGAAGAAAAAAAAGAGTAATAATAATGTGTAACAAGAATGTAACTCTAGCTTTCTGTTGCTTGAGGTAAAGAGCCAATACATCCCTTCAGCTAAATAGTTCATTAGATGAACAAGTGAAAAGCACAAACTTTAGAAGCTACTTGTCATCCATGTGTTTCAAATTTATTCCTTAGGGTGCCCACTTGGGTATCTCAACCATTAATCTGCTTTTGTCTTGAGCAGACAAAACCATTCTTTCCTTAGGTTAGCTCATTTTCATAGCCACTGTAACTGACAAACCAGAATAATTTGAAACTGAAGAAATATATATATATATATATAAACAGTCAACAGATATTCCTGCCAAATCCTTCTGTATTCAGTGCTGAAGGAAGCTGGACAAACAATATTTGCTATATTAATTCATGATACTTGTGCCTCGGGTAACTTCTAAACCATTCACATAACCCTGATTTAAAGCAAAACAAAAAAGAAAACATTAATAGCCAAAGTGAGTAGATCATTCTTAGTCAAACCAGAGACTGTGTCTCCTGTTACCTTTACTGGTATTGCCAGAAGTCACTTTGGAAGGGTATTTCATGACACTAAACATCTGGTTCCTTATGAAGCTGGAGGTCACTGAAATAATGTACTTAGATTTAAACAATCACTACAAGAATAGAGGATATTTCAGGAGAAATCTAAAGAACAGTCCAGTGCAGAAACAAGCAAAGCCACACAAAAACCCCCTGTGGTTTGCCATGGAAGTTAAGCAAAGCCTTACAGATGCAACTCAGCTGGACCCCTTGCCACAACAGATGTATCGAAAATACGGTGGAAATGCCAACTCTATAGAAACTACGTGGAATATTTCATACAAAATACTCCAAATACTTTTCATTACGTAACTTTTATTTGAGACACACGTTGTAAAAAAGTTCACATGGAATAATAAAACCATTGGAGTGTGAAGCTTTTCTTAGGGGTTGGGTTTGGTTTTTTTTTGTCTATAGACATCAATACACAATTAATGATTAGGTTTACAAGTTAACCACATGACAAGTTCACTTTTATCTGCAGGAGCTTTTCACATTACACCTTTATACCAGAGATAAAATGTGCTTAAACACACACAGTAGAACACTTCTATTTCAAAATTAAGCATTTTCTCAAGGACTAAACTTTTTATTCTGAATTTAGTAGCTATATAGCATCAAAATAACTGTAATTGAAGTTTTACTTGCAAAAATGCTTGTAAGGCCATAGGAATGCACTAGATTATTAAATTCACCAGAAACAAGAAAACTCAATGGAAATCCTGCTTTTGTGGAAGAAAGAAATACAAGTTTTATTTATAAGAATAAGAACGGCATAAGCAGTTCAGTGAATGGAGGAGAAATACGACCTATTATCACCTACAGACCAATCCTTAAGAAGTTTAACATTGCAAAATTTCAGTTACATTAGTAGATAACCAAATAACAGATGCATTTTCACACATAACACAATTATGCATTTTACATATTATTCATGTACTTTCAAATCATTATCCATTCACAATATTTTAATGTGATATGTATTCAAGACTCCTTTATTCACTTGTGAAAATGATCCACTTAATTCACTTCAGCAGACTAGTATGGGAAGGGTACTTACAGTGGGAAATACTTTCTGTAAAAAGAACTGCAGGTCTGAAAAGTTAGACAGCATTTTGGAGACCGTCCCCCAAATAGAAAAGTGAGCTGCACTAAGTTTCGTGGGTGGTTTAAGCTTCAGCAATAATAGAACTTCCAGACAGTAAGTAAATCAAATATTCTATATATACACTCAACAAAAACGTCTTGTGCATATTTTGCTGAGCACAGACTGAAAGCCAAAACTGCAAAGCACTGAAACGAGTTTGCATTTTGTTTGGTGCTTTTTTGTAACCATTAAAAAAATATTGGTCGAGATATAGTGCACAGACATGGGGCTGAGGGAAAGATTTCATAAAACTCAACAGCATAAGCGGCATTTCTGTTTTACTGAAATCCACCAAAGAATGTCTGCCTTTCCTGAAAGGTTAGTGGCAATTTCTGGAAAAAAACAAACAAACACATTTGCTGCTTAATGAATAATAATTATATTACTTTCACCATAATGGACATTAGAATACTAACTAGTTGACTGAGGTATAGTTAAAAGTCCTTCAAAATTTAGATCATGTAGTCTCGAGCAAAGTAGCAACAGAGACTGCACAAGACATAGTGATTTTAGAAAAGCCCGTAGCACCAAGCATCTGATGCGTAGGCAGAACATCCATTTATCATCACCCGCCTGTCTGTAGGAAAGTATAGCTGAAAAAATTCCCAGTAGAACATACAGCTGATCTGCACGCAAAGATCCAGCACATTCTCCATGTCTGGCAGGGCAGACTGTACACAGAAAGGTCTGTACTGACCAAAAGTTCGCACACCGGTAAAGTGCAGCCACTCAGCCATTTAATACTGCTGGAGAAGGAGGGTGGGGGCAGAACAACAAAGAGAGAGAGAGAAATCTGCATTTTACCTTATCCATAAGACCACATGATATTAGAATTCTTCAGTTTCAGCAGGGGACAACAAAATTGCATTAAATTCTTCTACAAATAGAAAAAGATGAACTTTACATGAACATTAAGCAAAGTGATATATTTACTGCATTATTTTATCATGCATAAAGTGAATTTCCTATGGTCTTACCTCACATTTATGTACAGTTTAGCACAGCTAAATGTAAGAAAATAGCAAGTTTTTTTTCTCCCCACCCCCCCCAAATACAGAGCAGATACCCCAATTCGCTGCTGCTTCAAGAAGCACTTCATAGACTCTACTACTTACAGGCTCTTTCAAAGGGAAGTTCATGGAGACTAATATTGAATGAACATTTAACCACACAGCGAAGACAGGAAAAACAACACAAAGCATTCTGTAAACGGTGCCAAACACAGAACATGTCAGTTTTGGTTTGCAGACAACCCCTGAGATAAAAAACCAAAGTATTACGACACCAAATAAGTCAGAGGTAAATTACTGAAAATAAACAACATTCATAATTGGTGTCACAACACTTTCTGTATAGAAGCACTTTTGTAACCATACAGAAAACAGAACTGCTTTAGCCTGTCCGAGAAAAACATCAAGGGTAGACAACAGAGCAGTTAGGGTTGTTTTTTTCACTAAACCTTGTTGCCATGAAGATTTTCCTGGTTTAGTGCAGCGACAGCAGTTTATGAGATTCACCATCTAGTTACAATGACTATTTCTATTAAGCTACACATGGGGATGCGTTGATAACAACTTAAAACTTTATGGAACGAGCTCCTAAATGTTAAACCTTTTAAAACCAAAAGTCTGGAAATCTAACGCTACCGGCCTGTTCACTTCCGAAATATTTACAGCAGACCCAGAGATGACAAATCCAGTACCTGACACCACGAGACGGTGCGGATACCTGTGGCAACAACCACCTCACTGTTCACAACTCCAGACGACGCAGTGAAGCAAAAGCAAGAACGCCAGATGTCGGCTTGGACAGCGACAGAACACACCTATCCCCTAAAAACAAACACGCTGGACGCAAACTTGTCGTTAAAGCTTACAATGGTCCAAGTTTGGCACATCGACAGAACTAAAGCACCTGTTTTAATTGCTCATTGAGGAAATTTTTCAGAAGACAATAGAAAAGTAGTAGAACAAAGACTCGGTTATACAATGCTCAGTTGAGTAAAAAAGGCAACTACGTTTCAACTCTGCTCCTAACAGTCGGTCACTGAACCAGTTTTGAGGAAAAAAATAACTGCTTGAGTAGACCAAAGAGGGCTTCACACATTCAGCATCAACTGCAGAACTAATAGTACATTATAGCCCCAATGTGACCGTCTCCTTAGTGCCACAACTTGATAAACTTATCAACTGCACAGGAAGCTAGTTTTTTGGACACCTCCGTTGTGAATGCTTACAGCCATCAACGAACTATCCCTAGAATTGCGGTAGGAATGGAAGTCACCTTTAGAAGCAGTCATTTCTGAACAAATGAATCCACAAAGAGGTGACTGGGAACTCATGCATTCAGCTTCCACAAGCCACTTAAGTGACAGTGACGAGGCCAATGTGTGACGATGATTTCAACTCCAGAGTGTGCTTCCCCATCGGAAACAACACAAAGCTGCTGCAGGCAGTTTGAGCTGACAAAGGGAAGTTACGTGAGGAAAGACACTGTGTTTATTCAAATGACTGAAAGGTGCATCTGTGAATCAGACAGTGGCTGGCAATTCAGAACTTTGCGAAGTCGGGTAAAGAACGAAAAGCAACATACTACATTCAGAATAGAAGCTGCAGCTTCTGCATGAACAGATTTGTGCATCGAAGAGACAAAACCCATACAAATTATTAAATGCCAATTGTTAAGAGGAATTCTCATCACTAGAGTGTCCACATCCACACTGCAGTCATGGCCACAAGTATACAGCATAGAAAATAATGGAAGTGAGACTTAATTTTTCCCCTGGCTCTTCTGCTTGAAAATAAATTTGTTTAAAAAAAAGAAAAACCTGCACAAATCTGTTAAGAATCTTACGTACAAGTCAAACTGTGCAAATACAAATGTAAGATTGTGCTGTAACAGGCAGTAAGAGGCCAATACGGATGTGCAAAGTTAAAAGAAACATAGCAGCTTTTGCAACAGGCAATAAAACAGAAAGTAAAAAAGGAAAACAAGTTAACTCTTGCATTTGTGTCTCCACTTCATAGCTTCCATATCTGAGAAAGAAGAGCCTGACAGGTCAATAGGCTTAGTGAGCAAAATCCACTTGGTATTTTGTGTATCGCAGTCTACGTTCAATGGAGCTCTCAGCAGCAGCTTGGTGGTATTATTTCTGAGGCTTTGTGACCCTGTGCTTTCAAAGAAGCAGAAAAGGTTCTAAGTGTGCTGCAGTCTATCATTAGAAGTTCATCAAAGTAGCGTGCATCGAAAGAAGCTGCTCTTCTTAGATCGATTTTCTGTTATTTTTACTGGCCCACCTGCCCCTGATGAACTGTTGTCATTCTGAAAGAGAAAACGGTATCAACATTGTAAAACGCAGAAGAAGAAAAGTCAAGCTTTCCTGATTTCCCTCCCCACTCCCCCCCGTTGCAAAGCAATAATCAGAACGGAGGTTTGTCGCAACTCAAGCTCCACAATTACTCTGCTAATCACTGAACAAAACCACCTATTTTAAAAAGAAACATTTATCCAACAATCCAGATCTCAAGTATTAGGTGGAGAAGTGACTCATTTGATGTTCAACAAAGCAGGGATCACGCTGTCACATTTCAAAAGAACACATCAGCTTCAGGCTTCCCACTGTTCATGTCCATGCACAATAAAGAACAATGACACACTGATGTGTACTAAAGTGCGATAAAGCACTGTTTGCTCAGATTTGATCTAGCATTCACTGTAATCCCCAGCACTTTTTTTGGTAGGGCTACTACTCAGCCAATTATTATAGCAGTCATTTAAATCTATCTAGTTTGTATGCCAACTGAAGATACAAACCATTTTTCTGTTGAGCTTTGTCATAATGTCCCGTGCAAGTGTGAAAAATGCCTGGTGAGGAGCAGAAATTAAAGAGAGTCAGTCACAAGACGCATTAAAGAGCAGACAGGTTTGGAGCAGACAGACACACCAACAATACAGCATTCTGTGGGCCGCTGCTAGCACTTCCAGTTGGAAGGAACTCTATGTACCATGGCTGTTTACTTAAAACTGCAATAAATATGCTTTAGAAGAAAAAACTATATATTTCGAGTCTCCATCCCTCTAGTCTTTGAAGCGAGTGAACTTTCCCATTGGATACCTCTTAGGCAAAAAAACCCCACAAATAATCTGCTGAAGAGAAGGCTGCAGACACACACTTAAACCTTTTTTTCCAAACTATACTGTGCGTCCCCACTATAAACCCACAGAGAGGTTTGAGAATGGTATGTCTGGGAATTCACATTAGGGTCAGCTTGCCTTCTGTCTGTCCAAAGTTTTGCTCCTGGGCTATCTATAATGTTATTTAGGCTTCCACCATCCCTATGCGGGAAATAAATGAATAAAATCACTCTGGCAAATGTCGGTGCCTCAGACTTCAGCTTATGAAGGAGCAAAGAAACTTCGGTAGCAGAAAAACTCTGCAGTTCTGCAAAGCAGGGAAAAGCAAGATTTTAGGCTATCTGGAGGTATCAACAATCCAAGGACAGTTCCAGAATGTAAAAAACTCTAAACATTCCCCCTCTCATTGTGTTTGGAAGGAATACATCCAAAGACAAACACTCATTTCATGCAAATAAATCGCAACAAATAAAATTCCGATCATGAAAATATCACAATTGTGTCATTTCCCACAAGTTAAGCATTTAGTGGAAAGACGACTAAATTGTTACTTGCTGAATGCTTATACCAGCTGCAATTTTTTAAGGCTTTCTTCACTATTCATGTGATGATTTAAAAAAAATCTCAGACAGCCAAGTTGTTTGGAGTAAGCACAAATTAACGTTGTACATTTAACGACCTACAGGAGTTAAAATGAAATCGCAGGGCATGTAATGAAAGAGCAAGTCAACCATCCGCAGGAACTAATGAAGATGACAGGTACTTTTTATTAATTAGGACACTATCACTATCCACCATTGTCACTAGCTGCTAATGCTCACACTTCCATTGTCTGCTGTAGGAATCACGATGACGCTGTGAAAATCAGGTCAAGCGCTGTTCCAAATGCAGCACAATGCAAATAAGTCTGCTCTAACTGTACTGTATAACAATCATCCTGCAATCAGAAAAAAACCCTGGCTAGCACAGCATCAGTCACATTATTTTCAAGTACCAATCTCTTTAGTTTCTATTTAATTTGTTAGCTGCATGATCTGAATTAAGTATGTGTTTGGAGGACTTTTAAAAGGCATTCCATCAATACACATGGAAAGGCTTTTGGATTACTAGATTCAGGAGCAACATTTAAGAATAAAACTGCATTATCTGAATGAATAAATCTTAATGTAACTGCCTTTTGATATCACATTGTTTTCTTGTCCACGCTTTTCACAGAGTTAAGATCCTCCCCCCACCCTACCTGAGATGACCAGGGTGATTTATAATACAATAGACTGGAACTGAGCCACTCTCCCTTCCAATTCTACTTCCTTATGCTCCCACAAATAGTAATCTTGTGTTTTTAGCACAGTATTTACTTGCATAAAAACAGATTTCAAGTCTATAGAGTATTATAAGCCTTCTCCCTCCTCTACCATCAGCTTACGACAGCCTGTGCTGATGTTCCAGGTCAAAATACATCTCGCCTGCATAGTGCCTATCAAGTAGTAACCCGAAGGCTCCTTGACACAGTAGCATGTTTTTCTGAAAGTAAAGAATCTTTAATCCCATTTCCTGCACAAAGCATTGTTCTAAAATTACACCTATTCCCGCTCCAAAAGCACTTGTAATTTAAATAGCAAGGCACAGAACTCCAAAGCAACTGTTTGCTACAATAACAGTAAACCACTGTTAACACCCATTTTAAAAACAATTCCAGAAAACAAGAAGTGCTGGATTTTACAGTAGCTCTCTAAATATAGCCAGACTGGTGACCCAGGAGCACAGCTGGGGCTGCAGGTCTCACATGAGGTCAGAAAGCCCCACAGATGATGTACAAGGAACCCACGTGAGCACAACACCCATCTCTTACCTCTTCCACGTTTATGCTGGATTTTGCACTTGTCTCCAAAAATTTGATTCCATAATCAATTGCTAACTGGAAGAGAGGTTAAAGGTTTTCAGTGTCTTGGGGGTTCATTTGTAAAAGGAATGTTTCACATAGGTTCATAATAGAATAGATGCTGTATGCTGCAGCAAGCTTTAAAAACAAACCCAAACAAGCTTCATTTCTGCTTTTCTCTTGCAAAAACATTAAAGTTACTGGACTGCTAGACAAAATATTAGAACAGGCCACATCCTCATGTGAATTCAAAACCAAAGACATTAATTGCTCACAAAAAGACTTATCCAGGACTTAAAAGAACATCAAGATAGAATCTTCATTGATAAGGATTTATGGACCAGATAACTACATACAATCGTCCCATAAGTTGTGTTACTAGCAACTACACTACTTCAGCTCTGTGCACGGTTAGATAGTATTCGTACTTGTTTGTTCTGCAGAACAGCTAATTGCTTAAGCTTTAATAACAGTACTTATGACAAGAGTAAGTAACATGGTGAACTGAGTACAACATGATCAAACTATACACAAGCCTTATATTGAGATTTAGAATACTTCATACTCCAGCAAAGGTCGACACTCTTCACAGGATCTTCCTCTCAAGACAATAGTACCATTAAGTTTATTCAAACTTGAAGATAGTCAAGTGCTATTTTAAAACAACAAAACAAATGACAAACCTGGCATCCTATAAGATTCTGAAACAAGAGATTTGAGGCCCAACATACCAAATATCTAGCAGCCAAAATCCTAAGAAACATAGGCTCCTAAATAAGGCAAGTCACTGAAACTTACCTTCTCCCCTTTTTCTTTTGATACTTGTCTCTTTTCATTCATATCACATTTGTTACCCAGGATCATTCTCTCTACATCTGAAGAGGCGTGCTGAAAGGAGAAAAAGTAACCTCTCAGAAACAAAGTGCATCATTACTTAAAATAAACTTGTGTGTCAAACTAATCCACAAATGAATGTTTTATTTTACAGTTATTTGACATGAAGGCATTACTGAGAAAGAGAATGATTTTTGAAACAGGCAACTTAATAGTTAAGTTTAAAAAATATATTCAAATAAATACTCCTAGATTAAATTTAGTCGAGTATTCTTACAGATCAAATACAGCACCATGAGCTCTGTACCAGGTTGCGCACAGGTACAGGTGTTTGGCTATTCTGGAAACGTAACACTGCACACTTGACCCTAACAGTGGTGCACGGACACCTGGGGTATTTGGTTGGAGTATCATTATGTGATATATTGTTAATAAAATACTTTTAAAGTAATAATCACTTCAGCAAGAGAACTTCAACAAGAGAACTTTTCTAGCCCAGTTGCTAATACAGACATTTGGCTTAGGAGCCTAAGAACAATACTAAAGAAAAGCCCAGAGATTTTGTCTAAAGAAAGAAAAAAAGTAAGATTCTGTCACCAAACTAAAGCTTCACTAAGATTAGGGCTTCTTCTCTAGATTTGTAAAGACCACTCCCTACTTAACAGCAGGTCCCATTAAATAATCCACAGTAGGCAGCACGAAGAAAGCTTACCCAAGATCAAATGAAAAGGGCAAAAATCTCTGATCAAACACACAACACAATAGCGACTGAAATTAGTCAATGTGTCATCACCTCTGTGAAGGCAGACACCCTAAGATCTTGCTCCTTCCCATCCCTCAGACACACCCAAAAGCAAAAAAGAACAAAACTCACATAGTAAGAGCAGTTTTGAAACACTTTACGCCTACTTTTTAAACTTAAGTTTTCTACTTTCTATCCCTAGATGAACGAGGTAATACCCTCCCCATTAATAACCACTGATGCATCCACTGCAACGTCTGACTTGGCCATTAATGTTGGCTACTATAATGGAAGTTAATAATTACTTGATTATTACTTGTCCCAGGGAAATCATAAGATGGAACAGGTAAGAAGTACTTTCAAAGCACCTACCTCCTCTATGTTTCTTATCCAGTTTTTTATGTTGTCAAAAGACTTTTCATTTGTGATGTCGTACACCAGCATAATTCCCTAAATAAAAATCAAGAAAATGTAGTTAGATGAGGTAGCACTATTGGCTGACTTTTGATGTATGCTGTTGGTTTGATTACGCTTGCAAGAAATTCAACATATGACTTATGCACCTACAAACAATCCTTTCTCAAAGCATTAGGCCACTGCTAAGAATTTACCCAAAATATTACTATTTAATACCTCTTGCCACTGTTAGAGGTCAAATACATTACCTATATGAAGTTTTAAATTATTAGGCTATAGTCAGGAAAAATTCAGAAGCTCTACCACAACAGCAACCAGGACTCTGCTTTAAGCAGTTACAGATGTCAAACCTGAGACCCAGCAGTGGAGTTACCTGGACCCATGGCCAGATATGAATGGAACGGATCTGTTCATACAAGGTGACAGGAACATGTAGTAGCAGCACAGGTAGTAATCAGCAAGTTGAGATCAACAGTGTCCCAGCATAAAGCATCTCAAATCACAGCATTAAGAACCATTACAAGCAGTTGTACCACAGACAGTGCAGGCTCTAAGTCAGTTATTTGACTTCAAATCATTCTTAATGGAAGAAGTAACAGTAGCCTTTGTAGGTGACTGTATTTCTAGACTAGATTTTGCATTTCCTACCGGCTGAAGGAAAGGCAACTCAGGGAAATACATTTTTAATATTAAAATCATTCCTTAACTACTTTTCAAACACTTCAAGTGTTTAAAGGGGTTGACTACATTTAAAAAAGGTGCCTAATGAAAGCTTGGCAACATAGGTATTATAATCTGCAAAAATTTAATTACATTAAAAATACAATAGAGCTTGAAGTTTCATCACAAAAACAGGACTAGACAACGTACCAGCAGGTTTAAAATAAAATGAAAAAATACAACACCACAAACAAAACAAAAAATCCCAACCAAACCACAAACTTTATTCCCCTCATCACAAGCCACAATTATTCAGTCCTCCAACTGAAGGCTTACATGATGTAACCTTAATAACAGCAAACCAGTTACACTAGTTGTGCCTAATTATTTTGAAGTAAGAGCACTCACCATGGCTCCTCTGTAGTAAGCTGTTGTGATTGTGCGGAATCTCTCCTGGCCTGCTGTATCCCTAAAATTCGGTGAAAACAAGTTGGAGGTGATCTTCACACTCTTCTGTACTTAGACATATCTTTTTACACAGAGTAACAACATATTGATACTCACTCATTAAGAAAAAATACCATTTAGAAGCTGTTTGCGCAAGTTTCTTCAGCTCTCAACATCTTGATACTCACTCCCAAGCTATCCTAGTTACATTAGTGCTTATAGCAGCACCATAAATATGGCACAAAAGCATTTAAATTCTCATGCAAGCAGTAACACTCAGCACTACACAGCCTTCCCTAGAGTAATTAAAAAGGGAGCTCTGATGCATTAAACAAAAATTAAAACATGCGCCAGTAAAGTATTTCAGGATAGTGCATTTTCACATACAGTTAGCTATGAAAAATCAGCCACTATACCTCAGTGTGCTGATATTTTATCCTAGGTGACTTCAAAGCAGTATTCGTCTGTGAGTGAACAAGAGGACCAAAGTGTTTGCCTACTAGTCATAGCTATGGGGAGCTGGACCCCAAAGGCCCCAAAACCCTTTTGACTGCCATTACAGACAGAAAATTTGTACCAACCACTTGTGGCACTTCCTTAAGTCACAAGAATTCTGGCTCGCATGCAGCTGTCACAACTATCTTTGCTAGAACCTGAGAAATCGGCAAAAGCCCTACATTCACCAGCAGCATTTTAAGAGTTTGGCATGTGTAACAATGCTACTCCAAAAATACTCATCTGCTGCTATCAGGAGGCTCAGTCTCTGCTAACCCACCATGCAAGGAATGGAAGGATTATCACTGACCTGTGCCTCTGGGTATCAAAGTACCAGAGAAGATTACAGTTTGTGAGGTCACATATTTTAGTTTACAGCTATGGAGCCAATACTCCTCTTCCACGCGGAATAGCTAAAAGTGCATTTAAGGGGCCAGCTTTTGATAAAATAGGAAGTTGCTGTAACGTTCGCATGGGAACAGGCTGCTTCCTGTGCTGCTGAAGCAGAACCATTTCAAGAACAAGCCAGAAGAAAGCACAAACTCACGGACAGTCAATGAATAGAACGTATGAGACTTCTGGTACACCCCAGCTCAAAACCTATAAAGTATTTCTGCTCACAGATTAATTCGATACTCACTGAAAACTTCTTAAATTATTTTGGAATACTTACCATATTTGTAGCTTGATTTTCTTCCCATCTAGTTCTATTGTTCTGATCTTGAAGTCAATTCCTGCCAGAGAAAGAGATACTCTAAGTTTTGCAATAACTGAAAAGGAAGTGTTCCATTTCCTTTGGACAATTTGGTAAGAGCAAACTTAGGCAAAAGAATTATTCTGACGTTGTCATTTCTTCCAAACACCAGCAAGTGCTGAGGATGCACAAAGGTTTTCAGCTGCATCCAACATGCCAAGGATAAATTATTCTGCACAATGAAAACAGACCAAACTCAGACTCACTACTACACTTAGTCAGGATTATGTGAGGAAGGTTTAATCTCAAAATTCCTCCATTTTACACTGAGAAGGTCACTAGTTCAAATGTATATTTTTCTCAACTTTTGACCAGCCCCTGCAGTTCAAATGAATTCCCTAGAACCTCTGCTGGATCTGAGGATAAAATGCTTACTATGATCCCTTAGTTCCTTTTTAAAACCAGCATCTACTTTTAAAAACAGGTATTTAATGCAATCTGTTTGGACATCAGAGCTAAAGGTAAAGCATCACAGGAGATGGTGGCTGAAGTGGCTCACGCATGGGACTTTTTCAAGAACATGAGTTTAAGAGTAACTTAGATTTTCTAGAGAACTCCAAAAAGTATCAAGAAAACACTTCTTTTTCCCTGTTACACTTCCACACGTGGAACTCCCATCAGTTCTGAGATTGATGTTCAAAGACAGATTTTAAGCCATGGATGAAAAAAAATAAATAATTCAGACGAGCTTACTAATGCCTTTTAAGGTTTAGACAGATCAAATGGATCTAAGAATCAAAGCCAAGATTTCCAAATAGATCAGCCCTTACCCTGCACTATTTTCACTTTCACATCCTATTGTAATCTATACTTTAACATAGCTCAAATTAAGACTGTTCAAGCCCAACTATGTGACTGCTGGATTCTTGAATCATCCCAGACACCCCCATTTATGCCCCAATTAACCTGTTTTGAAACTAAGAGCCCATTTTTTCTTCACTGAATCCTAAACAGCTATTTAACACACAGTCACAGTTTGTAAAGGATTTGGGGGGTGGGGTAGGCTATTTTGTTAATATTTATTTAATTTCTTCTTTCCTCAGATGTAATTTAAGTGAAAATTACCAAGAGTATCTTAATTGAGAAAACGCTGTTTATAGCTGTAAGAATTCATCCATCACTTAAACAGGAAGCTAAGGGATTTTTTTTAATATACTACAGTAGCATTTGGATACGAAATATAGTCATTCATTAACTATTTGACTTTCATTCTTCTCACATGCGGTATTAATATTTTAATATACTGAAAATACCAAGTTTCAGCCACTTAATCATGATGTGCTATGGATATGTAGTTTAGCCCATTAGTTAGAAAACAAATTATGAGCAGAAATATCTCATCAGCACTTTTAACAGCATATGAAATTAATTGCATTAATTTAAAATGCTGTAACTACTGCTACAATTGCATTTTCCCAAGCTTCACTAGTAAATTTACAGGCAAAAAGATATTTTCATTAATTCACATTCTTCCAAAAATGACATAGACTGATGTGTACTTAAAAAATCCTTATTATACACAACAGAAGTTTGTCAAGTATTTCCTTTCTACATTTAATAGGATTTTGCATCTTGTTTTTTTGTAACTAGATGCAACACTATCTGAAAGTCGTCCCTTAGGTCACTTCTAAAACCCAGGTTCTGCACAAAAGATACCTTCTCAGAACTTCAGGCTTCTCGTAGGAACTTAACCAAAATTCTCAAAGATGAATTTTGAAGCTAAAAGAAGAATATAAAGGGCAAGGCCATAATTACCTCTGTTATGATACTAAGAAGTTTAGCAAATGCGACTGCAACTTTTGAGAGGCTAAAATGAACTAGAAACTGGTGTTTCTTTTGTTCTTTCTCTCCAGCAACAGGAAGCGGTGAGCGGCAAGCGCTGGTGGAGCCGGCCCGGTGACACTGCGGCCCGGTGACACCGCGGCCCGGTGACACGGCTGTGCTTCCTGCCACCGCTCACCGCCTGCGCTGCAGCCTTCTGCTTACAGAGAAATCCCAACTGCGCCACGCAAAACACCCCAATGAGCATTTCTGAAGTAATTATGGACAGAAAGATTCCTGTGTCAATGAATACAAAAAGTCTGAAAAGACACTTGGGTCTAATAAAGAAGAGTCATTTCACAAATCAGAAAGTTTGACTGCAAAGGATCACACAACTTTCACGGTTTAAAATGCAATATGCAATGCTGTTCTCTCCAGGAGGGAGAAAAAGACCAGAAACATCTGCACGTCCATCTGAAGTTTTAGAAGCTTTTAGAAAACACAGACCCAGACGAATTCTTAGAATGCAAAGGCGGACAGGATAATTACTTTTAACTGCTTAAGTGGAGTCACCACACAAGTCACCCAGCAAGTCAGCACGTACTAGGCACAGATAAAACAGCACATGTGGTAGGTATCACAAGCTTGCAGCCTGCATGGACCAAGTCTAAGGCGAGGCCTGAACCACGCATTGGTCAGCACTGTAACTGCTTCCATTTCCCTTGCTGCATGAGGTAAAAGCAGCTCAGGGCTTATTGTTCTTCAAAATCCTTTTTGGTTCCTTATAAGCCAGGGATGCACACCCTCTCATCCCTTTTCTGAGGGCATTTTCTCCCACAGCTCCCAACAAACCTCTCTCAAAGAATACAGTGAGAAGGGAAATCTGCACGCTAAGAAAAAGAACAGTGTCATTAATGCCACACAAAGACTTACACAAAAACCCCATGAGATCTGCAGGTTGCCACATTTCCCTTGTATCACCACGTGAAGATAATAAAACTCCCCATCTAGGGTCTAACCATTGTCCAGCACCACGTAGCCAAGGGGACTGGCCTCACCAAGGCTGCTTTTGCTCTAAGCCAAGAACTCATCTTCATCTCACCCACTGAAAGCTCTTCTGCCACTAGCACCTCTTCCACCACTCCATACTTACACCTTCCTTCATATTCCAGCCAATCTGGGCAGATTTTACACATAATTAGGCTGCAATGCAATCGTTTTAGAGACATTGGGAAATGTTCCAAAGAGCTACGTTGCAATACTGAATATACAGAACCACCCGACAGTGCAGATTGAGAGGTTCCTTTTCCAGCTGCAGTACCAAGGGTTTCCTACTATGAACCTTAATAAAACCAGTCTGACACAATTCTTACAGAATGTAAGGACAAACTGAGCCGAGATGCTGAAACAGTTCATTTTGCTACTACAGTTTTTAGAACAGCAGGTTACTCCTAAGGCACCACTGTTATTCTTCTGTCTTCTCCTCATCAGCGATTTTAACCCTGCAGTCACCAGAGCCAGCACCTCAGGTTTTCCAGTGCTACAGAGTCCCAGATGAGTCCTCACTGCAAGTTTTCCCCACGCACCGCTCTTCAGGCTTAAAAGTTGTATTGTTTCTTCTTTAAAACAACATTTCTGCTGCAGAAAATGCTACAGCACAAGGAAACCAAACCAAAGCATTCTGGCTGGAGCAAGTACAGTGTTACAGCATAACCAGCAAATGCTTCTGAAGGTAAAGGTTTCCCTGGTCTTCAGTCTGCTTAGAAAGAAGGTACTGGAAGGGCCATGTTCTCCAAGAACACAAGTAGTGAAAGACAGAATATAAACAAAAAGTTTCATATATATATATAAATCAAAACTCACTTAGTAGCCACTGGCAAGCACACATCAGAATTCTTAATATTTAACTGTATTACACGGTTAACCAGTATGTTAATTTTTCATGTGGCTCAACATCAGCTTGCAGCAGCTGGACCTTACATGAGAAAGCTGTATGATCAGATGACAACTCCTGTTGATTTGAACCCAAGTTGATTGACTAGGTTTCCCGTTTCACTAAGCTCACGGAGTCTTTAGATTTAATAACATTTTTCTGGTGCAGCTGTAGCAATAAATCAGCCAGGAAATCAATTCCTTTCAGGATGTGAATAAACGTCAATCTCCGACAGCGCACACTAGCCTGTGTATCTACCACAGTATTTCTCTACCTCTGGCAAAGCAATACTTACTAAATAATAATAATAACTATTCAATGCACTAGCATTTCAAATGGTTTATTGTTGTTTGTTTTTTAAAATATACAAGCAAAGGGAATTTTAAAAGTGGTGAAATATCAAAAATTGGCAAAGAAGCTATCTGACTTGCTTGCTATAGTCTCATTTTAGACTCATCTATCAAAGAGCATAAAAGATGCATCACAGTGTCAGATCTTGTTTATCAAGTAAAAATTAAGAGATCTGTTTTGCGTGAACTGCACATAAAAAATCTCACTCTCTTTTAAAAGTTCTCTTCCTACTTATCTAAATCTTACCTTACTCTTTTGAAGAAAAAAAATGGAAGAAGTAAAATTAAATGGAAATAAAATATTTTTCCAACAAGACTCCCTGATAAACAAAAACTTTGTGGCACTTATCACCATTGGACATAGATCACAATAAAAATGAACTCATTACGAACCAGGGAAAGGAGTCAGGGTACAAAGTCTCCTTACACTTTTGAGCAATACAGCATCAGAACAACTGGAATTTATGCAACAACGTTCAAGCTGGGCTTGCTCCAGCCTCACAGCATTGGCCCTTCCTGTCCTGCTGTACTTATGTGTAGGGTCAGGGAGGGGTTGATTATTCTTCAATGGGCAGAGCTAGAGAGGGAGAAAATTCTGCAACTTTTTTTTCTGCAAAACACAACATATAAAAGTCTTCACAATACACAAATGGACAACATCTTCCTGCAGTTGCTCAGAGTTAAGTCTGAATTAAAAGCAACTCAAAAACGAGTATGCAGACTTGTAACCTACCTTCAAAAAAAGGAAGCGAGAAGAAGCCCACGACTGAAAATCAATATGCTCCACCTTCCCTTTGTTGAACTCCGGGAGAGAATTACTCTGAAATACTCCTCCCTATGGGCTTTGCTTCTCATGAACAGCAAGGACCAAGGTGCACAGAGGCCCATCGGAACCAGTGAGCAGCAGGACCTCTGCAGAGCTGTGACAGCGGGGACCGTTCTGCTCATCCTCCCAAGCACGGGTCTGCATTTGAGAGCTGTCACAGCCTGTCACCTCCGAGATCTGCAGCAGGACATGCCTCAGAACCACCTGCTGCCAGCACATTTGCCTTTCATGATGCTCTGCCGAGCTGGGAGCGGTCGGCACTGAAGGACGCTGAGGCACTCGCGCACACCTCGCTCACCACAGGATGACAGACACGCGGTATCAGCACCCACCACACACACGAGCTGTGTGTGGACAAACATCTGCACAGCTGAACGGTTTCAGTACCTTCCACACACAACTATTTTTTTAATGGTATTTTTAAGGTAATATTTTGTTGTGCTACTTGAGTATACTGTCTCAGTCTACAAAGGCAGATAAATGAAGCCTCAGAAATGGGCTTTAAAATTAGATCTTTTGTGAAGGATTTCAGTAAACTTAAGAAATGACCAAGTAGGAAACAAGATAAGTGTAAAAGGCAGGGTGGGGAACACTTGCAACATACCAGTGTGTCATACAGCCTCACGCAAAAGAGCAAAGTCTAATCGTTTTGAACTTGAACGCCTGGCTTTAGTCCTCAGTAACATCTGCGAGGCATTTTCAGATTATCTCAGCAATATCTTGTATCACTGCGCAAATTAAAGATGCAGTAGTCTCTTTATTGCGACCATTCAAAAATACAGCAGATTAGCATGGAACAACACAACGGGGTGAAGGTCAACATTTTTTAAAGTTGCAACATGAATTTATTTTAGAATTATACACAAGTGCAAGCAGTTTTATTCATCCTTTCACAAATTAAAGGGACAGAACTGCATTCTATTCCTTATGGGCAGCCCACAAGAATCCACAAAACATGGCTAAATTCAGAGTGGGCTGGACAGGCTCCTTCAGATTAGCTGGCCATTCTTTATCTTAGTCCTCACCCACACTAAGAGCCTAATACTGGCGCCCTACACAATGATACATGGAGCTGTGCCTTGCGCCTCGGAAGTTATTAATACATTAAGGTTCTTAAAGTCTAAACATACGACACTGGCAAAATAAATACATAAAAATGGCTGCCATAGGTAAGGTGAGAAAGAACGTGGGTGTGTGTATATTTAACACAAGGCAGTTTCCTGCTTATAAGACCCTGAAACTTCGTACCAAGATCAGACCGATGCTCATAAAGCTAAAAGCCAAGGGCCACCTTCCTTCAGCTTGTGTCTCAGCTACGGCACAGCCACTGCGCTGAGCTGCCTTTAGTATACACCATCTTCTATCTAAAACAGAACAAGGGAAGCAGCATACAACTTATTATCATGAGAATCAGATCAGCCTACACTTTGAAACATTCGGGTTTTTGACAGCCCAATAACCTACGGTGTACTTTGATGATCACTCTAAGGTTTGAACCCGGCGCTCCTCCGAGCTCTGCCACCACAATCCAGCACTGCAGAGCTGCCCGGGGACACCACACGATCCTGAAAAGAGAAACTCTCTTCTCTGCAGGTTGAATTCCAGATTTACAGACTGCTTTGAGCAGCCTTTGAATGGCATGATTTTAAGCACCAAAAATACTCGATCCAAATTTAGAGGCTATGAAACAACACAATAGTAGAAACTTATTACTGCTTGACATGACTAAAATTACCAACTGTCACAACAGCCCAGCTTTAAAAGGGCTGGGTATGTGCAGAACATCTTTGAGAGTTTACAACACAGGTACTACAGCTCTGTAGAAGTGCACAGAAATTCACCTATGTCTACCTCTCATTCTATTTTGAATGTAGAACAAGCTACACTTGGTGGTAACTCGGTTTCATCTAAAATAATTTTGAAATAGATTAAAATTGCACTGCTGATACAGACAGCAAAGTTTGTTTATTTTAAGGATTATTTATAGACTGACTGTCTCTAGGAGGAATGCACTAACTTGAGAACATATTCCTCTAAAGCCAGGGTGCAACTGGAGAGCAGCAAATGTTAAAATCAGCCAACAGGCTTGAGTTGAAGCTACAGTTTCACAGTTAGTTGGAACTAGGGGAGGTGCCACCACTGAAGAGTCACGACCAAATCCTTTCCTCTTTTGATCTGGTTAGTTTACATGTTTTTCATGTTTGTTTTCCGTGCGAGTTGCATAATTCAGTTTACCATCATCTCTAATGACAACTGATGGCGTAACCCAGAGAACAGGCACACACAGTCACAGCTCTCTCTCCTCTCTCAGTAGCTGAACACATGCTCTGTTTCACCAACCAGTCACTACAGACCAAAAGGTGGCCCACAAGTAGGTCAAACAAACTCCTTATTAAAAAAATTCTATGTAACAGATACAACACTTGCCACCAAGACTTAAAGTTCATTGTTCACTATTCATATACTACACTTCAGTTGCAATGATGAGAAAAGGCCAAAAAGGTTAAGTTTCATTTTGCTCAATAATTTTTGATCCAGATGAACCTATATGACTGTCGAGCGAGAAGTGGAGATGCCTCTTCTTTTTAGAAAAGCTTTTTAAAGCTCTAGGGCTCCCACTTGATCTGGATATTTGTACTGAGTAAAGAAATAAAGACTTTTGGGGGCCATATCACTGTCTGTTTAAAACAGAAGAGCTGCTACATGGAAAGCAAGCGCACACACTTGGAGATAAAAAACCCCTGCACAGTACAACCAGTGATCTTGGCATCCTCTGTTCTGAGGGCACCTACAATAGGCACGGCACACATTTCCGGTTGGCTGCAGATACAAGACGGGCACAGGAGACCTGATGGGAACAGTCAGTGCATACAGTTAAAAATCGTGACGGCCCAACAACTTGCATGGCCAAGCATCTCCGTGAGAGACTCGGGGATAACAAGGTAAGGTTAGAGGGAGAGGAAAAATAAAATGTTGAATTGGTTAATGTTAGAGCAGGTATAAATAAACCACGACCACTGTAAAGATAAATGCAATTTTAAAAGATGAGCAGTGGTGAAATTTTTGAAGCTTTTATAGGAACGCAGGAACACCCCACTCATTAAAACATGAGACTTCAGAGGGCACAGACCAGCTAAAACTGGAAGGGAAAGTACACAGAACATGAGTATTAGCAGCAACATAAACAGAGAGAAAAATACCAAAAAACCCCCACACGTCAACAATGGCAGTAAGACGGTTCTTAGCTTTGTAACCGATGCTCTGGCCAAAAGGGTTCTGGTTATCTATGAAGACCAAAATGTCTCATCCAGTAAGAACTACCTTTAGTAAGATAAATCATCTAATCTATGAATTTCAGTTACAGTCTGAAATATGGTCATGTTTCAGAAGCAAGCATGTAAAGTTCTTGGTGCGGCAGCAAAATCAGACCAACAGTCAAAGCAGAAGGTTTGAAGTCACTGAAGTTATTTAAAGATGGCACTCCCAACAGGCTCTGGGAACACCATTGTTACCTTTTCCTGCACAGCACATTCTCAATGCTCCTCTTAGTCGCTCCTGCTCAGCCAGAGAAGTTCTCCCGTCCAGGAGCTACTCTGACTTACTCTATCCTCCTCCTTCCTCCCATGCCTGGGCTGACACAGATACCTTCATCTTCAATCCCAGCAGAAGTCACACCACACAGACATTCTGTTTCAGTAAAGCAAAGCTCTCTCTCTCTCAGGCAGATGACAGAAAGGAGGGTTTTGCTGGGAGGGGCTGGGGTGCGGTGGAGCAGGGTATGTGTTCCCTGGATCACAGCCAGTTTAGCTCTGCACAATTTCTTAAATTCAGCCTGTTCTTCCCAAGTTCCAGATTCGATGTCACACTCCTATTAGTGACCAGTCTGCTCTCAGACACTGGAATACATATAAGAGAATGACACTGACATTCACCATCAGCTTTTCTTCCTCTGGTGCCCAAACCAGTAGAGTTTGTACAGCAGCAGCAAAACTAATACAGATCATCTTAAACTGGGTCAACTGTTTGTTCTCCTTAGCAGAAGAAAAGTCTTCTGAAACATGCAGTACTTTAGTTGTCTTTGAAACTACATACAATCTAAAAGCCTCATAGCTTACACGTAAGAGGAGAGCTTACTATACACCACAACATGAAACTTACATGCAATTAATGGTCAAAAATCTTTTGAGAGGTGCCAAACTACATCCCAGTGCAAGCCCTGTAGGAACAGGAAGCTGCCAACTTCAGTTCTGAGTTGCAGCTAAAGACTTCCAGACCAACTCCACTTGTACAACATTCTTACAAAGTACAACTCTGCTGAATTTACTGTTATTCATAGTTCATCTGCATGAGAAAAGGATCAGATCTATTTTATACATCTACAGTCAGCTTTATGGACTGGACACTATAGCTTATCGTAACACCTGACTAAAGACAAAAAGCTATATAATATCCTTTGAATTACAAACAAACAATGTATATCACAAAACATGAAAGAAAGCATCACTGTAAATACTCCATGCATTCTTCATCACCTCTTATGAATTTCAGTTCAATTCTGAAGCCAGTTCCAGATCTGTTTCTAATAAAAGGATGCCTTGTCACAGAAGGACTAGGAAATCCTTCCAAGACAATAAATAAATATGTCACAAACAAAAGCTGTATGTCTTCAATACCTCTCTCAAAGCCTGCAATCAATTAATCAATACATTTGTTCCTACATTCAATGTTAGTCTGTGTTCTTAACTTTGCATTCAAACCAAGCCAGAAAAGCAGCTCTAAGCCGCCCTCCTGTCACTCAAATAACCAGGTAACTTATAACCAAGACAGAGCTCCATCTGCCAGTTAGGAGCAGGCACAGAGCAGTTGGACATCTGTCACGCTGCTTCAGATTAACATGCAGCGAGAACGCTGCAACAGCATTTTTAATAGAAGCCAAACAATTTCACTTGCCTATTGGCCTGTTGCAGAATACAATAGAGTAACACAACCTCGTCAGCAGACAAAAATCAAAGTCTAAGGTGTCTTTTGTTACCTGCTGGGTGTTAGTATCAAATTTAAGGTCACTCGAGACACAAACTTTAATGCTTTCAACCTGTGATGTCTCCAACTATGACGCCTTCTGATCAACATCAGAGTAATATCTTGCTGACCACCCATCGCATACCTTGAAAACCAAATCATTCTTCCAGTTCCACATTTACCTCCACAGTACTGCCCCACTGCCATGCAAACCCTTGACCTTCTCACACTGAGACACCCAAGTCCCACATCCTACAAGCCTTGCACACGCACTTCCATTCTGTAGATGTGAGTAACGGCGCCACCTGAGGCAAACTAGTCTCAGTCACTTCAAAGTCTCTCTTGCAATTTGTTCATTATAATGACGATAAAGTACTACTGACAACTCCTTCCTCCCTCTTCCCCCACTTCGCTCATGTATCACTGATGTTTGCTTTCTTCTACAGCTCCTACCATCTGGAGAAGCCCAAGAGAAACTGATTGAATGAACATAGTGAATAGGGAAGCTTAATGGGAGGTTGAAAAAAACCCAACAAAACAACAACCCATCTTTTGTCTGCCAGACAAGCAGCCATGGCGAAGAAGAGAAGAAATATTCAGTGGGGCATAATTTGACTTGAGTGCACTACAACAATTTCCATCACACATTACAGATGTGGAAATTTCACTGCAAAAGGGAAGTTGGTAATTTTGCTTGTCAAAGGACTTTCATCCAAGTGTTCAAAGGTCAGCATACATGTGTTTGATTGCCAGAGCAGTGTCCTATTTTGCAAGCTGTAGGCTAAGGAAAAGTTACTTCTGTAAAATCAACAAATTGTTTCAACTCTCAGAGCCAGTACTATCTCGCGTGGGCAACTTCCTGCCAAATGCTGATATCATCTTGGATTAAAAAAAATAAATATGACAAATTTTGTTTCAGCGTCAGCAAGCCTTTGTACTAAGTCAGAAACGCTATCAGCCAAAAGATGTGATTTACTCTCATAGAGACCAGTTTAAACAAAAACTTGAAAGGAATGCAAAGAATAAACCTTATTATTTGGAATGATAAACCAAATCCAGTTTTACCAGACAGCACCACTTGAACAGCAAGTTAAGATACTTAGTCTACTAAATTAATGCTGCTTATTCTCGTGCACCTCACTGAAACTACCAACAAAATGCATGCGAGATACTCCAAGATAAGTTTTGCTTTAGAAGCTGTTGAAATGTGAAAATAAGCTGACTCAACTGCATTTCACTTTCCATGTAGAACGGTGCAGAAGCAGAAGTTTCCACTCAGGAAGCAAACCAAGCAACATAACCTTACACAACACATTCCCGTTGTAAAAGTTTTATCCCGCATTACCAGTGAAAAGCTGATCCTCACTAGGGACCACAGAACTATCATGACTTGTCAGCCCTTTTAGATATTTTCCAAACAGAGCTATGGAGCCCTACATAAAAAATGTAAAGCTGCTGATGGCCAAGGACCTGCCTTGCCTGAAGCTGCTGTTTGGAAACACATCACTTGTAATACCCAAAAGGATCACCAGAGAAAGGTTGCTGGTTTACTGCTCATAACAGGTAGCAAAGTTTGCTGAAGGTTTTAGTTATGCCAAGTAGTCAAGATAAAGACAAAAAGATTCCTGAGCCAAGATTTGCCCAAAAAGAATTTTTTAAAGTCTGATAAGATTATAAATACACGTGCACTTCACGTTTATCCTGCTTCTCAAGCAGCTGTTGGCCACAGGACACAGGGCTGGAAGACTCTACTGTCTGAATCAGTACAGCCACCCTTACAGCACCGCCAAAGTCTTGAAAAGTCAAGAGACCGTTTGCAAACTCCCAGTTTTGCCTGACAGCGGCAGAGCAGGGAATCTGCAAAGTGTGACACACGCATACCATGCAAGATGACAAAGTAACCGCAAGTCATTACTGACTCACTCCTGTAATACAACCATCAAGGCTAAGTAAAAATATTCTATAACAAAGCAGTATTTCCATATCCCCCTCCTACTTTCTTTTTCCCCTTCTGGAAAGTGTTTCCATTGCTCTGCTAACCAAAGTGATGTGGTTTGCCCTGGTTAAACTAATAAACAACAACAGAGGTGGGAAATTATAAGAAAGACATTTGGTGTGCAGACATGATACGGGGTGCCTTTTGTCACGGCAACAAAGTCTGCTTTAATTTCTGGATGTAGAATCTAAGAAAAAAAGTTGAAACGAGTTTAACCCCATGTAGTTCAGAAAAAACTCCGACTCACCTCACTCACACATAGCATTTACATACATAAGAGTAAACAGTAAAATTTAACATCAACACATCTCAAGCACATGCCTTCATGGACTGCTACAGTGAAACCAACTCTGATCCTGCTGGGAGACAGACCAGAGGGCACCACTGCCGGCTCATCACATCATGCGTGCTAATTGCAGTCACTGTGAGCTGAACAGACACGGTAACAGTAAGTACCACCATATTGCAGAACACACTTTTTGGAGAACACGTAAACAAAGCAGCCTGGCAGCTAACCCTTCGGGAAGACTCGCTGTACTCAATTAGGAACGCTAATCTGGAGACCTTAAAACTAAACCCGGCAGGCGGGCCCATTGGGGACAAGCTTTGCAGCCCTGTGCCATCGCCACACCAGGGCTGGCTGCGCTCTATGGGCCAGCGAGAAAAGGCAGAGTTGTTAAAAGCGGAGTGAATGCCCCTGAGCTCCTCAGAGGTACGAGCTGTGACTGTAAAACCCACCAGCACTGAGCAGCCAGCATATGCTCACAGAGTGTGCGCGGGTGCGTCCTCAAGAACAGATTAGATCTACGTGATTAACCCAAAAGTAATACAAGCAATATGTGACGAAGACTGAAAATAACAAGTATTGTTATTTAAGCCTACACAAGGACTTCATGAGCAGCTTCACTATTTCCTACATTGTTGACTTTCCTCTTTGTAGGTCCTTTGGTAAAAAATAAAAGGGACTGGGAGAAACAAATCATAAGGAGGAAAACATAACTGTGAAATCACAAATACTACCTACGGAGCCAGAAGTATGCCTCAATTACTAGTAACTTTCTTCAAGTAGAATAGTGGTGATAAGACAGCCCTTGTGAAACCAAACATAAAGGAAGGAAATAAGAGCAAATCACTTATTTACTGAATAAGGTAAGAAAAACCAGCATCATATTCACAATTCTCAAGACTTCAAAGTGAATCTGTGTGAAAAAGAAGTATCAAGGGGCTAAGCAGTTCAGGAAACAAAGAACATGGCTGGAAGATATATGCACCGGTTTATGTTAGCTATCTCTTTATAAGTATAAAAAGGTAATTTATATTTAGTATAGTCCCAATGTAGGCATTTTTTTTAACTATGGAGCACTTATTAATATTTATTAAGCTTTTTATTCTACCGCAGATGGAGCAAAATACCTTTTTAGGTAAAATGCTACTCAGGTCTTGATTAGCTGGTGTTACCATTACAGCATTTTGAAAGCGGCTGCAGAAAGAAAAGGAATGTGCCATTTTAATTCCTCAGAACTTCTTTATTGAAATGCAGAAAATCTGTTCTCAAAGCGCTAGAAATGCAGCCATACCTCTTCTAGTCAACCACATCCTCCCAAAGAAAAAATTGTTGTTGCTGTTGCTTGGTTTTATTTTGTTTAGGTTTTTTTGTTTGCTTTGTTTTGGTTTTTTGTTTGTTTTCCCCTGTGTATCAAGTTCAGCACAATAAAATGTCTGAAGAGGTTATGGCATTTGGGTAACATAAAAAAAACCCAACTCATTATTCTAAATCATCTTTAAATCAATTTCCGATGAAGAGGCTACTCATCCTCTTAGTGTTACTCTTCAAAGCATTAGTTTTGTCATCCTAAATACTTGCAGCCTCCAGTGCAGTTTATCCCTTCATCCCAAGTGTCCTTCATTTTATTTTAGAAGTGACCACAACGACAAGCAGCTAACCATAAATCTCAAGTCTTGTCAGGCTGAGATTTCAATTCAGCAATATCTCAGTGAACAACCTGGAAATCGTGCTTATGTTTAGTTGAGCAAGAAGTATTTTAAGACTGACAAATCTTGCAGAAATATAAGGCATCGTGGTCGGTTTCAGTATCATTATCACCAAAAGAAGCCAGTTGAGCTTCAGAAACCCCTTTTCACCAGCACATTTATAACTGAACTCAGCTTTGGCCAAGGAGGTTCCCCTCCCATCACTAAGGAGCTTTTAGCTCTAGTCGACTAAGGGGCTTGAGCAGAACCGCTCCGGATCTCCAAAATGTAGCTACACGTATGTGAACACACACGTGCACGTACCAGAAACCCACGAAACCCTGTCCGGAGCGGTTCTGTCACTGCCAGCTCAGCGGGAGCCGCACTCAGCTGAAGCAGCCCAGGCCCGCTTCTGCTTTCTGAAAGCGAACATCTCACATCCCAACGTGAAAAGACCGGTAGCGAAAGCGCGAGAAAAACGGACGGATCATTCCCTAACGCGGCCGGTGCAATAGCCGGGATTTCGCGCAGGGCTCGGTCCCGGGGCAGCCCCGCACACGCCATCCATCGCACGGTCCCCGGAGACACCGGCTCCGCCAGCAGCGGCAACAACGGGAGCGGCCCCGGGGCTGGGCGGCCGAGGCCGCGCCAACTGTTGCTGCCGCCGGGGCCGCAGGACCGACCCGCATCCGGCGGGTCCCGCCGCGCCGCCCTCCGGCACCGGGACAAGCCCTCCCCGCGCGGCCTGCCCGCACCGGGCCCCCGCGGGGACGGCGGGAGCGGCGCTCCGAGCGCGGGGGCTGCTCCCCCGCCCCCCGCCGAACCGGGGCACGGCGGCCGCGCTTCCCCCGCCCGGGGCCCCGACGGCCGCGGGGCTCCTGCTCCACGCACAGGCCGCCCAGCGCGGCCCCGGCCCCGGGCGGCGAGACGGGCGGCGCCCCCCGGCCCTCCCGCCCGGCCCGCAGCTCCTCTCCCGGCGGGAGCGCCCCGGCCAGCAGCCCGCTCGCTGCGGGGAACGCGCGGCCCCTCACCGATGGTGGAGATGAAGGTGGTGTTGAAGGCGTCCTCGCTGAAGCGGAAGAGCAGGCAGGTCTTGCCCACGCCCGAGTCCCCGATCAGCAGCAGCTTGAACAGATAGTCGTACGTCTTCGCCATCTTCCCTCGGCCTCGGGCTCGCCGCCGCAGCAGGAGGGGGCGAGCGCGGCTCGGAGCGCAGCGCAGCGCAGCGCAGCACCGCCCGGCGCCTGCTCCCCGAGGCGGCTCCGCCGCGTCACGGCGCGCCGGAAGCGGCCGGGCCCGACGGGAGCTGTAGGCCGCGGCGGTTCCGCCCCTGCCCCGGCCGACAGCGACACCAGGGCACGGCCCCGCCCGTCCCGTGTGGGGCCTCACGCTCCCGGTGCTCCACTCGCAGCGGACACACGAGTTTTCTGCATAGAAACACACACGCCCTGGGTTTAATCCCACTTGCAGGACGGCAGTCACCGAGCAATCAGATGGCCTCGTTCTACAAGGGGCTGGGCTGACTCTGCACGGAAACTAGCTACATTTGTAAACAGAGTCACCTATCTATCTGCTCAAGTGACACAAATAATGCCCTAAAAGTGCACATCGCTAGCAAGCACAGGTGAAACGCGAGTGCCCGTGTGGCCTCAAATGTTTACGTGTTGCTTTGGTAGCGCCAAGTAAGGAAGAAACTTGTTGGCACAACAGAAACAGTTCTCATGCAGTCCCAAGTAGCACTAAGCCCGTGGGTATTCTGGGTATTCTGGGTATTCTGCAGCAACATGTGGCTATTCGGGAGCACTTCAATAAACACTTTTCCCCATCTTTTTCCACTGATAATTATCGCTTGGCGTGAGGCTGCCTCGTTATGTATTCACTGTGCTGTGATCCCCACAGGATGTCACAAGACACTATAAAAATAAATAGCATTACTGAAACACAGTGACAGCAAAGAGCTATTGCTTTCATTTGATTTAAAAACTGTAGCCTTTGGACAAGATATAAACAGAAATCTCCAACACTATAAATCACTACACCAGTTCTCCCCTCTTAGGAAAACAAAGGAAAAAGAGCCGTTTTCCCCAAATCGTTCATTAAGGGATTGCCGTCCTGCAAGGGCTGAGCTGCCAGCTGCCTTCGTGGAGATACCTGCTTGTCAGGGTCTCCATCTGCAGCCAGAGCTGGTAGCTACAGCCCAGCCTACAACTGTAAAAGGGCCTTTCTAACTTTTTTTCCTGGTGCTAACTTGACCGATAAATATGGTGAGTTCTATATGGAGTCAAACAAAATTAGTTGGGAATATTAAAGCTCTGTCATCCATGGTTAGCCACCATATTCCAAGCACACACAAAAATCACTCCATGACGTTAACCTACAATTTGATGGGGTGAAATAGGGCTAAACTATTACAATGCCTGGCTTGTGAAATTTAACAAGGGAAAGTGTAGAGTCCTGCATCTGGGCAGGAACAACCCCAGGTTCCAGTATAGGTTGGCAAATTACATATTAGAGAGCGGTGTAGGGGAAAGGGACCTGGAGGTCCTGGTGGACAGCAGGATGCCCATGAGCCAGCACTGGGCCCTTGTAGCCAGGAAGGCCAATGGTACCTGGGGTGTATTAGAAGGGGGGTGGTTAGTAGGTAGAGAGAGGTTCTCCTTCCCCTCTACTCTGCCCTGGTGAGACCACATCGGGAATATTGTGTCCAGTTCCAGAAGCACAGGGAACTGCTGGAGAGAGTCCAGTGCAGGGCAACAAAGATGCTGAAGGGAGTGGAGCATCTCCCTTATGAGGAAAGGCTGAGGGAGCTGGGGCTCTTTAGCTTGGAGAAGAGGAGACTGAGGGGTGACCTCATTAATGTTTACAGAGATATAAAGGGTGAGTGTCAGGAGGATGAAGCCAGGCTCTTCTCAGTGGCAAACAATGATAGGACAAGGGGTAATGGGATCAAGCTGGAACACAAGAGGTTCCACTTAAATTTGAGAAGAAACTTCTTCTCAGTGAGGGTGACAGACACTGGAACAGGCTGCCCAGGGGGGTTGTGGAGTCTCCTTCGCTGGAGACATTCAAACCCGCCTGGACACCTTCCTGTGTAACCTCATCTGGGTGTTCCTGCTCCAGCAGGGGGATTGGACTGGATGAGCTTTTGAGGTCCATTCCAATCCCAAACATACTGTGATACTGTGTGATTCACTCCAAACAAACACCTTCACCTATTAAAAACCTTTAAAAAGCAAAAGCTATTCTGCTCCAAGTTATTAATTATTCCAAATCTTCCTGCTAAGGGTCTCAGTTTGGTGGTGTACCTGGCCAATACACGTTTATGATAACAAACCACCAAAAATCCAATGACACACCTGATGTACACCTCTGTACAGGGTGAGTTCAGTCAGAACTTGTCATGAACGCTAATCTACTGCCAGTTAATTGTATCAAAATCTGATTTTATATCATGGATGCTGTGTTGTGATTAATGTAAAAATTTCTTTGTTTGATGGAGACTTCTGGGAGAGCAGGATATCATCTGATAGAGCAGAATCAAGGCAGCAAAACAAGGATGGGGGGAATTGCTGGTCCATTTATTTTTTTACACACTTGGAGAGTTCTGCCTAGTTCAGCAGTCGGGCTCTTTAGATGTTAAGATGGCTTGTTACAATACTTATTACAAGATTTAATTTTATAAATGATAATGGCAACCTAGCACTGAAGCAGTCAAACCAAATTGGTTAATTATTTCAGTCTAGCGTGAATAATCAGCTTATAGGAAACTGCAAATGAAAAACTAATCTCTGAAACATTCCCCCGTTATCTGTATTTTCAGAGACTTGAGTTGCTATGTACTGCAATTATGGCCACACTGAAGATTACTACACAATCGCATTTCAGCATTGACGGGAGTAATTTTGGGGTTAATATTCACTCTTGAGTTTTATGGAACAAATAGGCTTCCATATGTCTCTGGAGCAATATGTTTGCGATCGCCATCTGTTACTCAAGAGTAGTTTTATAGAAAAATAATGCAAATTACTTCCCTCTTTAATTACACTGGTGCTTTGCAATATTGTGTTCTATTCTGATTTGGAAAAGTGCCAGTTTGCCAGATTCAAGGGACAGATGTTTACTTAACCATGAACTTTAAAAACAAGACATAAAAATTAAGAGTTAATTTTTTTTATTCTCCAGAATATGGAAAAACTGTAATCACCCAATTGTACAACCCTGAAATATGTTAGTAAAACTTTGAGGAGTACTACAAAGCTTTTAAGGCTTGGTAACCAAGCTGCCATGATACCTGTTCCATGAAAATTGTGTTATTGCATTAGAGTCAAATAGATCAACTACAATTAAACATTCCATTTTTTTCTGACGTGGGAGCAGCACTGAGGGGAACACGGAACACTGTCACTACACAAAAGCGGACAGCACTGTAACAGTGTGATGCTGATTTGTACGTTTCAATAAAGCAGAATTGTAATTCCCTGTACAATCCTAAATGACTGCCCTAAAAGTTTTGCGTGAATACCACAGCTGAGGCTCACCCAATAAATAGATGTGGAGTCCCAACCAAGGCCCAGCAGAATGCCATTAGTCGCTGAGATGTGTGTGAAGTGCATCTGTTAAAGCACTCGCTTTAACAAATGCACTAACATGAATAGTGAAATGCAACTACTCACTCTATTCATGTGCAAAAAATCCAACAGTCTTTACATACACGTTAAAAAACTCGGAGAACACTTGTGAGTAGTTTACCAACACCTACATTTTAAAGAAAAAAAAACAGATTACATTGCTACTTCATTCCCACTCTTGTTTTTACTTTATCAACTGGTAGATGTCATTACTTCTAGCTTCCAAAAATCCTTCTTCCCTCTCAGTTCAAAGGCGAGACCGGTTACATAAAAAGAGAACGGTGTGAAAATCTGTCTTTAACCAAGCTCTTCTGTTCAATGCCTACGAAATTATAGGAAATCCTACATCACAATTGTTTAAGTACAAGGTTAAATAAAAACAACAGAGTTTAAAACACGTTGGTAGAACCAAGGTCCTGTTAATTTGGCACTAACTGGAATCCACAGGTCCAAGTCCTACAGAAGATAATCTTACGAGACAGTCTTGCCCTGAATGCCACCTGACTGCAAATCATTAACATGAGCTTTGCTCCCTAACTTCTGGACTCTGCTGCCTAATAGGATAATATTTTTGATGTATATCTGTAACAACTCTGGTTTTGGCAGGTGCTTCTGCCATTTATTACTGTTTGATCCCCATCATGTGACACTCCTTTAAAAAAATGTCCTGATTCTCCAGTTCCAGTAAATATGTCTTTCACTGCAGGTCAGTGCTTCTATGCCCATTCTACACTCTGTCTTAACTGCATTTGGTATGTCGGTTTAACTTTTGTGGTCTTTACAAAGAACAGTGTTCTCCTTTACTCAAGTGACCTAAATGTATGAATTTTCCACATGTATATGCTGCAGAACTTCACATAGAAGAGCTTAAATCAAGTCATTATTGGGAAAATAAAGTATGCACAGTTCAGTTCCAGAAAGGAAAAGCCCTGTAAGACTGTCATCTGTAAGTTCCATCAGTTTCAAGGTTTGCTATTAAGGTAGTGTAGTGCTAAAACTGGACCTTCTTCAAGGTTCAAGTTCCAGTGCTAATCTAAACTCTCTCGGCATATGCATATTTAAAGCACATGACTACATGCCGTGGTTTAGACTATTAATTTATAATCAATTACTATTATAATACTTAATTCTGCAGTACAGGCAAAACCATGGGCAGGGTCTTTACAGATCAAATATACCATTTGAAGTGAACCTATGTATTCTGCATGCACCTTAGAGCTGGTTAGTGTATGAAAATCTAAACGGCCTTAACAATAGCACTACGGGGACACCTAGCCACGTTTTAGTATTCTAGACAAACCACTACAAGCATTAAGAGGGTAAATCTGTTTGTTAAAAATCAGTCAATACTCTCTTCCTCAGCAACCACATGAGGTTAAATGAGGTTTTGTAGTAAACTCCCCAAAATCCTCTATATTCTCGCAACATCTGTCAGCAAATCTGCAGGATGTGCAAAACCTCAGCTGCAGAATGGCCACAAACGGAGCAGAACGGAGTAGCAGTGGGTGTCAGCGTGTGCAGGGAGGGCTTGCTGGCTGTCCCAGCCCTGCAGGGGACCTCCAGAGTGCGTGTCCTCAGAGACATGGACCCAGCTTTTCAACAAGGGACTGCCAGCCACAATGCAGAGAAAAAACCCAACTCTCACTATGTTGTTTTTAAACATCTCCAGATCAGCTTTTGGAAATTTTCTGTTGTCATTCTGGTGGACAGAAAATGTTTCTTGTTCTTTTCTCTAAAATGAGATCAAAGTCTTTGCTGGGAGAAGGGCGGAAAGGGGAAGTCATTCTGAGAGCTGAATCTATCGCTGTCTGTGTCAGGCACGCCACAGAGTGCACACTGTATTTCTCTCCTCAACTCACAGCACGGTGCTTGTTTTCTAAAGAGTATACTTCAAAAAAAGCTTCCATCACAAGACTGAAGATAACGCATTAGAATTGACTCATTCAGCAGGTCACTGAACTACAAGCAGTTACGAAAAGGAAATGAATCTCCAAGTAAAACCAAAAGAGAACCAAATAGAGGGATGTGTCCAAAACACATCCTGTTTTCGGATCATCCTGTGTGCTTCTCTTTCCACAAAAACCAATTTTTGCTGTAAACGGTAACTCTGAAGTCTTCCTCAAGCACCAGAGTGTCCTTGCAGGAAAGATATTTAAGAAGGGAAAGCCAGGAGGAAGAGGTGATGGAGAATGGTACTTTAGAAGTTCTGGGGTTTTGTTGGTGGTGCATTATATATTGTGAAGATATTTTCTTAAACAAATAAAAACATGACTCTTCTTCAGATTCTGAATCAACAGACTGAATAGATTCCTCCCTTTCCCTTCTGCTTGCAGAGAAATAACATTCATTTGAAAAAGACTGAAAGGCAGTACGAACAGCGAAGACTCAAGAGCTGACTGCGCTGGTAACTGGCTTACGTTCCCAGCTCCGCAGGACAGCGTGCAGAGGAAAGTATGAGTCAGAGCCTTCCATATCAAATTCCCCATGATATAACAAAAAATCCTTCCAAAATACCCCTGTCTGTGTGTCATCGCCACTCCAGCACATAAGGAAAAAATGCTAACACACCATAACAGTGTTAAAAGACAATGGTTGTGATGGCAAGAAGAGGATAACTAATGTAATGGCTTGGAGCACAACACATGGGTCTATTCTTGCAGAGAAATGTAGCGTGTCGGAGTGAGAATAAAGTACTTTGAAAGTTGAGTACAGTGTCGGCACTGGAGAGGCCATCTCAGCTTTGAGAACATTGTTGTCAGAAACATACGACTCTGTAAAACTTGCATCTTCACTTCTGCTCATGGGCAACTTCTAAAATAATTTTTGCTAAATGCATCAGTTCTCTCTTCAAAAAGGATGTGGCTCAACACGCTGCCAGTTGTACGTTTTTGGAAGACTTTTCATACTAAGCAGTTTTTGTAAGGTCTATTTGTGCCACTTACTGGACTACTAGTGAATTACAGTTTCAAGTGTTATGGACTTGATTAAATTGAATCCGAGACTTTCCATATTATATTTGTGATTATTTTAATTTACTCATGGAAAACAAACAAAAACCACAAGCAAACAAACACAACACTCAACGTCTTACTAAAAATAAGTAATGAAAAATATTTTTGCATTCCAACTATCTGCAATATTTTATTTCTCATAGGTTCTCTAAATTGATTTAAACACATAAATGATAAGTTACAAGTGCTTCCGCATTTTTCTGAGTAGGGTGGGAAACTGCAAAAGAATATGCACATAGATACAACTTCATGCAATCTGTCATATAGTACTAAATGACATACGAGTGATGATTTAGTCAGCATCTACTATAAAAGTAGATGGGACTTCTAGATTCCATTTATGACTTGAAAATACTGTGTCATGTATTAATATGTCAGAGGGAAAAATACGCCGATTTTTTGAAAATACTAAATAATACTGCAATAATACTAAGACTCTGCTTAACCAGCTTTTGGGTGCCAGTGAGAGGGAGCACCGTGGTGCCGCTCTACCATAAGCACCGGAAAGGATGCTGTGAAGTCTCTCTCTGTTCTTTCTGTGAACGCCTCGTCTGTGCGAAAGCAGCAGCCGCGTTACCCTGAGCTCGCACCGAAGCCCTCTACGGGCACTTAACCGAGCGCGCACTTTCCCTCTGCACTAATTGCCCAGCCAATTAAAGGTTAACAAAACAAGTTACGTGCGGGGAAACAGCACGATGGCGCTTTCGCAAATCCGGCAAACAACGTCCCCGCAGGGGTGAACTGCTGCGCGGCTGCTGGAGGCCCAGCAGAAGGCGGCGCCGCCGGCCCCGGGGTGGCGGTGGCCCCGGTGGCCCCGCCCGGCGCTCCGCCCCGGGACTCAGCACAGCTGGCCGCCCAGAGCAGCCCGGGCTGCGCGGCCGCCGGGAGCGGGCGAGGAAGGGGCTTCCCGGAGCGGCGGACATGCCTGTGAGTTGTACACCCACCGCGCCCCTCCGCGGGGCAGACGCGGGGCCACCGGCCGAGGGCCCGGCCCCGGGGGCCGCTCCCGGCTGACACCTGCCCTCGGGGCTCCTCGGGACAGGAGCCCCCCGCTACCGCGGCCTTCGCAGCGCGGGGAGCGGCGCGGACGCGCCCGTCGAGGGAGCTGCCGGCGGGGCGGGGAGCGGCTGCGGGCGCTCCGCTTTCACCGCTGCTCCGGCCAGCGCCGGCCGAGCCCCGAGCGGCTCCGGCTGTGCCGCCAGCCCGGCCCTGCGCGGGGTCGGCTCCCCGGGAACACCCTGCGGGCGCCTCGGCGGCAGCGGGTCTGTCCGAGCAGCCCGAGCGCCGTTTAACGTGCGGGGCTTTGTCCTCTTGCCCTCCCCAGCTGGCTAAAGACCTGCTGCACCCCTCCTTGGAGAGTGAGAGGAGAAAGCACAAAAAGAAACGCCTTGTGCAGAGCCCAAACTCCTACTTTATGGATGTAAAATGTCCAGGTAAACATTTAAAATGTTTATGTCTTACAGAAGGAGTTAAACTAATTTTGTATGTGGTTTATCTTCATTAACAGTCTTTAAAAAAAAAAAAAAATTAAAGCTAAATGTAGTTTATCTGTTCTGTAGAGAACATCTGTATATTGCTTTGAGGTTTTTTTAACAATAAAAGTGTTTTAAACCTTTTTTTCAAAAGTTAATTTAAACAATCATATTTTAATTTTATTTTCTGGAGGTTTGCATGAGATTTTTTTCTTGTTTTGTTTTTTCCTTTATGAAATCCTGGCATGTAGGGGAAAAAAACACCCCCCCAGATTTGCATGTATAAGAAGTGAGATGAAATGGATGCTATAAGGCATTCCTGGCACAAGTTTCAAATAGAAAACAACGTTGTTTTTCCTCCTATTGTAAGTGGCTTGATTCTGGAAGACAAATCAGAAAAACTTCTCACAGGATATACACAGCTGTACTGGGACTTCACACAGAAAGTAAAACATCTACAACTGCCTTTTTTGTACATTGCTATTAAGAAGTAAGCTGACATCTAACTCACATATACAGGGGTTATATTATAAGGTGTTGCCTGTGTCTGCTTTTCACATATTTTCATTGCTTTGGCTCAGAAACAGCTGTATAACCAACTTATCCTTTGTAAGCTAAAACATGGGACCTCCTGGCACAGTTACAGGAGTATGTTCTACTAGCAAACAGCTTCTTTAACCAGCACAGCTACATCCATATTGAGGCACAGAGATTCTCAAGTGTGGTAACTTATCTCCTAGAAACAACTGCAGTGTAAGATTAGAGCAGCAAGAAAATCCATAGACTTACTTACAGTAGTGATCATGCTGACCAGAAGCAGGGAATTGTTGCTGTATTCAGATTTTCTTACTATCTTATTCTTTCTTAGTAGCTTAGATTTATAAGAAGCTCTGAGACGTTGTTTTCCATCTGAAAGTGAGGTAAATTCATTAAAACTGCTTGAAAGTAAAGTCTAGTTACTTTTAAAAACATGGTTGAAGGCAAAGCCACTTTTTCTTTTAAACTTACTTCAATGTACATGCAGGTATATAATAAGATACATTTAATGTCAGCATAGGCCCCTAGATCACTGGTTATCTTCATTAATGTTGGATCAATTGGCTATTGAGTTTGAGGGATATGCAGAGCAAAGGAGGAGAGCTTCAGCAATGATACAGTCCTAAGCACGAGGCACTGAAAATATCAGACAGCTGTAGGCATCGTTCAGCGTTGTTGGAAGTTGCTGCCAAGTTACGGAAATGGATTGGGCTTATTTCCCTGCAAAGTGTTGCGGAAGCCTCTTCTTGCATCTGGAATTAATGAAGTTAATCTGTGCAAGTCTTCTCCTTTGAATATGACGCCAGCTTTACAGAATGCAACCAAGCACGTGCCTTGTATGTACCAATCATTAAACAGAAAGCAAACACAGATTTGAACAGCACTGTTTACGCTCACAGCTGCCAGGCTTTGCCAACAGCAATGTTCTACTATTACAAGTTAAATATTTCTCTAGCTAGATGGGCTCTTCTATTCAGTGCAGATGGCTAGTCTAGAACTCCTTGATTTTTTTTTGGCAGGAGACATATGACAGGAAAATCAGGGCTTGTCCACCATTAGTCTGAGTGGATTTTCATATGGGGAGTCATAACAGTTTCAGTTAACTAACGTGCTTTCATATGCATGTTAGTAAAAGTACTTCAGACTACAATAACAATGTTTTGCTTTGTTTTACTTGGTATGCTGCGTAATGAAATGTAGATACGTTTTTGGACAAGTGTATTTAGTGTTATCTGATTCAGTAACACATACAATAAAAAAAGACATGGTAGAAATACTCAACGGAAAGCTTAATAATGCTGTTTTCCAGGATGCTACAAGATCACCACAGTTTTCAGCCACGCTCAGACAGTAGTTCTGTGTGTGGGATGCTCAACTGTCCTGTGTCAGCCGACCGGGGGCAAAGCCAGGCTCACAGAAGGTAAGGGGCAATGCTTAGCAGCCTAAATATTCCACTTATGTAAATGCATTGATGTATTTATAGCCTGCAAATATTTGAGCTTGGATTTTGAAAACTGATATTGGAACACTTGTTTTGCAAATTGCATAAAGTTGGTTGGTAAAAACATTGTTAATGGGCCCTGAACTGCAAATTTTTCTTCAGCTTGTTGTTTTTAAATGGCTATACAGATATGCCAGGCAGCTAAGCAGCTGCATCATGATAAAACATGGTTGATTTCAGGTGCTTTAACTTGTAATTTCCTTTAGCCTATCTGTAATAAAAAGCCTGTTTAATTCTGAGCTAAGGTTAGAGCCTTAAAAAGCACCCTTAAAGGAGTAGGGTACTTTTGCCAGGCTCAGGCGATTCTGCTCATCAGTGGTGACTTGCCTGGTTGTTTTGAAGCCGTAGTACTGTAAGGCAGTTCCCTGGCTCAAGTAATGTAACCAAAATGTGTTTGTATAAATTATAAGGGAAAAAATAAACACTTATCGTTATATACAGATAATTGATATAGCACCATTATCTTGAATTGCAACCCCATGTCTGGGGTATATGAAAAACACTGAAAACACTTCAATATTTTAAAAAAAATTAAGATCAAATCCAGGTTTAATTCACATTTTGTTTACAGGACAAAAGGTAAATATATATGTAAATTACATATAGTAGTGCTTATACCATGTGCTACTACACAGGCATAGTTCATACAAGGCCAGAGTAAGGCTGTTGAGCAGTTGAAAAGGTAACAACACTCCTAGCACCTGTTTCAGTTTGGGGTTTGTCTCACTAAGGGACGAACAGTAGACTGAAAATTTAAAAGGCATCTGGAAGAAAATAAATTGTACACCTTAGCACTGACTCAACCAGAAAAACATGGCTGTCATATAATTCAGCTTAAAATCAGACTAAGTCTTCACCTCTTGTGATACATGAAATCTAATTTATTGCATGAGTTTTCCTACTTAGGTTGGGTGGGCAGTTTTCCAAGGGAGTCTAACAATTTAAGGACTATTCATACTTATATGGGGTTGTTTTTTTTTGTACAGGCTGTTCATTTAGAAGAAAGCAACACTGAACACTTCAGGATGTGGTTTTGGATCTGTGTTCCTGAAAGCCTTACCAGTTTAAAAATGCCCATTAATACAACAATGTAATTACAATTGATTTTGTAACAATTACACGCTACGGGTGACTAATGAGCTGGAATCTCTTTTTCAATAAATAATTTGAAGTGCAAGTTTTTCCTGCAAGTTTGCAGGCCACTGAGCTCTCTTTTTATAATTTTACTGTTAAACAGTATATTGTTAATTGGGTGGTGTCATTTAATATGAAAACCTTGGGCTTGCTGCATCCTTTCCCTCATTAATTAGCAACTACAGCAGTATAATGCATATGGTGACAGAAACTGCTGTAAGAATGCACTTTGTATACTTCATTAGTGCAGCTACCCTCACTGCAAGGGTTGCAAAGGCTCCATGTATTTAAAATAGCTCGTTTGGTTTCAAGGTTGTATTGAGTAACGTGGTGATAAATAAAAATACAAAGTTACTCACTTATGTTCAGCTGTTTTTCTGGAATGCATGTTTTTTTCCTCTCTCAAATCTGGTCTCAAGCCTGCATTTGGTATTCTATACTAAGATTTCTATCTATTAAAAAGAAAAAAAGGAATATTTTGCAGAACACCGAAAGCATTCAGTACAGAGGAAGCATATTGGCATATAAGAAACAGCAAGTCAGCAACCTACGCTAACAGCTGTGAATTGTATCCAGTCACTAAAAAAATCTAGTAAAGCAAAACTATGCAAGTTTTCAGTATTAAACACTGACATTAAGACAGTGAGAACACAAGTTTTCAGTTTTTAAAAGCCATCCTTTTCTAAACGGCTGTTCAAAAGTAGATTTTTTTTTTTTTAACCATGAGAAAACATTCAAATGAAGTCTTATTTTAATAAATAATATCTCGTGTATCAACATCTCTTTCAAAATGTCCTAGTGAACTAATCGTTGTTGGGAACTTCTACTTAACTTGTATTCTTCTTATGACTTTTAAAACGTTTCTAGTCAATAAAACCCCCCGCAAAACCCAATATTATAATTTGTTGCATTTGCAAGATGTTTTATTTCAGTTAATTCAAACAGTGAACATTTATAATTACCAGATACAAAAAGTAGATGCTTGGTACAGAAATAGATGCACCAATGTAGTATACATGCCTTTTAAGAAAAGTACAGTTTTATGTCAGTACCATACTGTTTTCACAATAAAGTTTCATTTAAGAGCAAGTTTATCATGAAAGCTACTCTGAATTGACCAGTTTCCCACACTTAATGCCAGTCCATCAAATACCTGGTTTCAGAACGGAGACCAAAGCGGCAATATTAATTCACTTGCGACCTGAATACATGTGCTCAGGCCAGACTGATTCCTGGTCTCCCAGATCTCTGCCTTTTCTTCCCCCACCATAAACAATAAGAACTCATTATTAAGTAAATACTAAATCAGAGAAAGTCAGTGACCCATTCTATTCCAGGTACTGGAAGATGAAAATTAGACATCACAGCATCTCCCATACTGTACATGTGACAACAGAGGGGTTTTTAAAAGCTTTACGTTATGGAAGATAAAGAACAAGGTATGCATATAGAATGTTGGTGGCTAAACATACTCTATGAGAAGAGTGAGACATTGCCATTAATATCTTGGTGTTAGAAATGCCTTAGATGCTTCTTCCCATTATTCGTAGAATCACAGAATGTCCTGAGTTGAAAGGGACCCACAAGGATCATTGAGTTCAACTCCTGTCCCTGCATGTGACAACCCCAAACACTTTCATACATAGTTTGAATATTTACATTTATTAGTTTGGTTGTGTGCAGCCAAGCATAAGGGTAAACCTGTGCCTTGTACGTTCTGAATCTTTTGTCGAAACCCAAACACAATGGTGAGTGAAACCTGGCTTCTCTCAAGTACAAGAAACAGTTTTCAAGAACAATAAATACCATCTGCAAAACAGATGCATCACACAAGAAAAGCATGTTAGAAATCCTAAAATAACAGTTACTTTTCAGATTTGCTATATTTAAAACATTGCATTTGGTCTGTATCCATGTATTCTTCAACACGAAAACAACTCAGACCTACTTACTCCAGTTCCCTGTGTAAAATGGGCAATAACTTCTGCAGCTGCACATTTACCCAGCTTGTAGGTGCTCATGACTGGAAGAAAACAAGAACGTCGCTACTGCAGAAGATGCTCATCTACCTCCAGTACTTCTGTATTGGAACTGTCGAACAATATCAAAGACTTAGTGGAAGAGCAGATTGCCCAACCAAATGACAGTTGTTTCAGAAAGGTTCTCTCTGTTGTCTCTACTGATTTTATATTATTGAGATAAATACAATCCATTATTAATGAATGAAAAAGTGCAGTTTTGGTGAGTGGGCCATAAAACCCAAGCAGATAGTTTAAGTGTAAGCTTTTACTGTTTAAAGGCACAAGAACTATTATAATTATGAAGAGGAGTCCACAAGTCCTACTAGCTTCAATTAAAAATGTAGGTAAACACCGACGCCTCAAAATGTTCAATTTCCTGGTTTGCCAATCTTGGGCAATAAACGTTATCACGGGCGTGCTGCTAACAGAGCTGACGGCGTCTTATTTCATCACAGGGCAGGGAACGACTATGAGGTTAATGCTAAAAGCACTAACTTATGGAAAAGGCAGGTAAGTTTGTCTCCTGTTCGCTGTTATCTAAGACATCTTGCTCCTTACACGCAGAGAAGCAGAGCTGCTAAACACTGCAGAGACAGAAGTATTCTATTCAAACCTTTCCTGAAGGTTATTTGGTTTGTCTCAACCTGGAAATACTGTCTGATGTAACTGCAGAAGTGTGGAGTGGTGGTAGATCTTGGAGATCTTCCATGCCATTATGAAATATATAAAATTAACATATTCAGATGTCATTGTATTCCTATAGTAAAAGTAAAGACTAGAAACTGCTTCTTTGCAACTCACAATTTCTTGTTCAACCATGTACCACATGAGGCAGGTCTCCAAATGGAAAAAAGGATGGTTTTCCACAAAACCTCTCGAAGTCTGTGAGACTTCTACTACTGGCTTCAAGAATGGGCTTTAAATTGTATTGAGTTATTTGAGTTCCTAATTCCTATACCTAAAGGAATATCTGCATTGCAGAATACAGTGCCATTTCTGGCTACCAAAGGTAGCAAGTGTGTCATTCAAAACCAATAAGACAGTCTGACAGCTTACCATGTGCTATTCAGGCATATTCAACTGTGGAAATAATATGCTTATTTCACAGAAAACTAGTTTCACACATTCTCTGTGTCCAATAAAAATGGAAGAGAGGATATCTAAGTAACAGTAAGATTTTTACTTACGTGACTCTAGCTTCACTCTTTTCTAATTCTTAACAATCCACAGCTCTGACAAGAGCATACTTCTGGTATGAATCTGCATTCTGGAGGTAGCTTCAAGATTTGGGTTTTGTTGGGTTTTTTTTGCTTTTTAAGCAAATAAGCACTATGTGAAAATATAAAAATCAACAGTAAAACCATTTTACTTTGAAAAGTAATACTGAACAGTTTTGGCAGACTGGAACTGTGAGAGTAACAAATTATGTCTTTGTGTGCTCAAATCAAGATATGACATTTTTCAAAAGTTTAACATTTAAGGTAGATAATTTGTTGTTGTACTTCTCAGTGCAGGAAACCAATGCCTTTTTTTTTCTTTTTAATCTTGGTCAAGCACTTGACTGGATGAGAAAAGAAGCCTGCTAAAGTAATCATGATTTACACAGGTGTTACAGGAAGTCAAATTTGACTGTTACATTCTCTTTTTCTGTATGTTAGAAACTTCCCTGAGAGATGAATTGCAGCTACACATAGGTTTAGCACCACTAGCAGAAGTTAAGTGAATTCTGGATGCTTTTTCTTCACGTATTCTTAGTGACCTTAGAGTCCAATTTCTTCTCTTTTTTGTGTGTGTGTGTGTTTCAGCACAGTGAGTTCAGTTACTCATCTCTCTTTTTTTAATCTATATATTGTGCCCACTTCTCTTTATCGAATTCCCTTGCAATCTTTAAGGCAGTGCTGTTGAGTGAAACTGATTGCATGTTACAGATAATACTGACAATTACTCCTCTGGGTGGTGCCACCAGCCCGGAACCTATAGCTTCCGAGTCCAGCTCTTCAGGAAGAATGAGGAGGACGCTGCTGGCCCCCACTGCGCCACCTGTGTGAGATGCGTAGTGTTTCTGCTGCCTGCAACAGCCACATAGCTGTTTTTTCTCTACAACAGCCCAAGCCATTGCGTATTTACCGTCCCTGTCCCACGACACTTCTGTTTTTGGCACCGGGGTCCACATCATTGCGACTGTGTCTGGTTTGAGGTACCCCGGAAGAAGTTTGCCATTCGTGCTTTTAAATTGTCCGGCTTGATAGCTGTATAACAAGGCATTTCCAAACTTCAGAAGGTCACCTACTGACGACAGAAAGCCACCACCAGCCCACTTGTACGAGTTGTCCACATACGGTGCGTTTACCAGCCGTCCCTTTTTGTTGTAAATGTAACACCTAGGATTCAAGAAAATTCACCTTGTCATTCTCAGATAGTATGCACAACTATTTTAAGCTGCCCTACCTTAAAAAAGCAAACTGAATATGTGTTAGGTTGTTCTCATGAAACTTCAGAAGTTCTTAAAATGTATTTTCTTTAAATATATTTCTTGCAGAAAAATCAACAAGAAATTCAGACAAGAAAACAAAAATGAAGGTGACTTCTTCGGTTAGAAGCTTAATTTCAATAAAAGTACTAAGCCTTCTTCTGAGGATATAGTAAGAATAAAGGCAATATACACATAAGAGATGTAACAGAAATCTACAGGTCAGCCGGCACAGGATTTTTGTTAAATCCCTGTACTAGATGTTAAGTGTTTTAAGAAAGAGGAATCCTACAACTACCCCATGATTATCAGACACCGAGCTGAAATTTCACTGAGGTGGGAGGTGACTGCTCCGAGACAGGAGTTTCCACTTAGGATTGATTTCCCCCCACTGCCCCATTACAGTTGCCATATACTACCAAAACTGAATATTCTGGAACTACTAAGAAAAGTGAGAAGCATGAAAGTCTCGCAAAACCCGTAATTAAAATACAAACTAGAAACTACCAACCAGAATTGCAGAATGAACTATCAGGAACAACACCACATGAGTGCAGGCTGAACGATGCTTGTGAAAATAGCATGTTGAATAACTATATAATCTGATGAATTTTAACCTTTGGCCTTTAGGCTGGTGACAGGGGGTAGCGGGGCAGGGCAAGCCTATTATCAAACAGTACAGAGACACACTCCACATCCAGTCCCCGCAAGTCAGTTTTTTGATCACAATAAAACAAAATATTGAAATGCTTGACTAATGCCTCCAAACGATCTAGAACATGACTTTTCAAACATTTTCATGCCCGTGAAATACAGTATAACCAAACTATTGAACAAAACACAACATGTCCATCTGTTCTAGCTTGAGGCACCAAGCTGGCTGCTTGTGGAAGCAAAACCATCTCGTTAGCATCTTAGTTTTGGTTAACAATGAGCACCCCATAAAAACTCCTAAAACAGTATCTGTCCCAATTCTTTCATCCCTACCATATTTCTGTTTATAAATGGTTTAACATATTTTTTAAAAGAACTTGACTGTCAAGCTTGATAACTGATGAGAACATCACCAGCATCCAGAATTAGAGCTGGAAGAGCCTCTGAAAAATTGCAAGCAAAATAAATACCAGCACAAAGCATCTTAGAATACAGAACAAAGCTACCCCTAAACATTACAAACTGCTTTCTATGTCTGTGCATGTACACACAGACACATTTCAAGTATACGCTTATATGTAAGTACTATAAACCTTGGATTCAACATGATCATCAACATTTTCATTGAGAGCATTTTAGAAGCCATAATTTTAAAAAGTTTGAGTGTCATTTTCACGACTTTTTCCATAACCTGCTTTTGTGATTCAGTTACAATTTTTCTGCAAAACAAATGCAAACTTCAGTCACTCAAGCCACTCCCCTCTCCATATATACCCTTATAACAGGAAATACTTCTTTCCTATTCTGTAATTTTACATGCTAATTAATCAATACTATAATCCTGACACAAAATCAATTACATGACTAACTTTGAAATAACAGAAGCCACTTCATTCAAAAGCCTGAAATAAACCTGACACATGTTTAATTCAGCTGGTTTAATAAAGATAGAAGGAGCAACAAATGTTGGGGGAAAAAAAAGCTTTGTCCTTATTTACCTTGCTCTGTTATATATCATTGCTTCATTGTCATCGAGTACAGTTGATAGCATATCCAAATCACGAAACATTTTTAGCATATAATCTGTAAATTTTTGTCCTGAAGCTCTCTCCACAATAGCGCTCAGAAGAGTAAACCCATACGTTGAATACAAGAACTGACTACCTTGAAGAAACACAATGAGAAAGGGAGGGGAAAGAAAAGATGTTAGCTCCATGATGCTTACATGGAATCTGAAGGATAACATTTAAGTAATCACATGTGCACACAAAACCATATATACAATGAATAATCAATTAAAAGACTCTCCCGTCACCCCCACATTAGTATGATGTGGATCACAAGCTTACGATGCTGGGCCCTGGGAACACACATGGGCACTTGCTACGTGCAGGCAGCTCTGAGAACAGCGACAGAGCTGGAGAACTTTCAGAGATCTGCATGCATGGCCGAGCTTTGCACCAAGATGTGAAGACTGACATTTAACACCCTTTGCACAAGATTTACCACACTGGCTCTAACAATAACGTCTATATTTGGAAAGCTGAAGCAAACAAAAAAATTACTTCTTAAAAGACGCTCACCTACTGTGACTGGTTTGTGTGCCTATACCCTAGACACAGAAAGACCAGGGTAGCACTTGCTCAAGATTTTCAAAGGTCTTGGTCACTTTTACCAGTGTTTCTAGTTCTAGTTTTCTAGCTCTAGAATATCCTGAAAAATTACATGAGCACTAACATGCATATTATTTATGATGATATAATTTATTTACAAAACAATGTTTCATTTTCTTAACTATTATCCTTGCACTAATGCTTTTTATGAAACATCTACATATCAAGCAATGCTGAACTGCCTGCAGTCAAGACAGATTCCTTACTCAAAATGGATCCTAGAACTCTCCAAGATGGTAAGTGGCTAACTTCTCCCCCTTCCTACCTCTCTGCCCTTAAATGCACATTATTTACTGTTTATCAGCAATGTATATCATTTCCCTGTCAACCTAACTCATTTAGAACTTACACCTGAAGTTCTACAAGCCCTCTCCAGAATTAACTTAAATAACTCTAACAATAAATAACCTCAACAATTCTGTGATTCTGTGGCCTTCCTGTAGAATTTTTAAGCTCCGGTTTAGCGCCTCACTAACATTTTTTGCTTTTGGTTCATACCTAGAAGGCTCAGAGCATAAACAAGGCAAGTTGGTATCTGCTCACAAAATACTTTGTAGATACAAATTTGTTACCAAACTTATAACCTGCTTTAGCATTTATAAATGCAATAACTGGTACATTTCACAGCACTTACTGCACTACTTAGAGCTCCTGGAAGAGAAGTCTTATTTCTACCTGAGGTCTCACTTTCTCTGCTTCCCTGCATTATCTGGGCCTTTTTGTATTAACTTTTAAGTCACATTTTGAACCTGCTGGATTATGGTGCAGATACACCATTAGGAGGTATCTATACGAGCATAATTCTTCAAATCAGTAGATTGGTAAATATATCTATACAAGACTGTTATCTAAAATTGAGCTGATAAAATCCCGATCAGTTCAGTCTTCAAAAGTTACCTCTGTTTTAAGACAATTACATCACTAGATGGTTTGTGTAGAACAGCCCCAATATGCCTCTGTTGAGCTTTTAATGGCGCACAAGTAGTAAAAAAAACCAAAACAAACCACATATTTTGGTTCAAATGAATAGAAACTCACCTGGTTTAAAGAATAAAGGATCATTTTTAAATATCTTCAGTGATTCAAACACACTTTCAAATTTTTCCTTCAAATAATACTCTTCTTGTTCAAATTCCTTGTCTTTCCCGCCAGGTTTTGAATTTCGGCTTTTTACCTCACCTTCATGTTCTTTCCTCAGTTTGGCAGAATCAGTCTTTTCAATCTCTTTGCCTTCTTTTTCTTTTTGTTCTTTATCCTTTGTTTGCTTCAACACTCTGTTTGCCTTTTCCTTTTCTTCCTTTACTTTTGTAATATCTTTTTCATAGTGACGAATCCCACTCAAGTGTGAAACCAACAGTCTTGTAGTAATAGTGACCTGGGTAGAAAAGGACAATATTTAAATGTGAGCTCTCTTCATTAAAAATGTGTCATGCACTAAATCACCAGAAAAGTAAAATTCAACATGACAAGGAACAAAGATATAAGACCTTATAAATATCATGTATTAAATGCAGTTAAAATACATACATATATATGTGCACACTACACACTTGATATAAAACTGAAGATCCAAATTTCCAGTGCTGCTTTATTGAGCAGCAAACAGTACAGTCTACATGACTTTTGGTGTTTTAGAGGACTAGGTCCAGATATAGGCACCTGTACACACACGGCTGTGCAACGACAGTAACAAAAATCCAAAGAAGTGTTAGCAATAAGCAGTTGCGTACCTTTTCACCCTCATAGACTTTTTCTGGAAATTCAGGGACATATATCTGCACAGGAGCATCTAAATCCAGTTTCCCCTCTTCCCACAATTTAGCAACAGCCATCATTGTAAGACACTTGCTAATACTGGCAATTCGCATGATTGTCTCCGGCTTACACACCACACGATTCTCTACATCAGCATAACCCAAACCTTTAAGAAAATAAAAACATTGTCGTAAATATTTTTGCACAGATACATGATGAATTTATTATTTGTGATGAATTAGATTTACTGGCTCCTTAAAATGTTTTTCCTCTAGATAAACTGGAACATGAAGCACTGGACTATCCCTGCTCCTGCTTCAATTAGGTTGATAACATTTTAATGTAGTAGAAACAGTTAATCAAATCGCATTGTACTGGCCAATGGCATCCCAAGTTACTGATTAAGACTACAAATCAAATCTAATGATGGAAGATTAAGCCAAAATTTACACTCCTGAGGTCAAATATTCAGTGCAGAAAAACTAAAAGAGACCAAAGTCCAGACTGTAAAATAACTGACCACCAGTCATAAATACTCCTTTCACTGTTCTGAATTAATGGCTGAAAGAGTAAAGGGTCTTATTTTATCAATACAGAAACTGAGAAAGGAAATCACGAACTGATAGCAATTCCTACGCTGTAAAGCTTTACAGAACAGCGCTGTTATACACTATGTTTCAACATCACCCAGCATGACTTCAGTTAAAAGACAGTTTAATATTCTCCATACTAGCGTTTCCCTAGGTAACCAATCCACAAATCTGGTAGCAAGAACTGGAATTAATAAAGCATTATCAAGCTCCCATGCTAGTCTTCAGTTTGAGCTAGGTCTGAAGAAACTGTGCAAGTAATGTTGCAGCATAAAAAACAATGAAATACAGGAATGACGTATTTGCAGTTTTCAGCATAAGCAAGGCTTGCAAGCAATGCATGTCTGTCTAATAACGAACTACTAAAAAAAACAACCAACCACACAACTTGCTAAAATACAATAAATAAAACTGATGACATGTCAGTCACCCAAGACCTTTTCATTTACATAGGGTAGCTACTCAAGTAGCAATCTGATTTGAGAAAGGTTGTGATTAAGTTTCTAGCACAATTTTCTTACTAGGCCACATTACAAACGGTACTAGAGGCTCTTCAACTTGTTCTTAACATGATGAAAGAGAAACCAAAGCCCCACAGTCAGCTTTATACATACACAATAGTTAATGCAACAACAGACTGTCAGAAGAAAGTTCGTAACAATCTTACCATTTTTTTTAAATTCTATACCGCATTAATGAAGTATGTTGCCTTTTAGTACTACCATTCAAACTGTGTAAAAACCCAAAAGACATTATTAAAGTGTTTCTGAAAAGAGACACAGTTTGGTGGTGGGGTTTGTCTGTTTGTTTTTTAACAAACATGAACTGTCTCCGGGACATGTTTGTACCAGAGGGCGGTACAGCTGTGTGCCTGCAGTGCAAGGACATGCAAAGACTCATCTGGCAAACTAATGGAAGGAACGTTCTTAAACGTAACTGTTGAGATGTAATAGCACAGGCAGGAAGTTAATAAGTTATCGATTCCTGGAAATTATTGACGTTTACCAAGGAAAGTATCACTTTGTTCTTCCTTGGCAACTGTTTCTGGCCACCGTCCGGAGATGGGACATCTAGTGGATAAAGCTGCAGCCTGATCGGTGTGTCTGAACTGGTCATTTTTAAGACATTCACCCCTTACCAACAGCACATACAGCTACCGCCCCAGATACCGACCTTCTGACCAGACTGCCTTTCCATCTACAGAAACTCCAACCACTATGCCCGGGACTCCCGCTTCATCCTGACAAAAAGAGACAGGAGACACGAAGAAGGCTCTTTTCAGTTAAAAGCCACCGACAGGCGAAGGCTCAACCCGCAGCAGCAGCACCGCAAACGCGGCGGGCCTCAAAACCGCTCCTGCGAGCCCCGTTCCCCTCGGGCCTGACCGGGCCCTCGCAGCGGTGCCGAAGGCCCCGGGCACGGGACCCTCCCGCGCCCTCCGCACCTTCACCCGCCGCAGCAGGTCCCGGCTCCTCTCGATGGCCGCGCCGAAGTCCCGGGGGGGCGGCAGCGGACTCGCCTTCGCCTCCCGCCCGCCCTCAGCCTCGCAGCCCGCCGCCGTGGGCGCCTTCACCCCCAGCGCCAGCCCCAGCGCCAGCCCCCAGCCCCAGGGCCGCGCCCCGGCACCGCCGCCCCTCGGCCGGGCTGCCCGGAGCCGCCCGGGGGCTGCCCGGAGCCGCAGCGCCTGTGCCAGCCCGGACATGGCGCCTGCTCGGCCCCGCCGGCCGCCTCGCCAGGCAGCCCCAGCCGCTCCCGAGCGCTCGCTCGGCCGATCTCCGAGCGCATCGAGCGAGGGCAGCCGCCGGTTTGGTTTGGTTTGTTTTAAATAAACATGAGATATTTACATTATATGAGCAGTACCAACAGACTCTATTTAAAACTAAACCGTGTAACCACAAAAATCACTTGTAGTTTCTGGAAGGACATCACCTGTTGAAACCCAGCACCTTCCCAGCAAAAACCTGCACACCCCTCAGCCCACGAGTGGGAGACTGACAGACCACCCCGTGGGAGCAATCCTGGCTGTGACTGGGCAGCAGTCGCCTGGGGAGAGCAGCCCTTTCCCTCCCGGACACGTTTGTACCAGACCGCCGTACAGCTGTGTGCCTGGAGTGCCACGGCGTTCAAAGACCGATCCGGCAAACTAATGGAAGGAGGGTTCTTAAACGTAACTGTTGAGATGTGATAGCCCAGGAGGGCCCGGCACAGACAGGCAGGGCTGGGCAGTCCGCACATTTCGGTGTTTTTTAATCACTCTTGTGGCTCTTGTTCTGGGTTTCAGACTGCCCGGTCCCACAGGGCACAGGGGAGCGCGGGACGGACCCCTGTCCGTGGATGAGCCACTGTGGGCCACGATGAGCAGAACATTCCAGAGGTGATACCAGAAGCACTAGAGCCCTTGGCACACGACAGCATCCAAACACTTGAGAAATGTTCATAGTAGCCTCTTTTAAACTTATTTTTGTTTATTTTTTTTAACTTTCTTTTCTAAGCCAGTCCTGTCAAGGGAATGCCTTAGACTGGACTGCTGTAAGGACCTCAAGCTCCGCAAATCACACGTAGGTTGATGGGAACGTGTCATTACAAAGCTCCTGGTGTGGAAAGCCCACGGTGTCCCGTTTGATGGATCACGTAGGGCTTTGCCATTTTTCTCGTGGAGACTATCTGGGGTATTTAGACAATGACTTAAAATAGAATGCATACATGTTGAAGGATTCTTGAACAACAGCTCCGTAACACTCCATAAATATATATATGTTGACAGAGAATACAACAGCTTAAGAAATTAAAAAAAAAAAATCCATACTTGCTAGCCAAAGTGGGGAGCGTGTCCTTTCAGAACTCCACATATGCTCTGCTAGGAGAAGCTTGCGAGATGCTGACCTAGGGAGTTCAATCGTATTCCTGCCCAACGAGCTCAAAGCTGCAGGGTCTGGCAGAAGTCAGGCCTAACAGCTTTCATGCATGAAGCCAAATGCAGACCAGATGCTACAGTTTTCACTGCAGGCACTTATTTCTCATTAATATTTTCTCAATAAAACTCCACTGCTTATCACAGTACAACTTCATACCCAGCTGGTACAAGATGCTGTATTTACTTTCTCATAACTCATTTTCACTGTGTTAAACTGTCTCTCTGGAAGAATTTTGCAGCAGGATTCTCTGCATTCTTACATTAACCTGCTCAGCAGGAACTCTGGCATCACACTTTTGAATGGGCCTAAGCCAGAAATGGCTCTTGCCGTTTCTCTCTGATTGGCTTAATGAAGAGCTTTGTGATAAATCCAGTAGCACAACACGTCCCACTGTTATCTGTTGTATCTTCCTCTGAGCTGCTGTTTCTGTTAACTTTGAGTTAAGAATATCAGGTTTACAAAGTTTTGAGAATTTTCTTCTTCCCACCAATAGCAAATGAGGACAGCAAGCACCGGCCTAATCCAATTCTATTCGAAATTTAACAACAACAGAAAACCAATGTTTTTCTTCTATCCTTATCCACCAGTCATTTAGACATGTAGGCTCAGCTGTAATCCATCTTCCTTATGTAACACAGCCAGAAAACTCCATCTGGAGACCCCCTGGAAAAACTCCACGTGGTTTAGCACTCAACCAGCTGACTTACCCTCTGCTCTGCCTCCTTGCCAAGTTGCGCTTACCAGATTTGAAAAGCCCGTGTGAAGAGATTTGCCTTATTGGGATGATAAAGAGTGTCGTGACACGACGTGTCTCTCGGCAAAGCCAGGCTGTGCTTGCTCAACGTGGGCCAGCTTTAGGGTCTCGTCATCTAGAATCCTTTAAGGCTTTATAGTCTATGAGTAAGACAAATGTTAGAGCCTCGATAACATGAGACCTTAAAACAAAGTCCTTATGCATCTTCCCAGTCATCTTGTGTTTGCACACCGCTGCACGCACTGGCTTTTTCTTAATTCTGTTACCGTGTGAGCTGGAGAACAACAAGGTGGGCAGTGGCTTTCATGCTGTTCTGCACCATCAAAAGGTGTAACATGCTCGTTCTGCTGGTGCTGGTCAATAGTATGTGAAAACATCAGGTATTTGCAAATTGTGAGGGTTCATCAGTATTTCCTAAAACATGACTCTTTAAAAAAAAATAAATCTACAGGCATTTCGAAAACAACTGAATCACTTCTGTCCGTCCCTCTCCGTTTCTGCAAGTGCTTTTGTGGATCCAGCAATATTTAACAGTTGTTATTACGGCTGCTCCTGCTTGTAGGTCTGGACTTTGATCTCAGGATTTTTGCTATGATGATCTCGTTTGCTTTTCTACCTCACTGACGTGGCGAAATTCTACTGTGACATGCCTCTAAATTTAACATTTCCATTGAAACCGAAAAGATGGGTAATGTTTTTAACAAACAACATCTAAGGTTTGAATGACACGAAGCAAGCGATACCTGTTAGTATTCCCTTGATAAAGGGATGGCCAGTTCTGAAACCATGAGCCCAGCTCTGCGCTTTTATCATATTAAATACCATTTATAACAGCCACAGACCCAAACTGAAGCTCGCAGGCTGAGTTTGTAGGAAGGGGCTTTTAAAAATTTAGGAAGTAGCAGTGTAACAAAACTCCTTTGTTTTCTTTGTTTGGATTTATTCTGAAACAAACAAATGTTCCATTAATCCAATGGATTCCAATTATTCCATCTGATTCCAATAGTTAAAGGTTATAACTTTAATAAAGACTTCTGCACCTAAAAATGTTGAATCTAATGGAAAGCAATTAACAGACAAAAGCTAAAATAGTCAAAAAGGACAGTAATTTGTATTTGTGCTAGATAAAATGAAAAAAAATAGGAAAGCAGCAATTAAAAATATTATCTATGTATACATATCTATAAGGGAAAGTGATATGGGTGAAAAATGCAAAGACTAAAGGGATAATGATTCCCTTGATCACACCTGATGTTTCTACTATCGATTTAGGAAAGGCTTAAAATAAGCAGAACAAAACAAAACCCAACAAATTCTTTCTGAATTTCGAAAGAGACAAATAAAAGGAACGTTAGATGTAGAGAGAAATCAAGCTCTGCTTTCTCTCTGTCTTTTCAGGAGCAATTTCACTTACTTGAGAAGCAGGAGACGGAATTGTTGTTCCCCTGTGGCTTGCAGCGTTCGTGCAGTAGATGGCAGTACCAAACCCGCCGGTGTTGAGGCTGGTGGCAAAGCGCGGCTTCCACTGCAGGGGCATCTCTGGGCGGTCACGGTCCTACTGAACTGAGTTGTTACCACAGGTTCCTCACCCACGTACAATTTTCGTTTGGTCTTGGTCAGCATATCAGTTATCAAGAGTATTATCATTTGCTTATCAAATAAGGTAACGGCTGCACGATTACAGTGTATGCACCATTTCAGTGACAGTGCTAATCTCACTAGTGTGCACCAGTAACAGTCTGGGCCAGGATCCAGCCAAAAACCAGACACCCCTTCCCCAAAAGGTACATACATAGGTGCATACTCACAGCTTTAAGATTAAAATCTTCCCTGATTATTTTTTACCTAAACTAAGGTCACGGATGGATTCTCCAACAATGTAGCTGAGAAACACTGATCTGGAACAAATCTTTAAACATGTAAAATGCCTGGATTAGAAGAAAGAGTAGCATTAAAACCAGTGGGTCTTTAGGCACTGAGACCAACATGTTCATCATCAGCTCTGCTGAGACTATAATTCAGGTATTTGTTAATCTTAAGTTCTCAAGGAGTTTAGTTAAACATGATGTACTTTTTCTACCCCACACAAGAACACTGATCGTGTTGTGGTCCCAGCAGCAGCATGGTCATGCCGTGGCCATGTCCCCATCACAAACTAACCTACAGGGCAGCCATGCCACCCCTTGGGCTCAGCTGGGACCTTTGTGCAGCACCACAGGTTGGTGAATTTATTCCCCCTCCCCCCTCAACACACATGCCATAAAAGGAACATAACTCACCTTTATTTACTCTATTTTTCTATGTACTCAGAATGTGTCACCTGGGGATTGCTTACTTTCAATAAAATAGAATATGAAAGTGTTTTATAGTGCCACATTGTTACTGCCTTAGTTTTACAAGTTGCATGCCGTCTGACACAGTTCCTAGAAACAACAGGATGGGAGGTCGGGAGATATTTCACATGCCAGGGAAAGGAGTGCTGAAACTACCATGCTGCACTTACACACCAGCCAAAGGGTACACAATATTTCTTTTGCTTCTTTGCAAAATCATTAGTTTTGAAACTGCAGTTTCTCAGTGGTGATTTTCTCACACTCTTAATTCAGGGCCTACTTTAAACCCCTTGAGACTCAGAGGAAAAATAGTTTTCACCAGCTGAAAGTAAGTAATGAAGGAACATTTGCGAAATACATCAGTGTAAAAGAAAGAAAACTACCACCTCCCCCCTCCATAAAAAAAATCATAGTGAATTATTTCCTGTTTTTCCTGAAGTTATTCTCCAGGCAACAGTCGGTTCTCATAGAAAACTGAGCACAGAGAGGACCGAACAATTTTGTCCCTGAGAACGGCTTCCCATTTATCCTTAGATTTCAGTTGCTGTGCATAAGCTTTTTACCCTCTCCAGCTTTTCTCCCCACTCAGTGGGTAGAGGTACAAGACAGATGCCTTGAATAACCACTATTTGCACAACGCAACAGGTACCAGACAGCATCAGTGCCTTTTGCTTTTCCAAGTACCTATTTCCAGACTAAAGTATGTTGCTTCAAAATCGAAGTAACAAAACTTTCTGGTTTGTTGCTACAAAACAAAGGTGTAAACCACCTAAAACTTTACACATATGAACCATAAGGTGTCATTCTGAAGCTGGTGTGCCCAACGCTGCAAGTATGAGGTGCGGGCACTCCAGGACAGCTTTCCGGTGTGCTCTAGAAAGGGGTCCTCACAACTGGGTCATAACCACCTCTCTTCCCACGCTTTCTCCCCAAAATGCAAAGCTCAATGAAATGAACAAGTCCCAGACAACTACACGTCAAGAAACGCAGCAGTGAGAGCTCTGCAGCCGCGTTCAGGCCCCAAGTGCCGCCTTCACGGCAGGTGCCTGCAAGTCAGGGAGAAAAACAACAGGTGCGTTTGCTCTGATAGATACAGCAACAGAAGGAAAAACGCGTTTCCAGATTTTATATGTGAATCTTCAGGCTTTCCCTGCATGAAAAATATGGTCCTGATTTGCATTTACTGTCTCTATCTGCTCTTCTAGATAGAAGACTCCAGATCCTCCTCAGTATCTACTCCTCTAGCAATTTTTCCAAACCATTCAACACTATTTGAAGCTTCAGCACGTGATTTACTGATAACTGTTGTCACAAGAATATGCTTCCCTGCGCTTCACACCAGGTACTCCTCCAGCTGTATGTGTGTGCTGGTTGCCAGCCCATTTTGCACACGTTCGCTGCTGTGACCATCCATTCTAGTGTGGTCTCACCCACCTGTGCTGCAATTACACCTTCATTTCCCTCTGCGGACATGTTCTGTGCCACTAAAAACGCTCTTTATGAGAACTGAGCACAGATAGCTTGAGAAATGGCACAGGCTAGTGAAAAACAGGAAACGGCCTCTTATCAAATTAGTAACATCTCGGATGTTTGGGTGGAGGCATTTGGCACTGGGCTTGCGTATTCTTATGGGAGCGAGTCCATGCACACTACAGACTCCATTCCTTTGCTTCGCATTATTGTTCCCAAGTTGGGGCAAGTTTCAGAAGAGCCTCTCTAAAGATGTGTAAGTGCACAATGACTATATGCTACACAGATCACTAAGAAGGGATTTTAGCTCTATCCCCTTTCCATACATTTACACAGATTTGTGCTGCAACAGAATAATCGCAAAAACTAAACTAGGTAGTTCTTTTTTACCTTTGCATGCAGATCTATGGGAAATGACTTAGAAAATTTGAAAAACTTCACTAGTGAGGGAAGACAGCGGCCTGGGATGACTGACTCCTGCACTAAGCGTGGGACAGTTTGCCCCTACTGCCCCATGGAATAACCCATCAGCTGCATGAGTTGGAAATACTATCATTTATTCCTTTGTCCTTGAACCAGATCAAAAGCATTTCCACGTTTTAGATGCTATATCCACTTTCTGTTCTCTAGCAGCGTGTGTCAGGTACACATACACACACTTAACTTCCAGTCATACTTTAGCGTGATTACCATTACTCAATAGACCAGTTTTACTAGCTGCATACTCGCCTTCATGTCTGCCACCCAGCATGGATTCTTTTCATCGCTTCCTCTCCAATAAAAATGTTCTCTGACAAAGGCAAGCAAGATCCTGATGCATGCATCAGAAGAGAATCAGGTGTAGGGATGCTGGAGGGGAAGCTGTGCTCTACTTCATGGACAATGACATTTTTTCCAAGTGGTGTAATGAAAACTAACAAGTTCCTACTTGACTCGGTGTCTGTCAAATTTAAACAACAGGTGTGATAAAAAGTATTTCTCATACGGACAGCTGGTGTTCTTGTAAATTCTCAAACAGCAAAATAAAATAGAAACTAAGAGAAATCCCCACATTGTCTATGAAATACATCTATAATGAAACAAAGTGACATACTTAGTTTTACTGTATACACTGCGGTAGAGCAAGCAATTTCTTCATTACTGCTTCAAAGGCAACACAGACATGGGGAAAAGAGGAACTGGGAAAATAGACTTCAGAGCGTTCTGGTTTTACTGCAATTTACACAGGGATTCTGCAATCTCCCACCTTTAATATAGTTTGCAGGTGTCCTACTCAGACCAAAAGGAACCACTCAGCTCCTCTGAACATCAGTCTCTTTCTTTAGAAACTGAAATACAGCATCGCAATCTTCACTGGGGACAGCTGTTTGTTTTTTGAACCTATGCACCAAATGTCACAGCAGCGAAAGACCCAGCAGGTTTGAAGCGAGAGAGAACTTCTCATTGTGCAATGACTCTATAAAGCTTGATTCTACCACACTGAGGCTTTGCTCTAATGGAACTGTTTGTTTGCCTAAGGCTCAGCCAAACAGGCAGGCCTTAGCTGGATATACTCTATATATGTGTATGCCAAAAGTTGTATAAGCACGTGTGATTTGCTAAAATGATCTCCTTTAAAGGAACTTAGCTAAAATGTCACAAACCTCTATACAATCTGCACTCAATTTAAACTTGGATTCTATTGATTTTCTTTAATTAAATCCAAACTGTTAATGGCAAGTGATTCACAAAAATAATGGGCCCAGAGTAAACCCTTCCTATCAGTCCTTTATCTAGCTGTAGTGTTCCTAATGCTAGCAGCACGTACACTGATGGGGAAGCGCAGGGAGGAGTCAATAACTTAATTGCTCAAAATGGCAATAATCTCTGCCTCTCCTCTACACAGACATATAGGCCTGTGTGCTTTTAATTTCAATTTACAACAGTAAGTCTCAGTCCAGAGCACCTCCCATGAATTAACAACCCGTCTGAGTCCCCTGGGCTGCCTCTTGTAGCCACAATCCTTCCCACCCAGTTGTTAATCTCCAGGAAATGCCTTGCACTCAGATACGGCTGCATGGGATGTAATAAAAGCACACACACATTTGCTACGTGATTGCCAACTGCCGAAAAGCAGCAAAAAACGGTGATTTTTTTTGTTTAAGTATCATGATTTCCTGGTTAAGGCAATTCATAATAGTTTTAGCATAGAGGAATTTAATGCAGGTTCTGCTGGTGTGGTGAGAACCAGCGAGAGAAAGGATTTTTATTGATTTGTATAGGAAAAGCCCCTGCATACTGTACTTTAAACCGAGATAAGGGGTGACAAAGAATTTGCTGCTACCTGCACTTTGCCATCACTCGACTCTGTGGCAGAGGAATGAGGGGGCCGCAGAAACACGAGCAGAGGCTACAGGAGCAGGACAAGGCAGAACTGCACCCTCACATTTAGAGGGGGAGGATTCGTTCTTGTGTAGATCACTGTCCTACTGCCTGTACACTCCTGATTGGCATTTAGCCCCCGTGTACAATTCAATCTTATTGTTTCCCTTCCAATTGCTTTCCTGCCTAGTTCATCTTCTCGATACCTTTTTTTTTTCTGGATAGCCTGCACAAATTACATCATCCCGTCAGCCTATTTTATAGTCTACATGTGTACAATAAACAAATAAGGAAGTAGTACAGCGATCCAGATTAAGTGGAGAAAGTCTGGCAGGCTCCTCCTTGCTGGCTACAGAAAATCATAATCCAGGAAAGATTTTGAAGCATTTTCCCAGGCTATTTCTCCAACTAGTATTCCTGTCAAGAGAAACATGCAAACTACTGGTGGACCTGCAAATAAGTCCTCTCTTTTTAAACTGGAAACTCACTCAGATCTCCATCTTAATATCAATAGCAGTGTGTCCTAAGCAAGTTAAAGCAACTTACCAGAGCTTTGCAGTTTCACCTGTCTGATGACTCTTTCACAAACTCTCCTGCAGACACCAGAGGTGCCCCGTTCTCCTCAGTGGCACAGACAACCGTCAGCACCAGGCGTGAGGCCTCTGCGGGTTTTATCCAAAGAAACACTGTTTGCCACGAGCTTTGGCTGAGACAGATCACACGGACACTTCCTTGGCATTTGTTTGAATCTCAGGGCAAAAAATGGAAAAAGCATCAGTGAAAGGAATAAACCTGAGAAGCAGATCATGGTGAGGCTCTGGAACAGAAGGCATTCAAATACCTTGCAGGATCATGGCCCCAAACATATTCCATATATGCTTACTGTCCACAAAGGAGAGCAATGTTCCCACCACACACCAGGACGTTACGACATGTGGTACTGTCAGCCGCAGCAAGGTCTGCAGGACCTTCTATTTTTGGCGTTGGCTCTATTTTTTTAAATTAAAAAGATGCTGTTTAATCTTTATCCAGCCATTCCTCAAAGCAGCAAAGAGATTGGAAGAAACCAGTGCTAAGGTACCCTTAAAGGTCATAATATTCAAATCCAAAATATTACATAATGTCCTTTCATTTCAGTACATTTTAAGTCAAGAAATAAAAAATGGGAAGGCATGGGGGTTTTATGTGTCTGTAAGATTCTATCTCCTTCTATTGCCCATTCTTTCTGATCTCATATAAATTAACTAACTGGGATATCTAGATTGCTCACTAAGCTGCTCTCATTGTGAGGGGTATCCTGCATTTATGCAATTCTCAGCCAGAGCTTATGAGTTGGCAAAGCTATGACTGACAGAAAACTAGACAGGTTTGCAACTGAGGCCAAGAAGATTACGCAAACTTTTACAGATTTTCCATAGCTTGGAAAGAATTACAACACACGCTGAAGAAATTAAATTACACAGCTTCTCTCTGTTAAATAAAGGGAACTATTCCTGTGTGCATTATCAAAAAAAAACCCTCCAAAAAGCATTATCTGTATTTTCTCTACCGCTTTGACCTTTTTTGCTGCAATTCCCACTTAATCTTTCACTGATGCTCCTGTTCTAATAATTAAAAGCTCAGCAATTAAAACAAACAAAAAAACACATGAAAATGACCACCTGAGGAAAATTACTCTATTTTCCCAAATGCTGAGCCATGTAAAAAGTATTTCCTGCCCTCCTGGTTTTTAAATGTTTTAGTTGGCTAATCAGTTCTTCTTTTGTGCCACTGACAGACACCACAGCAGTCACAGCCCAGTGTAGCAGCTGTTTGCTGTAACAGGCCCTGCATGTTACTAGACATCAGAGAAGTCCCATGAGGGAGCAAGAGACAACACAAATGTCTCAGTATCCGGAAAAAAATTGCTTGCAAGTTTACAACCAACCAGGGGACATGGATCTCCAAGAAGGGACGTTTTGCCAGTTCTGGTGCTCTTGGAACTACTCATTTAATTGAGGACAACTTGCAAAACCACCAAGACAATTACATAGCATGGCTGCACAATAATGATATATTTCAAACTGCTAAATGTGTTTTTGCATTGAAGAATAGGGTGAGTAGCTCTCCAAACCAAGACACGCATCTTGGGGAATTCTGAATGATACAGGGTTCTATAATTTAACAGATTTTGAAAGCTAACATTTTGGGCAAAGTAGCTGCAAGAAGGAGAAATCCACATTTGTTTGGAATGGGGTTAAATCAGAGCCCAATTTATTTATTTTTATACGCCAATGCTTTCTAGCTTCACTAAATATTGTTTGATTAGGTATGCAAAGGAACCATAATGGGTAGTGGCTTATGATACACAGTACAGACAGATTTTCCTGCTTCAGAAAATGCATCATATGTCCTTTTATGTGTCTTGCTAGTCAGCAAAAAAAGCCACTTGGTGTGACTCACCACCATGTTCGCTGCTCCTTTCAGCTCTCCTTGGAACTGGAAAGCTCCTATTTACCCGTTATGAAGCTTTTTGGCTTCATCTGCAACAGCGCACTGCAGGGAAGTCTATTCTACAAACAGGTTTTTTTCAAATTAATTCTTATCGCTGTACTTGCACATGCTTGCCCTATTAATGGTGACACAATCTCATTAGGAGACACTACACCACAGCCTCCTCCTGACCTTACACGCAGTAAGGGGCGAATTCAGATTCCCCAAACCACAAAGCAGTTTGTGGTCTCCTGGAAAGCAAACCACGTCGAGTAGCAAACAAAGGCTCTGACCTTGCTAAGACACACTGTTTAGAATCCAGGCACAGACCAGGGGACCACAAAGGCAACCCAGAGGAGCAGGCAGCACACTCGGCTCTGGAAACGGCCAAGTGCCAGGAACTTACCTCTGCACAGCTGTTATTTGGAGCGCTGGACTGTCGGCCTCCAGTACAAGCTTAAGGAATTAGGAGCCTTGTAACATATATTTCACTTCTCAAAAGACACTTAAAGGGAAACATGAAGACAGGGATCTCATCCTTTCCATTGAGAATGACCTGGCAGCAGCCAGCGAATCATGCAACAGCTTGTAATGTTAACAAGTTCTCCCCTTTAAAACACAATAAAAAAAAGCCAGAGACTCACACCTGTACATCTTCACTCTCCAACTCCCATTTAGCCTGAAATTATGTATTACTTTACCCTTTCAGCACTACACCAGCTGCTGAGGAAGTCACTTGTTTTCAGTGGCTTGCTAGGGAACCACTAGTGGAGATTGTTTGCTGATCTGGAAGGTTATCTATACCTGTCTCTTTGCGAGCTCCTTGCTGCTAGAAGGATGGACAGCATCAGCTTCCAGCCATATACTACAGAAAAAGAAGGAGTAAGAATTATTTCTGAAGTTGCTCATTGACAGACCTTATAATTAAAATAAAGATACCTACACATGTAGAAATTAGCAACCAGTAGTTAAAAGTCAGGTGAAAGGCTCTCTCATGAACCTGACACATCATTTTGGAAGTTTTATCACTGTATTGAAGTAAATTGACACATATTAACAAGATATACAATACATAGTAGTGTTTGCAAGAGCTTGGCATTTAGGGCTCATTTCCTACAGAAGTCTACGAGAGTTCTGCAATGATCTTACTGCAAACAGTTTTGGTCAAAAATGAATAATTTTGGAAGGGGACAGCTGCATTCTGCACCCATCTGGGAATACAAGTGAATAACGAGGACAGACTCCTGCAGTGTGGCCCTCAAAGGGCCACTCTTAGCAGCTGCAGACCCACATCAGTCCAAACCACTGCATTTCACTGCATGTTTATTAGCCCAACAGCACAGAAGAGACCGAAAGTCAATGTGTTAACAGCGAATCCCAATGAGAGACAGTGCAGACGTGCGTATTTTACACAGCAATACACAGAAAGCTGATGTGATGAAAAACAAATCACAAGAGAACAAAATTTAAAAAATGTCCTAAAATGTGCATTTTATTCCATATCATTATACAATGTTTACATACAGGTATACTTTTAAAACTGCTCAAAGAAAGTGTGAAAAAAGTGAGGCGAATATCAGTCTATAAATTCCTCCCCCTCCCCAAAATCCACACAAATAAAATACATTTTAAAACAATCTCTTCCAATTTTATGTTTTCTCCTGAATTTATTGAATCTTTCATTTCAACATGAAAAATACAACCGAATGAATACTCAAGGTGAAATGCTGACCTACACTTCAGTGTTGAGTTGCAAGAACACAATTTAAACCCTTCAGAAGCCTTCGCTTTTCTCTGTTGCTTACACACCTTCATTTTGTTGAAACAGAAGGCACAGAATATCCAAACCCTCACAGATCAATAAAATCCTGATAAAAATAAATTACCGTGCTGGACAACTCCTGACTTGTCTGATATCAAAACATAAGCCTTCAGAAGCTTTTGTTCAAAATAGCACCATTTCCACCTGATCTCTCTTGAATGTGAATCATTCCTCTTGTTAAAAATGGTAGTTGGCACTTGAGGTGGGACGCTTTCTGCCACAGCCAGGATTCTTCAAAAGACTAAGCACACTGAATTGCTGAACTCTCTACAAAGTGTAGGTAACATTTTTTTTGTTGGGAAATGGCACATTTAAACCATAATGTAATGTAGCTTAACCCGCATATGGCTTGCCCATTTCGGTGTTTCCCTGACCCCCGCCTGATAATTTAGCAGATGTTCCTGTGACTGTGGTGAAACTAAAATAAAGACGTACTTATGGGGTTTCACGGCAAGCAGGTGTAAAAATAATAAAACAAATAATGTGGTTGCTGCTAAGAAGATTTTCACATGTTGTTTAACTCCAGTAAAGTTTGATCCAGCATCTGATGCATACTAAGGTTTTCTTCTTTGGCATGCGCCACTTTCTCTGTTGTGGGATTAGAAAATTAAAACATGAATAGCAGTTCTTTGGAGGCCCGGATTCGCACAACACGAAGGCATGCAATCATCATTTCTATCGCAGGGTTTAGAAAGTTAAATGTGCATGCTCATAAATACCAATGTCCCCAGACAACACAACCGGAGAGAATTTCAATTTAATAAAACAAATGGCAAGTAATGCAAGTTTAGAACTGTTTACAGCTGCATTTATTAAGAAAATGCGCTGCCAACAGAGATGTAATTCTTGCATGTTCTGGAAGCTCTTTGCTTATAGAATGTGGGATGGTGAATGGCTTTTTTTTTCTTTTTTAAAGTAGGACAATCAAGAAAATAATTAAGTGGTTTGCAGATCCATATTTTAAGTTTCACGTAACTCAGAACTTGCAAAGAACAAAGAAATTAAAACTAATCTCTTCTTTAGTGAAGTGACCTTTAAGAAATTTATTTCTTCTAGAAAATAAATAAATCAAAGTTAGTAGCTTTATGTTGCATGCACACTTTTGTAGGTCATTTAACCCACTTATTTGATACAATACATGAGCACAATGTTCTAGAGCAGCATCCTACCAGAATCATCCAGTAATAGCAACTTCAAAGCAAGCATACCTTTAAACTGACCGGATATTTTCAGATGGAGCTCTCGTTCCTAGGGTTTTGTTTGTTTGGTTGGTTTTAAATTTACTTTAACTTAAATACAAGCCAAATTCACAGTAATGCAAAATTATTGCATTTAAGTCTCCAGATAACAAACCAGCTCTAAGTATCCGTTATGTTGGGTTTGAAATATGAAAATATGAATCCTGGTGAACATTTTTCTCTTGTCCATGTTCTAGCAAAAATCTCGGGGCCAATTCACAAAGTCAGGTGAATTGAGCATCTCGCTACAAGGCAGGCTGTTAACTGTTCGGATACTGTCAGCCAAATGCTGCAGCTGTTTACTGACGTGGAAAGGAGCTACTGCACAGCCAAAGGGCTTACTGCTCCTCCAAAGGAGCTGTGCGTACAGAAAACAAAAAGCCTCATCCAGAAGAAGCATTTTCATATTTTTCCAACAGAAACTGAGAATTTCATCCATTAATTTACCACAGAATCAACAGCCTGAAAAAAAATCAATTTCTAGGTTTCTTGCTTATTTCTACATTCACCGATTCATTCTTAAAGAAATTTGGAAGAAGCAGTTTTTAAACAAGTTAACAACATAGTCACACTAAAGTTTAATCCTCATTCAATGCCAGCTTTAGTTCATTAGTTAGGCGACTGTTTTGCTCAAGTTGCTGGTAGAGTTGGTCTGTACAGGCAGCAAGCAGGTTAGAAGGGAAAAAAAGAGGTAGAATGAAGACAGATTAGACAGAGAAAACAGTTAAGTAAGAGTTAATAAAGAAACTGGTCACACCACAGACAGTTCAGTAACACACAGAGAAATGTTTTACCTTTGTTTCTAGAACTCTAGTAATCAAACAGCTACTCCGAGGAACAGCTATTATAACCTATGAAGAACTGGCTAAGAGTCCTGTTGCAGGAACAGCTGGGAGACAGGTAAGTGGAAGCAGATGGAAGAACTGCAGCAATATTCCCAGAAGAATCAAGTCCTACTTTAATTTTTACGTATAGCGTGTGGAGGATTTGTTTTATGAGTGCCATTTTTCTTTGTAAACTATTTCAGATGTGGTGAGGGAGGGAAAGCAACTGCATCACAACCAGGGTAAGTAAGGGCAGGAGATGCTGGGAGCCAGACAGCACTAGGTCTGACTCAGCATATACTCCTTTCCTGGGGAATCTCACAGCTGAAATTGTATTTTTGGTAGAGAAACATATTTCTGTTACTGGTACCAACATACTTTGAGACCTTTAAATTTTCCAGTTGTACTTTGTAAGAAAACTAAACCAAACATTCAGTGAAAATGAAACAGAAGCATGAAAACCTGTGTTGCTCAAACACAGCAAACACACAGTTCACGGTCAAAATGAACACCCACAGCCATGTTGTAACAGCGCATTTAGTTAAAGTTGTTCTGCAAAGTGAAAGAACCTTCCGCGATGGGTTTTGACTCGCTTGTTTTCTCACATTGTCCATATTCTTCTAAATAGGCTAGTTCAAACTGCACTCCTGACCTCTTGATCCCAGACTGTTCCCCTACAGGAAATGACTGTTTCTCATCCTTTTCCACAAGCTTCCTAAACAGAAACCCTGCTCCCCTGCGGGCTCTGGACACGGCAGCGGCCAAGCCGTGCAGCGAGTGGCCCTGCAGAACAGCTTGTGTGGTGGGTGCAACTCCTCAGAGCGTCCCCGCAGCCCAGGATCCAGCAGCCAGCTCAGTTAAACTGAGCTCTGATCCCGGATCAGTGACAACTGGGTCTTCTCTCTTTCATCAGGATAATGTCACATATACACGGAAAAAAAATTGAACCCTCAAAGCAGCTAAAATTTCACTACATTTGGCGAAGTGCATTTAGTTGTTATTCACACACGACAACAATTTTAACTAAGAACTTGATGCTTGCCTTCGTCACAGAAAACTCCTCTCTTTAATTGAGGCAGAGATTGACAGTATTTCTCAACATCCAAAATGAGACTAAATACCCCAGGTAAAGCACAGAAAGCATTTACGGAATGTCCAGTCAGCCCTTGATTACCCTCAGGCAACCTGTCAAGTTGTGATTTACCACAGAGGTAGAGCCAAGGGCTGGCTCTGTACGCAGCCACCTTAGGCCAAGCTGCAAGTTCGGGCTCTGGTGCAGGCCCAGTGAGGCTCAGCCTGAGCCCAGCAGAGCCCAGGCATGTGAGACACAAGAGCCAGCCACTCCTGCCAACCAGCCCCACAGACACCACCAGCCACACACAGACCTTGTGGCATGTACAACATAACATAAATGAGAGCTGACCCCATTCCCCATAACCTGCATTTGTGAAGTTAACCATGTAACTTCAGCCCTTTTACGAATGCTCATCCCATTATGTTTGGTTAGCCTTCATCCTAAACACTTTACTTTTCAGTTGCAATACACACAGTGTATAAATGTACTTGCTGTAGCTCAACTGATGAGTACTTAAGTTAATGAACTTTACTATCTGTGTCACCTGTGACTGCAGATACACATCCTGTACTTTACCTTCTCCCCACAGTCAATAACATTAGCATATGTGTCATGGGATAAAGAACCGGGATCAGACGAAGCTACCTGAGAACGGCAGGGGGAAAATGATGCATCCATTTGCAAACTTGATTTGGAAAACAGGTTTTGGGGTGGGGGCTGTATCTAGGCCAGACTGCACTACTGAAGTTCACAAAGAAGCTTATTCTACAAGCTAACAACTAAAACAGCTATGCCACGATGAGTTGGTTTAGCTGTTGTGACTTAGGAACTTCAGTAATACATACAGTGCTAGGCACAATCAGAAATCAATCCGGTTTAAACGGATTCACTTCAATGTGAACTGCGAAACAACTTATTTCATTGTGAAGAAAATGAAGTTAAAACAATGCAATAAACTCTCTAGTTGCAAGTAACACTTCAAAAAAGCAAGATGTCAGTATTTAATGTTTCGTCCTTAATCAGGCACTGCCAAATCAGCCGAAAACCAATATTTAAGCTTTCAAACCTGAAATCTGTATATTCCACTTTGCAGCAGAATAATTTCATTACTAGTGCAATGATGAGTTTTCCCGCTCCAATTCTGAAACATTTGTCATGAGTCTGCAATTCAAACTCACAAGTCTGAAAGCCAAGCCCAAGAGTGGAAAGCTACTGAAATCTCCTTGCTGAGCTTCTGAGCATGTCACTCAGGAGAAGCACATCGGAAAACAAAACAAAAACCACCACACTACAAGAAGAAAGAATTAGCAAGCAACGTCTGTGCTGAGTAATCGAGGTGTGAAAGAGGGGAACACTTTCTTTGCAAGACATTTAAAGGACTACTTTTGGGTGAAAAAAGAATTTTAAGTTTTTTATATTGCCCCTTTAAATCTGTCTCAAATATTTAAGTTAACGAACAAACATTTATAGAAAGACAGGAAGTCTTCAGCATCAAGCTATGAGAAAATTTCAGACTTTAAAGTGAAAAATTTGGCATCAAGGACTTAGCTGCTCTCTCAGCAATGCTCCCACGACCAAGTGACCCCGAGGAAGTAATGTCCTTGCAGATTTTGGCCTAACAATAACAGCTGAAAAAATTCCCCATTACATCTATTTGTCACTTTATCTGCAACAGATGTTGAGAAAGATTAAGATCACAACTGGTCAGTTTTGACCCCAAAATATGAAGAGTAGTATTCCCATCCCACAGACCCCGCTGTCACTGGCTTTGCGTTGTCAACACTCAGGTAGAAGTCTTGGCAAAAATAAAAGGAAAAAAAAAAGGAAACACCAAAAAATTTAAATCCCTAATGGCAAAAAAAGCAACTTTTATTAATAACTGAAAGTTATTTAAATAAATAATAGGCAAGGGAATAGCAAAAGGCATACAGCTGGGATGTTTATTTTACATTGAGAGATGTAGAGTTTCTGTACAGCAGAGCACAAAGAGAGCATGTTCTGAGACAGGTGCTAGAGGAATAGTCAAGTAAGCTAGAAGACAGGACAAATAACCCATGAAACATCCAAAGCTTGGAAAGATGTTTTATCCAACCCGATGAAGATGTCTTTGGAGAAGTGAAGCAAAGAAAATTATCTGCATGGAAAGAAAAAGTGATATAAGGTAGGAAATAAAAAAGGTGCAGTAAAGGCTTCCAAAAGAGCAGCAACAGCACAGCAGAGTCCAGCATGCCAAGATAGCTACTAGAAAAACACACCATGCTGGGACTGGAATGCTACAGTAACGTCCTCATGTACCAGTAGAATACATTTTAAAGCCTGTTTTCCATTTAGAAATATCCCAAATTGAAGGAATACTGTAATCTCTGTACATAGAGGAAGAAAAAAGAAATCCACCTGCTTGATCAGCTACTGAGCAAACGCATATGTTGGGGCAGGGGAATTAAAAACAGAACAAAACCAAAGCACACAAAGCAGACAACATTAGACCCTTTACTAAAAAGTTGGGAGAGGGAAGTAATGAACAGATATAGAGATGCAAGGCAGCAAAGAAAAAACATTAAAGATATGGGTGCACACAAAATACATTTCAAGCTCTGAGCAAAGCGTATGCCTTGCTGAAAGCATGAGAGCTTCCCAAAAGAGATGCTGGGAGTAAACATTGCACCTCATAAGCACCCAAGAGCCACAATTCTTCCTCTTTCCCATGTCAACCGCAGAAGGTTCATGCAAGTGAAAAGTATGAGCATGGGAAGGTGGATTAGCAGAGCCAACCTCTGTTCAGAATTTCAGGTTGACAGCCAGTTTGTGTCAAACAGTGCAGGGACTAGTCACACCTGACAACATCACTCTCCTGCTTTCCTGCTGCCTAATACACTCTCTATTTTTTTCCTTATGACTAAAGTGTTTGGTATATGCAAACTCAATTACTACTACCCTCCATAAAACATGCAGAAGCAACCTACAATTCAATTGTCACTTTCATGAGTTTAAATGACAAAGTATTTTAAATCGATTTCCACACTTGTTATTTAGTGATAACAGCTGAAATTTTCAGAGCCAGTCAAGGAAGTTCAGATAAACACTTTCCGCTGTCATTAACAGAGAATACAGCTAAATATAAATTACTTCGAAACTTTTGTGGTAACTTTGCCAGGGAAAAACTGTAACAGCAGAAGAATACACTCAGAATGCAACATGTACCACGGCAATTTTCTTCAGTGAACTGAACATGATGGGCCTGGTAGAAAATACTTGAACAGAGGTGAACTGAAAGGACAAATGCAGAGCTACAAACAAATGGCAGCCACAAGACACAAGGATCGCAGATACAGAATGAAAGGGTAAACACCGGCTTATTAGGCAGCTTACAAAATCACCATGAGTATTTACCAGGCTCGGCACAACACTCACCCACACTCTGCCACGGTAAAGAAATTGTTCATGGTATTTTGTACACCTAGTCTCACTAAAGGAATGCGTCTCGCACTACAGAGGGAGTATAATTTCACAAGGCCGGAACTGCGCAATCAATGAGGGCAGGGAAGCAGGTGCAGGCACAAGCTGGGAAGACATTTACATGGAAGTCATATCGTTGAGAGCGTGGTCCAGCTCCTCGCTGATGGCTTTGTACTTCAGTTTCTGAGCATAGAGCTCATCTACCGTTCACCCGAGGGATGGCAGAGGCGTGCAAGGAAATGGAGCGTGATCATGGGGTGGAAGGTGAAGGTGGTGGCAGGGAATACCATCCAGAAGCCGCAGGAAAGGGGAAGAGTGCACAGAAAGAGGCGTTGCGACAGACAAAACAAAACAAAATTTACAAAATTAGAGAAGAATAAAAAAAAGTCAAGTGAAGAGTTTTATGCGACGAGTTCATTAATTGCACTGCCAGTGGCAAAACCTGTGATAGAAAAAACTAAGGAAAGAAAGTGTACGCGGGAAGCAAAATCCATGTTTTGCTGCCCTGGACTTTTGTTTTAATGCACATTAGGAGAGCACTCAGGGGCTAGGGAGTGAAGATTTAAAAAAGGGGCTCAAGGATGCTACCGTTTGTTTTCTACCACTTTTTTTTTTTTTTAAACCACTTTGGTTTGTGTGATGGCATAAACTCACTTTCTTGCAGCAACTTTTGTTCCTTCTAAACGCTTAGCTTTCTGTTTCCTTCCTGAATCAGTGATCATAAATTTTCAGCAGCTACCTAGGCATTTCATACCCTTTCCGCAGAAGTCAGCCTGCCATGCCAAGCAACCAAGCTTCTTAAAATCCTAGACTTGGTGTAACGCATCTAAATGAACTCCACGTAAGTTTTCATTAAAAAGCACTACTGAATTATCTTCTCTGGAGGGAGAAAGCACTTTTTACTACACTATTGGAGTTCTGAAAGATTTATCAAAACCTGAAAACAAACCCTCTGAAGTTCATAAGCTGTCCTTCGGATTATGTATACAACCCATTAGCTTTACTGAAAAACAGCAACTGGCCTACGTCACAAAATGCCTGCCCTGACCCACACTTATCACAGTAATAAGTTAGGTTAGCTTACTACATTCCTAATTATTACAAGCGTAACATAAAAGCTTCATCAGCTTTTTAGTAAGAAAAAAATACTTGTCACCTAATGATTTACCCTATACATTTATATACCTCCAAGAAAAAGAATGAAAGGAGTTTTGAGAACATGAGAGAAAAAGGATCAGGCAAGAGCAAAACACTGTTCGCCTGAAGCACTTATGTTGTCAATACCTTTCAATTGGAAAACATTTTGCCTATTTTACTCTTTAGGCATACCCAGTTATATAAGCAGGACAAGTCAGGTGAGTAGAATTGGGTACTGAAAAAAACCACCCACCACAACAGAAGAATAAAGGATCTCTATTTCCATAGTAAGTGAGAAAAAGAAAACCCCCATACCTTCTAGGTCATCGATGCTCTTCTCCAGCTTGGTTACTGACCTCTCAGCAAATTCAGCACGGGTCTCAGCCTGAAGTCGAGACAAATATGGACTATTTTAGGAAACACACACATAGGACTTAAGAACAGAGGAGCAACAATTCCAAGGAGGAAAAAATTACAATGAGAGAAAGCAAATAACAAAGCGATACTAATTTTTAGGAGACATGTTTGACACTAAACTGTCTCCCAAATGACGTTTGTCCTTAGAGCAAGTAGTGTCTATATCAGAAGAATCAAAGTTGCATTGGGAGATCTGTAAGAACAGCTCTAACTTTACCTCCTTCAGTTTGTCAGTCAGGACTTTAATCTCCTCTTCGTATTTGTCTTCTTTCTGTGAGTACTGTAATTAGAAAGAGGATCATCAATATTAGACCAGGTATTCTAAATAAACAAAACCATACCACACTTGAGACTCTCTTCTAATAGATCAAGTGCATACAATATATTAACATGAGTGTAACTCGATTAATTCCACTTACCAGACTGTGGTAACACACAATTTAGTACCAGAGCCAAACTTTGCTTGAGTTACATTCCAGTGCTGTACAGTGGGAACTATCAGTTGAAATTAGTACTACAGTTTTAAAGAGGAGTGGCGTTTGGAGAAACTTCATGTTAGCACACAAGTGCCCTTTTAAGTGCCATTCTATAAATAATACTTAAACCTGTCAGACTACTTGACAGAACATGCGGTCAAATAACACTGACCTATTTGGAGCTAGAAGGAATGCTAAATTCTGGTAAGAGCCAAATATGAATTGAGTAGTGAGTCCAAGTGCTTCTACTGACAATGGCCTTGCTGAAATGCTGCAAAGTGATCAGCACAAAGCGAAAACCCCATAGGCCAATCCAGGTGACAACATAAGGGACACGTTCTCGTGTAAGTCTCTAGCCTACCTTCTCAGCCTGAGCCTCCAGCGACTTCAGGTTGTTGGTCACAGTTTTCAACTCCTCTTCAAGCTCAGCACATTTGCTGTTATTTCGGAAGGAAGGCAGGAAAGGGGCGGATGGAAGATTCAGTCAAGCAAAAGAAACAGAAGAAAACAGGGGGAAAGATAGAGAAAAATGAAAACAATTACAGAGCAAAAGAACGGCCTCAAAAGCAGCTGAATCCATCGCACATTGAAAGCAATTCTTTACGATGTCAAATTCCACTTCAAGCGTACATTGCAGTGATGACCAGACAGAAATTATCTGCAGCCCTTGGCTTACACAGAAATATTTACATAGCCTTTACACATGAGACAGTTCAGCTTCTTTTTGGCTGCACAAGAAATCGGTTTTAAAGGTAAAAATGGATACACAAAAAAGAGACCAAAGAAAACCACCAAAGCAAGATGCAAAGAGAGTAAAGAGCGCAGTGAGGACTTGTTACTACTGAGTGAACTAACCAGCTACGGAAGCTGAAAGACTTGGGTTGCAGTTAAACCTAAAAACTGTTTATTAGTATCAGTACCTTATCCTCTGCAGCCATTAATGCTTTCAAGGTTTGATCCATTATTCTTAACTGTTCTTCCAGCTGTCGGACTTGGCTGTTAGTGAACACATGAAATGCACAAAAGCCATTCACAAAATCAGTGTGCAGGTACAGCATGCAGTGACAAAACACACGCACACATGAACACATTTACTTTGGCGCTGACCATTTATTTCAACCATTAAGAGTAAATAAGCAAAACATAGCTTGGAGCTGCACACACAGTGTACTGCCAACGTTTTCATGCTGTTACAGCTGTCTTGTAGCACCTCACACACATCTCGGGGAAGCTCATCACTTACCTTTCTGATAGTTCAGCACGTTCCTCAGCCCGCTCCAGGTCACTCTCAATGATCACAAGCTTACGAGCCACCTGTAAGAGACGGCAAACGACAACCAGAGATATTATGTTGCTGCAGCACAGTTGTTTCTAGAGCTTGAAAAGCAGGGAGCTGGGTCTCTTTCCATCTTTTGGTCAACATGTGAGTTTTGACTATGTGACATCTTCACTACTCATTTGAGTCTTGGTTATCTGACATTTTTCAAGACCTCTCTTTCATTCACCAAAAGGCAGCTTAAAAATATTTTTCTCCCTAAGAGACCAGGGAACACTCTCAAGCATTTTAGTGTAAAAATCTGAGCACACATCTCCTGCTGCCTTGTCCTCTGAGGTATCTGGGTGCCCATTTCTTCTTCCACAGCTGCAAACAGTGGTGTTTGTGATCTCCTGAACTTAAAAGGCAAAGGAGAAGGCAAAACAAACAAAAAGAAGGGATTACAGGCACAGCCTAAATGACACTCAAGAACTGACCTCTTCATACTTGCGGTCAGCCTCTTCAGCAATGTGCTTAGCTTCTTTAAGCTGGATCTCTTGGATTTCCATTTTCTCTTCATCCTTCTGGGCTCTGTTTTCAATGACCTTCATTCCTCTGGAAGATGCAGAAAACAGGAAATGCAAGGGTCAGGGCCTGCCAGTTTATCTCCTGCTCTGCTACTACTGGAGAGAAACCTTCAGACAGATGTGTTAAAGTGAATAAGGCACATCAGATACTCAGTTCTTCACACCACAGACCTAGTCCTGTGCATTCATGCTCCAGAAGTTCAAAAGAAAGAAGCATGTCTTAAGAAGAAAGAAAATTTAATTTGTTTAGCTCTTACCGCGGTTTGGGTGTACTATGATTTCTCAGATTAAATTGAAGGAAAACTGGTCTTATAGAAAGTTAAATAAAGGGTTTTGCTTCTAAAGACCTAGCAAGATGACTGAAGACATCTGTGCTTTTACAGTCCTTGTGAAACGGCACGTTACAGCTCCAGCAAGACTGAAAGGCATTATGTTTAAGGCCCAGATTCCTGTGAGTTTTGCCATGTCAGAGCCCTAGAGCACTGAAACTCTCTGTGCTCTGCAAAAGCAAAATTTAACTCCTTCGTAACAGGAAACATTGTGTGTTGCTCCTTCCACGCATGTATGACCCACATTCTCTTAACTATTTCACAATGCATTGTGAGTCAACAGGCTGTATCATTAGTGAGGTAGAAATACATACACAAAATACATAGAATTCTTTCCCAATAAAAGGTACTCTCACAGATATAAAATACTATTTGTAGAAGCAGAAGAGAAGGATCTTCCAAAGCCAACAAATCCGAATTCCTAACCTATATCAAGTACTCCTGGAAACCCTGGTCTAAATCTGAAGGGATTATCATGCTCTCTCTCCTTTGCTCACTTTTATGTACCAATCTCACCAACAGAAGCAAAACCTCTTCAGCACTTTGCTCTTCTCCAGGTGAGATTTTCTACCCACAATGAAATAAAGAATCACCCTCAAAAAGTTCTCATCCAAACAAAGAAGTGTGGGCTGGGCCAAGTAGTTTTCCCAGGACGTGGCAGGATATATCAAAAGCCCTGCCCCACTTAAATCTTATCTTTAGAACTGAGACATGAACAAGAATTTTGGACCTCCCTACAGACAAGCTGTAACTGAAGTCCACGTAGGCAAAAGAAGAGTGGATTACACATCTTCAGAGACACAGGAGTGGTTTAATTTATTTCCCTAACCCACACCCTGGCAATTATAATCTTTGTCACGAGGGTTAACGATCCATTCAAGAGTGGCCGCACCCACCTTTCACTCTCATCTGCAGCCTTCTCAGCCTCCTCCAGCTTCTGCAGGGCAGTAGCCAAGCGCTCCTGAGCCCGATCCAACTCTTCCTCAACCAGTTGGATGCGTCTGTTCAGAGAAGCAACTTCACTCTCAGCCTAAGCACAGGAAGAATAGAAATTAATTCATAATAAGGCACATATCACCTCTTCTCCAAGATTATTCCAAGTACCTTGTAGCAGCACTTCAGTAATTTCTGGCTTCATCCACTGAAAAGCCCATACACAGAGATGTTTGTGCCCTCATTGAATTGTGAAGTTATTGTTTAATGAAGGAAAAAGTGATAAATGCTTCCTTTTAATGAAATATATTAAGGAATGTACAATTTGTAATAGAAAGAACTGCACTGGATGAATTATGCATCATTCCCTAAATATTTTCTATTATTGTACTTGCAGACATTAACCAATTATAATCTCCCCCACCTTTTTTTTTTTTTTAAATGAACACAAACTAATTACCCGATTCTTCCATGTTAACCCAAATGCTTCACTTCTGACCTTTTGCTATATTTTGGTAAGTATTTTCCCAATATTTCCCTGAGTTTCCTAAGAAGGATTCAGTGGAAACATGCAAAAATACACCTAGATGGGCATTTGCGATGAGACAGCTGACAGAGAGAGCACGAGATCTTTTAAGAAATGCCTGAATATCCACAAGTTTTGTTTACAGGCAAGCAACGCAAGAGGTGACAAAGGTGGCACCAGCAGAGGCTACAGCTTGGACAGGCCCTGGTACAGGCAACAATCACTTAGAGCACCTATTCTTTTTCCCCCAAAACTGCCATCCTCAAACTTCCCCCAGATTTACCTCTCTTGCATCACCTGTCCACTTAATCTCCAGTATAACACTTGCAACTCATCTGCCTCTTATCATTACAAGCTTCTACCTCTGACATTTTCAAACCTACACTTGCTTAAGTTGCAGAGTAACTTCTACAACAGCCTTCTTGTAGTAACCTCATTATTGGACTTTATTTCTTTCAAAGGGATATTAAATACAAAATTCATATGAAAAGGTCACTATTCTAGAAAACTAATTACTTCCAAGAATAACAGTTACTCTTAATTAGTACTTAAAACAATCTTGCTTTATGTGAGGAAGTACACGTCTGAATTTCCTACAATACCTTGTTGGGGATGCAAAAAAAAACCAACCCCCTATCAAAAGTAGATACTAAAAGTATCAGTTTAGTACTTTTTATTTAGTTAAATTTTTAAGAAGCTGTTATTTGTTCCTTTTACTAACCAGCAGCAGCTGGATACAGCTTGCACCAGCTAAAATTCTGTTGTACATAACACAAATAAGAGTAACTTACACACCAGACAAGTAAAACAACCTTTTACATAACAGAAACATCGCCCCACTAGAATGACTGGAAATAATGCATAAACAGGAAAGCAAATATGTATCTGAACGTTAGTGCATATTTACAGTGAACATGTAGAACCAGGAGAAGAGACTACATCCTTAGAGAACCACATTAACCCAAATACTAAATTCTTAGGTATATAATAAAGAAATAGTGCTCCATATGTGTATCATCAGACTTCTGGGTTTAAAAACTAGTAATATGAACGTCCTCATTTGAGAAACAACTTTTCTAAAATGTTACCCTTGAGAAATTTGTAATGTTACAAGTTAATTATTATCGTGTCAAGACTCCTCATCATGATAAGAGCACACAACATGCTTAGAAAACACAGGGCGACTAAAGTTCACATTTTTACTTCCTGCTCCAGTAACTCAATAAAAGTTTACCAACCAGCCTTATATGGCCCAAGTTATTATTCTGCAGAGCAGGACTTCTCTCCTTATATGGCAAGGAAGGAAAAAACCCCAGTGACATTAAGGGGCACTCCCACAGCTAACAGACAAACATAACCTTCTGCATTTTTGCCATAACACTTATATACCGCATATTTTTACAATGAGCAATGACATGGATAAGTTACCATCAGGCGTTAATTATTACTGTTGTAAGAGAGATTCTGTTTTCCAGAAGAAGCAGGAAAAATGCACGCTGAAAATGTGGCTGTCCCTTGAGATGCATGCCCTCAGGACAGAAGAGATTCTTTTTTTAAGGCAATGGCTGCGAGTCAGAACCTTTAAACTTTTAACAATCTGGTTTAACAATCAAAAGCTGTAAGCTGTGATATGTTCTGGCCCGCAGCTTTCGCTTTTTCATTGTTTGCGTCTCTGTATGCTGCACAGGAAGGAAAAAAAAACACCCAAAACCAAAAATCCAAAACCTAATGAAAAAAACTATCCTAGCTAGTCATGTGCTATACCTGTAAAGCATTACAGTAAGGAAAGGGTCAGATTCACAACTCAGATTGCTCGCTGCAATGTTCTCAAAGTCTCCCTCTTCAAGGATGCAGAAATACAGCTGTGACAGTAAAAAACCATTTACACCCAGACAGCGCTACAGAGGAGGCACAGATCTACATGTGCTTGTGAGTTCAGCTTTCCGCCTTCACTCACCCCAGCAATGACCCCTCCCAGCAAAACCTTAATAACACGCAGATGTGCTTTGCAGAATTCCACATCATCGGCATAAACCATTTCCAGGGAAGAGATAAACATTAACCTTTAGGATCTTAAGCCTTATAGCAATGTGGCTGAGCTCTAATGGGAAGACTTCCCCAGCAAGCGGTAATTGCTCTGCCAGCACTATTCCTTCTGCCACAAACAGGAACAGCAAAGCTTCCATTTTAATGGGAATCCCTTAATAGGTTGTTTAGAACAATACATGTTACTGAAAGCAAGAAAATTGCTGTCCTTTACTCCAGAAAGCTTAGAAAATGAGTACAGGTTATTTTTTCAAGTCAGAAACCCTTACAAAACAAGTTAATGACTGACACGATCCCTCACTGAAACAAATGGATATCTGAAGTGACTTGCAAGAATGCAGTACTTACACAAGCCTAAGGAGCTATATTTTGCTTCTTTGGAGGATCACCTGAAAGTAATCAGAAGGCTCTTCCTTTGAACTTGCTGCCCAGAATGTGCAGAAAGCCCCACATTATAAGGAAATCCAATAATAATAATTTTTAATACTGTAATAAGCTACATGAATAACCAATCTGTTCTTTCATATCACTTTTATGCAACCACTGAAGACGCTAAAACTGCTGCAAAGGACACTTACTGTACATTTTATAGCAGGAAACATCGAGTTACAGCTGCTAGAATTCCCGAAGGTCAGTGGCAAGGCAAACAACATCCCTATCAGGTTTTTGCTGTAACCACCACCCATAACCACATCTTTCTGCTGTGCGAGCCTGTGCTTTTCAAATCTGATCTTGTCTCTGCCTAAAACTGTGCCTACTGCTCCTTTCACACCTCAGTAGGGGGTTTTGACAAGCTAAACGTACTACAGACATACACTGACAGCGGCCATACGATCGATACATTGCTGTGGTGTTTGCAGATACTGCGAGTACTCAGATCTGGCCATCTCACATTCAGTCTGAAGTGTGTAACCCCTCAACAGCCAGCACGCTGACCTCCCACTTGAACTCGTCTGCACAGGATAAGCAGACAACTGGCACTTATGAAGAAAAATAAATAAATAAATAAAAGCTTGCTCAAAACCTAATACAAAGCACTCAAACACCTCACTTAAGTTCAACCTCATTCCAGCTCAACATTCTGCTACGGGCTCGCAGCCCTGGTGTGGTCCAGCGGGGCAGCGCAGCTCACTCTGCGCCGCTCCGCTCAGGTTACGGAGCCGAGGGGTCAGAGCCCGGGCCGAGCACCGCACTGACCCACCGTGCACCTGCGGCCCGGGCCTGCCAGCCGGAGCAGCGGCCTCCGCCCGCGGGCGGGGAGCGGGCACGGCGGCCGGCAGGTACCATCTTGTCGCAGATGGTGGCATAAGGAGCGGCCGCCTGACCAGCCGGCCGGGGAGCGGCGAGTCAGCTACGGCTCGGGACCCGCAGCCGGGACCCGAACTCGAGACTCCTCCCGCTCCCACTGGGCCGCGGCCCCCGAGCCGGCCCCGGCGGCCCTACCTCCTCCCGCAGCGCCCGCTCCTGGTCCACCTCTCGCTGCAGCCGGCCCGCCCGCTCCTCGGCAGCGTCCGCCTGCTCCTGCAGGCTCCGGATCTTCCTCCGCACGGCCTCCAGCGAGCTCATGGCCGCCATACCCGCGCTTCGCCCGGCCCGCACAGCCTCCCTCCGCCGGCCCCGGAAGTCCCCTCTCGCCGCAGCGCACCGCGCACCGGGGCGGGGCTGCCGGCACCGAGCTGGGAGCGGCGCGCCGCCGGGGCGGGCACGGGGGCGAGGCCCGGAGGAAAGCCGGCGCCGGCCGGGAGAGGGCTCAGCGGCGGGGCCGGGCCGGGCCGGGCCGGGGACACCGGCAGGCGGTGGCCGCTGCCAGGTGGGCGCGCTGGCGGCAGCAGCGCCCCCTGGCGGCGCAGCGCGGGCTGCCGGGACCGGGACCCGCCGTCCCCACTAAGCCGCCCCAGTACGAGTGGCATAAAGTGACACCGAGAAACCTGTCCCTGCCAGCTCCTGAGGCACGGGGAGCGGCGGGGTGGCTCAGGGGATGTGCCTGGCTTTCGCGAAGTCGGTAACACCGGCGAGAAGGTTTCCTCATCCCCCTGCGAATCACCCCGGGAGCCGGCACTCCCTCCCTTGCCCCCACCTTTTTCCTAAGGCTTGGAACTATTGAAACTAGTAGGGGAAATACTGGGTCAACTGCAGTGCCCCAAAGATACTCCACATCACCAAAAAAAGAAACATCCTTAACATGTCAGACGTACTCCATGCATACCATTAAACACAGCCTTTACCTTGATGAAAACAAGCCAGACACTTGCCGGCGGGGTGACTGCAAATAAAATTGGCCTCAACTAGCTTCCAAACGCTATTTTCCAGCAAAGGAAAACGGCACTGGCATTGGTTAGGAAGATCTTCAATTTCAAAAAGCAAATCTAAGTAGCATTTCTCCTGCCTTCATCCTAGGCGAGCTATTTCCAAATAGTCTGCATACTTTTCCTTATAAGGAATATCTCCCATGGATCTATATGCGGTTCCTTTGAACAAGTCAAATAAACGTCCTGCTAGGAAGCTGCCTCTCATCTATGCAGCCATACACAGAAGACAACAGACATCTGATCCACATTACACGCAGAACCCCTCTCTCCCATTCCTACGCACGTTTATGTTAAGTTCTTGAGCTCTCTTTCAAAGCTATACAACTTAATTGCCATATTGAAGTTACAACTGTTTTATCCCTTGTTCATTTTCAAAGATAAAAGCATGTTGTCTTTCATGCAAAGTTGGTTTTCGTAACATTTCCCATTCAAAAAGTATCCTTCCTGCCGCTGAAATACTTTGCTTGCTTCGTTTGTGGCAACTCCTCTTTTTATTATGGCTTTGAGGATAATTTTTAAAGTGGAGTTATAGGAAAAGGACACTCATTGCTTTGGAAATGCTGTGGTTTCACCTAAACCTGCAATTGAGATTTGAGATTTACTCAGGGAGAACTGCATCACACAGCAGCAACCACAGAGATCTGGACCCTAACTGCACAGACAATGAACTTGCATGGTTCTGAGCATGCAATGCATTAAGTGCATGTCAGGGGCAGACAGGTGGGTGGGATGAGGGCCTGGGAGAGGCACAAGCCCTTGTATTATTACCATATAAAGTGCTGAGCTATATATATCTCCAGCTTGCTCCCAGGATCCCTGTCCTCTGAACTGCTAACCTAGCAAGTATCATCTTCCCAACAATCTTCTCTCACATGAGACTGAGCTTTTCTTTGACAAGCGAAACAGTTCCAGTGATCTCCAGGGGAAAAAGAATCCTAAGAGAAGATCTGTTATCTCAGGGACCAGTAAGTGACCCAAACTAGTACCTAGCAGCCTTTCTAATGCACGCATGCTGAGGAACAGCTCTCTTGAAGGCAGAACTAGCAGCCCTTGCTCTTCTGGATCTCCTTACTTTTAACTCTCCAATTCTGCTTCACTATCAAGATAGCGTTGTTCCTGCCTGAGCCTTTTTCCCCATCACGTGAATGGACAATCTACCCTTCCTTTACTTTCACGTCTAGAGCGGCAAATCCACATGAAAAGCATGTGTCGAGTGAGCAGAAACCCAATCAAATGCCTCTGACAGTGTGCAAACCTCATGCAAAGAGGCAGTGCTGTGTTTCCCACCTCCCTGCCCAGGAGGTGCCCGGACTCAGCCCTCAGCAAGGCTTTGGAGCGCTCCTTGGCAGGAGTCCTGGCTGTCCTGCGCAGAGGAAGTGTGTGGTTTCGGTACCGGGGTGGTGGTGAAAGGGATGGGGGTAACTTACATCTGTGGCCTTTTTGTCAGCCAGTTCCAACTTTTCCTGTGCATCTTTAAGGGATTCCGAGTATTTGTCCAGCTCATCCTCAGTGCCCTTCAGCTTCTTTTGTAGAGCCACCAGCTCGTCCTCCAGCTGTGATATGGGTGGAAAGTGGCGGAGAGGGGAGGGCAGGCAGGAAAAGGTGCAGCAGGCAACGTGATCGTGCAATGGGAGAAGTGCAAGTGCAGAAGAGACAGAAAAGGACAGACGGACAGAGAGAGAGAGAGAGAGAGAGAGAAGGAGAGACAGTTAGATTCTCTTGGCTTGCGGCAAGGGCACGATACCTTGGCAGCATTCTCCTCTGCGGAGAGGAGGCTATCCTCAGACTTGTGTAGTTCTTCCAGCACTTGGTCCCTTGCATCCTCCGTCACATGCAATTGCTTTTCCAATTGCACAATGTCATCCTCTAACTAGGTGCACAAGAGGAAATAGAACGCACAAATATGTTTCTCTCTGGGCTTAGAAAAGTGGGAAATTAATTTTGAAATCCCTCTCCCTCCTCCTGCAGGATCTCCCAGAAACATGCAACCAATGTGTCCCCCTCCCTCAAGTAAGTGAAGCCCCAGGTGTAAAGGAAGGAGGTTGGAGAAGGCCAGGAAAACGTGACACACATCTGGAAGGGGGGTGCAGCTGGCATCGGACAAGTCTGCTGAAGGGGGCAAACACAGCTTTAAATGTCCTTTGCCAAATCACAGCACGTCTGTCCATCACTAAGGAGGTGCTCAAGGCAGCTTCTCCCAGCTTTGCCCCGATGACAAAGGCACCGAGGCCATGCGGCTCCCTATCTGGAGGGCTGGGGCCCCCCGAAACCCCCAGCCAGGGGCTGTCCTGGTGCCTTAGAAAAGTTCTACCAGTTCTGAAGGGGGTGAAGGGGGGAGGAGGGGGAAAAAGAAAAAAAAAAAAGAGAGAGAGGAGTCATCTGAAAAGACGTGTGCCCTGGCGCTGGCTGCGCCCAGGCCCTGAGAGCAGACCTGCTTGCTTCTCTCCTCCGCTGCTTTCTTGTCTGCTTCGGCTTGCTCCGCTCTGTCCAAGGCATTCTCCTTATCCAGCTTCAGCATCTGCATCTTCTTCTTGATGGCATCCATGGTGGCGGTGGGCTAGAGCGCGTCCCCGCGCGAACTACACCCGAAAGCAAAACTTGAAAAGCTGTGAGACAGTTCCGAGTCTGAGACCCACTGCGGCCCCGAGGGAGCGGAGCTGCTGGGTGGCGGGGCTGATCCGTGCGGGACGGGGCGCCGGCGGAGTGCAAGCGGCGGGCAGGCAGCGCCTCACAGATATGTAGGTTCCCAGGGGGCTGACTGCATTCCTCAAGACATCCAATACTTTTTTGGAAAGGGCTTTTTTTTCCTCCCTCCTCTGTTCGTCCCTACCCCTTTCCCTCTTTCACTCCCCCCAGCTTTTTTTCGGAGACTCAGCGCTCCCATTCGCTGCCGCCTGCCATTTGACCGTAGATATGACTATATATGGGATGCGATGGGCGAGGTAAGGCGGGGGAGCAATTTGTTCCCATTTCCAAATAGGCAGGACGGGACGTTTCACTGCTACAAAAAAAAAAGCAGCAGCAAGCCGGAGCCCGGGGACCAGAGGAGACGGCGGCGCAGGCTGCTGGGGCGGGCAGGGTGGCTGGGTGACACCAGCCGTCCCCACCCGTGGGAATCGATGTGTTTTAAAGCAGGAGGGCGACTGGGAACTGAGGGGGGAGGCAGCCGGAGGGGCAGGAAGGGGTTAACCGCATGCACGTACGGAATGAATGTGTTTTAAGACCTTCCCGCCGGCAGCCAGAGGCAGGGGAGGAGGAGGGGGCATCTCTGCTGAGCAGCCCAAACTTCGCGGCGGAGCGGGCAGGGCTGGGCAGAGTGTCTGAATCCGCCCATACCGCGGGGGAAGGGGCTGAGGTGCGACCCAAAGCCCCGGGCAGGTGACCATCGGGGCACAGAAGGGCTCGTCCCTCCTCCCCGGGCAGAGCAGAGCAACGAGCGGCTGCCGGTGCTTCCCAGCCTGCCACCCTCCCTGCCCTACCTGGCCGGGGCTCCTGGCTCTGCAGGGAGACGTGCCTCGTTACTGCAGCGCAAGGGCCGCAAACACCGAACTGAAAGGAAAAAGCAGAGCAGAGTTAGAGTGCACATCAACCGGGACAGTGGCGGGTCGGCTGCCCTTCTGGGAGTAAGCAAGGGATGGAGGCCCGGAGAAGCTGGGGCAGAGAAACTGGCTGGAGAGGCAACTCGCACCCTCCATCTGCAACACCAGCCAGAGACAGGCAGTAGAGAGAGGGACAATTAGCAAAATAACATATAATTAAATGGAGACCTATTTTCGCTTCTGGCAGGTCTCTCACAGTCTCATCAGCGCAGCAGGCAAGACACAACACGCCCCATCCTCGCGACGCACGCTCCCTTGTACAGCGCGCAAAGTACAAGGATTTGGGTTGCACAAAGAGAAAATTAAGCAGCCTCTTTGTCTGTGCTCAGTACTTGCAGCAGAAAATTCCACCCTGGTGCTGTCACTGGATCAACTGATGTTACTTTGCAGCAGGAGGGAATGTCCCACAGCTGCGGCCGCTGTGCTTGCCTGGGCAATAAAGCCCCTGATGTGGGTTTAGACCAACAGTGTGACCTTCCCCCTGCTCTGAGAAAGGCCGTACCCTCAATTCAGCTACCAACTATACAAAGTTCAGGGAGGCTTGCAACCAGGCGCAGGGTTTTATGTGCATTGCTACTAGAGTGTGGAAGACCACTGGTAAAGTAGAAGCTTTCCCCCTATGCCTCCTTAAAGAAAAGATGATTTCACTCCCTTTCTCACTGCATTGTTTTAATACTCTACATCCTATGACAGTAATAGTAAAATAACAACAATAATTACGAAGTAAAATGGTACTAAAAGGGTGAAATTCTCTTTTCTGCACAGACAATTTTGTTCATACATGCCTATCTGTTAAGAAAAACCAAAACTATTTAAACCCATCAAAATATAAACAGCATTGCACTGTCATAGAGTGTTCAAAAACACCAGAGCATTGAAAAAGTCCACAGATTTAGTCTCAGCCAACTCTAAAGCACAGTTTTTTCTCTTTGTGCTTATCTTGCTCTTACAACAAGGGCTATGAGAACAGACCAGGGCCTTTCGGAGGTAAGTATAGTGAATATTTAAAAGACACCTAGTTACATATTGTTCAACAACCCGACTGTATTATGGAATATATCAGTATGTTTTGTTCCTAGTTTAGGAGAACTTACTCCTCTGCCACCAAAAAAATTCCCTAAAAAGTGCAGAGTATCATGGCTGGGAATTCACTGAGGTAGCTTTTCTGGCTTTGGGGAAAGCAAATGTCTTGCGAAATTAAACAAACAATATCCTGTCTGGCTAATTTGGGAGTGGTGCTGATAGGCTCTTAAAGAATTCCTGTGCAGCTCCATTTTTCTAAAAGAATGTTAGCCGTGACATGGGAGCCTCTGGGATACGTGAGAAAGTATGAGATACGGGGAGAAGGGAAGGAATTCTCACCTCCACAGAAAAACAAAATCTTGAGGTTCCACTTACATGAAAATGTCCAATTAATAGGCTTTGTTTATAACAAGATGACCCTGTATCCATGGGGCTGAACTGGCTGATGGTGATTTTATTTTTTTCCCCTCATAGAGAGAATATGAAAAGTACAGACACGTGTAAACATGCTTGCTACACCTTTCATTAACAATTTCAATTGCTTGGAAATTTCTTTTCCAGCTGGCTAAGAAAGTGAGGCTCGGGAATCAGATAACTCGTGTAGTGTCTCCCTCTCCAATTGCTATGTGAAGAAAGACTGCATACAAATTATTTTTGCATATTGAAAAAAGAAGGCAGCACAAACCGTGCTTTTCTCACATAATACCAATTCTGTAATGTTACCTGTTTTTCAGCACAGCAGCTCTCTCATCTCTCTCATCGACAAATGGTGCAGGAACTCCCCAGGTGCAGCTTTACTTGCGTCTGGGGAGCACCTACTGTACTCATTTTGAATTCTGTTAATTTGAGGCTCCTCAGAAAATCAAGACAGCCAACACAAAGAACCAGAAAAGGATATACTGTTTTTGAAATTCACTACCCAGCCTATAAGTAGGTGATGCTGCACTTCAGGCTCACTGACTATATGGTACCATTTCCCAGAGCAAGGCTGGAACCCATTTATATCACAGTGTTTCCGTCATGACATAGATCCCTTGACAGAGGCAGAAATTTGCCTCGAGAAGGACCTGCTTTTTTGTGCATGGATTGGGCTGGTCAAAGGGAGTTCACATGGCTGATTCTGCTAACAGACAAAAGGGTAGGTGGATATATTCATTTGGAAAAGCTTCAAACATACCCTTAGAGTTGCTTTTCCTTTTCTTCTCTTTTTTTTTTTTTTAAAAGGCATATGCAGGAAATGACACCTAACTTTATACTACAACTGGTTCTGCCAGTTCATGAAAACATGCCTCTTAAAAGATGATTAAGGATTCAAATTAGGTCAGTCAGAGTGAACTCATAGGCCTGTATGTGTCATTTGAAAAGTGGAGTGTTCCCTCACAGGGAGGCAAATATAAATAACATAAAAACTAATTTCTCAAAGGCCTCTGAGAGCTCTGCAGCCCTTGCAAAACTGGAAGGCTCATTCTGGACAAAGGGCGCAGCAAAATGAGCAAAATAGGAAATTTAGAACAGCTGTATTCACCTGGAAAACAAAACAATAGATCCTGATGAAATCTGGCAGTTTTTACCACTCCAGCTAGTGTATTTTACCCTGTAAAGATCTCGGAGAGCTTTGCACAGAGAGAGCTGAGGGACAGTATTTCCAAGAGGAGCGTGTAAATGGCAAAACTTCCCCTGAGGGAACTGGTTGTATACGCTCCAGCCACATGGCAAGAGAAGGCCCTAAAATAGAAGGTAGGAATCCTGGTGGTCAGTTCTCTGCACGGCTCAGTAGGCAGCAAATGACTACAGAAATACCCCTGAACATGCCAATCATGCTTAATAAACACATGCTGCAGTTCTGTAAAAGGTTTTCTGTAACATTTCTAAGGTAAGGAAGAAGAGCATTTTAGCTTTTACAATGAAGAACTATGGGATGACTTGTTGAAAAATAAAGCTTTAAATGCTTCTAAAATTATTTCAGTAATTTTCCTCTTCAGAACTAACATGTCTCTGCTGGTTTGTCATTCAATAAACTTGTGAACTCCTTAAGGATAAAAGTATTTATAGTACAGTCTTCTGCACCTGCCCTGATCTATAATCCAAGAGTCTACTCAGATACCACACCAAATGCTAAGAAGCTCATGACCTAACTCATGACCTAAGATCTTAAAATATATCTGAGAAGGTCTTTCTTTTCTTTTTTCTTTTGTTTTCTTTTATTTTTTTTAAGACTCCTTTCACCCTAATTACACTCCTGTTATTCACCACTTTTCAGCTGAGTGAACTAATGTCTCCCAAGGTTTTATACTGTGTTTTCTTTTTCAACCATATTTTCTTTAGCTGGTAGTTATGAATTAATAATACAGTTCTCTGAAAAAAAATAAACCAAAAAGAAGTAGTGGAAAGACAAAAATAAAAAAAGAAATCAATTTTGGTAAGATGTGTTCCCACGTCCTTCTTTTTATAGCTTCAGAGGGCTTTAGGCCAAAAAAGATAAATAGATCATTTAAAACTGCTTACTTGTATTTATACGTTGTTGGATTTATATTCCACTCAGTGAAGTCTTTATTGAAGTCACTTACTTGAATTTGACTACAGTAATCTGGTGTTTAAAAAAGATAGCCTTGCAAAACACCATCCAGTCCACTTTGATTTAAAGCATACTAACGTGAAAGAGAAAAGTAACAAAAGAGAAAAGGACAAATAACAGAAAAGGACAAGTAATATGGGATGTGAGGGAAAGAAAAAAGAATGTCCAAAATCATGGGTACCCAAACACCAAACTGAAAAGAACTGTGAACCAAGAAATCCTAAAGGAAGTGACTCTTTAATTGCATTAAATTTCATGGATCTCCTGATTTACACTATCCCAAATGATATCAGACCAAGTTCTACTGAATGCAAGGTGAGAAAAAGCTGTAGGAAGACCCACTGCCCTGGACAAGAATGCCTACTCCTTTAAAAGACACAGTTCCATCCTTATTAAGCAGTTCATTTGCCAATGCTTTGAGCTATTTATAGATAAATACACTATCGTTGTAACATCTACTGCTATATCTACACAATTCCAAGCTGTATTGCAGTATAGCTTTGCAGTTTTGTCAGGGATTCTTTTTTTTTTCCTGGCAGAATCACAGAATGGTTGGGGTTGGAAGGGACCTCTGGAGACAACCTAGTCCAACCCAGAACAAAGAACAGTTACCATTAAATATCCTTAACAGACATCTTATTGGTACAGCAACATATGATGACAGTAAATAGTGGAACAGAGCAAGAATAGAAAAAAGGAGACAAGAAACCTAATGATATTTCTGATGTCCTCCCCTTCACACAACAGCACAGAGGGAGATGCTGTAGACCAGGGCAGAGAGCGCCTTCCCTTCTCTTGGCTGCAACTGAGAAAACTGAAAGCGTTTTAGGAATGTCCTGAAATCATATAGCAGAGTTCATAGCAAGGAATGTACAGCAGTAGCAACTCCTGTAGAACAGAAGGCTAGAAAAGAAAAAGCTGGTTCCCTAAGTGAAACAGCAGAAGCTTCTGGGCTGTACATGTGAGAGCTCCTCTCTTGCCAGGAGTTTTTGTTTTGTGGAGGTTCTCAGCTGTCACACAACAAGGCATCAATCTCAATTTGGACAGGATGTAGGAAAATATGTCCACATTCATGCAGCCTAAATTCAACCTACCTGCCCACCACTGATGACCCAGGAAATTAGATCAATGTCTTCAGAGATTCCTGGCCACAAAGAAATACCAGCGTGGGGAATTTCTGCTGCGTGAGTCTGTCTCCAGAAAAAGCAAATTTTGTGACAGCAGATAGAGCTCTCATTACACTTGATCTTCAACTATTATTCCACTTCAAACTGTGTGTATAGCTCAAGAAAATAAGTAATTAAGTTGTCAAAATGCTGTATATAAGCCTACACGGTAAAAGAGGTTACTTCTGGTTACTTTCTTATCTGATCTGAATATTCACCATTCTGGTGGGAAGATCCTGAGAACCTCACTGACTGTGCCAGTAAATAGTGTAATTTTTTGTTAATAGCTAACCCTACCAGGTCTGGCCAAAGTTTTCTTATTGCCATCAAGACTACACCCACCAGGGAACAAAAAAAAAATTAAAAAAATAAACCCAAAAAATTATCTATGGAAACCTACAAAAGTTTTCTTCTCTGATTTGTTCTGAGACTTTTTTTCCTGGGAGGAAAGAAAGGGAAGAAAGTGGCATTCAGCCTCTTTTTATAAACAATCATTCATCATGTAGCAGAACAAATAATACTTTATCCCCTTCACTTCAGGCCTTGTATTTGTACAGCCTGAAACATGCTGCCACAGCAAGAGAAGTGTGAAAGTGTTTAGTCTCAGCTCAGGACAGGAGGGCAGCCCAGGTGCTCACTCTATCCTGCTGACATCTATCTCCACGTATCTCACAACCTGAGCTTGTTCTTTCCTATCCCCACAGGCAGCAAACATGGATTCTATATCGCTGAAATCTCTGAGATGGCAACTTGACATGTTATTAACAAGACAGATGAGATTCCACAATAGTAAACACAATAAATCCAATACACTGGAATAATATATAGATATTAATCTGTCCTCTCATTAGTACCTTTTTCTTTTTCTTTGTAATTCTGAAACCTTTCACTAATTACTTGGCAGTTAATGCTTTTCCAGTTAAAGAACTTACTTGATGTTCCCATAAGTCTTCATGCTATTTTTGCTATGGAAAGCTGTTCAGACAGAATTCATGGGTCTACACACTCCTCCCTGCCTCAATGAAACAGAAAAAATAAAAGTCCAGATTGTTTTCCTGGAATTAATCCTGATTTGCATGTGTTTCCTCAAACCTCAGAAGACATATTTTTATGTCCCCATTTATGAACCAAATTACCGGAGCTCTTCAGAGAAGAACAATCTTTGAGCTAGCTAAAATTATCTGACCTACCATCATGCCAAACAAATGGCTTTCCACATGTTTGGGAACACTACACAAGAGTGTTGGATCCGAGGCTGCCATGGGATTGTCACACAGCAGCCCTTGGGTAACGGCAGAGAGAACGGCCTCAGCAGGCCCATTGCAAACGTGCTGCAATAGTTCAGGAGTACATCACAACATGCATATTTCAGCATGCAGATAGCAGTATCAAGCATTAAGATCGCTGCATATCATCAGAGCTTGAAACTTTGTTTCATCCTGAAGGTAAAATGCCCTCTGTATTTCACATTTTCAGATCAATTTTACTGAACAATGCATTGTTTTGAAATCTGTCTAGAACCTGGTGTCACACCTCTCCCAGCTACCCACTGACACCGTAACAACGGTTTGCAAAACAGCAGCTTGTGGGTGCCAACAATAAACCCATTTGAAGTGGTAATCCTCTGCATGTCAGTGTGTTTAACATCCATCTCAACTATCCCAGGGTCTGCATGAATTGTTAATCAAATAGAATTGTAAAGTGGCACTCGAATGGCATAGTTGCTACAGCTGGGTTGCAGGCTGGGAGCCAGCCAGAAGCTAAAGTTTCATGAGAAGCTATTTTAACATTCATTTGTCTACAGGGACAACAAGCTTAGAAAACAATTGGACTTTCACTAGAGCCTTCTGCCAAAGTGACTCTTCAAAGTTCGTGGTTGAAGTTAACATTCACAAAGAATCAACTGCACAGTTTCCCAGTGAGCTTAACCAGGGGCAGAATTCCCTAATGGCCTTTTTGCAAAAGTTTTACTTCGCTGATTACAACTTCAGCTTTTTATGAGAAATTATAATTTCTAACAGAGGCTGCATGACCTTTTGTTCTACTTCTGACACCATCATATCAAACACAAATCCTGATGAAGCTGAGGGCCGCTCATAGATCTTCTAGAGTAAAGGCTTCAAAAATGCAACTGTGGAGAGTTAGTGAGATTTAGATATTCGGGACTCATTCATCTGGGCTACAGAGATGAGCGGGACTGCACATTCTGACTCATTTAATCGCGGATGGAATGAGGTTCTACATGCCAACAGCTACTCCTTCTAAAGCCCTTGTTGAAAACTGACAACTGCTGCAAGTCTAACCTGTGTAAAACAAGCAGTTTTTGGGTCCCTTTCATGTTGCCAGTTCAACTTTTGTACAGGCAGAATTTAGTTTCCGCTGTTGCACCTGACAGCCTGAATGGTTTTTCAGGACAGGATCTGGCCAGAATTCATTCATTGCTCCTGCTTTTATTAACACAACTGGTAACATTCAGCAGACGTGTAACGTGAACACTAATGCCAAGTAAATGCCAAAGAGTGAATTTTAAAACATTTTACTAATATATTTGAATTAGAGTGTAGAACAGATAAGTTGTATTTTAACATCTTTTGGTTTGCTGAAATAAACCATGTGTCAGAAGTCGAGGTTCATGCTGAGCAGCTAAACCTCAACTTGCATGAGAAAAGCAATCCACCATGGCTCTGTAAGGGCTGCTGCACAAAACACAACTGGCTCAAGGTATTTTCCTTGCAAAAGCAGAGAATTCACTTCATTCTCTTTTTCTCCACAACTGTTCAAATCAGAAAAGTACATTGTACACATCACACAGGAACCCTCCTTGTTCACACTCAGTACTTTCCAAATTACTTTGCTGTAAAGCAAGATATTGGTACCTGTTCCTATTATACTCCAGGGTATAAATGCATTTCTTGTGCTCAAGGGAATGATAAACTTAAAACCTACTGGTATTGTTATTATTTATTTTTTCCCTTCCCATATCATTGCTTATTACCAGGTTCACTTTGCAAATCCTTTGGGCATGTATGTATCATATAATGAGCACCTTATAAAAATCCCCAAGCAAGTGTTTAGCAAGTTAGTGTCAGAACTGAAAGAAGTTTAGCTGCATTAGTATACAAATATATATAGGCTAATTAGCCCTTACAGCACTGCCAGGACCAAATTCCGCTTAGTATCTCTGCATGATATTATGCTGCCCAATGTAGAATCAGTGGCTTGCTTGGGGCTCCTCTCGGTGGAGCAGACTTCACCACTCTTTTTTCAAATTAAATAGGGTATCTGCAAGACCTCCTCTGTTCTGCAAAATACAACCTCAGGATGGATGCCCAGGCAAAATACCTGCTTCTGTCTGTTGAGTGTTCTACAAACAGGTAACATAATACACTCCTGCACTGTATGTTAAAAACAGAAATTACAAAAGATAACTTAGTCTGCAATGTTACATATGGGTTATTTCATTTTAGTGAAAAATATACTTTAAAACAAAACCAGTGTGTCTTCTACCTCCAGTTTGAGGTGAATTAATTCTTAGTATGAGTGCGGAGCTAGGTGTTGAGAATAAGCTCTTTGTGTTTCTTTTTATCCTTTTTGAACTTTGTATGACTTTAAATTTCACTCCTTCCTGCACAGAGTTTATTTTGTTTAACAACTGGTTTCCAAAGCATGAAGAACTTAAGCTCTCAAGAATTCTGACAAAATGGTTGGAAGAGAATTCCCCTGCCCCCAATAAGTAATTAGTTCAATAAATGACACTGCCAAGCTTCGTAAGAGCTTTGAATCTTGTTCTTTAAATTTAAATAAGGTAAACTAAAGACAAATGTTTTGATGGACTGTATTCTAAAAATATTATACAATTTTATTAGTTAAAAGCAAAGTTTTATAAAAGCTCATATAACATTGCAGGGATCGGAGAAAGGAAGGAACCCTATTCTGAGTCAGAGCTTGTCACCGATTCCCAGCTGGTGCCTTTGCCATGTCACTTACCTGCTTTGTGCCTCTGGTTCCAAGTCTGTATACTGTAAAAACGTTTGAAACTGGTTAAAAAAATTGCTATTTGTGAAGCACTGTGAGAACTGTAGTCTAAGTATGTTGCCATCTTCCACTACACTGCTTGTTATCAAGGATACACCCTAATTATTTCTAGCCATCCATACAGTGTATCTTAGCATCATATCAGGGGATCATCCACATGAAGTATCATTAAAATAACTGGAAGCAGAAGTCATATGGAATCACACCAGCTCCTTTAACAGCGTCTTGTCTTTGAGATAATGCAGCTGGTGACAAGAGGCTTAGACTAACAAGGCATTAGACTACCAGGCCAGGCTCTTACCAGCTTCACCACAAACTATCTAAGCAGTCTCTGACAACGCAAACACTCTCACTCTGGGGCTCAGTAAAACAGGGATTACAGTACTGCTCTTGCTCTTTTATGATTCAAATATGAGCACTCATCCCTCGGTGCATTTGTTTTCTCAGATTCTAGGGCAGCAGAGCCCCACTTTGCACCGCAGACAGCGTAACAGTAATAAGTAATACTGCGAGCTGATGGGCAATGTACAAAGCAAAACTCAGACCCACAAGAGTGGATTCTTCATTACCTCATGGCACATTTTTTGTTTGAACTTACGAAAAATATCTCAGGGTTCATGTTACTCCATACTAGAATTCAGCATTGAACCTACTCTGCTTATTTTTAAAGAAAAACTAGACACTCAAGATAATAAGAAAAATGAACAAGTCACCAAGTGATTTTCCCTGCCAGCCAAGTGTTTTGCAGCTCACAAAATCTTGAGTGAACCCTCCATTTGGAGGTTAATTTATAAGTAAGAAAATTTCCTAATCTCTCTCTAGATTAAGAAGATATTTTCTTAGCATTCTAAGCACTCTCCCTCTCCTTTTATGAGTTCCTTTATTATTTTAAATTAAGTCATTAAGTATTTGCTATGTAACACCTGAATTTTTCTTCCTCAGACTAGGACAAATTTGCAGTAGAAACATGGCTGCCAGAGCACTGGGACTACATCAGTTTCTGCTGCTGTCTTCACAGTAAGTCATTTACTCCAGAAAGAGCTGAAAATCTGTCTGTTGGAAGACAGTTCTGATGACTGGAGAAAGATGACGATTTTCAGGACATCATGGAGTTCTTAATTTATATTACACGTGGGCAGAGAAAGCACTCACTGAGGACAGAATATATAAACAAGATGTAATTTTCCAGAAGTTCCTAAAGAAACCCTCAACTGATATCAAAAGTCAACAGGCGTAACCAGTTATGGGCTTTTGCAAATACCAAGTTGAATGAAAGAGAAGAATAAACTACAGCTACACTTTTATCTGTCCCTATCATAGGCTGTGATAAAGTGCAAAAACATAACAACACAAAATAGGTTTGCTGAAGAGAGGAAGAACGGGGGGGCAAGGTAGGAAGCAGAGTGCTGCAGCCCCTGTTGGTCCCCTAAATATTCCCTCTAAAACCAGAACTATGTCAGGAATCTCTACCTTCAAAAACAAAGTCTTTTTCCTACTTAAAAATGGCCAAATGGATTAAATTCAAATTTAAGGAAAAAAAAAAAATCCTGGACTGCATCTTTCAATGCCAAGTTTCTGTCTGGAACAGATTTTTGTGGTTGCATATTAATCCCCTAAAAACGGCACAAAAATGTTGACAGCTGTAATGGTTATTTGTATTGGTCCTTCACTTCCACAAACTTCCTAAAACCTTGTATTTCATTATCCATGCTTAATTATCATGCCAAAACAAAAAATCTCTACCCCCTTAATTTTCCAGAAGAAGACCCAGTATCTATCTATAACACCAATGTGGGTGATCTTTGGCCACAAACCCCATAGCTTTTCACATCAGCACAATGCAAAAGCACAGGACTGGGTGAAACTCTTTGGTGTTCAGGGACACTGGTGGCACAGAGACATCCTGCGCCACTGGGAGCCAGTTGCTCCCTGTGGAAAAGGGGCCTCACTGCTTTATTGCCACCTTTGAAAATCTGCACAACCTAATTCAGCATTCTGGTGTTGACTACATCTCCTGTAGAAGTTTGTGGTATATGAATTAGCCAAAAACAGTGCTTCAGAATACAGATCTCAAAGACACTGCAAGTTTTGGGTTTGGAAAACCCAAAGTCAGTCAACTGTAGCCTGTGGCTGGTGGGGCCAGATGACATTTGATTAGCAGCAGGAAGTTTCTCCATGGCTGCTAGCAGTTCCCTTGAGAAAAGCTGATTCAGAGTTCTTTTTAGATGAGGTTCTGGTGTACATCACTAGAACTGCTTTAACATATGCAACTTACCTCCTATATTGCCATTTAACTACACTGACTGGTAAAACTAAGCATTCCTTTACTTATCATATGTGGTTTAAGGTTGGAAACAGGAAAATGAGCACGCGGCGTTAAAGTTATCATGCAACCAAGTTTAACAAAACAATGTGGAGGGCCAGGAGTCTTTTGTTCTTTATGATTAACTGGTTTCAAAGTGCAGCCCAAGGAGCAGGGGACCCAGAGCTTGCAGGCAGGAGATGCATCAGTGTCCATTAGTTATGGGGACAGGAATTTCCAGATTTCAGGCTAAGCTGATACAAGAAAGCAGGAGCAGGATGGGGTAGGGGTACACCCAAGGCAGATTTTAATTGGAAATTATCTGGGTTGTTAATGGATAGTTTGGTCAAGCCAAATTAAACTATTTGACCGTGTCTGTATTAACACTGAGCAGTTGGGGTAAAACAAAACCACATCAAAAATGAAGCAGCCCTCTCTTGGTGGAATTGTAACTGAACTTTTTACGGAGTTTACCACAGGATAGTGCAACTGAAATCTGAAAGGTCTGCACACATAAGTAAAATGGTTTTCTTCCTGGTTTCCCCTGTTATTTTAATACCACCAACATTCTACAATATAATGAAAGATGGTTACTTTTTTTTTTTTCCCCCCCACTTTGCTGGAAACATCAAAATCTGTCCCATTTGATTCACTGGTTTACTTGGAAATTTTTCTGCTGAACAAAAATTCTGGAAGGGGGTTTCTATTGGTAAACAGGCTAACAATGATGACGTGTTCCATTTTGACTGTGAACAGAGAAATCATATTAAACCAGAATTTTTGGAAACATTAAAAAATTAGGAAGCTCAAAGAATACTGATTCAAAAAAGTATAAATATATTTTGATTCATAACCTGAATTTCAGAACTATTAGAAGCCCTTAGATTCAGCTACTTCAAGAATGACAACTTAGTCCCAGAAATCGTTAAAGATTTCCCAGTTAAAGGTTCTCTCCTGTAATTTAAACTGGGTAAAAATGAGAGAAGTGGACAGACCAACATCAAGCAAATTCTTGATTTTTCTAAGAGAAGTAATGTACTTTGGAAAAATGCGCTGAATTTCACCTATTAATGACTGAGAACAACTGTTCATGGGAGCTAATTGTTGACAGTTCTGTTTATTCACGGAGCTGATGTGGTTAGAAAGTTTAACACTCAATGGAAAAGAAAATCATTACCATATTAAAAGGCTATTTGAAAGTGAAAGGGGTACCTGCACGTGTGTGAGTCCCTTCAGTTCTGGTAAGCAAGTGGGCGAAAGTGAAGCTGAAGACAGAGACTGGCAAGGGGACCAGATGAAGGAAAGACTTCTCATTGAAAAAAAGCATGGATGAAAGGAACATAAGTGTTTATTTTACAAAGGAAACTAACAACAATTAGGCTATATAAAAATAATATATGGTGTAGGAAAAAAAAGACAGGAATTTCTTTTTGGCCACTCTCATGTTAAAAGAAAAATGAGACATTCAGTAAGGAGCTGGAAGACAGAAATTTTAAAAAGGATGAGAAGAAAACTTGCATAAAACATGGTTAATCCATGAAACTTACTGCTGCAGATAAAACTGGGACTAATACTTCAGCAGATATGAATCAGAACCAGTTATGAGATCATCAGGAATCCAAACACCATTGGATTTCTGCACGGCACAATTTTTTAGCCCTCCATGCTGCCTCTTTCCCCACCTCTGAAGAAATAAAAGTCAAACTAAGGACTCAGAATATAAAGTACTCTGCTTTGGGGATGAAAATCAAGAAAAAGAAATCAATGCACAGGCAGGTTATGTCAGAATTGTACTCTACAGATTTGGGGTGCTTTCTTTGAAACATCTGTCTCTGGCTACAGAGACAGACTTCTAGACTACATTCCTCTGAGCTAGTAAGTCAAGTTTAGCTTTTGCCTTTATATTGTGTGTATTTTGCTTTTCTGTCTCCCTATCTGCTAGAGACACAGTCAAAGCTTCCTGTGTTTATGGAATGTCTGCAAAAACCACTATTTTTTTGGGTGGGGAAAACTGACCACAAGTGCTGAATGTTCAGAGGTTGTCTCAAAATTCATCTGATGATTAAAAACAGGCTTTGGGAACAGATATCTCTCTCTCCCTTCTGCAATATCAGTATGCTGATTTAAATGCGTACATTTTTTGAAAAAAAAAGATGAGTGGTTTTGTGTGTTATTTTTTTAAAATAATGGAAAAATAGAGGAACTTTTTTTCTTCCCTAGTAGCAAGAACTTGTGTTAGCTTTGAACTTCATAAGTTCTGTTTCATTTGTGTTTGAATCTCAGCTGGGCATCTCCTCCCACTGTGCACGCACATGCAAATAATCAGCATTTTCTGTGGAGAAGGAGAAATAGCAATTAAAAACTCAAACACGCTTACACTATGCCCAAAATACTCACTACTCTTTCACCATTCCTTTGAAAAAGATCCACCACAGCAGCTTGCATCTCTCTGACCAGAGAAGCGAGAACTAAGTCTGAAACAGCGTTTTCTAGAACCACAGTCCGATCTCCTCAACAAAACAGGCGCACCAGTGCTGCAGTGATTCCCCAGCCAGTGGATATCCCCTCGAAAGCAGAGTGAGCTGGTATCCGCCACAGCGAGCTCTAGCAAGGCAGTGCTGTTATCCTCACTGTACAACTGAGGCGCAGAAAAGCAAAACCACTTACCTACTGTAGAAATTCTCCTGACAGAAGGGACTTACACTTAAGTCTCCTAAAGATGAAAACCGTGCTCCAGTTGCTAGAACATCTCTTCCTGGAAGTCCTATTCACTCCCTACCTTGCTATCATGACTCCCTTATTTAGCTGAAGAGTCCAGCCAGATATAGAAAAATATCATGTAAGACTGAAAAAATAACCATTCTTCATTCCTTTGTACTTTTTTTTTTGATGTTGTGTGAGGAAAAAGAAAAAAGAGAGAATCCATTTTTTCTTTGTAAGGACTTCACAATACAAAGCACAGAACTGCTGCAGGACACATTCTGATGCCACTGTGAGTCAAGTAGTTTTATTTCCTCGGGACTCATAACAAATCTCAACTGGATGCTGCCACTGTATTTCTTATTGCAATGAAGATGTGTACTGGACTCTATAAAGAGCCACAGGGAACTGAATTTACAGGGACAAACATTCCGCCTCCTCTTTCTCAGAGAGATTTGCTCATCCAAAACAGAGCTAAGAGTTGGCACCTGCTGTCTGGCAATTCTTGGGCTACATAATTTAACTCGGGAAGTTAAGAACATAGTTACTTTCACTGGACTTCAGCTAAAAGACAGGAGATGTCAGCACTGGCAAGAAGTAGTAGGTAAGTTGTACTACAAGAGATATTGGCTGTGACATGAAGCACGAGTCTCTTAGAGCTTTCAGTAATGATGTGCCTAGGAAGGAAGGCGTGGGAATTTCAGCATCATATTTGCTGTCAGCTCCATTTCCCAACCATTACTGTGTTTGTTTCCATAAAAACAGAAAAACATTTAAAGTGCTGCAGCATCATCGAAACAGCACACAAAATCAGCAACAGTAAAAATGAGAGCTGAAACAGTCTGATTCAATTACTCAAAAACAGAAGAGGACTTCTGCACGTAGAACTTACCCCAAGGGTAAATTGTGTATAGCCCTCTTGTTAGGATGGTCCCATATTCCCCTTAACAGTTTTGCAAAAAACCTTGCAGAAGCCAGAAGTATTTGTTAGAAGCTACGGTGAGAGCAACTTCGATACTAAAGGGTGGACAGGGGGAAAAAATGAAATCAATCCTTCTGTTTTTCAAGTACTGCTTTTTAAAAAGTCAGTTTTACTAAACTCCAGACATTGCTCCTTTAGCAGACTGCCTGTGGAGCCATTCACTAACCAAGGATATTTTGGAGCAGCTGGTTTCTTTTAATACATGCATATATAAAAAATTGGTGTTACTCCCTCCCTTTCCCACTGAGACTCGTCTTTGAGCTATTCTCAAGTGCCTTGGCCAACTTTATTAGTCAAGTCAGGCCAAGCTCATTTCTCTGGCACCAGCATTTAGCAGCTCTGGTCAGCAGACAGATATTTGGGGGTAGGTTTCATGTGGCTTATTTTTGAAATAATTGAGAGGGAAATTAAAAAAGAAAAAAAAAAGGGAAGGCTGACCTTTGGAGGTGGTGCCATCCACATGTTTAAGATGCAAGTAGAATGCAGAGTGACTTGATCCCTCACTTCACGCTTTCACTCCTTCAACACTAGAGCTGATGTGACAGCTGACAACACTACAAGCTGTGTTTTCTGCAATAACAAACTGCAGAGCAGATGTTTAGTTGGAGATGTGGAAAGAGACAACAGGTATGAAACAGTATTCTTAGACTATGGCACGTCAGTAGATGCAGTGCTGTTTTTCAAAAGGCACAAGTCCAATGCAGCAAACCTTCAATTGCATAAGCCACCGATTTATTATATGAATTTCATTTCCCATTTACAATGATGTGAAAGGACAAGACAGAACACGCCCTGAAGATCACAGCACTCCACAATGGCCATGCTATTTCACATGGAATATGCTCACATTCTGTGGTGATGGGCAGCAGCACAGGCCTCTAATAACTTAATCTTTTTAAATACCTTCCAGCCTTCGTTCTTACAAACACAATTTTTTAGAATAGAGGTATTCTTTCAAATACTTGTGCTTCTGGAAAGCATAAGGAGAGAATAATAGAATTATATATCTAAACAGATAGGCCTTCACAATGGGAAGACAGATTAAAATAATGAGAGATTATTCTCCTGGAACAATCACCAAGGGTAAGAGAAAAAACTCGTGTAAGAAGCACTAATGAAGAAAGGCTAGGAAAACAACAATAGGATATATTTGTGGTGATAAATTTTTGAGAGACTTCAATTCGATTATTCCCAGAGAAAAACTGTCTGGTAAACAAAATTATTCATAATTAGATTATGTCATGATAAGTTCCTGTTGAAAGAAACCAGTTCTGTAACACAATTAGCTATGAAAAGACGAGAATGATCCTCCCACCTGTGGACTAGACAGGTTCCACTGAATTTGTCTTCCAAACACAAAACTATTTCATTTTGGCTGTTCTGAGGGCGATACTATGTTTTCAAGCAATACAATTACTTTATTGAAATATCAATGGGACTTTGCGTCAAATAGCTTTTAGTAACTGATGGCATGAGCAATACAGCTCCAAATTTTGAAGTCACAATATACTGAGGATCTAATCAGAACATTTATCTTCAAATATTCAAGTGAAAAATTATCTTTTGGGATTCGGATATTTTTATGCCATACTGTTGTTGTCCCTAATCACAAAATTTAGTAGGCAGATTTAATTCAGAAGATTTCTCATTATTCTTAGGATATATAAGTATAGCACAGAGCAAATATAATCAGAAATTCTTTGCTTTGACGTTGGCTGCAGTACTGTCGGCCACCAGGAGACAGAACAGGTACGTCAAGCAGAAAGAAGATGACATGCGAAGGAGACAACAGTGGAGAATTTTGCCAGTAATATGAAAGCGCTCAAAGACCAACAGGCACAGAGCGCTCTGTATAAAATAACGGAGGATTACACTCAAAGTAGGAGGTACAAAAATGTGTATATTTCAGGTCCTGTGAGAACTGTTAAAAGGTTTTACCCCTAGTGTCTTTTGGATACAGACTGTGTGATACAGTGTTTTATCAAAACATAAGTTCAGATCTTGGAAGTGGAAAAACTTGCAGTCATGAACCACTCTGGCTAATAAACAGTGTTTCTCTCCACAGCCCATACACCTGGCAGAGCGCAGCCTTCTCAGGGCTGTATCTCATCATGCTGTGTGGGTGCATCTTCTGTCCTGGACGGGCTGAACTTACGAAAGAGAGAACAGGAGGTTCCGCACCCAGCTGACAGTAAAGAGTGAACAATACCAGAGCTGGGACTCAATGCTGCGCCCCAGGAGAATCTCCTGTTTCCACTGCATTGATTTCCCTCAAGCCAAACCCACACTTTGATACCACTTTTTAACACCAGTAGGTTGAGTAAAATGACCGTTAATAAAGCACACGGATGTGGTATCTAGTTAATTAATGCAGGCTCTGGGACAGACAGCAAACTGTAAGGCAAGCTGCTGTTCCTCTACATATTGTGATCCAGATAGCCATAAATGAGGTTTCACGTGAGCAACAACAGTGAGAGCACGACTTGGGACAGAATGCTTAATTTCCCCCTCCCCTCCCTGCCCCAATCTAAAGTTAAGATTATAGGAAAAATCACTTGACAAAGGCACAGCAAATGTGCCAGTTCTCTATGAATCAGGTACCTCACATTAAAATTCTGTAAAACAGCATCTCCTGAAGAAATGCCACAGCTAGATAAGAAAGATTTATCTTGCCTGAGGCTCTTTCTGACATCAGACTCTCTACCAATCCCAGCGCTTTAAGCAGCGATCCTGTGAATACCCCACAGCAGGCACGGAGAATGACAAGTATTCTTTTCAAGGCTGTCCCCAGCAGTGGACCCCTTGTACAGACTGCTAAAAACAATCCCTTAATCCCCTCCTCTCAGTGCTGACCTAAAGAAACAGAGGATCAAAACACAACCTCTGGAATGACCTTAGCTTGCTCAGTAACACCTCACCAGGGGTCAGAGATGTCAAACAGCTTCCTGCAGGCCCTTGCTGTTCTCTGAGGAATGTGCTCTTTATCATTTAAACAAGAAAGCTCCTTTAGAAATACCTAACACATACATAAGGACTACTGGTCATCTTCGTTATGAGATCCACATGCAAAGCAGAGGCAAAAAAATACACATATACAATCAACTTACCAAGGCCACATTTTTTTCCAAGGCTAACTGACTAAATTTCATTTTCCAAAGAATTTCTATAATTTCTCAGTTTCCCAAAATGTAGAAGACACTGGGACAATAAATGCACAAATCCAGAGCTGAAAAATTAAAACATCTCAAGCTTGTAGCAGTCGTCTGCTTAAATGTACTGTGCTGCATTTTTAAGCCTCAGAGACATGGAATAAGGCCTAGAACACAAGAGCAGATGACTCAAGACCACAAAATGATGCAGATTTCCTCCCGTTCCTTCATGCACAGGGTTAGAAGAGAAGGAGAGAATTCAAGCAGTTTTGTAAATGTAATTAAAACAGCTCTGACAGACACCTCTGTTCAGGTTGGTTGTCTTGAACCTAAGCAAAGTTGATTCACTTTTAGGAGAACTATGAAGTATCTGCTTGATTAATTACCCCATTAATTATGGCTCTCTCTAAATTCAGTGACAACAAGAGAGGCACATGAATGCGATGGCAAAAAAATGCTTAACTTAAATACCTCGAAGGGAGTAAGCAAACTTGCAAGCTGTTTATAGTTTTGAGGATAATAACTTATATTTTGGCATAATTTTCTGTTACACTGTCAGGATTTCTTAGCTATTCACTTTGCTCAACAAGAGATATTTTTTTGCTGGAGACATAAACTTAAAAGCTTGGATCTTTTGAATCAGTTATCAAGATTTTGATCTGTTTCTGCCAGTTTATAGTAATACAGAGCCTGTGACAAAACTCACGTGCAACTACTGAACTGAAAGAAACCTGTATCTGCCTATGGAAGATCTGTATTCAGATTCCATTGTAAAATGGAATTTGTAGGTGGCCAGAGGAACTCAGGGATGACAGCACAAAGACACACAGAAAAAAAAGGAAGAGGAAAGGAAATTACATCACTGAAAAAGAATCTCAGAAGCGTATCACTTTTCTGTTGCTCACCATGTTAGTACAGAAGCACACTTTTCCACCAGTGTTTTTTAACCCATACTCCCCAGATCACTGGCAGTCTGGCAGACAGGAGAAGAAAGTCCACAAAATAACAGGAAGAAATAAAAAAACAATCCCACAAAACAGAATATGCACATGCACATTGCCATGCACTTACTTGAGGAAGGCACCAAACAAAACCAAGAGCGCTATAAATTACAGAGGAACAGTTCAAATTTAGTCTGATTTTTATCACTGTGACAACGTGTGTGGTGTGTGAGATGGTCTTTCTGTCACTTTCCAGAGAAGTTGGTGGTCCTTGGACAAACAGAATAACGTGTTCTAGAGCACTGTTGCATTGTGGAGTGTGCCATGTTACACGGTGTGTGTGATGCCACAGCAGACGGAGCGCAGAGCTGTGCTGTGACTCTGCCCCATCCCTGCAGAGCAGCTGGTCACCCACCTGCCCGGTGTCAGTGTCTGCTCCAGCCCTGCACACACAAGACAACCCTTGCTGCCTGGCTCTGCCTGCTGATTGCCACAGGACAGCCAGGCTGTGGTATTGCTTCCCCTCGCAACAGCGTCTCAGCACGACCAAGGAGATTAAAGCAAATTCACCATGATGCAAACTAAAGCTTTGGAGACAGAAGATCACAGAGGAGTCTCTATGTTGTTCATGGCTTACACATTCAGGAAGCACAGAGACATAGCGTGGAACTCATTTCCACACAGTCCAGAGATTAAACCTTTAAGGGTTCAAAAGCAATAGACAAATTTATAGGAAAAAAAAAATCCAACACAAAAGCATTCTTTGATTAAGGTGATCCTTACACCACAGATTACCGGGGACTAGGGAAATACCTGGGGAAGGATCTCTACAAGTGCACCTTGTTCTTCCATTTTCCCCTAGGCATCCACAACGATGCAGCGGACGCGAGTCTCAATGACAGAAGAGTGTGGCTGCTCATCCACCATGATTACAGCAAACTGCAATTGCTGACCAGGAAAACATCTATAGGCAAAGGACAACCCTGTGGGAGTCTAGCGAAAGCATGGTATGTTGGTGTCTTTTGAAAGGAATTTCCTTTCCTGCTCCCACAAAGATTAAAGATAAAAGCAAGCTGTTAGTGGATTTGCAATCCTGCTGGGACATTTTTATGCCTTTACATTATTTTGATGAGAACAGTGTCCACTGGACTTGGGGTTTCCATTGGCAGAGTAGTAAATAGCATAGTCTACCTCCAAAAATCAGGATCAGCTAACAAAGCAAGCTGCTGCTGTAGACATTGTTGCTTCTGGAGATGCTGCAAGGTTCTGCAGGCAGGTCAGGCCTGCACACCTGAAGCGTTTGGTAAGATCATAGATCAGAAGAGTAAGGCACAGAAAGTTCCAAGTGCAAGATCAACTAATCACAAAATTCAGCAATTTGAGATGAATCCTGACTGCTGATCATAAGCTGTTAGAATAAAGATTCCTATCTTGCTCTTTCGTACCTGATTATATGCCAGCCTGAATCTACTGGAAGTCCTATTTTAAGATCACATTTGCATCATACCACTTATCTCAAGCTACTTGTTTCCTAAAGAGGTAGTTGCCACTAGACTTAACAGATGCTACTTTCTGCCCTTAGTCATCCTGACTTACAATAAACAGAAGAAATTAAAATCTAGAGCTTTCTCAGCAGCTCCTACATGCCAGACCTTTCTGATGTCCATCTAAGTCCAAAACCAGCTGGCTTATTCACTCACCAATGGTGTTTTAAAGTGCTGAGGAAATTATCAGGCCATTTCTTGGGACACGTTTGATGTGCTGAAAGGACACTGCTGCTCCGGCAGGGAGGAAGCCTCTGGGCTATGTCGTCATCACTTTCCTGTGGCATTGGTTCCCACCAACACATCTGAGCTAGCTTGGCAGCACTGTTGCCATGGCAGTACAAAGCTAGCTCAAAACCACAGCTTATATATTTAGCCAGCTTCTTAAATGGATTTTACAGCCTATTTTGCCTTAGCTATACTGCTCCCAGTGGTAAAATGGCCTGTTTTAAGGACAAAAGTATTAAACCTTCAGTCAGTGCCTTCCATTCTAATTACATTTACTGTTCTAGTCTAGTCTCTAGAAGGAAATGTCTCCAAAGAAAGCCACTTTCTAAGCATTTTATTTTTGAAACTTAAAAAGCAGAGATGGAGTAGCAGAATCATGCTTAAATCAGCTCAGATGGAAATGCTGGGATTCCCAGAGGGGCTGGAAAACATGTGAGTTTGGGATGAAAAGAACCGAGCCAAGAGCTAGCTGGCTACTTCCAGCTTTCACACCATAAATCCTTACATTCCTTAATGGCCGGCCAGCTTCCACACGTAGAAAGAAACTGAAAGCAACTGAGTACGGTAGAATATAGCAGACAAGACACAGGGCACACTGACTCAGGGACCCTTTTGTACTCTAGCAGCAGCGCAAAGGAAAAACTGGCACAAGGCCCAGCACCTCTGTAAATCAATACAGCTGTTTATTTAAACCAAATGGCTGGCAAGGATATCAATCTTTGATTGTTGTAGACATCTCCAAAAGGAAACTAATAACATTTCCGGAGATGACAGCAAACCCATGTAAGAACAAAAGGGTTCTTTCCAACTAAGTTTTTATTCATTATAGCACATGCTTTCAGTTCACTGCTTGAAGCCCAATACTAGACAGTACACATTATTAGCAGTATTGATTATTGCAGACCACAACAGATGGCCAAGGAGATATTCGTCCCCAAGTGTTCCTGATGGCAGAAAGATCCTAAATGTATTTGTAGTCATGAATGGCACGGGTTTAAGCTTCTCGGTAATGTGTGGGAATCAAATCCCTAGATTTAACTGCCGAGTGTGTTAAAGACTGGTGCGGACACGTGCTGCTGCAGCGATACATGATCCATTGGGTGAGAAGCCAGACTTGGCACAACTCTGCCCCACGGTTCTGGCTGTGTACAGGAGTAACAGCAACAAGAACACTAACTTTGTGCAATGTGATCTCTTGCTCTAATCCATTTTTTCCCTTTCTGGCCATGGCAGCAGATATATAAATCTCTCTGTTACAAAAAAGTAGGAAAAAAAAAAGACAGAAGAATTTTCATCTCTAACGTGCCCTCCCATCCTAGCCTGTTGTTGTTTTTCAAATTTGATTTTTTTTTAAATGAGACTGCTTTTCATTGTACAGGTGCTCCTTTTCTATCTATTTTCAAGGTTATTAATCTTTTTTTTAATAACCTCCTATGAGATGGAAACCGATACTCTTAAAAAAAGCTACGACCTTTGACTTTTTTAAGCTATGTTGTCACACTTCATTGGAAAGAATTTAAAACGATAGGGCAGGATAAATATGATAACTTCAAGTGACCACCGGGAACATGACACTAAAGTCTCTTATTTTACGCTTAGCAACAAAACTGCTTGACTGTGGGTCAGACTCACAGTTGGTGCAAGAGGATAACACAGACACCTCTTTGGCCCACCATGAGTAAAATAACATGAACCTCTCTAACATTCATAATTAGATGCTAGGGGACTTCTGATCTGAGCAGTACCAAACAAGAGTGAGAAAGAGAAAGACTGAGCAAGCGTATTCTTTAGCCTTCATTTTGTCATTGCTGTGGGAGAAGTCACAGATTCCTACATACTCATATAGTTTAAAAAAAATAATTCCTGACACACAGGAAGGTTTGTCTATGAATAAGGTAGAGGAACTGAGGTATTTTCACAGAAGGCAACATTAGGAGGGTAAGAACAATTACTATAACAGCAATGACCAATCATCTGCTCTACAGAGACAGGATTCCTTTCATGCATTGCTAATACACTTGATTATGAAGCATGAGGACCATCTTGCTATTTTTAGTCTGGTTTTGCAAAGAAATAAAACCTGTGTGGCTGAGGATTTCAGACTGGTAAAAGATGGCAGAAGAAAAGCTCTTTGTCACTGTGTTGTGGAGATTTGTAGTGTATAAAAGCCAAGAGGCAGCACTAGGAAGTTCGGTGTTTGCTATTTCTGTCATTCACTCCTGCACTTTCACATATTGATTGATGCTTCTGGACACAGCGATGATCCCCAAAATTGCTCCTTCAATTCTCAGAAGATATCTGCGCCTTAGATACAACTCAGAGACTCATGGTGAGAGGTGCCAGAGAAGCAGTATTCTGTTCTGCATTTTTTTCTGTTCCTGTAGTACTCTTGGCAGAAATTTCAGACAATAGGTACAAACATTTTTCTTTGGCATTTCAAGCCTGATTATAGCTATGGTAATCTAAGAGAGAAGGAGCACAGAAGACTGTCCCACAGGTCAGAGTGCTCCAGCCAGCAGCCTGCAGGACTCTCTAACCCGTCCCTTTTCCTTGCAGGAGCTCCTACATCCATGCTGACAGGCAGGTGCCCTATTGCATCAGTGCACAGCCAAGAATGTTGAACCATCAACCACTGCCACACAGAGGCTGTAATTGAGGCCTGAATTCCATCATTAAGTGATTGTTCTGCCCTACATAACGCATAGTCAGCAAACACATGCACTCCATATCACAATCAATCTTATGTTATATTGCCTTCTCCTCTAAGTAACGCTTCACTCCTGGATTCATCTTCATCTGGTTCAAAAAAAGAAGACTGAACAGGAAATAAGGCCTATGTAGCTTCAGGCACTACCTGAGCTTGGACTCAAAATCACAGTACTTACTTAAGCCAAAGATATATCAGCAAACAAAAAGAGATTAGAATACTAAGTGATTACAAATGGAGATTCAGAATCCAGTTTCAGATACCAAACACAGCATCAGTCTGGAAATGAGCAAGGTTACTCCCTTACTTGGCTCAGAATAATAGTAATTCCGGTCAACATAAACCTTGTCAAGCTTCATGGTAGACAACGTAACACCTTCCCTGCCCAATACAGTAATGCATAATTAATTAAAATAATGCATAATTATGTCTTGTATTAGAAAACAGGAGAGTAGCCGGTACCTCTTCTGGGGTAAAAGTTACATCCTGCAGAATCTGACTGCTGCTTTCAGAACTCTCCTCCCTCAGCAAAAATGTGCTTGTTCTGGTCTTTGGTGGGGCTCTTGCAATATTCCCAACCCTGTAATCAAGGACAAAGCACAGAGGTAACCTTACTGCTGGTCTGAAGATAGGGACTTCATGATGTTGTACATATGATCAAACACACGCAAAAACCTCCTTCTCAATATCCTGAAAAGTACATATGAAGAAATTATGTATATACAGTATCAGGAACACTGAGTGATCTTGGCCACTAAAATACTGGGTAGGTCTTCACATTTAACTTTTTCAGCTCCTTTCCTGACACGGATTTTCAGAACATATGTCACACCTACAAAGAAAGGTACTTCTGTAACAGCTAGTGACAGGGACAACTCAGGGAAAGACCACGTCACTCGAACCACTGCAGTCTCTGAAGTCCAAATCTCTGGATCTGATTAGCATGGTCAAAACCATACTGTGACTACAAATCAACAGCAGAAGGGTAATTCATAGACAAAGTACATTCATATTTTGATATGTAGACAGTGCAGTGGGACACATGGCAAGAAATGTGATACCCACTCACCTTTGCATTGAAGCAAGCACATTGCTTCCATTCAAACGGAAGAAAAAGAGGGGAGGCCAGGAACATTTTAATATGTACATTATTTAACTAAGGGACCACAGGAAATTTTAGTCTCACTCCTCAGAAATCCAGTTCTAAAAGTAGCATGAGTATATCCGTCTTGCCAGACACGTGTGTCTTACACTCAAATTCCTCTTGCTGTTCATGCTAACTGAGGACATGCTGTGATCCTTGCACAACATCTTGTAAGGACTGTTACAAAAATAAGAGCAGAGAAGACTCTTGGTTCAATTCAAATTCGTTTTCAATGGAAATAAGCTCATTCTCACACCCACACCCACTGGACAGCTCAAATTAAGTACCGTAGCCAAGAGCTGGGACTCTATCAGCTTTTTAACTGTACAAAATCCTTCAAGGGTTTGGCAAGCTTTCTGTTGCCACTTCTATCACACCTCTGTAAGCTTTCTCACTCTTTCATCACTTCAAAGCTGAATGCCAGCAGTTACAACCTGAAACTTGGAAGAAGTCAACAGACAGGGCAATTCAGATGTACTGTGGCACATGTGGAAGACTTGTAGAGGGATATAATGCTCATCTTTCTTCAGGAAATTCCACTAGTGCTGAATGGTACACAGCTTGGAGGAGGAGGATTGGGGGTAGGAAGAGAGAGAAAAAGAAAAGAAGAACAGGAGCCGACTTAGCAAAATATTATTTCTGGACTCTACACCAACAGATGCATTAGAATGGCACAACTTGCAGAGCAGAAGTACTGGAGACGTGCTCATCCGTGGACTCTCTAGCTTGAGAGACAACGTATGGGAATTGTACAGAAATGATAAAGATTAGTTTTGGAAAAATGGAAAACCAGCTCATGTCACATTTACATAGTATAAAAAAATAACAGCATCTGACATTGCTATTTATGTAGAAGGTCGTTTAGATTCCCTAAACTTTAGTAAGAAAGAGTTTAGGTGGAAGAACTGATCGTAATTATGAAAAACACATCTCCTTGCTTATGAAACTAGTATTTCTCAACAGGAAGATTTTCAAATCTGGAGTTAGTTCTTGCACTGGCAGCTGTGCTTTCTTTTTATATTTCCTGTAGACGAATAAAAAAAGCAGCCTTCTCTAGCCCCGGGCACTTCCATCTCAATTGCCATGCACTAGTGTGTTACGGCAATGTTTCTTGTAAAAAAAAATTATTTTTTTTCATTAAACATTTTCATTGTGCTTCTCAAAAAACACCTGTTGATTTAAAAACAAAACATGACTGTTTATAATCCGCTGTTTATTTCCTACCCAACCCCTTTTACACAGGGCTGCTTCCTAAGCCATTTACTTGTAGTTCTTTTCATAAAGCCAGGAAAGGGAAAGAATCACCTTGAGCTAATGATTCACTGAGACTGATGCTTATCCCCTTAATGCTTAACAGCTGATCAATGATCAATACAAATGGTTGCATGGTTACCCAGTTAGTAAAAAGAAATTTGAAGATTCCACCAGATCCAGCCCATTACCGAATCTGTTGTGCAAGAAAGCAGCAGTTCTCTCCTCTCCAGTGCAAGATGGCTCAGAAGATATTCTGGAACTCAAAGAAACAGCTGCTGAAACAACATTGTGACTTCTACTATTCTTTTATATGTGTTGTATCATGTTCTGTAAAGTCACCTTGGTTCTTTGGGATGTAGGTTATTATGTTTGGTGGCAATTCTCCTTAAGTACTTCTTCCAACAGTATCACCTTTATCGTTCTAGACGAAATCTGCTGCTTTTTCTCTCATGTATCTAATTCAGTCGTCACACAAAGACACTAAGAACATAGTTACTTGGAGTTGTCAAAGTCATATAAATAAAACAGAACTGTTTATATTTGCTGGCACTATCTACGTGCTGCTTTGCACTCTCTAATATGGACAGCCAAAAGAATAAAAGAAAAGTGCCTGGAAACAGAGCTGTAAATTCCTCACTAACTGGTTTGAAAGGACACAGGCAGCTTTGTAACGTGTATAGTTATCCTCTTACTCACCACTGGATAGCTTTTTGGCTGAACATCCATCTGGTACCTGTTAGAGAGCAATGAAGACACAGATACCAGTGATTGGCCAGGTGGATTACAGGATTCAATAGCACACATCAATAAATTTTAGAATTTGTGGACAAAGCATTTGCTAATCTGAAAGGTGGATATCCCAAGCAACCTCAATTTATATGGCACATATGCCCATCACAGGACTCCACCCGGAGTGTGAAATTACTTTTGTGAGCAGTACTGAGAGCAGTCTCTAACACACAAATGTAGTCTAGGTTTTATGAAACACCGTGTACTGTTAAAAGCAATTCTTTTTGTCCACAGTGAACAACAATCTGCAAGTCTATCACCTCTGGATACGAAATGCAGGGAGGCTTTCAGCCCTGGAGACTGAAACCCCTACGACAGTGTAAACATCCATCCACCCACAAAGGACACCATTAGAACTCTGTGTGCAGTTTTCCATCAAACTGTTCAGCAAGAGCCTAAAGTTTTAATCCCCTTGGTGGACACCATGTATGTGGCAAGGAACAAAATACTCCCTAGGTGACCAAAACACTGCCAAAGAGTGACAAAGTGTATGTGGGGGTGGGAATTGTCCTAGAGGACAGAAAGGAGAAAAGATGGTATCAGCCAACAGAAATCTGCTGAATTGCAGCCGAAGTGGCATTCAATTACAGCAAAGCAGGGCTTTTTAAGAACTCATTGCTCACATTCCTTTCTTTCAATAACATTTTAACATTTATAAAAATATTTTGCATGTCATACCTGAAGCAGTTGAGAGGACTGATTTTCACTCAAAAACTTCACATATGCACAGTTTCACAAAAGGCTTTTATTTCAGAGCTATTAAACAACTAGAGTTCTGATTATGCTACTACTTAATCAACAGCCAGTCCTCGTAAGCAAATATCTGTAAAGAAATATTTTGTGTAATATGACCTGCTAAATTTATCAAACTACTTCTGGTCTAGTAATATTGATTATTCCAGAAAGTGGACTTAACTTCCTAGAGACATGCTGAAATATGGAGTTTGAAATGTTGTAGTAGCAGACATAACATGAATTAAAGGAAGCACCTGATGGGTTCTCCACTGAAGTGGTACCCAAAGTTATCTTGATAAACGCTGGACGGAAGATGCAACGGGGAAGAGACTGGTGTAAGAATTCTTTCTGTGGACGCAGCCACCTTTTCTTCAGAGGTAGGAAGCCAATCTGTTTGATATGCCTGCTGTTACTGACAGTAGTCATTCTGGCTGGGACTCTGTATGTGAACTTGGAGTCTCCCAAGCTGAACACATGAGCTACCACAACCTGAACTACGGCACTAACACTTTCTGACTGGCCAAGAGCTGACTAATAACATTTTGTGGGTTGGGCACAAAGGGAGACGTACACCGCAGGCTCACTGACAAGTTTCATTTGTTCAATTTCTGAGTTTACTGCTGGTAAATCTACATAAAAAGGCTGAAGAAAATTTCTGCCAAGTTGCTGTCAATTTGGGTGAAAACAGAGTCCTTGCAATAAAATCTGAAGTTGGAGCAGGCAATGTACATCCCAGTCTCAAAGCCCAGTGAATTTTTTCTTTCATCCTTCCAGCCCAGTTATACCACAGGCATTTACTTTAACAAACAGCTTAAGATACACATTTAAAACTTATTTGCTTCAATCAAAAATTTTGGGATCAAGGCTTCTCCTTTAACGCTGCGGGTGATTCACCATGCCTTAAAGGTTTGAACTGTTGAGGCATTATTTACCACAGATTTGTAACTACTAACACTAAATAAATACACGTATCAATTATAACAGGTGTTTGCTCTGCAAATGCAGGGAGAGGTCTCAGATTTCCAGTAATTCCCCTTCACCCACTTCTACATGCTCACCAGATCTTTATTATTACAGCTCCAAGGATCCCATACATCCAGATCCTGATAACAAGAGGATAGGTTAGGAATGAGACCAAAAGGAAGTGGAAGCCAGCATTCCAACATGCTTCTCAGCTTTGAGCTAACACTAATTCTGGAGACTTGGTATTAATTCAATCACATTTTTAAACAGTATAACTTTCAGCTAACAGATAGGTACCAGCATGCTAGCAATTCCCCTCCAGAAAGCTCTTCTACAGTCTGTCTGCTGGTCACAAATGCATTAATTGACAGGCAGTGTTTTGATTTCCTCTGATGCTTTTTCCATACTACTGGAGAACTCAGGTCTAGGAACAGGACACTGCATGAGCACTGTATGGAAGCTGCTCTCCTCTAATGGCTTGCTAGACCTTCAGCCTGATGAGCTTAGTTCTAAACACAACTGTTTTCAGGGATTTAATCAATTGATTAGTATTTGCCATGGCTCTGTCAAAGCAGCATGGCAGTAATCCTGCCCTGGAAGCAGTCATGCATTTTGCTCTCTGGGAAGATTGCCAAATGCCAGGGCTACAGATAACCATTGTAAGCTTTCAGACAAGGATCTTCCCCTTGGTTATCAACCTGTGCTTATAGAAGGCCAGGATCAACCTGAAACAACTTGCTTTGTTAATCTGAATATGTTTGCACAATGCCTATTTACATTACACCTGGCTCATACCAACACAATGAGCTACTTGCTTTCATCACCACTAAATACATTACCAAGCTCGAAAGAATGCAGCTGTTAGAAATCAAGGAGGATCCCATGGTGCTCCTCTGTTGAGAGCAAAAATTTTCCTCTGCAAAGCACCTGTGCTTTTTTAAATCTCAAAACCCAGAGCCAGCCCAACCCAAGACAGGAAAAAGGGGATGTGCAACATCACACCACTACAATTAGGCGTTAGCAAACACCATTCACACAGGCCTGTAAACTGGAAGGCTGACAGTCATTTTATTTGCTGACCCAGCTTCATAGCTTGCTTCCACAAAACCTAAAAGTCATCTGCTGAAATCTTTTGTAAAGTTGTGTCTATCCAATCATCTATTTCCCATAATGACCTTACAAAATAGCAAGTATACCTGAATATTTCATAGGAAAGTACTTTTTCTAATGCAAATAATTAATGAAAATACAGATTCTAGACAAATAATTTGTGAGTTATGAATACATTCTGTTATGTAATTAGTCTCTCCTCATTAACAAGTGGCCTATGGTTTACTTGGTCCTCAATATACTTAAAAGGTCTGTCACTCAAAAATCTCAAAGACTAATATAACAGTCTGTGATATGTTTTTAACAAATAGTTATTTATGATGCGGTCCTGCACGCTTATGGACTGCATCAAGTCAAATTGTTTAATAGTAAAAAGAACTAAGTTTACTTGTGTTTGCATACGCTCCTGGAGGCAGACCCTCTCTACTCAGTACTTCCACAGCCCTGAAGTAAAGGGGTCCTCTCCTTTGTAATTGATTCCTCTGCAGATAACTGTAAAGAAAGTATACGATCTAAGAAAACCTGGGATTGAATGAGATGTTTCAGTGTATTAATGAGTTCCTCCATTCTCTTCTCTCTACAGCTTTCCAAGAAAGCATTGTGGGGACAACATTACTGGACACAAGCCCAGATCCCTAGATATGTCTTCATACCTCAAATGATAAACAGAAGGTTATATTAAGAAAATGTATTGCCACTTGAGCTACCTGTCAGCAGATGCAGATATAAAATGCCCATTTTCTGCTTAGCAGTGTTTCAGACATCCTCTTCAGAGTATCACGCTTATTTTCTAACTGCTCCATGAGTACATTTCTTTAATTTATAATGCTCTGACATCTAAATTGAGAGCTACTCTGGAACACAATTTGCTCTTCAAGTTACTCAATCCAGTTCAGGATTTCTCAGCATTATTACAACACCAGTTCAAGAACCAAAGTGTCAAAGCGTAATGAAGGCTTACTACTAGGGCAGGAAGTTACTACACCAGAATGATAAACATTTCTTATTGCATTCCTGGACATGACACTAATCCATTGCTGAACACTGGGGACACCTTAAATACAACATGACTTGAAAAAAAAAAATTAATCCATTTTCCAAGCTGAAAAAAAAAAATGCAAATTCTAGTAGATTCTATAAGACTTCAAAATCTATCACAACATGCAACTTCCTGCATCTTCTTCAGGCAAAAGGCAAGAACAGAGAACATCTCAAACTTTGTCCAAGCTACGTCTGCATTTTGAGCCTTTTTGCGGAAGTTGTAAAAAGTCATAATTTCTTCGGGAACATGCGCCTGCTTCTTGTTGACACTGGCAGATATATATAGCTGTGAGCTGTATAAACAGCTATTTTCAGAATGGATAGAGTCAGGCACAGTGGTATTAATTCACGACAGCAGAAAAAGGAGGCAGCATAATTAGCCCAAATGAAATATGAGAAATCCTTCACGTAAGAAAGGGCTGGACAATGTCTTGTAAGGAAAAGCTAACCCACGCAACTTCTCACAGTGAGGTAAGATCAACAATTCTGTCTGGAATCCCAGCTCTCTGACATCACCAGCTCTTTAAACCACAGTGAGCTGAGGGAAAGGAAAATGCTTGCAATGCTCTGATGACATCCCTGAATATGGACTCCTCTGGTGACTTGGCTTCCCTAGTGGATACAGAGGACAAGACTCATTCTCTTTTAAAAGGAAGAACGCCACCTTCCTATACAAGTTCTACATTTTTGCTTTCTCCTTGAACGCTGGCGTATATAACGCTCAGTGTGTTACTGAAACAAACTCGCAAGTGGAGGTTCAGGAGCAGTTAGTATAAAGGCGTTTCAGTTCAGGCACTGACACTTCAACAGAAAGCCTCAAGCTCCTTCCTCGCATTTCCCCTACTTTCTTTTAGCTTTTAGACGAGCAATGCCTAATTATGGCTGTGCACCTCCTAGGGAGAACTTGGAAGCACACAGAACTAAAAGATCCTGAAAGACAAAAGCTAACTGAATGTGGCTGATTTGAGGTTTTAGATATAGATTCTGAAGAGTTTTTCTTTCATAATTATATTCCCTTGCTTGTTGCACAGTGATGCCTACATGTGCCAGTTCAGAAATCAAAATCCCACATTATGATTGGTGCTACCTTAGAATATGTGAGTTTCTGCTCTAAATAATGGTTTAGTTACAAATGAAAGAATCAAGCAGCTGTTCAGTGATAGTAGCATTCTCATGCTATTTGTTGCTGCTGCTTTGCTAACTCTAAGTGCACTGCAGCAGAAACAAGACTGAAGGGGGGAATTAGGAAGGGGAATCAAAAGGGAAAAGTGTGCCCGACATACTGCTGCTTCAGCAGCCTGAGGAACAGGAAAGCTGGTTAGCACAACTGCTGTTAACCCAACAGGCCAATGTTCACTGCTGTGTTCTGCTTCCCCTTGCTTTATTAGGAAGGGTAATAGGATGGAGGTGGCAGGGAGCCAGGAACAAATTCCCAAACCTAAAACCAGTTTTACATCAGCCTCAGCAGCCCTGAGAGCAGCCTAACTCCCCAAGAGCTGTAATCACAGGGGCAGTTACAACAGAGGTACTCTGTCTACCTCTGTCACATTTCTCCCCAGAGAGCAAATGCCAAGGCATAGGGCCAACTGTGCTGACCCTACATCCACTAAATACCTCTGGCATGTGGCGAGTTTGTGCTTTTTTATGTTTTCAAAATATACACCTGGAGCAGAGATGTGGTTTGTACATCGTCGAAAGCAGTCTACCTATCTTTTGTGCTGACAGATATTGGACCTAAGGAATTCAAACTTGTTTACTCAAGTATGCTAGCAAATTTTCTAAGCTTTCTATGGATGTGTGTATTTTCATATTCACGTTTCATCTTCTGCTTTATTCCAAGGCTGAACACTGAAAAACTGTTCTGTAGTTCCCTATGTATTCCATGGGCATGCTTTTTAATAGGCAGAAGCAACAAATGCAATACATCTTCTCTAAGGCCATCCCAGAAAGCTGGAACAATTATAGAGCCATCTCTTCAGTCTAGATTTGTACAGCATTTATCACTATGCAGAGGTTCTCTCTAACCTCATTCAAGAAAATTAATGAACTGTACAAGAGTTAAAAAAGAGGCAGGATACCTTCCATGCAGAAAATAGAGATAGTATTTATGATGTTTTCTGCATCTGCCCAGCAAACACAACAGAAGATCACAGAACAGCTGAAAGTTTCTATCAGGCATGAATTTTTCTGTGCATCTGTGACTATATTTTGATTCAGCAGTCTCATTGTAAATGAACTCCTTAAAATCTTACAGGACTTCATCTTTACTCAAGTAACATGTATTGCTTTCCTTTGTTTCCTTTCTCATTATTGTTTACTGTCTATATATTATAGAGGTCCATGTCTTGATGCTGTTTGTGCTGATACATAAATTATCATAGAATAGTTCATATTGGAAGGGACCCTCAAAGGTCATCTAGTCTAATATGTTGTTCCTCTCTGATGATCCACACCATACAGGGTTAACAATGTTATGCCACACTTCAGAGATATACAGAGACAATTAAAAAAGCCCTAAGAGTCAAAACTGACTATAAGGTTACATGCTATCCTAACCCACTTAGCTGTCCCAAGGGTTCCTTTCACAGAAGTAAAGGAAAAGTAGAATAGCACCTACCATCACCTGTTTGAACTTACAGTTCAGTCATGGATATAGTGATACAGAATACACTATATGTTCTATTCTAATACTCTGCACAGAATATTCTATTATCTGCCATATCTGTGGCACTGGTCTAGCGAAGCTGTCAACTCTGCTCCCTCATGGCCACAGAGCTGAGCTTAGGGAACCCTCCCTTACTTCCACATTCAGCCAGAACTTGAAAAGATATTCCAAGGAGACCACTTAAAAGTTTCACTAGCCAGGATAGGAAGAAGAAAAATCCTAACTACAAACCATTTCCGAACCCTTTCTCTCAGAGTCTGCTTCCAAACCCTACATGCAAATCTAAACCCAGTTAATCCAGAGGGCAAAGGAACAAATTCCCATCTGCCCTTCCTGCTCTGGGAGCTGCAGGAAAGGGGAACACCCTTCTCCTGATAACCTCAGCCTCAGCTTCCCTGCTGGGCTCACAGCTGAGCCCAGAGCAGCCAGGCCACCAGCAGGAACGGTCACTGCTTACTTGCCAGAACACCTTTAACTTGGCTGTAATATGACACAGAGCACACCAGCTATTGGCTGTAAAGCCACTGGCTTAAGTCCTGAGCAGGAAAATGATCGTGTGAATAATACCGAGGATTTTTTTGCTTAATCATTCAGCTATGTAGAAACAGTACCCCTACAAGCAAACTGTTCTGGACAGAGGAGAAAGAGAAGACTTTAAGTTCTTCTTTCCTGAAAATACATCTAGAGATGTTTCTTCTAGAAAAACAAACATTCTTGACTGAAACTGGAATTTTAAAAAGTAATTGTTATTTTTTAAATTAATTTGCGTGGTCAAGCTATAGCTCTAAAGGGAAATCGCATCCATACAAAGTTAGGAAAAAACATGAAACACACGTAAGAACTTTTTCAAAAGCAAAGGGTAGAATAAGAACGAGATTCTCCAGGACAGAAGGAGCCTGTGAGAAATCAGTGGTGATACATGAAGCAGCTCAATTTGATTATTTATGTACATATCATAACAATACTTTGAATTCTAACACAAGGATAAAATAGCATTTTGCAGATTTTCACTAATCAATTAAAAAACACTTAAAGACAACACAGGTCCATTACAAACTGTGGGGTTTTTTGTTTCTTTGTTTTCAACCAACTTACTCAAATGAACCAAGAAGTCTCTGGAAGAGAACCTGGGAGATCTGCTTTGCTGGCCCCAGTTTCAGTTGGTGAGCACGCCCTCTGCTTTGTTTACCTTTCATTTAAAATAACACATTGGAGAAGAAATTGAAGCTCTACCTGAAAAAAAAAAATGGATGAAGTGAGAGAACTGCATAATTACAAGCTAGGATGAAAGAGTTCATTTATCATGTTACATAGCCTTGAAGAAATTCCAGTATCATTACTACCTTAATTTACAGATATTTACAGATGTATCTCAATATATGACCTAAAACAAACCATGAATAGCCAAACAAAAAGTATTTCAAGCAAGAGATCCTGAAAAGATCTCAGGTTCTTACAGGCAAAGTATAAAAGCGTCTCTGGAATTAAGGTTTAATTTATTAGTCTATTACCATGCTATGAAGTATTGCATATGCCTCTTGTAAAGAGGACAGACCTGTTACATCCCTAGTGACAGGATTTAGAAGTATAGCCAATTAGTAATCATTTAAATAGAGACTTGTCATGAACTAGACACAAACAGAAGCAGCTAATCTGACACACCTTCAGAAAAATCTGTTTCATGATTCACAGATGAGCTATGATGCAACCCCACCTGCTCTGCTCCCAATTCATAATGACAGTCGCAGGCACACCACACAAAAATAAAGTCTGGTATCTTGTTCACTGTTACTTTTTCAATTCACCATGGTTGGTAATGGTACTCTTGGAATAGCCTCAAGGCCCAAGAATGGGCTCTTGCAGATAATACTCTTTCTACAATAGGCTTTCTAGGATTTACAAGAATTTTGTCTTGTCTGTCTGAGGAAATCAACTGGAATGGGTATTTGAAAAGAACAATACCCTACATAGACATTAAAATAACTCAAATACCTTATCCTAGGATAACCACTCATAGCTTACTGTAGAGCCATATTATTTTAACCATCCCACTTGCTTTTAGTAATGTGGTTCGATTCCTAGTCAAGTAATCCAATACTGCCTATCTTGGTAATTTTTCTGCTATCAGTAAGGCCTGCCTCCAGCTGGGAACCTTATGCCAATATTATCCACCCCCCTTTCCTTGTGATGTTTCTCCTCTGCCATTGCTTTGAGAAGTAATTTGCACTCCTCACAGTCTAAGGAAAACTGCTCCCTGTTTGCAATTTTTGAAGAAGTTGCTTAGCATAGAACAAGATACATCAGTGAGCTGTGCACAGCATCAAATCTCAACCACTGACAATGGAGGAAAAAGGACATTTCATTATCTTATCATTTCCTTAGAATTTGAGGTATGTGAGAATTCATTCTCAGAAGAATAAATCAAGTGACTTGCCTGACAGCAGATCCTGATTCTGTGCTGCCCTTCCTCTAAAAAACACTGCCAAGCTCATGAGCACACTGGATCCAGGATTTCATACAGCCCACGCTGCTATCTCATTCTCATACATTGAGAAGGATATTATGGGGCTGAGCCAACACATAGCCAACAGCCTGCTGTTATCAGGAATATGTACTTAAAGCTCTCATCCAGATCCTCACCTCCCAGCACCATGTAAAAGCACCAGTTCAAATGGCCAGTTAGTAAGGAGAGTAGTATGAAGCATACAACAGCAGGAAGGACTCAGTTCCCTGATGTCACAGTTTTGGGGTAGTTTTAACCAGGCACAGCTCTTCTGAATACAGAGCAGGTATCTGTGACCATGGTACAGTGGAGAGTGATGAGTGGGATGGGACAGTTTTCTGTTCAGGTCATCAGACATTTGCTTTTTAATTAACTGTTTGTTAAGAAAGCCATTTTCTATTGAGTCCACACACCTCCTATCAGTAATAAAATCTCTCACTTGCCTTTAGCAAACTGACCTCAACCTTATATGGAATTTAAACAGCTCACAAAGAATGCACTAAACCTCTTGCCCCTTCTCTGTTTGAGGCAACCGTTCTTTAAGTGCTTAGCAGAACAATGCTAGAGATCCTTTAAGAAATGTAGGAATTCCAAGCTCAAGCTACAGACTGATCTGAAACTAAGAAGGGAAAATCCAGTTCTACTGTCTATATATTTTTCCAGAAGTATAATTTTTACACTGGTAAATAAGGCATGCTTTGAAATACTAAAAGTACATGACAATTTTAATTAGAGGTCCAGTGCAATGGACAACAGCTTAAGTACAACAGCTTAAGTTTTAGCAGTGGACATCATTGGGTTAAATCCTTTTCTGGGAAAGACTGCAGCTTCCTACACATGCTGATGCAGCACATGGCTCTTGTGTGCTGAATTTCACAGCAGCAAGACCATGGGGCTGCCCACTCCAGGGACTTCCCCAGGAAATCCCTGACCATGGGATTCATTTCTGCTAACAAATGGGGTCATCAGATACTAGACTTCTAGGGTTCACCTATGGCAATGGTGGGCGCTATCAAAAAAACAGACAATCTAAGTGCAGGAGCTGGCTGCAGGCTGGTTGGGCCCAGCAGGACTTCACAGGGCCAAGTACTGTCTGCTACCAGGAAAGGGGATCCCATTGCACAGGTCTTGGCAACAAGACTCCTGGTAGCCCAGCTGTATCAGCACTTTCTGAAAAGAAAGTTAAGATAGATAATTCCTACCCAGAAGAGTGTTGACTCCAAAAAGTTCAAATCATTTGTTTTCTTCTTTTTATCTCCCCTGTATCAGAGATAGCTTTTGCAACAAAGTGACCTTTTGGAGCTTGATTCATCCATGCATTCATAAAGAGAGTCTAAGTAATCCTATATTCACCCAGAACAATTTCTGCCTCCCCTTCACTCACTAAAGCAAGGTAAGGGGTAAGCAGGTCTGGTTTAAATTAAATACTGAGTCTTCTCGGAAGGGCATCTCACAGCAGAGCTTGTTTAGACTACACATTCATAAGCAAACTAGAGGTACAAACATTCAAACCTTAGTTGCCAGACTAAAACTTTCATATTGAAATACAATGAAAATGGAGGTAAAAAGCCTTGTGCATTTATGTTCCAGAGCAAGAAATGCACTGCCTTGCATGACCCTAAGGATACACGTCCTTGATAGAAAATCTCTAAAAATGAAAGGAAGAATTGGAAAAGCCTTTATAAACTTCAAAGAAAAACATCGGCCTAAAGCCTCCCCTCTTCAACCCTTTCTTAGGATTGGTCTTTCAAACTGAAAATGTCCTTTGCACTTTGAGAGCCTGCCTATGAGACACTGCCCTGCTTTTCACCACCTCACAGTGATTGGTATGTAGCAAAATGTAGTATGGCTGGCAGGTCTGTGGGAGAGGGAGGTCATTTTACTGAGGAGGCTGGACAGGCTTACTTCAGAGACAGCGTTCTCTACAGCTCCAAGTTGTTTTGGAGATGGGAGAAAAAACTTCACCTCTGTGCAAATGTTTGCCCTCCAAGTAGATATTTGATAGGGAAAGGCTGTTCAAACAGTACATGGAAGGAATAAAGTCCAGGTTTTCTGGCACTGCTGACCAGTTCTTTGGTTCTGCCTACCTCTTGTTAAACAGGCATAGGCTGTTGGTGTTCTGGTTTATACTTAGGGGGCCACTTTAACAGGAAAGCAGAAGCTTGGCAGAATCCTATTTCAAGGCTCTCGCAAGACAAATACTTTGTAAAGAACAAGACCGAGTGTAGAAAGGTACTTAGTATTGACTGAGGAATGTTTTTTCTCTCCCCTTGTCACATTCCAAGATAAGTGAAGGCACCCTGAGCAAGAGGAGGCAATGCAAACTAGAAGATACTAATCAGTCCAAATAATTTGCAAAGTTCAGTGACACAGTGTGTACAGAAATTCTTTCCTGTGAGCTCTGTGTAACAATACATTTTCATCCTGTCAAAGCCGCACCATCCACAGAAGGCCCAAAGCAGCGAAACAGTTTAAACTAGCACATCAGCAGCACTTTATGACATAAGATGGAAGCAGGCAAATAAACCAGCAAAAAAAGTGCACTATATCCAAGGCTGAGATGGGAAAACAAAACAAAACACACCCACACACATCCGACTTCCAAAGATTCTGGCACTTTTAAATGTGCTTGGCTGACATTTGGGGTTGGTTTAGGTGCACTCCTGGATTCAGCACTTTTCTATTCCCTCCCTCAAAAAAGTAAATTAATTAATTAATTAATCAAACCGAGGGTAGCAATTCTGACAAAAATCACAGTTTAAATATAATACTGGAGGTGCTTCCAGGGAACAATACACAGTGAAAACGCCATTTCTACCCACAAATGCTGCCAGTAGAAGCTGTTGCTCTGAATCCAAGCCAGAGACACTGTTTATTTGGCATGAAGTCACTGTTGAGGTTGTTTTAATTCTTTCATACAACTTCATTTTATTTGGAGTTTGACGTTTAGTGAATCATGCAATTTTAATGGTGTGAATTCCTTAACGGGGAGAAGGCATTAGACCAGTACTGGAACTGCTCTCCAAAATCAGTCTTTACAAAAGGGAAAGGACACACATTTCAAGTACAATTAATGCTCTTTACTAAAATACTCTAAGTTAAACAATATGTGTTTTCCTCCATAAATCTCCTATCTTCGTACAGCTTTGACATGGTAACAAAGAAAGATAATAAGGGAACAAAAGGGGTCTTGCGTTTTTCTCTTCTAGGCTTTCTCTTTTGGGAAACTACGCGTCTTCGGCCTTCAGGAAGCCACTCCCTTTTTCCTTATATAACTAATGTGTAATAATGAAAGAGACACCCATCTCAGTAGATGTCTGCAAAATGAATCGAACGATTCCTCTCTCAATGAGGACACCTGTTAAGAGGGTAGAGAATTTCTGGTAGCCATATCCAACCTGTTGCAGCTTGCTATATGCCGGTACAGGGACCAGAATCACAGAGCAGTGAGTTTGTCTCTGTGAGGATTTCTGCTATGGTACAAATCCTGTAGTGCTCACTCCTGAAGCATGCTTATACTCTGGAAATCTGGGAACAGCAGCCCTCCAGCATTTGCAGCAAGCGTGCAAGAAATGGCTCTGTCCTAGAAGTAACAGTACAAGTCACAGAGCAGGGAAAGAAGTCCTCCCCACAGCAATCCCAAGCAGAGACCAGAACTGCTCTGCTAGTGCACTGGACAGGGACTTGTGACAGAAAAGAACAACAAATATCCCATTTTCACATGTTAAACTAGGCAGCAGCAAGCAGCTCTGCATCTGCGAGGCAATCTCATGTTTTCCTTTTATTCTTACCTTCTGTATTTTGCCAGTTTGACATCTGCTGTGCTCCTTCCTTAGGGGCCTACATTTGCTCGACTGTAACAGTTGTTCAGCCGGACAGGAGAGCAGCAGCAACTTCCTGTTGTAGCAGCCTCCTGTAGTAACGTCACTGAGCAGCATGCTGCTGTTTCTTCAAGCTCTGTGCTGTTAAAGTACATTAAAAATAAAGTCAGTCATGCATGGGATACCTTCCTAATAGCCTCGGTTCATCTTGTGCCCAGTTTCCACAATAGGATCTGCTTAGTGGTGGCCTGCGCTCAGGAGAAACTCCAGTATGCGCTAATGTAGTAAATCAGCTCTGCTCCAGCAGCCCATAAAAGTGTTCACAGCACCTGCCGCCACACACAAAAATCCCAGTACAGCATTTTATAAATCAGAGACCTACCCTGATCCTCTCAGGCTGGTGCATCTGGGCTGTTGGGCCAAAACCAGCCTCACTCAACAGCACCCGTGTCAGATGTTTGGCCTCCATGAAGCAAGACACAAGGGCTTTACCCGGTTCTTGGCGGGGGTACCCCCGGTCAGCCGAGGCAGCGGGTCCCTCAGCCGCGGGTCCCTCAGCCGCGGGTCTCTCAGCCGCGGGTCCCTCAGGTCCCTCAGCCGCGGGTCCCTCAGCCGCTGCCCCCAGAGGAGCGGGAACCAGCAGGGGTGGCCGCGCGGCCCCGGGAGCGGCCCCGCCACGCGCCCGCCCCTCGCGCCTCAGCGCGTGCCGCGGAGGGTCCGCGCAGGCGGCGGCCATTTCACTGCGCTGAGGCGGGGAGCGCCGGGACAGCCCCGGGACGGGCAGCCCGCGGAGCCGGTCTGAGCCCCTTGGGCAGGCACACCGGAGGCTGCGGCGCGGAGGAGCACCAGTGGGTGAAGCGAAACGGCACCGGGCCCCGCCCGCCTTTGTTTTTCGGTGGTTCCTGCCCCTGGAAAGGGAGAGAAAGCCGTCGAGCCCCGTCAGGCGGGGACACAAAAGGCGGGAAGGAATCGCGGCCCGGGGAAGACAGTTTCTCACCTCACAAAAGGGTGAGGGCACAAAAAGCCTGGGAAGAGGCGTCACACCTCTATCGATTACAGCTCAAAAGGAGGCTGGAGGAAGGGAACTCTGCTGCCAAATCCCTTCCTCACACCAGCGGGTGTCTCCGTGCGTTGGAGGAGCCGCGGGAGCGCCTGCCCACAGCCCGACCCCACAGCACTGCCGCACAGGCCGGCCCCACAGCACTGCCACACAGGCCGGCCCCACAGCACTGCCCCGCGGCCCGGCAAGAGGTGCCAGAGGCGGCACGGGGTGTGTGCACACCTGGGGCTGCCCGGGCTGGCACTAAACACCCAGACTGTCACTAAACACCCGGGCTGTCACCTGCCTGCGCAGTGGGGGATGCAACAACATTCACACAGGGACCTGAGTGCCAAAACCCACAAAGGAAAGGGCAGTGCTCAGCAACACAGGGGTTGTATTATACACATTAGAAAGATTTTGTGGCCAATACTGTATAGATAAAACAAACTGTTTTGCTGCTGCAAAGATCAGAACTTAGTGGCACAGGGAGATTATAAAATGGCCCATGGGCTTTGACTGCACTCCAGTGACTTTTGCCACAGCAGTTTGAAATATGGTATGTCTCATCCACGTACCCTCCATGCCAGCGCTGGCATCCCCCACAGCAGGGAAAGAGAAGAGGAGAGATGTCTCTGCACTTTTGCAGCTCCAGTATGTGGTCCAGCTTAGTTCACCAGAAAAATGAAAGCTGATGGAGCAAAGTTACCAACCTGTGCAAGGGACAGGCTCAAGCACAGCCCATTCCTTTCTGAAAGCTCTGCCATGAGGGCAGTAAGCTTTGGCGTATGGACAGAGCGGACAGCAGGGACAATTTTGGCTTACAGGGCTTTAGTGAGGTGTGTCCTTACCTTACTTTAGTGAGATGAGTCAATGCTTGCCTGTCCAAGCCTCCAGGCAAGTAAAATATGCCCCGCTTTGCAATGAGTGGAGCTCTGAACCCAGCTCACCTGGAGTCCCCTCTGAGACACTTGCCTATAGGGAAGTAACAGCTAAGGTAAGAGTTTGAATACCAGACAGAAATCCCATTATTTGTTCTATATAAACTTGAGACAGTGGCTAGCAGCATTCTTTCTCTGCTGCAGAGTAACTTACTTGATTGTGTGTGTTTCCTGTGAGGATAAACCTCACTTTAAGTGTCCTGAACTTTCAAAGAGTTTTGATCACATGTGGTAGCACAAAAAGTTGTACTTAAATCATCTGCTGGTATCAGAGCAATATGATGACTCACAAGTTTATATTCACCTAGCTGGCTAGCTTAGAAACAACAGTGACAGCTCCTCAGAGTTGGTAGACTTGTCATTGAAACAATGTCAGGTACTTACCTGCTACTGCTGTGCAAATCTGAGTAAAGACTTGTCTCATGTCAGGACCAATCAACAAATAAAGCTTTTCTATACTATATCAGGGTTACTAAAAAAAGTATACGTGCAGAAGATAATTGCTTTCTGGTATCTGTAGAATTACAGAATACAAAACCGGCAAATGTAGGGTAGGTTAGAGTTTTAACACCAGAATACAGAGGCTTGTTTTGTTATTAAGTATTATTTTACAAACAGTTGTGCCCAAACATGCCCACATACAATTGACTGACTGAAGTGAGGTAGTGTGACATAAAACGTCTTTAAAAAAAAGTTGTCAGACTATTAAGTTAAAATAGCAATACACTCATATAGTTTTCAAGTGAGGCAAGCAAATATCTCTAACTAGATAAAGGCCCTTCAACCTTCCACATTCTCGCTTTCAGTGTGTTCAACCTTGCTCCTTGCAAAGCGCAGTCCACTGCTACGTGTAATACTTTTCCATCACAATAGCATTGGTGCTCAGAGCCAAAGTCTGCACGGGGAGACAGGTCAGCTCCGTTTTAAAAAAGCCCTTCGATGGGCTTCTGTCTCACAGAAGCATAGGGGTGATTAAGCGAGATCGCAGAACAGCCTCTGGGAGAACCACAGGTTATGTGTTCGGCAGAGATAACAGAGAAGGTGCCAGCAGATGGCACTCAAGAATGTGAGCAGCACTCCTGGGGCACCAGAGCTGCAGCCCCGCTGGCTGGGAGATGCACTACCGAGGACTTGCACACAGGCTCTAACAAGCCCAGTATTTTTCTGAACTGAACTAATGCAAAATAAAAACTGAGTACTTTCAGTGTTTCACATCTTTCATCAGGGATCTAATTCCCATCACCAGTTTAGGAAATCTTTGCACGTGTACCGTATATGACCAAAGCACTCCACAAAATAGCATCTTTCTGGATTTAGATTACGGCTGAGGTTTTTTGCTGTGTTACTGATAAACAGAACCACTTCCTGTCTTTATTTTTCTTTTCTTTGGATCCTGGCAGATGGGTTAAAGAAATGGAACTTAAATGGTTACAGGTTAAGTGCTCTTTTTTTAAAGGAGAGCTTTGGTCTCTGGCTTACTATTCTTTACTAAGATCACTGCAGTAGGTTAAACCTACTGATCTTAGGAGATCAGTCAATCATCTTCTATAGCTTGGTTTTAATTAACAACACTAGATAGGCTCTGTCCACTAGAATTTTACCACTGGAGTCTCGCAAATGCTTGGAAGGAAAAGTCCGACTGCCTGTTTATCTGAGGTTAACCCTGCTCAGGTCTCCCGGCTAACCTTCTGCTTGCAGGAGCTGAAGACTTCTGTCAGTGTGGAGGATAAAGTTACATCTTAGAAGAGAGACTTTAAGTAAGGAAGGGAGCCTGGTTACTCCATAATTCATGAAGTTAGCCTCTCAGTTTGCTGACAAGAACTTTCTTCTGTGATTTATACCTGGATTCTAGGGAATTAAGAGGGATTTTTTTTTCCCTTCCTTTTTACACCAACATTCTTACACTCTGGAGTTTTTAGAGTGCCTGAGTCATACTTTTGCCAGCATTTCTTTGGTCTAATATGGGCAGGTAAGAAAGAAGTCTGTCAATGCCAAAAGCGTTTTCCGGAACACTCCCTGCAAGGCTTCAGACTGAATATTAAAGTCTGGGCTGAAGTCCAGCACACTGAATCCACAGAGGTTTCATAAGCTAAATAGAAGAATTAAGCAACATTTCTGCAGTTTCAAGTGTATCCATAGCACCATAGGACTGAGGGTGGCATGGATCTGAAGCTCGTTGAAAGGATCAAATGCAATTTCCAGTATAAATACAGTTGTACAATGTTACAGTTGTTCTTTATAACTTAGCACTCAAATTGTGTCTGCTGAAAGCTTGGTATACAAGTTAACAAGTTAATTGTTAAGGTCTCAAAAATTGTTTAAATTGGTAATACCATTTTGAAATATTTTTGTGGTTTATTTCATGGGGGTTTTGTTTGTTTAATAACCCATGAAATGAGTGTTTAATTAGGAAGCTGACATTTGCATACTGATCTGTTCCTCCCTGAGAAAGCCAAAGTGAGCTCTCTACACATGCACACAAACAAGCAGCAGCTCTGGCTTCCAGCCCACTGTGATGTGAGCCTGCAAAAAAAAAAAAGAGTTTCCAGTTTCCAGAGGGTTCACATGCTACTCATGAATGTCTTAATTATTATATTTGGCTTTAATTACCACAGCTTCAGTTAGGATACACTTGTAGATGGCTTTTCATCCAAACTGTGCAGCTGTCCTGATTGAGGGAACAGTTGTTCAAAAAAAGGAACTGAACTAATTAACAGAAAATAAAAATACTTAACCTATACGTAGGCTAATAGGAAAGATAGCGGCCTTGGAAACATGCACTGAGATTCAACTCCAAATTCAGCTTTCTGCTTACGTTCTGACTTTTAGCAGGTTCTGGTGTTCTGAGTTTTCCCCATCTCAGTCTTGGCTGGTAGTTCTAGTTAAACCAAATTGATTTACTAGAGGTATTCAAAAAGCTTTTAACCTCTTCTCCTAACATTGGTTTATGCAGTACCAATAACATTGGTTATTCTGCATTATGGCCCATGCTGTGTTGCTCGAAGGCCCATACAGTCAGATTGGGTTAAAACAGCCTCTGTCCTGAGGAAAGAACTATCCTCCCTTGGAGACAGCTGATCCCTGTGGAACCTCTAGGACCACTAAAATACAAACATCAGTTTTGATTCAGTGTTGCACAGAGACAGTCAAAAGGAAATTTGGGGCCTCTGTAATGTTCAGTTAGTTTTGTCTCTGCTACTTCTGCACCCTTGACCTAATTTTTTCCTCACAATGATGGACTTGTTTGAAGCAAAGGCAATAGGTGAAACAGGAAATGGAGTGGGGAAATATAAAGAGAAAGCCAGAAAATAGTGGTATCTCACTTGGCAGATGAAGACTGGAGAAATATTAGATAGACATTGTAACATAGGTAAACATTGTCTCTGAGAATGGATTTTTATGACAGCAGTGAGAGCTTACAGGACTCAAGCGGAGAATGTATCTGTACTAAAAATCAGAAACATGTAAGGTTGGGGTTGAAGGTAAGCACTTCAGGGCTGTTGTGGAGTTTGAGAAAAGACCAGACAAAAGAGGGGATGGCATGAGACAGAACCAGCACAACTAGAAATACCAACTAGGCCAATTAAGAGGTGTGGAGAATAAAGCTGCAGCAATAGAAAGAAGAGAGAACTAGATGCTGGTCCTGAAAGGACAACCATCTCCCAGAATGTTTAACAACCATGATTGTTGCCATTAAAGGAATAAAAGCACTATTCTGAGAAAGAGCATAGAAGTTCAGCCAAAGCTTGCTGAAAAAGAGCAAAAGGTTTTTTAAGTCATATTGGGTTGTGTAGAAGAACAATGCATAGAAATGAAAGGCAAGTTCTACGCAGTCAGGAAAGGAGACCTGCAAGATAACTGTATGCATATTGTCCCAAATACAACTCTATTGCATAGTCAGTAATCACATGTAGCCTATGGATCGATCTTGAAGCATTCAGACAAAATGTCACTTAAGGCAAATGGTAGCTTGACTGGAACTCGTAGTAGAGAAGAGGGATCCAACACTTGATTCAGAAGCTGACTCTCCCTGGTCTAAATTTGAAATAAGCTCATTCCTAAGGTAGAAAAAGAAATCCAAGTCTTTCAGGATGTTTGCTTGAGGCAGAGTTTTGCCCTTGTTTTTATTTTACTTCCCTTCTGATCAGAGTAGCTCCAGTTAAAATGTCTTCATGACAAGGGGAAAGTCTTCATCCTGATCTTACAAACCATTTCATGCCAGGATGACTTCACAGACTTCAGCTGAATTTCTTCCAATTATGCTTGAGAAAATGACTTTAGAATTAGGCCCAGGATATCCATGACTTCACACTTCAGGATCTTGAAGATGCAGGTTTTTATAATTGGCACAGGCATGTGCAGAAGTTGGAGCATCTCTGGAGATCACTCACACTTCAAAACAATTGCTGTGGTGGAAAAAGAGTTTGCAAACAGCCATGGTTCATTCCACCTGTGTGTTCTCCCCTCTCTGAATGTTAAAAGGGTGCTTGCCTATGTTAAAGCTGCTGTTGGCTGCATGTACAATTCAGTGTTTATTTTAACACAAGTGAAACAGCTACCACAAATGGCAACTTACACAATCATCAAAGTGAGCAAATGGCAAACATGCACACAGAAGGGAACAGCATTCTTTGATGGAATTCGGCTTTTAATGAGACAGTCAGGAGCTGCATAGCCTTCCATCTTGCATTTAGGATACCAGTGTGAATGATAGGTCTTGGCAGGCAGCTTCTGAATACAGGCAAATGCATCAGACTGAGCTCACAGCTGCAGTCAGTCCTGGCAGATACGATTTCACAGCCATACTTGGGATTTCTCACCGGGTCGAGATACTGGCTGTGCTCTCAAGCTGAATAAGGAAGTGAGAGTGAACACTGTCTCATGTTGCCCTTCTCATATTGGGAGTATTTGAAATCTTATCCTAGACGATGACAGGACAAGTCAAAACTGTAGCAAAATACTGTGATGGAAATTTTAATTTTGACTACTTTCTTTCTCTTCCTTTCTGAAATTACTTTTTTGAAGGTATTTCACCATAGTAGTCTGAGTGGAAAAGCTGTAAATATCAAAGAAAGTTGGATTATATTATATTCATTACATATCATTATATATTATATTCATTATATTCATTATATATCTGGAGTTAAATGGATATCCTCAAAACCTGCTGTTGTGGAAAACTTCAGGAAAAGCAAAAATGCAGTTTTTTGTCCTTAACTGCATCTATAAATTGCAGTCTCACACATTCCCACATTTCCCTTTCCAGTGTTAACTTCCCTTTTGAAGCACAGTGAACATGCTCTTGTACATGTAACTAGGCACTAATGACAAAATATTAACTCATCTATTTCTAACATCCCATTTCATAAGCTTTGTTTTTAAAAATGTATATATTAACGGACATATTATTCCTTCCAAATGTTCACCTGGTATTCCTGTGACAGGCTCTAATCTTGGCATTCATTTTTGCATGCAATTAATTTCAGACAAGAGACTGAACTACCCATCTCAGTCCACATTAAGAAGTGTATATTTACACAATCTGCTGGTTGTGTCAAGGTGGAGTGCAAAGAAGCAATCAGAACACATATTCCTCTGCTGACCACATTATTTGAATTTGCGTTTCCTCAGCTTTGGGATTGGGAATCCCACTAATTAGAACAGCTCCAGCGATCTATCATTGGGCTTAATGCAGCCTCTATTTTAAAGAACATGGGACAATGGCTGGCAAACTTAGATGACTAGAAAGCTACTGTAATATATAGCACATACTATTTACTGATAATAGCAGGCTTCAGTGAAATTGCATTGGCTTGTGCTAGCTAGATATCCAACCCAATAAATCTGAAAGTGTGACTGAGGTAAGCTATTTATATATGTACATATACATATATATGTGTGTGCACTGATAGTCAAGTACAATTGTATATACATTTGCAAGTAAAGTAGTGTAAAAGTAACAGATGTGTAGAGCAAATCATTTAGTACTGAAGACCACTGTTTGTCCCAGATATAGTTCAGGGAGTTTTATTTCAGACTTTCTCTGGTCTTGTGCAGACCGAACACCTATTTGTGGTCTGACCGTATCTTCTAGTTTCATCTAAAAGATATCCAGTTTGTGTGCCTCAAAGCCACCCAACAATACAAACAAAAGCACAGGAAGGGCCACAAACCTGCAATCCTTCATATAAATTAAAATGCTAAGGAATATAGATTTTATGTCCCACTAGCATTGCATATTGCAAATGAGTGGTGCAGTCAGCACTGAACTGTTCTTTTGATAACCATTTGCAAAAAACCCCTCAATGATATCTATATCAGTAATTTCTTTTACATACATGCAGCCTGACTTTTCCGTTGTGTTTAAATACCATTTCAAATTTATTGCTTGCAAGTACAGCTTTAAATCATGTTTAGCTTTCTTGTGGCACCTGAAGCTTGTAATACCACACCATAAATGCACTGTGCTGCCCATTGTCTATAGAGCTGAGAAACTCTTTGTTTTCACTCTTTTTTACAAACAGTCTCTAAGTCATTAGTCAGCTTAGTCAATCTCTGTTTTCCACTGGCCTGTAAATTAGAAGGGAAAATAAAATATGCTAAGTTGATGCTAAAATACCACGACATACTTCAAGGATTTACTAGGGAATAAACAAAGGACAGATCTTGCCTTTTATAGATGCAAGCTTCTCTTTGCCAGAGTTGTATAATGTGCCTTTGCCAAAATTTCATTACACACAGTGTTTGTGGACCTTTGGAATCACAACCTCAGTTAACTTGCATTAAAAAAAATATATATCTATGTTTAAGTACCTCATCAGAGGAAATTTTCCATAATGAGCAGACTGTCACAAAGGAATCAACTGCAAAATAATATATTACACATGAATAGGGATGGTCTGCCTCCTCCCAAGAGACGGTATATATATGCCGATATTTCTGATCCACCATAGCAAATACCTTGCTCCATCAATGCCAAGTACAGTAGGATAAATTCTGATACCCAGGGCTGGCCTCATTATTTAGAAAAGACCAATTAAATCCCAGATCTCAAAACTGCCTGGATGCTGCAACAGTCAGGACCCACAGCAGTCAGGATTTGGAAAAGAAGCATCATCTGAAGTTACTTACCCTGTAAGCTCAAGACACCACAAACACAACCGTTTAGTCTTGTCAGCATTACAACTGAGCATCCTAATGCCATGTACTTAGATAAACATCACACACCAGGATGCCTGATGTATGTCAGAATGCTATAAAGCCTTGTTTATTACTGCAATGGTTCCTGGGGATATTGAAAAAAAAATAAAAGCTAAGAACTAACTGATCTGGCAAACATCACTTCTATCACTTCTCCCTCTTATCACCACCCTGCTTCAGATGCAGATGGAACTAAGGCTGTGGTTTAAATTCAACTATTCAGGCTTCCCAAGCACAACACAGGTATTGCCAAAACCTTAATCTGACAGAATTTTCCAGGACAGGCAGAGAATTTTTAGGCAATCTCAGCAGCTCTTTTTTCAAATGCCTCTTTCTCAGCTCCCCACATAGTCATTTGGTGGCTACCACCCGTTACTGAAGAGGACCGAGGTTTGGCTGCTCGAGAGGCAAGTGGCAACAGTGAACAGGATCTGGCAGACAGCAAGATGATGTAAGTTTTGGAATGCTTCTTTCTGGCCACTGGAACAAAGCTTTAATCAAAAGCCACTAGTCTGGAGCAAAATAGCTGGATTGCAAGCAAAATTGCCTTGGCAGCTCACCTGGCAATAGTCTTACACATATGCCTTATTATTGCAAAATATTATTATCCTACTGTGCAGTGATTGTACCCACAAAATTATAGTGATAACTGTCACTGTTGGATTTCTGCTGCTGAGGCAAGAGCACAACTGGAATGCTGGCTGTGGAGGTATTAATGAAAGACAATCTTTGGGTGTATGCTGTTTGAGCTATAAAAAAAGATTATATGATTTATAGGATTCCAAGGTGTTCCTGAATCTGGATGAATTAGTTCTCCAAACTATGGGTTTAAGATATACAAGCCCCATTGCCTAAAATGAGAATTTAGGATGCATTGCTAGTAAAGTTGAACAGTGAACTTTTAACACACACACACACACACACACACACGCACACACCCCACCCCTAACTTTCCACATCAGTCACGTGATTTCACCCAACCTAACATTTACTGGTTATAGGAATTTCACCCACTGAGAAGTCGCCTCCTGCCTTTGTTCACATCAATTCCAGCAGAGTTTAAGGATATTGGATTCCCATGCAGGAGAGAAGCCAAACATTACAGGAACTTGTATAGCAACAGATGGTGGTGCAGATTGGATGATTAAGTAGCCCCAAGCTCTGTCTGGCCTATGGACATGAACAAGGAAAAAGATGTTTTTGCAGATTATTTGACATTTCTTACAGGCTAACACTGTGGTGCTGAGCTCATGGTTTATATTTACATGCCTGTTCAGACATTCATACTAACCCAGGAATAGCCACTGACTTCTGACATTGGAAACTCAGTTTCAAGTCCCTGCACTATTGGAATCAGCCAGGAATTTGAAGCAATATATCCCACATCTGAACCAACAGCCCTAAGGGGAGTGCTTTTGACTGTATCATTTGATTGTAACCTTGCAGTGTCCAGGTAGTTGCTAATCACAAAGAAAGAGTCTCACCTGGCAAATGACAATGTATGAGAAGGAGCAGGAAAACTTGAAGAAGATAGTGATAAGCATAATTGTTATTAAACAGTGTCAGAGCAAGCCAGCTGCTAAGGAGGAAACTCTTTGTAGCTTTCAATGCATTTCTGAAGGCATCAGCTGTGATAAGAGAGGGGTTTCAGTATATTTGGTGAGTGCAGAGAAGCTTGAGGTTCGAATGTTGTGTTGTACCACAGGTTTGTATGGCTATGTTTTCTCTGTTGTTGAAACTGCTTCTGCCTGTCAAAGCAGCGTGAGTCACCAAATTTGGCCAGTGGCCCTGTGCTTTTCCTCTGAACCTCACTAATCACAAAGGGGCTTAAGCAGATTTCATCTTTATATTTTCCAAAATCTGGCTTATGTGTTCCTTTTCTCTTTCAAGAGCAGGTACTAAAGGATTGATTCAGTGGGTCAAATCTCCAGATAGCATAAATTAGCATGACCTGTGTTAAAGTGATTCTAATGAAGCCATTTCAGTTTACAGTGGTTGAATGTCTTGACAAAAATCTCACCCCAAAATGGCCGTTAGTCCCTCTTGGCACATTTGCACTCCTCCATTCCTCCAGATGACTGATGTCAGTGTGAGGAGTTGGGGAAAAGAAGAAAAACTGTCTGGCTACTTGCATTCAAAACTAGACATTCCTAACTTATGTTTCCACATCATCCATTCTTGTGGGGGCAGGGAATTTTCCTTGCTTTGGATTCTTAGCCTTGTAGTCCAGAACATATTGTCTAAAAATTAAAAAGCAGGGTACTAGGAATGTCATGGATTCTTGCTTGTTGGTACTGGGCTACGTAGCTCCCCTAGTCCTGGCAGAGGGCATATATAACTCAACCACAGAGACAGGCAGACAATCAGTAGCCTGTATCATTTACAACTAGCAGATTAGGTGGCTGCTGTCCCCAGTCACACATCTGAAGCACTTGACACCAGCGAGTGCCAGACAAAGTGCATTAGAGAGCTGTGGATGATAAGCGTATCTCCAACAGCAATAACTGCTGTAACTTAACCAAGACATTCCCATACCAATTAACATCTTAACTACACACACATTGCCTAAAGGATCTAGGGAATTTGACAAGGGATTAGTTTAGATAACTTGGCATTATTTTTAATCATGATCCTACCAGTGTTGTATCTTCCCTCTGTAAAGATAAGCTTAACAGCATTGTCTGGTAGGGAGCAAGTTTCAGTTTGTTACTATTGCCTCCAGGATAAAGTTTTTAAATCTTGGCAAGTAGAAATAGGAACACTCCAGAGTAACACTAATACAGCAGGCTGTTCCCTCACGCTGACCCATGACATCTAGCGTGCTGTAGAAATGCTTCCAGTATAGTTGCCTAGATAGAATGGCATTGGACAGTGACGTCCTTTTACCTGCAATTATCTGTAGAGATAGGAGTACAAATTAGATACTGGCTTGAGCTCCTTTAGAGAATATGCACAAACATTAAACAAAGAGGCAGGTTGACTGTCCAGCACAGTCCACTGGAATTCCTCTTCTGCAGGAGAACTGGTTGGTGTCATTCAGAGTTAGATTCGTATTCACACCCCTGCAAAGCTCTATAGGAACTAGATCAGTGTATGATCAAAGCACCTCTCGGCCTTCAGTGTATTTAGCCTTGCCATCTTTCTCTCTGTGAGGTTTATGTGCAATTATCTCATTTTACAGAGGGCGTAGAAAGTGTAGAGGCTTAAAGACTTGACTGAGGTCATACAGGAAGTCTGTGGGAGGGTGAGGTATCGAACTGGCTGACCTCATCTCCTGGGTGAGACACCATCTCAAGTGTGGCACTGGAGGTTTGCCTCTGTCACTGCAGCAGATTTCAAAAGGAGACAAGGAGAGTCTCTGCTGACAGTGAATGCATCTACGTGCACACAAAGGGAAGGAATGAAGGGAATTGTATGGGAGAGTTTACAGCTTTGACCAGTTTCTTTACGGTACTTTGATAGGATGTTAATAGAAAAAAGCAAGTCTCTCTGCTCTGGGAAACCTAAAATGAGGGCAGCTCTGCTCTGTGCCATGGAGGGCTCTGAAACCCCTTGGGATGAAAAATCTTGGTTCAAGCTGTAGTTTATTTATTGATTAAAATAATACCTGATGCTTTTTCAAAGTCTTTGATTCTAACACACTTCATATGTTAGAACTGCTATACTGGAAGTTACACTTCTGACATGCTGACACTTGAAGAGCTCCATGCAGAGCAGCATGCCACACTACTGTTGCTGAGGGGAGGAAATGTGGTGAGAATTAAGAATGTGATTATTCAGCTCGGAATTGTGCAAGAATACAAAGAACACCACCCAGCTTCTTGAAAAAAAAAAAGTCATTAAATCTTTGGTTATAAAATATAGAGAGATTAAGAAACAGTAACGCAATAAGCTTTTCGTGCTGCAAGGCAAGGACTGTGGATTTTCTAAGAATGCAACAGCTTTATCAAGACTCATTCACATTTCTTGTGGTACTTTCAGAAGTGCTACCCTACAACACCTCCAGGCCAAGACACATCGTCTCCCTCAGTCAGGCACACCACCCCTTTGTTTCCAAGTCTTACATGCCAGGCACTCTGCTTGTCTTCCCTTTAAAGCCTGCAGGCATGTCAGAGTGTCCTGGCAGAGCTGCATGGAGCTGTGGAGCACATCCTGGAGTGTCTGCATCAGACCGGGTAGTGCAGGGCCAGACCAGACAGCTCACAGCTCTGTCACCAATTCAGCCTTCAGTGTAAGAACTAAGTGTTTGAAATCAAAGACTTCTGTACCAGTGCATCATGCTACTGGAAATTTCCCAACCCTGCTGGCATTTCTATGTAAATAAGGACAAGATGCTTTCAGATCTATCCCTGTATCTATCTAAATAACAAGGCAAACTCCTAAATGTCTGTTTCATTGAAGTGGCAGGTTGAAACTCATATATGGCCACAAAAATGAACATTACCCAGAGATGACAGGATAACACATGTCACCTTTTCTGCAGTGAAATAAGAGGGTTTTTTCCTACAGTCTTTCGCTATGCCTGAAGAGATCACTCTGTGCAGTTTTTGTTTAGTTTAAAGAAAACCAAACCAACAAAATGAGAAATCCCAGCCCTTCAAACAGTGCTTTTATAGGCCCAGTGCATCTTTTTTACCTGGCCTCTAAAGGTGTAGAATCTTCTTGGAAAGCTACTCCCCAGCATCAGACTACCTCATCTACTCCTGGAAACATGAGACTTTCAAAACTGCTCTGGGGTGGAAAGACAGAAAAAGTAATTAATTTTTTCAACTGTGTGGTTCATATGAGAGCCAAAACTTCTCAGGTGTAACACTGAAGCTACTAGTTTGGCCTTATCATTTTGACCCAGCCAAGGGGATCTCCTATTGCAGAAGGTTAGCAGTGCAGGTGGGAAGAATGTTAAATTCCTGTTCTCCTTCCTTGTGAGTCACAGATCACAGCACAGAACCCATCTCAAAAGAACGAAGAGAGTCAAACATGCTTTTTTATAATGTTTTGCTCATAGAGAAATCACCAAAATATTTGTTTGTGGAATTGGCTGCTTCCTGAGCTGTGGCACCATCCTGCATTGAGGTGTGCAGTTCCAGAGGACTGAGAAGGGTTTGCATCCTGATGGGATGAGAGTCCCAGAGAGTGACTCCCTTCCCAGCACTGTACCCTGGAGCAAGAGAATTGAGACAGAACTATTCATGGTCAAAATCTCTCATATTCTTTCAGTAAAGCACTGTACTTTTATCCAGTTAGGAGCCCCTGGGAACTACTGCAACCAGTAAATAGCAAACAGCTACTAGAAATATAGTTGACATTAATATTGGCAAGAGGACATGTGTTTCTAAAGCTGTAGATGACTTTTAAAGAGGCATCTCATTAAATTATTGAGGGAAATTGCTTAGTCTCTTAAGCATAAAAAAATCTATGAGATTTTCTTAGTCTCCAGCTTTGTTTTCCATTAGGTTTTAGGGACAGATGAACAGACGTATATACACTTGCTACTTACTTTTCTCTGCCCTGTCTCCATCACTTACCTTTCTAGCCTGGAAAGCTTTCAGACTGCTGGAGTTAAATACTGAATTTTCTGCCATCTTTATCAGGCATTTCAGGCCCACAATATGATGCTCTGTTTCCTAGCATACACACTAATTTCCTCAGGGATTTGGTGATCCCAATGAGTTGCTAAAAATGTTTCCTCAAAACCATTCAACATGACATAGTGCTGGCTCCAGGCCTTCACCTATGACAAGTTGCTCTTGTTGAATGACTCCCTCTTTTCTTCACACACCAAGTTTACGTGGGAAGTCTACACACTCAAATAAATGTTGGAAAAAATTACAACAATTAACAACAGTTTAGCTGCATAAACTGCAAGGTATCTCAGGGCTCAGATAATTCAGAGATTACTATGCACTACTGTCATTTGGAGTAGCCACTAAAAATGTTATGTGTGCAAGAAAATACGATACAAACAAGTTCAAAGCTGAAAACTGAAAGAACATACTTACTAGCTGGGTGGAAGAGAAGTACATAGAAACTCACTTAAATTGTTTTGAAAGTCTTTTTTTTTTACATTTCTTTTTCAAAACAGTTAGCATCTCTTTAAAGCTGTTTGACAAATCTGAAGATTGAAAGCAGAGCTCTCTAATGCAGGGGAACGCTAGCAGGGTGTAAAAGCCTTCTCTACAACCAGACAAGGACTATGGAGAGAGGTGGCCAAATATGGTGCTGCTTCAGCATCCCAAAATGCCTTTGCAGATACACATGCCTGAATAGCAGCAAGTTTTCATCCCCACAGAGAAGAAATGGATTATAAGACAGAACCTGTTCGATGCTATAGTTTTACTGCAAAAACTACTAGTAGTCACATCCTCCCTCTCCCTTTTTCTTTTTTTTTTATTAGGATAGTGGCTTGGAAGGTCTCAGTGCAATAGCCAGAGGAGGCTCCTTCAGCACTAGCGCAGCCGAGCCCCTGCAGAGGCTCTGTCTGTTGGCACATGTGAAAGAGCAAGTTACACAGCCCTGCTTTTGGAAGGGTTTCACAGCTCGTGCAGAGCTCCCTGCTGCCGCAAGGTGACAATTGCTGGCATCCAGGTTAGCAGCAAAAGGCCATTTGGAGTGGTCAGTGCTTCTCTGAGGGCACAGCACATAAGTAAGGACAGAGGAGCTGTATTGTGTAAGACTGCAGTCCTGATGACACTGACAATGAAGGAAAAGGCTAGCACATTTGGTTTTGTGTACAAAATGGATATCTGCCTGCCTTATCACAACAATGATTTGTACCTCAAGGAAGAATTATCCTGACAAGAAGGAATACATAGACTTGGCATTGGCCGCTTCCAATTGCGTTCCTCACAGCAATACAGCATAGAGGTGCTCAAATTAGTCCTAAATGTGAGACTGGACACAAGAAAGAGTCATGAAAAACAAGATACATCTGAGGAAAACCTTCCCTTCTCTTTGTTACAGCCTATGCTGCAGGGTACCACAACTGATAAATTTCCCCTATTTTGTTTCCTTTTCATGATGAGAGCCAGTTGATTCTGAGCCAAACAAAGCAAGAATGAGAAAAACTGTTAACAGTTTAGTTTAAATTTGGTGAAGGGAAAAAGGTAAGAAGCTTTCTATTGTTTCACTTTCTGGGTCTCATGCCTCTGTGTAATACTGTTTTGAATAGATTTTATTTAAAAACCAGTTTAAACAGAGCTATCTGCAACACTTTGAAAATTAAATTAAGATAAATTATTTTGTTCACCATTCCTACAATGCAGTTCCATGTTTTGTGCCAGAAGAGGTGGTTTCCCCAAATCCTGGTTACCTTAGGCTCCTGAAGAAGGCTGCTTCTCTAATTTAAAACAAACCAACCAACCTTTTCCCATGCTATGGGAAAAGCTCTCTACAGGCATGTAAAATAATTTATTTTCCTATATCCCCATGCCTGATGGACATTGGTTCTACTTCTTGTGCCTCTGTGGATTTTAGAGGCATGGATAGAACTGTTTCCACAAGAAGGGGTCAGGAATGGTGTCTAGCTGTGCTGCTAATAATTTTGGGTGAGTGTTGTGCTGGATCTGACTTGTGGGCTATTCCAAGGTATGTTTAAAGAAGGTGATGTTCATTGTTTGATCTTTTTCACCCAAATGTCTTTGGAGAATACAAATAAAGAGGAAGCAAAACTATTTAAAAGATGTTCCAGCAAGAGGCAAAATTAGCATTGAAGTTTATCCCATTTTTCAAATTATGTTGTCATTTTTATTTAAGAACAGTTTAGAAGTGATGCCAAATTAACTCTTTGCCCAAGTTAACCCTAAGTCTCACTATTGTGAAAAATAATGCCATTCTCTACACTCAGTAAGAAAACAGAATGAACATTGCCAAGAGCTGTGTAGCTCAACGATAAAAAAAAAAATCAGCTCTCAGGCTTGAGGGTTATAGATCATTAATGGGAGTTTCGCACAATGAAATAGTGAAAGTACAATTTCTGCTTAGCAGTAGTGACAAGTATGGCGGGAAGCTTGCATATTAAGGCAGACACATAAATTCCACCCAGCCCTTTGTTCTTTTGTTTCCCAACATTTGTTAAATTCTTCCCACTTTCCATGGTTTATTTAAGAGCTCTTGCAGATGTTTTAGATTTCTTCTAATCACAGCTAAGCACTACTTACATTATTTTTTTTGAAAACAGTATGCAATATATAATTTTGTATTAAGCTTCATTTTTCCAAAGCCTATGTTCCCCTGCGCCTTTTGTTCTCATATGTTAGCTATTATAAGAATGGGTTTGTTAACTAGAAATGATTCCACAAATCTTTAACAATTTGGATCATTCTGTCCGTCCATAGACATCTCATCTATCTCTATAGTACAAGGATGCTATGTGGAATTGTGGTCACTAGTGTTTTTGCAGTTTCACTCTTTGCCTGAAGAAAAACTGACACAGTTCAGCATCGCTTGCTAAAAAAGAGGTGAACAGTAGTTGTGGTGTGGGGTCAGGTGGGGGAGCATGAGAAGCAGTTTTTCTAGGCATAGGACCATTTGACATCATGAGGCACAAATGGGAGAAATCAGAAACACTCCATGGAGAAGAATACTCTTAGTGCTTCCCACTGCATATCACTGCAGCTGGACAGTGCAAATACCATCTGTGGCCGTGAGTTCACTGTGCAGGAGCAGCATACGTCTGTGTGCTCCCTGTCTAGGACAAAGGCCCTGACTCTGTGCTCTGCTGTAGGTCAAACCCTGCCTTGGAACTCTGCACATTGCAGACCACCTTCATGCCAGGGAGGTGCTAGCAAATCAAAACAGCTTTGAGAAGAGGCAAGAAGCCTGGAGCAACATTTAGAAAGCTAATTTGGCTTGTGAGGCTGACTTGGACTGTGAGCAGCAGCTGGAGAAAAATCCTCCAGAAATCCATCATATCATGATGGATTCTTCCTTCCTCCTTTCCTTCAGTCTCTCAACTACTTTCAAGCAAAGCCAAGTTAAGTGGTCCCAAGCACCAGTAGGCCATAAACACCAGTTAGCATTGATAGAGCTTTTCTCTTATGTCCAGTCCACAGGCAAGGAATAAACGGAAAACGAAAAAGCAAAGCTTCACCCAAAATCCCTTCTGAAACAATCACTTCCTCATCAACTCACCTCTCTCCTGTGGAAAAGAGAGTGTGAACAGATGAATGTGAGCAGGAAATGCTTTCCAGTCTCCTGCAATGATCAAGTGCAAAGACAGCACAAGTGGGTCATTCAAGCAGACATCCAGCAACTGTCAGCACTAGCAGGCACAGCTGAGAGGAGCTCTGCAGAGGAGCTTGTGGAGAGCCCCCACACTCACAGGCAAATCATCACCTGAGCAAGTGGAGAGAGAGCCTCAGATTGCACAGCACAATGTATTTAGGTTTTCACAGTGATAGCACTTTTCTGCTGTCAGTAAGTTGAATCTTGTGTGTCACAGCATTTGTCCAGTGGGTAGGAGGTTTCTTTAAATCCCAGGATCTATTATCTGGTGAAATGGTGCAATCAAATTGCAGAACAAAGCCATTGAATTGTCCTTTTTGGTTTGGTACACAATCCAGAGAAATTAGATGCTATTCTGTTCCTCAAAAGAGAGGACACCTGTACAGCACATACAGAGAATACACAACACTTGCAAGGGCAGAGGCAGTACTGTTAGCGTGAAGATTCAGCCATTCCTGCACTTCAGGGTGCAGTTTGCATGTAGAGCATGTGGCTGTGTAAGAGAAGTTTGCCTGACATACTCTGGAGGCAAATAGGATTAAGAAAATCTCAGCACCAATTTTTCTCCATTTAACACAGGCCCATGTGTTAGGAAGGACACAAAGTGACTAGCAAAGTCACCCGGCCTCACCTCAGCCATTGTTCTCCATGGTTCCTGGAAGCAGCAGTTTCAAGTGACATTTATAAAGGGGGTGTGCTCATCCAAACAGTAGGCCTCCTGCAAACTTTTAAGCAGTCTCTGCTTGTAGCAGGCATGATTTTCCAGACCTCATTAAATGTTATTCTGGGCACTGGTCTATACTCTTGAGACATTCCTTACTGAACAGATTATATATGTATTCATTATATATATTCATTCTCCTGGGATGATGCAAAGGCCGATTCATGCTCAGGAAGTACAGCAGGCTGAGCAGAATGTGAAATGAGCTGCTGAAAGTCAGCATTTTGTTTCCATGCCATTGAGGGTAAGATTTCAAAGTGTAGAACAGTCCTTTAAGTTCTCTCTTTTATGAGGTCAGGCTAAATGCTTCCCTTTTATATATGAAGAGAGGGTGATCTTTGCCAGAGTCCACATTGGGTTTGCTCTTGTTTTGATTTCTGCTTTGGTTGAGAGCTCTGTGTAGCAGGAAATGCAGCTTTCAACAGCAGTTCAGGCTTTGCTGGGAAGTGACCCCTGCAAGAAACAGTGGACTGCAGATGCATTAAACTGATTTAGCAGCAGCAGAGAGACTCTCCGCAGCAACCACACTGTCTGCAGGCTCTGTTGCTCAAAATCTCTTCCTTTCTACCCAGTCCTTCAAGACTCTACATTTGATTTTGGACAGTGAATAACATGAATGAAGGCGAAAGAGAAAAAAGCTCTGAAGAGTTGGTCAAGCTGTGAGAGAAGGGTAAAGATTTCAACACAAACCTGACTGAGGCAGTCAAGGGCAGGTTATAAACACCTAAAATTGTGAGAGGAATCCTGTAAGATATTAAATACACCCATGTCCATCCTCTTGACTTAATCAACTACAGTTGACTCGACAACAAAAAATAGCTCCCAGTGTAGTCTACAGGGATCTCCAGGAAAGCATGAGAAAGTATAATAAAACTGATAGACTGGATGAAAGCATTGAAAAATGTTTTTGTTTGGTAGTACTTGCAATAGCAGAGAAATAAACTGGATGCACTGACACACTTGTACATGGGTTGGCTTGACACAAGCAGGGACATGAAGTCTGTACTTAGAGAGAGGTACAGCAGCCAGCAGAGGTGGCTTGGACACTGACTCCAGGCATGTAGAACCACGGTTATGTCTGATATTACAGGGTGTCTCACATGATGCATGCCTGAGAAGCATGTCACTGTGATAAACAGTCCTACTGGAGAAAACACAGCATTGTGCTGGAACACAGTTCCCAGACAGCTCAGATCAGTTTTCACAGAATGCAGTAATCTGGGCAATTGTTTAGATTAAATGGTTCAGGCTGATTAACCTGTAACCCTAGCACTGGGTTCCCATCACAGATTTCAGTAACACTTTGTAAGGGACAGGAACAGAAGGGCCCTGAGGCCAAACCCTTACTATGACTGTATAAGCCTGTTTCTCATTCTTGATGTCAAAAGCGAGTTGATTTCTACTCCCCTCTAGCCATAATTAAAGACCAGTCCAGAACTCCACTCCTGTATAAACTAATTCAGGACCAATACATATAAATTCCTGTTATGCTAACAGTGTTGTGAGTTTAAATAGCTCCCTATTTCTGAACTTTGCACTTACCTTACTACTGGTTTTATGCAGAGAAGCCATATCTGCTCTCAGACTCCTAAGCTTAAACAAAACACTCTTCCCTTTGGTTCTCAGGACAGACTTTCCTTTTGATTTCAGAATTTCTGCCCTTTGAAATGCTGTGCTTTGACAGCCTGAGATTTCTGATCACAGAAGAGTTTATGAAGTGAAAAAAAGTCATCAGGGCATTCAGCACTGGCACCTAAAAGTAGCTCTGCAGGAACCAGCTTCTCTACAGAGCTCTCTGGGGCTCTGTGGAAGCAGTTGGGCTGAAGAGCTGCCAAGTGGGTTTTGAGCAGATGCCTTTTGCTTTGAAAATCCAAATGAAACAACAGGAACTTGCTGCAGATGGATGGGGCTGGACAATGAGACTGGACAAGTACTGTTCATGTGGTAGAATTTTCCAGGGACCATATAACACGTGTGGAAACAAAGCGGCAGCAGGATGCAAGATTTCTCCTTAGGGCTGCAACATTAAGAATAGTCTGTTCTTAGTCCAGAGGGAAACAAAATCAGAGGAATTTGATCCCAAGTAGTGAACCAAAAAATGCCAGGCGTTTTCTGGATGTCTGTGTTATTACAGGGACGAGTTATTTGTCTTTGAGCTATACAGCTGCTAAAGTTCTAAGAAATGAAATCATGGCTTTCAACATGCCCTGGTTATAGCATGTATTTCTGTTTGAACTCTGAAGGTGGCCTGGACACTCAAAATGCACGGATGTCTCAAAAGCCACCACCTACTTGTCTGCAAGATCAAAAGGGACCAAAGCAACATCTGAGTTTACCTAATTTTAAACATGATTCTGTAATTCAGCAAATGAGTCCTGTTTCACCACCAACAGTGTCACTGCAGGTCTGACTCACCCTTTCAACACTGCCATTTTTACTGGCAGGGAGCGACTGCGGGTAGTATTAGCCCTACTTAGAAGCAAATATCTGAAATAAGATTCAGATGGTCTATTTGCTGTCTCAATTTATGTATTTTCAAGGTTTCACTAGCAATTTGAAGGTAACCCAGCATTTACCTGTTACAGGAAAATCCAAGTATAGCTCCTCCAATCCTTACCCTGTTTCCCTTTTGCAACACAGTAGAGATGCAGCAGCATCTTTCACTATGTCTAGAAAAGGGGGGAAAGCTGTTATTTCATGGTTTGTTCCCCTGCTCTTCACAATGTTTTGGGATTTTTTCTCCAGCACAGGATTTAAACTTGCCTGTGCTGTGGTGTTTGGCCAGCCCCGTTTCCAGTACACATCCACACATATCCAAAACTGTGCTGGCATCTCAGTTCCACTGCAATAATATGACCCACCAGACCTGGAGAAACCTCTCTGCAAATCCTAAAGCCACTTTCTAATCTGTGCCTGCCTTACAGTCCCAGAAGAAAAGAACACGCAACTTTATTCTGTATCCAGCAGCTCTCCCTCCACTCAAAGGCAGTTAGTCTATTAGGAACCATCCAGCATGTTGAGCAGGGAGGAAGAAGTGTGGAACAAAAGAAAAGGGAATACCTGCTATGTTCATCAGTGGACATTATGAATCTACTCATTATGAATCTACATGGGGACCAAACAATGTGAATTCTGCTGCTGGCAAATACTTTTTCAAAAGGACTATATGCTGATGGTTCTCTTTTAAGTGGGTGTTACCCTTAAGATAGGGAAGAAGATCCAAATAGGCGCTGACCTCTTCTGAGATGTGTGCACTGGTAGCCTGCTTTGTTTTACAAAGGAGGTATTCAGCATGTTTAGAGTTTTTCCAGTTCACACACACAAGTGATTTGGTCATTTAATAAGGAGTCATTCCTGTGATTTGGAATAGATCAGAGATGACTCCTGAACAGTCAAGAAACTAACCCAAAAATTCTCTCTGTGGCTTGAATTGCTGGGCTACAGGATCTGGAAGCATCACAGGCGTGTCACAGCAGTGGTTTGGCTTGAGAATTACCTTAAATAGCCTTATCACCACCAAATGATAGAGGATGGCAACTGGACTCTGAGCCAAGCACAATGGAATGACCAACAAAGCTGTTTTTCTGAGGTTTTCTTTTTGAATTCTTATTTTTTTTCCCCACAGTTTTTGTATGTAAAACCTCAGTAACACAGATCAGATCAGAAGAGTCGCAGATCAGAAGAGATCAGCAATTTATACAAAAGATCAGCAAGAAGAGAACGTGTTCATACTAAAGCTCTCACATTTGTTTTTCTGAGGCAAAGAGAAATATATGCTGGCACACAAACATTTAGCTAAAATCAATACTGATCTCACGAAGCAAAAGTTCAGTCTAGGTTTGAAGAATACATCCAATTTGTTTTCTGACACTCCTTTTAAGTCATAGGACGGATATTCCTACAATGTCTGGGTTGCTTGAACTCATGAATTTTCAAATCTAAGAGAATATAATTATTCATGTGTATTGACCACAAATATGAGAGTATAACTTCAGTTCCTATACTGTAGTTTCACGAATTTAGGGACTGAGTGTCCTGCACTAATGACAGTTGATAAATATTAACACCACCAGGGGGTTTTTATCTTGATTTGCAGGAGATACTTTTCCTGATTTTCGTAATAAATCTCTATGTTAGGACCTCTGTTTTTCTGCATAGATAGACATGATTGTGACTAAATCTGCACTTACTGAAACACACTGACTTTCAAGAAAAAAAGCCAAGCATGAGCAGATGAAAGCAGGAAAAACCAATAACCAAAAAGAGAAGAGAAATAAACATCCAACTAATTCTCCAATGATTTAATGAGACAAAAGTTCAGTCTAGGCTTGAAGAATAAAGCCATTTTGTTTCCTAACACACCTCCATCTTAGGTCATAACTCAAATATTCCCACAGTGACTGTATTGCTTCAACTCACTAGATTTCAAATAACAATAAAGTACAATCTTTAAGTTGTCAGTAAAGCATTGTGTTTTTCCCCTCAGTAAAAGAGCAAAAAACTGTTCCAAGCATAAGCATTTAATAAATACTTGATCTACTAGAGGTTTTACACCAACTTTGCCATGCATGCCACTATTTTTTTTTTAATAGCTAACAATTTACAGAGAAAAGGTGGAACTAAACTTAATCCTCAGAGTGGATCTTGAGAAACTATGCTAGCATGTTAGAAATCTAGTGTCATTTCAACTCGCTCATCACTAAAAAAATGCAAACAAAAGATGAATATTTAGAAGAGACAAAATACTCATGCCTATATAGCTGAAGGCAAAGAGTAAGTAATTGCAAACAGACTGGAATCATTAGTGTGGCATTCTTATGTCTAAGTTTCATGCAACTGCAGATGACTAAAGGCATCTCTGAGTAAACTTCAAAACTGGTTCTGTGGCTAAAAGTGTCACACCAAAGGCTTCAGTGCCTCAGGACTTGCATCGTATTTTGCAGGAAGCTTTGGTAGAGCAGGAGGTTGATTTAAATAAGTTGCAAGAACTTTGTCTAAAGTATTAAAGCTGTCACAGAAAAGTTCTGACTTTTCTTCTAGGAAAAGTCAGAAAAATGCTGCATTAAGCCTTTACATGCTGGAAGAAAATTGAGGCTGGTGCCTTAAAAGAAGTGGTTACAGCATAAAGCAAAGCCAAGGCACTGAGCAAAGATCCTTGCAGATTAAATTCAACTCTGGAAGACAGGATGTTTGTCTAAAGCATTGGCAGTGAAAGATGGTTGTTCTTGGCAGTAATCACAATCACTGTTCAAGTCCCTCTGCTATACAGTTACCAAAAAAGAATGCGTTTGATTTCTCTGGAACTGACAGAGTGCAGAAACATTAATGCAAAAAATAATGTAGACCAGTTAGTAACTAGATAGGGATATAAATACTAACTTTTTTCCTGGACATGGCAACTACTGCTCTGTCTAGTTCTTGGATCACGTGAACATGGCTGCCTGTTACATTCAGTGCAACCTGCTCTATGGATTTGAACAAACTGTCTCCCTTCCTGCAACATAATTTTGCCATCTGTAGAACAGGAGCGACCCATTAGTAGTGCTTCATGAACCACAAATAAGAAATGGCCTCTCAGAACAGAGTATTCTTATTAATGCTTGAAACCCACTATAGTTATCTTGGGATGGATGTGATGGAGAAGGTGCTTCTAACTAGTAGCATGCAGTGAAGCATCTGGGCTGTGCATTGTGTGTCCCTGGGTGTCTGCAGCACTGTCGTTTGGGAAAACCCCTAAGTATTGGCTTAATCCTATTTAGGTCAAGTTGAGGTAACTATATTGTAGACAGAATGACTTTTTAAAAAAAAACCAACAAACAACTCACAATTTTATGTGCTACAGCATTTGGTGAACTAGGGCATAAATACATTTTCTGTTTCACCAGCAAGGCTGAGAAAACTATTATCTGGCAGCAAACCCTTGATAAAATGCAATATATTTATTGTCAAACTAGAAAATGTACAAGACAGTACAAACACATTTATAATTTATCCAACTGCTCCAGAATCTGACCACTCTTTCTAAGACTTAATCATCTCAACAGTTCAGTAATTTATGATCAAGTTAAATTTTTAATTAATAACTTAGAATATACAATTCAATTTGAAGGCAAAGATCATCAACTATAATGCTAGAAGAAACCTCTGTATTAACCTTTTTACGTGGTCAATTGCACCTTACAAAATACAAAAAGCCACAAGAATGACTGATTTTGATCCATATTCAGAGAAAATAGAGCATAGCACAGGCAATTATTCTAGGGGAAAAAAAAGGTTATACTAACAGGCTAGAAAGTACTGAATTATTGATCTGTGTGGCATTTAAGATATCAACTAGTATTGCTATATTCAGCACTTTAAAAACAAGAATTGTGTTGAGGAAATAGCCAAGAACTTTTCTCACTGTCCTAATGCAGTATCTTTTCCATAGACTTCAAATTGCTTCTGAGACTGCTGAATCAACATTTGATTCTGTACCATAAGTGAACTTTCATATTCAATTTATATTTTAAATAAAGATATTTTTACTTTATAGCAATACTAGCAATGGGTAAACATGTCTAAGGAAACCCTCTTCACATGGGATAAACCCTCAGAGTGGACATTTTAGGATGTTAAGAAGTCACCAGCACTAAGACATCTGTTTTTAAAATAAATAAATATACTTAAAGAAAAAAAAAGTAGGTAAATAAAACCATGTTTGTTATATAAGCTTTACATTATCCAAATTAGGCATGGATAAACCCCACATATTGTTATTTCTCCTGCCACACTAGACATAATAGACTGATTTGCAGAGGTGGAAAACAGCATGTATCTTGTTAAAAGCTGCTCAAGGAAGAACGAGTCCAGCTCTCAAATGCTCAGAACAGAAGAAAAAGAGAAAAGCAGAGGAACTTGTAAAGAAAGATAAAGTCAATAAGGGACCCAAGCACGCCACTGTGGTTCACTTTTCAAGTCTTTACACATTACTGTGAAAGCACAAAGAATTAACTTGCACTTGAGCACACAGAATATCAAAAAGATTCCACGTGGACACAAATGCAGCCATGCCCGATACAGCCGCTGCTGGTAGCAACATTGAACTAGTTACATTGCAACTGGTCAGCAGCAAGATTTCTTGCAGTTTTCATACGGAGAGCTGAAGTAACCAGCTGCACATACAGAAAGACCTATATTTAACATGGAAAAATGTTGAATGAAAATTTTGTAATGTATATAAAAGCAAAACTAGCCTTCCCCCCAAAAAAACCCACCACCAAGTATCTGACAGCCCTGAATAACTGGTATTTGCCTTTTGTATATATTTATGTGTGGTTAACGCGTGCTTTAAAGATAGTGGTCACTGAAACATATCACAAAACAAACATCCATAGTTTTGTCTATGCAGCAGAGCTTTAAATAGAACACACACCTCTGTCACCTAGGAATTCTACCTTTTCCCAGCTTTGCAGATAGATAAAACTTCTGCCTTATTTTGCTTGAGGAGAAAAATGATCCTTCGTATGACAACCAGTGTAACTCAAGTCACAAACACCTACGTGCAGAAAAAAAGAAAATGGAATTCCTTCAAGGGCTTGTTGTTGGTGAAGGCAAAAATAAAATATTTATTTTTGTGGCCAGATAAACACTATACATAATGGTGTGTCAGCATGACTACGAACTCCTTTGTGCTTTCCTTGGGATTAAAAATTTAACAGGAAGGGAAGACATTAAAGTGAGGCTTCAGCCACCTAGAAACTCCAGAATATAATTACAAAACTGTCTTGAACAGAGGGTTCTTCCGCTGCAGCAAAGTGTACTAATTTGGAAGAAAAAAGTAGTCCCTACTGCTTTATTATTTTTAAAAAGTCAAAAAGGTGACAAAATGGCACTTACTTGTAGCTCAGTAAATGACAGAAGAAATCTCTTTAGGCAACACGAATCCTGTTGTCAGGTACAAACTATCAGGATACAGCATGTCCACACTCCGGGGCATGAGGTTGCTTCAGCCTGCCCTTTGAACTGGGCCATGTCTACTTTAGATCAATTCTCATGTTGAATTTCTCTGATGCTGAAACACAGCAGCTGAGAACTCTCATGCAGCAACTGCTCTGTGCAGCACCTGAGCAGATTGCACAGGTGGGCACAACCTTTACCAGGCACTCTGGAGATGGCTCCACAGCTCAGGCAGCAGGGGCTGAAAAGAGCAATGCACAAAGTACAGCACCGTTGAGGTTGTTGACTCCAAATAAGAAGCATCAGATTGAGGGCCCGATCTGATACCCATCAGTTGACATAGGGAATACTCTGCCAGAATTGTTGAAACTACTAGCTACTGAAGAAATGAATGCTGCTTGTGTTGTGGCTCAGCAGCAGGTCCTCTTCCTGCCCAGGGCTGACCAAAGCAGTGTGAGTTGGACATGTCCCACTGACCATTGCGATGAGATGTCACCTCTTGGGCTGCAGTACACCCATGTGGCTCTACCCAGAGCTGCACGCACTTACCAACATTCTCTTGAAGATCTCTCAACAAGGATCTCCCAAATCTCTCCACTGAACTGTGCCCAGGGACTGAGTTTTCACATTGAAGGAAGAGAAGCTCTTGAGCCAGCTCAGTCCATGCATCTGTCTGCCTCCAAACTCATGTATCAGACTTCATTGCAGATACAACAGCCACGCAAACAGCCATTTGGAACAGACTTGTAACTCACATGACTAAACAGTTTCTGCATTTAGCATTGTAAACTTTGTGCCACAGAAATGTGGTGTTCCTTTAACATGAACAACCACAATTTGTTTAATGTATATTACTGTGAATATGGAGAAGCAGGTTTCAGGAATCATTATAGTTATGGGCAGATAACTCTCTCTTTGTTAATCATGGCGCAGTCACATAAAGATAAAACTTCTATAGTGTAAGGCAGGAAAAAAAAAACCCCACCACCATAACAACAAAAACCAAAACAGTAACAACAAAAACCAACCAACCAACAAAAACCAACCAACCAAACAAAAAATAAAACAACACAAATCACAAAGCCAGAGATTAAGTAAAATGTAGGGAAGATGTAAGTAATGATGGCATGTGCGATACTCTTGGGGTGAATACCTTATCAGTTTGGACTGATTTAAAAGCAAAAATGTGCTTATAAGCCAAATATATTTATTTGAGGAGGTTTCTATATTATGTATTTATCCCTTCATCAGGAATTAAGTAAGGAGGATGTAGAAAATCAAAGGGAAAGGGAGACGTGAACAAGAGTCTAGTCTAGAAATTTTTGTTTTAAATCTTTTCTTACTGTGAAGCTTCTGATGCAGGAAAGTTTAGACAAATGATTAAATGTTCAAATTATTTTCTGAACAGTTAGGGAAGCAACACTAGACTATTTGTACACAAACAACTTTGAGGCATTTTGCTTTTAATTTGCATACAATTCCTTAAAGTGAATTCCACGTGAAGAATGGTGAGATACAACAGAGCTCATTTACCATTTCACAAGTTAACAGAACAAAGTAAACATCTGTTCTTCTTATTAACTAGTTTCCATCCCTTACTCCAACTTGTCACTTCCTGCTGCAAGTCTCCATGCCAAATAATTGCATGAACTAGTTCCAAACTCCACAGCCATTCACATGTGGACTTCAGTGGTACTGCAAATTATAACAGCAGAAAACATTGAAGTAGAAAGACTATAGATGAGCTTATATTCTCTTAATGTTTCCCAAATGAATACCCAAAATTCAGAGTAAAAAAATACTTCAGTTGTTCAGCTCAGCTACTCATCTGAGTTGTGGTTCCTCTATGGAGCACATAGCTAAGAAGAAAAAAGAACAATACTTTCTGTCAAGTAAGAGGGGGCATTACATCAGGAATAGAGAAGTCTCAAGATACCTGTGCTAAAATGGGCTTCCCAAACAAATTTATCTGGAACACAATTGGAGCATGCTCTTTCCTTCTATATACTGGTAAAGTTTTCTAGCTATACAATTACCATACATAATTGCATTTGACCAGGCTTTTGGCTTCTTTCAAACTGGCAAATATCATTCTGATCAAAATATATTACAACAGTATTATACCTATAATAAAATACTGGCATGGTGCTAAGGACAGCATCATCTTTCTTCGTGCTTTAATGAGACCAAATGATATGTTAAATACACGTTAAAAGGGAAGCAGTAACAAATCTGTCTTGCAGATCTTTCCAAAGAAGAGATTGGATTGTGAAGCTATCCAGGTAAAAAATAAGAGAAAGAGCCATAAGCTGTGAAGGAGATGGACTTACCAAAAGCAGCAGAAAAACCCTATCACTAGAACTGTCTTTATTTAGGTCTTACAGCAATAAACACCAATTTAGCTTTCTGCCTAAAAATTTACAGGAAACCTTTTTTTTGGTGTAGGAATACTTCACATCGAGATTCTGTGACACTACTCACTGAATTCACAGCATAAAGGTTGAGCAAAAAATAAATCAAACCAATTGTGCTGACGTGGAAAATTACAGAACTCAGAACTGCACGTCTCTGATAGTAAGGGGTCGCATTTGCACACAAGCCTACACATCACAGAACATCTGTTGATGCCAGCGATTCCATTTGGGATTTGCCAATTTTTTTCCTCTCATGATTGTGGATTCTCCAGGAACTCTACTGAGTCTGAAATACTTCAGTACCAGAGAAGAGACTCTAACAATAAAAATCTTTGTACACTTTAATATTTATTAATTCTCTAGTCATTTTTTGCTATATATTTAACACTAGTGTGACAAAATTCCTGATAATTATATCTCATGCAGGTAACTTAAATGAGTTAGCACTATCTAAAACTGGTAAACCTACAACTAGGAGGGTTACTTTTGAGTCTACAAGAGAAGTATTTCTGTAACAATGACAACGAGGTGGGTATGCATATAACGTAACAGGCTCAGCTGAATGTACTTGGCAGGTATCTAAATGACAGCACAGCCTTCACAAGGACTGGAGTGGCAACATCCTTTGACCTAAATAGACTTGACATTACTGTTGAAGAGGGCTTGAGTGGAGGTGGAGGCATGTTGGAAATTGTTGTTAGGAGAGATGGTGTTTCTGTGGTTAGTCAAGTAGTTTAGCTTTTGCTATTTAAAGTTGCTGTGATTTGCATTCTTTCTTAGACAGGGTAAAATGTGTTGCTCACTCTACCCATATTACTATTGTTTAGGTCACAACAGATATTGAGAGCATACCATACCTATCTGCAACTGAAAACAAAGACTCTGGATAGATTGCTGCTATTCCTTCTCTGCAATTCCTTGGTGAGTACATTTTCATCAATGCCAACTATGAAACAAACTCCCTAGAGTCCAGACTTTTCAAAAAATATATTACAGGAAATGTCTACTTGTAAATCACTTATTTTCTCCTACAATACCCACAGGTTTCAAAACAAGACAATTATAAATGAAATTAATAAAAGAATAATAAGAGTTGTGATAGTCTTTTGTTGTACTGGGCATTCCCCCTTTTTAACTAACATATATTCTAACAGAAATCCCACAGTACAAACCAGATAACTTCAATTAAAAAACAAAATGCAAACTATTCAGTCCAATCTTAGAGCATGTGTATGTGTGTATAATACTGTAAGAGTAGTCACACATTAGAGGTATATAATTGAAACAGCATTTTCCTTCATGAACCTGCTATTATTGAGGCAGTGACAAGGTTTCCATTTCTTTGTTTTCTGAGCTCTTTAAAGAGTGGCTATTGCCACATTTTGTAAACCTAAATACTGTACAAGCAGAAGCTTGTTGGTATCAGGTAAGGAATAATACTACTAGTGCAAACAGGTGCAGAGACAATTCCTCCAGTTTTGGGGTGAACCAGCTATACAACTCTGAAAGAGGACAGGTGTCTTCTTCAAACCCACACTCATGCATGTTTCTCCACTCAGACGTACATCTTTCTCTGTCTTGGTCTTCTTTTTACAAGGGTAACTGGGAGAAAACCACCAGCTCGTGTGATATTTATCATATGAAAGATTTCTTGACTGTTTTCCTATTAATATTACAAATGTTTTGTAACAAGTCAAGGAACGATAAATACCTCAAGCATCAGGAAAGTGACAATAATACTGACTTAGTATCTTTAGTAAAAAGTGAAACATTCTCTCCTGAGATATAAGTCAAGGAAGGAACAGGAATGATGAACCTAACACTGTACCATAACTTGATCATCATGCACCTCAGCTGACCAGATGAGAAAGAACAAGTGTTTATTGCCCTCTGCTCATCCAAAGCTATGACAGGCAGTTTATTTAGGTAAGTGCTTGGCATACCAGAATGTTGTCAAAGCAGTTCTCACTGTACTGTCCCCCTTTAGCTTATTTCTTTAAAATGAAAAAAAAAAAAAAGAAAAAAGAAGAAAAAAAAGAAGAAAAAAATCTCAGCAGGTTAACCTTCATCTTCTCTCAGCTCTGAGGGTAGAAATTTGTATTGCTGTTGGCGAATCTGAGCCAGTTTTTTCCTTGCTTCTTCCAGTTCTCTTTCCTTCTTCAGCATTTCTTCTTGCGCTGCAATGATCTAGAAAACAGAAGCATGAGTTATGACAGCACGGAATACTGTCTGTAAAACAAGATTTCTTTCTCTATGACACCAGTCACTGCTATGCCTTGAGCATTCTCCAGAGAGGCACCAAATTTCAATGACTTTGGCAGGAATTGCTCTATTTTTTTTCCAGGTTCCAGGACTATGCCACCAAGAATAGTATTGTATTCCCACTTGTTTCTTAAAGAGGACTGAAAAAAGAGTCTACCAGCATAGTTTTACCATACATCCATGATGGATTTTATAGTGCTGTGCTCCCCCAACATTCAGTGCGCTAAGTGCTTAGCAACATGTAGGATAAACACCATGTCTTAATATAATGTTTGAGCAACAGTAAAATTGAACACTCATTACTGTAGGTTTACAGTATTCTTCTGCATCTCAAAATGCTAAAGAAAAAATGACAGAACTACAAATGCAGAAATGTTAAATTTGTTTGAAAAGAACCATTAACTTAATCAGAACAAAAATAAAAGACATTGGACAATGGTAACTTCTATTACAGTAAATGCTCAATGAAGAAGTGTAGACATCTTACAGCAAATCACTTTGCTGTTATGTCAGTGGTTACCTAACAGGATGCATCAAGTAATTTATCATACACAAATTTGTCCAGCCTGCAGTGCAGCAGATAGGCATTGTAACGCTGCTACATTTCTGTGATAGTTTTTCTCTGCTTTAGTTCTTGGGTGACGGTACCAACCTGAGCAATGCCACCCACAAACTTTGTTTTGACCACAACGTCGTCATCCTCTGCTTTCCCAAATGCTGCTTTTTGGGCCGCCCTCACAAGATTGTCTGATGCTCGCTTGACAGCATTTCCTGCAGCCTTTGAAAAACATACAAGGAATTTAGTAATAACAGAAGTTAATAACTGTAACATTAATAACTGTAACTTGCTTGACTACACAGGAAAGGTGTGTTTTGTTTTGGTTTTCCCAGTGAAAAGCAAACTAATATTTCAAAACCAATGATACAGAGAGGAACACAATTCCTTCATTTAAGAAGCTGAAAGTTGGGAAAGTCACAAACAAGGTATTTTTTCCTTACAGTTTGAAATGAAACAGTGGATGAAATCACAAGTTACATTATGCAGAATACTGATCAGATTTTTTTTTTTTTAATGAAGAACAACAGAAAATGAAAAGTAGCGTAGAAAGAAACATTTTAAGGCAATGAAGTTTTTAAATGAATTGACTTTCATCAGGGCGAATTAGCCGATTACACAGCAATGATTATCTCACATTTAAACTTTTATTTTCTTAAGCATTCTATGATTTCTAAATATAAACCATCAAATGTGTAATGCATCTTTAATTATCTAAACTGAGTAGTGTCAGCAATTGTGCATCAAAATGAAAAAGGTAACTAATCTACCTGCATTCTAACATTGACGTAGCCATCTTTGCTATACCATAATAAATATTGGTAGTAGAGATTTCACACTGCATGCTCGGTGACAACCATGTCCACAGGCACTAGTTTAATGGATGCAGAGGAGGATACCAGAGGAGTGGCCTTGGAGTCTCCTGCTGTGATCCCCATGGAGATGAGTGGCAGAAGAGTCCTTGTCACAGACAAGATGCAAACCTTTCTTCTACTAAAGCTAAAAGATGGAGCCAAGCAACCTTTTTGAAGCACTGACCATTGGCCAGGAAATACCCTGTGCAGACACATGATGGTAGTATAGAGCTCAGCTTTGTAAGATCTGGTGCTGAATTTACCCCAGTGTACTAAGAACTGGAGAAAGTGGTGGAAAGCTAGATCCAGGAGAACAACAGTCCATAGTTTAATGGGTACTGCACATGGAGCTGTAAATGAGATCTCTTATATACCACTGCCAGAATCCTTCACATTTGTGAGTCCCAGATAAGTCTTATGTCTTGTCTCAACCAATTTAAAATACAAATACAACAAAATCTGACCTACACCTCCATTTTCCCTCTTACTGGAATGTTCCTCCTTTCTATCTCTTTACCTGTTCATCGATATCAGGACAGAGGCAGGCAAAGAAACTTCCGGGTTGATGTAGACTTAATGCTGAGAGACATCGTGGGTCATTTGTTCTGAGGGACTGAATGGGGGACCTAGCTATGTGTTTTCTACTCAATTATACATACATACTTGGTGAACAAAAGTGCCCCAGAATCTCACAAGGAAGAAAAACTGAACATAATCCTGAAAATTCAAGGAACTACTCCTATAACAGCATTTACATAGTACTACCATGATTTTTCAGGAATTAAGAGCACAAGTACCTGTAGTCTCCTCATGGCCTCAGAATCATGATCAGCCTTTACTTTGCAAGCCACAAGCAACTGTGCTGTGGAAGCTGCCACTTGTTTGGCAGATGAGATGAGCTTCTCCTCACTAGCGTGGCCTTGTACTGAGGCATTAGCTGCTTCACAGAGATTGCTGGTTGCAGCTGCCACCATTCGGGCCTAGGAGACAGTAAATAGTGTCACTGTGTTTTCTCACAAGATTTTATTTCTTCAGAGAAGGTGCTAGTTTTCCTTAAGAAAAGAAGGTACTCACAGCAGAAATAAGTCCCTGAGACCACTGTCCATCATCGGCTGCATTTGCAGGGATCGCTCCAACCTGAAAGAAAGAACAAAACAAATCAGAGTTGGCTTACAATGAATCAGAAAAGACAATTGCTTTGTTTCAGATTTAGACAAACCCATGAAAAAAAAAGAACACCTGCACTTGTGACTGTGCCCAGCAGAAAACAGGAGCAGAAAATTGAACTGAAAGTTGTTTGTTGGAGTAAGTGTGCTTCCAGCACATATCTGCCTGCTCAGGTAGCATCCAGCTTGCTATGCTGCTTGAATTGCCCTGTCCATCAGATGTGTAAAAGTCTCAGAGTGATGATTGTTGCAGCTGAGATTTTGGCCTAAGCAACAGTTGGAGCAATACTTCCTAATCTCCTGGCCTTTAAAATAACATCCTTTGTGTCCACAACACATTTGGATTTTCATCATTCCTGAATTTCTTCTGATTCTGGCACTATGGGAAGGTACAAACCAGAAAGCTCCACAGGGAAGTCCCCCAGCTGCCTTTGTGCCTAATAATGGCATTTGAGGCAAGCAGCCCATTTTTCTGCATGGCTCGCCCACTGAAGTTAGTTGCCAGCCCCCTGCCCCCAGCTGCCTGGGTCTGGGAGGTTTAGGGGGGGCAGCTGGAAGATGTGAAATGTAAACATGGTCAAGAAACTTGTCATATTTTAAGAGAAATGGGTAGACTAATTGGTGCATGATGATGATCTCAGGGATCAGGAATCAACTTATTTTGTGTAACATCATCATAAAAAGAAGCTGTGTCCTCTCCTAGCTGTGGTGACAATTTTGTGTAACTGAGAAATCAGTTCTACTAAAGAATAGATTAGGTCCCTAAATTCTTTAGGCTGCAAGGTTTTCTTGCCTAATCATCCACAGAAAACCTCTTTTAAGTAGACCACAGATGCAGGAGTCTAGTTAGTGATCTTTGAATATTGTATATATATGTGTGTGTGTGTGTGTGTGTGTGTGTGTGTGTGTGTGTGTGTGAGTGTGAGTGAATAAGGGGGTGGTTTGGAAGAAGACAGATTAGATCCAACTTCCCAGACTTCATCTACGCTGCAGAAACGGAAATGGTTGCCCAAAGCCAAATTAATTCTTTTATAACAAACTTTCCCACCCACAGGGGAAAGTGTTTTCACAGTTCAACTCCAACATTGCACCAATTTTCCCTGTAAGATACTTTTACAGCCTTTACCAAGCAATGTCAGAATTTTATTTGGGACAAGAATGTGCCTGCTCAACACACATCCATGTGGTTGGGTAAGAATTTCCCACTGCCTCCATACCAAATAAAAAGGTCAGTGAGGAATCTAAGGCAGCAGTCAGCACCATTTACTGTGCGATGTATATGGAGTAGATCAAATTTGTCCTTCCCGCCTACATGCCAGCCATGCTTTTCTGGAAGGAGTCTCATGCCTCAGAAGATTTCTTACAAAAGCAAAACATTTCCCTCAATATCAATAACAAAATCTTCCCACCAGGCAGGTTGGAACCGTTCACTGTGGGCAAGAATTTGGTCAATCATTTTAAAAGGCAGCATCCTGTACTTCTGGCTGACCTGGAGATACAGGCTACCCTAGTAGTGAGCGACACCCGGTAATTTGTAAAGAAAGAAGGAAAAAAAGTTAGGGCTTCGTTATTTCCTAAGTATCTAGATGGCTTTCTTTATTTGTGAGAAGTATCATAGTGAGCGAATGTGCCACAAACAATTCTGAATTTTGATATTTTATTAAATTTTCATTTTGGTTGAGACTAATTTGATCCCTTAAAGACCACAGTATTATTTGCAGATCCTGCAAGTGGACAAGAAACTATCAGTAAAAGCCATTTGCTGCAAAAATGCGTGACCTTTCAGCAAGTTACCATAGAAAAGTGACAGATAATGCAAAATGGCTAAAACCAGTAGAACAGTCTAAACAGATCTGCTGATATGGCACTATATTTGACAGGTGTGCTTCTATTAGAACAGCAAGCTACAGCTTTTCTCAAACAGACAGATTCAAGTGGTTTTAGCAATTATCTGAACTAGAATGGAACAGGATGCAAGTGCTGTTAGCCTCAGTCTGAAAGACACAGGTGGAAACGTATCTGTGGGAGCAAAGAAGCCTAAACTACCTGAGGAGGATTCAAGGCTGGTACCAGGATAGAAATACATTCTGTATTATTATGTGTAATTCTACAGGAGTGGTGCTGAGGAAAGTAAAGCAAGCTGTATGTCATAATGAGACTGAATAAGAACAGGTTTTATCACATAAAAGCAGATTGCATAATAATCTAAGCAAAGCAGGTAAGTCGAAATTCTCATTTTTTGGACTGTCTCCACACTCAAATTTCAATGGGTATTAATAACAGCTTGGTTTATACGTTAGTGATAAATTCCATAGCTACAGATTATGGTGGGTCTTTTCAAACAGCTACGTCACTGTTCTTTTGAAACAAGTGCTCTGTGCTCCTGCTGCAACTAAAAGCACAAGCTCCCTAGGAATCTGAGCTGAAGTAGACAGCATGGCACTCTTGCAGTAGGATCCACAGCACAGTCTGCTTAGAATAAAGAATTATATGAAGTCGGAAGCCATAACTATACAACAACAGGGATTCTATAACAAACCGTTCTCACAGGCAACATATTTGTTTGATGTTCAGATTTTAAGTTTCAAACTATATTAACCGGTAAAAAAAAAAAAGCAACAGATATGAAATGAATTACAAATACCACAATCCTGACCAGACCAAAAGGACGACACATTATAAGCACTCTTTCCATTGGTCCCAACAATAACTACAAGCACATTCACTTAAATGTACTGAATTTTCATGCAAGGCTGTGTCCTCATTGAATCAGACAACAAAACATTCAGGGCGCTTTACTATTCTGGTCCAGAGTGGTATTGTATACTGCGGCTTTTGGTTTTGGATCCACAAGCTGTTCTGTGGAACGATACGTTACCAGCCTGAATCACACATCTTCAAAAAACAAAAAAAATCCCGACAAACACAAAAACTCCCCACAGCTGACACATATGAAGAGCCAAACACTTGATTACACTTGTGAGGTTTAAATAAACATAATTGTTTTGTTTTTAAAACAGAACCACACTTGGGCCATGTATCATGACGAGCAATGAAAAGATTTACTTTTTCATTAGTCATTCTCAAGCTTCTTTCCTACTGTTTTAACAGAGAACATTTAAGAGATTAGATCCAATTTCAGTGTTTTCCCCCCTACTGTTGCTACGACCCTTTTACCCACCTTTCCCTGTGCCACCAGTTCTCTCTGGGCTGCTGAAGCTGATTTCACAAGGGCACTGGTAGCAGCTGCAATGGATTTAGCTGCTTCCAGAATCTGTTCTTCAAAGTCCAGAGTCTCATCTGCTTGCTATAACCAAGAAAGAACAATGTCACACATTATTCACCTGAAAGTTTTAGTTTCAAGATTGAGGACATACACAAAGTGAGACAAGATTTTGGAACACATCAGTAAATGCAATAAGACCTACAACATCTTTTGCAAAGGAGTTTCATATGGACTAAAGCTGAGAGTCAACATAAGTGAATTTAAACATTAAGTTGCCCTTGTGGCTGCTCATATGTGGAATTGAGTATCACACAAGATACTTAAAGAATTGCCTTCACCTTTTTAGCACATTACCTCCACTCGAGCTATTACATTCAGGAAAGTGCAGGTCTGAAAAGAAATTCTTGTTTTCCAATATTACCTTTTTAATGCTATAATACTGGCTTTCAGGATTGCTAAACCAGGTAGAACATTTTCTGAATATTTAAAGACTTCAAGCTTAAAAAAAGTGACAAACGTATGTTGTTTCATTCACTTATACTAAGAAATGTAACGTAGATACCAAGCAAGTGCATAGGTCTAACAGCTTTGGTAAGAGCTGTCCTTTCACAGAGAGCAGCATTGTGAGGCAGTCCGGTTTAGTCATCTTGCAGATGTGAAGTTCCAAAGGTCTGTCTGGAACATTCCAGTCATCCAAATGCGTCTTTCAACAAGCGTGAGCAAATATTATAGAGAGATCAGCTGTTCCTAATGAGGTTTCTTACTATTTAAAATGCAAATCTATTGTTCCATAAAACAGCAACTTCTCTGACTTTTCAATCATTTAAACAAATACTGAAAACATTTATCCACTTAAGCATGCTGACTAGCTTCTGAACAGTTAACAAAATAGAGAGAGATAAATGGTTGTTATTTCAAACAGAACCAGGCCAGGGCTATGTATTCTGATTTTCATACAAAATAAACCAACAGAATGTATTTTGTTTATGATCAAATCACAGGCCTACCAGAATCCAATGCAGTGTGGCCAGCAAGGCTAGCAGATACAATACCAGAACAGATCACCTTGTGAGAGATGGGGCTTCTTAAACAAGTTTCTTCTAACTTACGCAACCAGAGTATTCTTGTGCCAACTAACTATAGGAACACCAGCTAAGTGGGCTTTGAGTCTGGAAACTGGGCATTTCATTTGCAAAGCTAAGTGCATCCTTCTAAATCTGAGTCAGGTTTAGTTCTCCTGTTACTGCAATCTGATGAAATAGCAGCCAATTATAAAATAATAAAATATAATTACAAGTAATTACAAAGCATTACAAAATGGCACATCAAGCAGTGCTCAGCCCTACAGCACTTCACATAACTACCACATAACTAAAAGAAAATCCAGGAGATGAAGCCATAGCATCCATAGATACCAGAAAACCAGAATGGTCTGAAAATAAAAACTGACGTGTAGATGAAGTTGTTTGACACTTTAAAATTTTTCTTATCATTTAGGAAAAGCCGCTGACTACGTATGGGTATAAATGGATTGGAAAATGAAGTCACTAGAATAGACAAACCAAAATTATTAGGCTAGCTGCAAAGTCTGTAGCATGAAATACCCTTTGAAATAAGCATGAAAAAGTTGATTGCGCCATTGAAAAAATATAACTTGAAATGGTTTTGTACTGTATTTTAACCAGTTTTCTGTAGAATCTCCATTATTAGGAGCAGCATAAAGTCAGGGTTAATAGGAGAAAAAATGAGGCCACAGTCTCATTGCTAAACAGTAGGCCATCTTATTTTGAAGTAGTGCTCATCTTCTATTTCATAAAAACAAAAGCAATATGGGCAAGTTACTGCACTGAGCCATGGAAAACACAATAACCACTTCCGTGAAAGTCAGTTCTTGACACAGCTTCTGCTCACTGTCATAAAAGGCCCTACACAATTTCAAAGTCCCTTCAGGAGCAACTCTGCTGATAAAGGAGCCCTTCATGTATATATTTTAAGTCAGATTATATTAGGAATCTGCAGGAAGTCTTCTAAACCTGCTTGTGAGTAAATGTACTCCTTCATATTGCCTTCTACTATGTTAAAACCCCCGGAGACAGGGCAGGACACTGTAGGAATATGTTTGATATATAGTTGGATTAAATAACAACCTAATATATCAAACATATCACACAGAGTCCTGCAGAAAAAGGCATCCAGGTTTGATTCATCTTGGGAAAAAAAAAGGACAAACTACCAAAAGATAACAGCAGGGAACTTATGGAACACTAAAGACACGTGTTTGAAGGCACTGGCCTGCATAGAAGCATGAAGAGCATTCCAACAGAACAGGGTAGGTGCAGCAATACTCTGTAATAGCTCATCTACCACACCTTGTTCCTTAAGTGTTCTTTTGCCAGTATTAGTGAAGCATGTAGTTTTTATTAGAGAAAACATTTTTCTTCCAAAAAAATATGAATTTTAGGGGGTTGTTATTTTACAGCCGGTGGCATATTTGCAGAAAAGGAGGAATATATGGCTGCCTTGCAAGACACTTCGCCCTCCACAACTGGAAAACAAAAAAAGGGAGTCCACACTCAGGAAAAATGGAATTGTATTTAAAGGAAATATGACAGCCAAAGCTTCCTTAATAAATAATAAAGAACAAATTGCTTCACGGATCATTCCCCGCCTTGAACACTGCAATGAGAATGCTGAACAAGTGTTACGTTACTGAGAGGAGTAACACCACCTACTTAGGAGAGTTTGCAAAGTGCTTGCCAAAGATAAGCTCAGAAGAAAGATTAAAACTGGGGCAGTGGACTAGCAGACTAAGCATTTTAAGGCCACATTCACCAGCGGTGAAATTACCAGGATTTAAAGCAAAGAGAATATGCATCATTCAATAAAATATGGGCAGCAGCTAGGAGGTCTGTGACTTAGTAGACATTGTTCTCTAGAATAAGATGATTCCCAGTAGTGGAAAATTAAGAGATCTCATGCTGCTGGTCTCAGTCTAAGACATCAAGGGGCTATGATAGGTGCAAATATATGAAGAGAAAACAAGGAAAATAAGAATTTTTGAAAGCCAAAAGTATTAAAAAAAAAAGATGGTGGAACAAATAAGCAAAACCCCTACCTTCAACTATAATAGATAAGCTGGAACATGCGAAGATGAAAGTTCCAACACTAAATCAAATGACTCCCACTCCCTTACCCCAAAATAGAGAATTGGCCTCCAATTAATAATGATGATGATGATAGATTTCCTCCAGGCAGATTATTCTAAAATTACCAGCTAAGGACTTCTCTGCCAGTTCACTTAATGATGATTGCTGTCAAGCAAAGCAGGATGTGGTCTAAGCTGTCTGGTGGTCCAGTGGTCTGTTCCATTGTAGAAGAGAGCTACTATTCCTGCATAAGAAAAATCAGTTGTGTCCACCTTCGTACCTAGTCTAGGCATTTGCACTACAACACCATGTATGTGGTCAAAGACAAACATGAGAAAGATGGAGCCTGTTCAAAGCAGGAAATCCTATGCCGGGAGAATACAAGCTACAAGTCTTCAGGAAAAAAAGTGGCATTTGAGCCCCTCTAGGATCCTCCTAGTACCTTTGATGTGTATTACAATCCACAGTGTGAAAGGGATTAAACATCTAAAAAAGGATGCAAAGGCTGTTTAAATCCCAAATTAAACAAACAGTTGGATACATATTTTAGTTTCAGAAAATGACAAATAAACAGACCAATAAATCCCAGGCAGACTGGATAGTCAAATTAACATGTTAAATGAGGAGCAGGTGTGACATTTGCATTCACTGGAAAATTAGAATGACCCTAGAGTGGCTTAGATGTTGGAAGGAAACTGCTCCATGGTTCCCAGGCAACACACATACACCATTGTGCAGTGGTTGTATAGAAAAGGTGATGGAGGACTCTTCCTCTCCTCAGCCTATGTCCTCTGCTCTGCACGATCTCTTTATAAAGGACAATTTTTCTTTACAAACAAGATGGATGTACTTGTAAAAAAAATGCAGGACAAAGAGCATTTCTTTTTCATGAGGTAATTTATTCCCATCACTAAGCAGAGAGAGGTGGGTGGAAAGACCTCAAAGAGTGAAGCTATCAATAGTTATTTCATCTGATGTTCCTGAGTGACAAAATACCACCCTGCACTGAAAAGTCATCCAACACTGAACGTTCTCAAGGCCCTGCTTTCCAAAAAGACTTCTCATTAGCTTTACTTAGAAAACAGTTTTGCACCTACAAAGCAGCATAAAGAGGGAAATAGATACATAGTCCTTTCCTGAAGCCAATTACACAGCCAAAGCATAATTTTCATTTTAAAGAGATAGACTTCTAGGCAACGTGGTAATTGCTTCTAAAATCTGCCTGTTATTCCACACTGGACAAAAGGTAGCAATCTTGTGAGCTATACATACAACCACAAGTAACAGGAGTTTAATTTATTCTCTCTGTACCATGCATGAAAATAGTTGGCTTAATTTCATAAAATATATTCAGAGATACGTTTGAAATGATCTGGCATCATGCAACACTAGTTGGTTTCATAATGAACTGTAACTTATTTTCCTTCAGGAAAATTAAATAGAAACAGTCCGACCACATATCTGATTTGATACTGAAGCAGCTACTATTTTAGCATAGCATAAAATGTTATGTTTTTAACCTTAGAAAATCCTGAATGCCTTTTGCATTCTGCTGAATCCCTGCTGCTTTCTTGTGCTATACTACACACATTCAGATAGGGTCTTCAAAGGAAAGCAAGTGAGAATGACTTCTCACATCAGTAAAGTGTGTTTGGAAACAGTAAAGCAAATAATCAGCACTAATGATACCATAAGTCTTAAAAACATTTCTGACATTTGGCTTTTCTTCCTTTGCTTGCTCATGGCTGGTGCTTGACTCACTCCCTGAACAGTATCTTTTCACTCTCTTCTTTCAGGTGTAAGTCCCATCCAGTGTTGTGTCTAGTGGCACTGAGACTGAAGCAAGGTTTGACTGTTGATACCTTTATCGTGGACAGTAACAACATAAACACCAATATATGGGCTATATGCATCCTCTGCTTTGTTAACTTCAAAGAAACAATGGGGATGGACACTCACCTTTGGCTTGGCTCTTGGTTTCAGCTGCTCTAACTTCTTTGCTGCAGCCTCAATTGATGCTGCAGCCCCAAGTAGCTCTGTCTCTGCAATGACTGTTGGGTCTTCTGGATCCACCCACTCTGTCCCTGAAATTAATGGAGACAAAGACAATAACTTCAGTGCCACTGCGAGCTGCCATTCAAACAGAGTGATTTACAATCAGACTTCAAGTGTCAAATACAGAATGCACATTGTAGAAAGCTGATTTAGTGCCATAATGGCATAAAAACACTGTAGTTTGTGCCATTGAGAGCAAAACATGAGTCAGATTGAAAAAAACCATTTTACAGGATTATTCTGTTGTGAAAGTAACTTAATTAAGAACTGTGTAAGCAAAGCAGCTTCAAAAAGGGATACTGGCCATACTGAGAACAAAAGTAGCTGTCACTCAACATTCGTTTATCAGAGCTCTTACGAAGATGGTTTCTAACTTAACCAAGTTGTAAGGTACATTGAGAAGTCTGACAGAATGATAAATGGTAAAGAGGACCCATTATAGACAACAGATCATCATCCACAGCACACTTTTCAGCATCCCTTTTTTTGGCAGTGGTTAGAGATGAACCTCGTACTGACTGAAAAAAGTACACTTCTGGCAATGTGTTTCTGACAGCAACGTAGAGAAGCTCAAAGTAGTTTCTATAGCATATCCACAGGTCAGCTTTTTTACTTTTTGCCATTTCTCTTGGCTCAAAGAAATTTCATAGGTCCACAAAATTAATACTTGGCTGGGGGCAATCTCAGATTTTTGGAAGTTCTCAGTGCATAGTAATTTCCAGTTTCATAACATTATTCTCTGGATGACACGATTCAGAAAGCATCCATGTTCTGGATGGAGGGAAGCAATGAAACAGCCAAACCAAAAGTGAGATGAAGAGAGAAAAGGAAGCCAGAAAGAAAACTTTTAAGTTCATAACTACTAAGGGCAAGGGGGGAAAGTGGTGTCACAGATGGAAATAGAAAAGTACGGGAAGCAGTGTACACCAAGCAAAGGAAAACTAAACTAGAATTGAAAAAAAAAAATCTCTTATGACCTTGTTAAACCATTGAAACTTGATCAGAAAATTTGGGTGAACCTAATATTAAAATACCGATTGAAACATCAATTGTTACTAGGGAAGAACAGCTTACGAGAAGGATACTGGCACTTTGCATCAGGAACAACATAACCCCTGTCTGATTCATCAAACACCAAAGGAAATAGGCTTGAATGCTTGAGGATTAACATTTTAACATTGCACCAGCTGAAGAATGAGGCAGTTTCTGCTCTGGGTGACCAAATCACAGGACAATGCAAAATGACAGACTCCTCTTTAAGATGTGGTGGGAGACAGCTGAAGTACATGGGACTGTAATCTCGTGAGCTACATCTCATGCTGCTGATCCCTATATAGTGTGTGTACGTGTGTGTATATATATATATATATGTATGTATGTATTTTATATAAAATATCAAAACATTACCAAATACCATTTTTCAGCTCAACTGGTTATATTAAACACTAAGATTGGCAGGCAGATAAAGCAGGGGGAAAAACCAACTTCGATACAGGCAGCATGTGTAAAGACAGTCAAATCCAAACTTGTAAATCTATCCGTTCCTCTTCAAAAAAAGGCTTTTCACAAAGGTGAAAACATTTACATGCTAAATTGGTTAGGAGATATAATATTATCATTTATCTATGAATGAAAATTAGGAATGGTTAAAAACATCTTGTTTTCCACAAAAAAGCTTCTAAAGTGAATTAAAAAAAAATCCCCTACAGGCAGCAAGTGAAAAAAAGAACGAAAAAACTGAATTTTTATTTTAATGAATATAAATAAAAATGCAAATGAATAAATGTCTCCAAAGATGAGGACAATAGAAATATTTTTTTAAAGCATTTGGGGAAGAGAAAAATTCTGATATTGGCTTGGCTTGTTAGAAAATGCAAATTTCAAAACATAAGAAATAGTGCATAAAAGGCTGAAGAATTCAAAATAAATTACCTGAACAAGGAAAAAGCATAATGCAGGTCACTGTTATATGACACAAAGTTACTATATTAAGATACAGAGGAAGAACACCACCCCCTTCATACACACACACAAAAAAAAGCCAACCAAACACAAACCATAAGAAAATAGGGAACTCCCATGTATGAAAAGTGTTTAGTCAGGATTTGTTTCCAAGAAATGCAGACTCATAAAAGCAGGAAATAACAGAGGAAAATCTGCACTGCATATTACACAGAATATCAGAAAAATTGGTATAGAGTTCTCTGGCCTAGCTTAGCAAAGAATGATTGAACAAGTATGAATTTGCCAGAAGCCTTTGTTAAGGGAGGGGTAGAATTAAAAAAAAAAAAGTTATTACAATGCTTTATTAAAAAAATTTATTTGGTATTCTGTTACCTATGGGATTAAAATGCTCATGTACCCTCCTGATGGCTGTGAAGATTTATTCAGACTAAAGCTCCCAGTATTTCTATTAATAGCAGATGTAGTCTGATATTTAATAACACTATGCTTAAAATGTATTAGTTTCATTTAAAATGTATAATATTAGAAATGTCATCCTAAGAGTTCACATGCATCACCGGATAAAAATTTTACTAAGGAAGTCAGTATTTGAGAAAAATATCACTCCTCTGTTATAAGAACAGTGAAGTTCTGCTAAGCAACGGAATTCATTGCTTATTTGAGTGCTGAATTTATATCAGACCTCAAGGTTTTTTTTCAGTTCTAAGAGTTCGGGAAATGATCCAGATGACAATTTTCTGAAGTCTCATTGTTCCACTAACATACTTTATAACAGGGCAAGACCCAGACAGAGGCACAGAGAGAACTATAGGTCTAAAACTTACATTATTGCCAGAGTCTGAGCATTAATTCAGGAAGATGATGGTTATGCCCTTTTATTTGAAGTTGGAAAGCAGCTATTACTGCAAAGGATTTATTTTGACTGAACAAACATGAGCATAAGGAAAGGAACCAGCCATAAATTACAATTCAGCCACCAGTTCAAGAGCAGTGATGCTGTATTTTGTTTTCTGCTGCCATGCCTCTGCTTGATGGTTCCATCTCCATTCACAGATGACTTATGACCAATCATATGGAGTGGGAGAGGGTCAAACAGACACGTTTACCAACACTGCAAACAAGTGAACATCAGCAGAGAAATTAAAAGAACAGAAGTAGCTGTTGCCAAAACATGTAGAACATACTAAAAGGGGTTTTTTTTAGCTTTTGGTTTTGTTTTGAACTACAGAAATGACAGATCATAATCTCTGTGCTGGGAGCAGGCTGCCCAACTCACCTTTCATAGCTTCTGCTGACTGGATGAGCTCTGTAACAGCACCAGCAACCCGCTTGGAGAAAGAGGCCAACTGATGCTTTAGTTCTGGAGTTGGTTTTTGCAGGATCTAAAGGAAAAGATAAAATGTAACAATGGTAAGGGTTCCAGAGAACGCTGGAACACTCTCAAGGCACACTAGTGAAAGCTGTATTTTATACAACAGTTGGCTGAGATAAAACATCAGTCCAGTGAGAGAAGTACGATTGTCAGGGCAAAGGCTTACACAGCAATGTGTGATGCACACTAGGAGAGCAGCACTGCCTTGCATTTCTACACAAACTGTCAATATTGGCTGGAAGCTCTCAGTACTAAAACTAGGACAGAATTCTCCAAAACAGAGGCACATGTGTGAGTATGTGGGAGGAATATGCAGCTTTAGCACTCTGTTCTCAGATACTACAGTCATTCTACTTATGCATCAGGCTTAGTATTTCTAAACTGCTGGAGAGGGGCTGATTTTCTATTATTAACAAACTGGTTGGTCACTATTTCTAAGAAACAGAATGACAGAGTTCTGCAAGCTAGTGCTAGTTGCCTGTTCTGGGAAAAATCGGCAATGGAAGTGCCAACCCTGGGTGAGACCCTTCAATGCAAGGGAAAGACAGACACCTCTGAACTGAATTTGCATCAAGTATTAAACTGTGCTTCTTCAAATGGAAAACAGTCAGACATTCAGACAGTGAAGCTGAATTCTTCCCCTGAACAAGGACAACATCTGCATTTTAATTACCGTAGCATAAGGAGAAAAAAGATTAAGTTCTGGGAATTCATTTATACTCAAAAACTACTTCTGAGAGTGACAGAGATTTAAGAGCAAAACAAGGGGTTGAGTCTCCCAAGTCACATGCAGGTGTGCATTTGCTTAATTGTTTCCAAAACTCCCCTGCAAAGCAGCTCTGAAAAGTAGGTGCACATTAAAAATACATTTTATCTTTTTGTGTGTTTGCCATTTTGCAGTCAAATGCTCAGCCCCTTACTTTGACAGAATAAATTAAACTTATTTATTTTTTTTAACTTGGCCTGGTGAGGACTCTGTCAGACAAGGAATTATGTCTTTCTGGAACTACCATGTCAGTGTATGGGTGGACTTTGGGGGTGTCCTGTCTGGCATGAGTTGGAGAGCTTTTTGTGAGATTGTGCTGGCTTGGGGTTTTGGGATGGCATTGAGTAGGTGTCTCTTTTTTTCCTGGAATCAGAACTGCAAAAAGGCATGTTAAAGTGGTTTCATAAAAATCACATAACCTCTTCGGTCTAGGGGACAGGAGTCTGCCAAATATGTCTAATATTTATAGTGGGCTTAAAAGAAGACTGAAGTGTCTTATTTTAGTGTCTTTGTTAGGGACCAATTTTTAGGTCAGGACCCATGCTGCCTCCAGATCTGATCCAGAATCCAACCCCATTTAAACACTTCCAGTCTCCCTTCTGTCTTGCAGTTTGAGCTGAAGTTCTGAGTTTACTTCAGCTTGCTTTTCCTGAATGACAAACCTGTTCATAAACTTGTGACAAACTGATAAAAATGGGTCACTAGCAGCCATTATAGGAGGAAATCAGAGAGATTATTCTCCTTGAAGGGATCCAGTATATGCGTGCAGACTCCTCCTTACCAGGAGAACATGTTCCAGGAGTTCCAGGTATCCCAATGTACATTCTGTTCCAAAGCGCAGGGCTCTGTCTCGAACTTCTTCACTCACATCTGGGTGATACGATGCTTGCTGAGGAGGCAAAACAACATTAGTACCCCAAAACTGCTCCCACAAGAAGAGGTCAACACAGAGAAGATAGAGAAAAGAGAAGGAAGAAATTTTTCATAATGTGCAAATGACATTTGAGCTTGAGGGCCAGTCATTTCTGTTGTAAAGGTGTAAGCAAAGTCCACTCAGAGAGCAGTAGAGCTCCAGTTCTGAGGATGGCACTGGGAACACTCTTCCTTTTATCAGCACATCCTCCTGCCTGGGTGTGCATCTGCAGTCTTTCTTAGCATCCTTCCTTGAGTATTATCAGCAGGTTTGTTGTATCTCTCATATAAGGTAACAATGTCCTGGCACTCATAGCTTTTTCTGCCAGGGTTCTTCAACCCTGAAGAACCATCTGAAAACACAAGAGGATTTTTGATTTCTTCTAATGAAAATATGTCTCTTGGAAAATACCTTGGAGACAGAACAGGCTCTTGGTTTATGTATATACTGTTCTCCAGGGCAAAGGTTATGCTATTGGGGCTCTCCTTTATTACTAATACCCACAAAAATCAAAATTATGAGTGTAGTTTTGCCACCCACAAATGGTTGTTTACATCTTACAGGTTAGAAATATGCCAAACCATTTTTTTGCATGTGCAGCCTACCAACAAGGAATGAAAGCAGGAGTGTCCATCTGCTTTAGAGATCAAAGTGCTGGGCTGGCCCTGAAGACTTGGGCTCAATCAGAGCTCAGCTACCTCAGTACTTGCCTCAAATACGGGTCTCTCACTTTGCCTTCTCCATTCTGCAAGATCAGAGATAATAGTTTGTTCCTCATAGAAAGCCTTGCAAAAATGGCAGATGAAAAGTGCTACAGAAGTGCCAGGACCTTGTTACCCTACATGAGAGACACAACAAACCAACCAACCCACCCACAAAAAGAATTAGCTGCTTTTTGTTATCTGGTACCATGTTGTAAGTAACAGCTTATGAATGGCTTTATCTTGACATCAGAATTTAACACAGTAACAGGCAGTGCTAGAACCATCTGTTTAAACACAGAGAAGCAGCAGCAGAGCTGGTTCTTAAGGATTTCCACTGAGTATAATGTCTGACATCTGACATAAGCCTGGCTAAATAATTTTATTTTTAACAGTAAGTGAAAACTGCAGCCTCCTCACGCCTTCTGTTTTCTAAAATAAACTTCTAGGAAACTTCATTGAACAGAAATAGTAGTTGTTGACAAATGAAACTTCCTAAAAATCTTAAAAACCAGCATCTTCTCTCACAGAACATCTCTCCTTCCACCCCTGCAGCCTCATATCTTCCATTAGGACAGGGGATTGTCTCAGCGCTCACTTGAATTTTGAGCCCTGCCTGCAACCCTCAGCATCCCGAGCAAGTGCTGGTGTCAGCCGGGCCTGGAGCTGGTCCATGGGCTCCCTCTGTGGGGAAGTTCAGGATCAGCAGAGTACAACAATGGCTCATGAAACACCTTCATCTCTTCATCTTGTCAACAAATAATCTGAAGGGAAAGGGGATGGAAGGAAACAGGGTAGGATTTTCCCCATCTTTAGTATACTTAGTATACTTTAGTAAACAAGTTCCAGAGGCCCAAAAAATCCAGAATGGCTTATTTTTCATTCTCATGTAGGGCAGACAGATCCCCCAGTGTTTCATGTGCATATATTGTAAGCACCCTAATATGCCTCTTCTGCACTTAAATATTATTGTTACACATGCAGTTAGAGCAAACATCTGTAGGAGAGAGATAGAAACTTCCTGTTATGATTTGCATATGTAACCAAAACTGGTATCTGAATATTTTGGGAGCATTTTTAAGGTTCAATGAGCTCTAAAACAAACCATATAATTCACAGCAGACTAAAGAGGTGACAAAATAATTTTAAGATGACATTTTTTTAACCCAGAAACATGCGAACAGAAATCTCACTGCACCAGTTAGGACTCGCAACAGTCTGAACTACATTCTGCACAATTCTACTGTAGATCATATAATTGTACTTTTGTCTTCACATGAAGGGCATCGAAACCTGATTATTTGTCAGTGCTTATCATATAGACTAGCTTAATCATACTGGAAACCCCTCCAGGATTTGTCACATATCACAAAACCCAAGTTGCACTGCCTTGCACAGCTTTTGTGGCATAGTGAGGCTAAGACTGCTGGTTCCTACCCCTAAAATTCAAGGGATGTGGCTTATCACAGAAATACCACATACAGTTATCAATTTGTAGAAATCAACGGCATAAGATTGCTAAGTCTCTGAGCAAAATTTGTAGGAACAGGAAAGCTGGACAAGACAAAAGTAGATCTTAAGTCTTTGCAGGTCTAAACTACACTGCAGCACGTTCGCTGTTATGTGTGAATGTTCCTCACTAATTTAGAGTACTGGAGCCTAATTCATGGAGGAATCAATTGTCTGCAAAGGGTCCTTGTCAGTGTATCATTATACATCAGCAAAATGATTCCCAGCCATTTCCCTTCTGTAAATTACTTTGAAGGTAATTCCCTGGGAGATCCAGCATCCCAGACCCCCGTTATTCATTTTGCAGGAAGTTTCATCCTGTCAGCATCCAGCAATGCGTGAACTCCAAAACCATTAAATTAACTGGGAGCAAATCTAAACATAAAAAGGTGAACTTCCATAATGAAATGTTAAAAATTACCTGTCAGGTTGCATGTTGTGTGTGTTTCTAACATTTTTGGAAACACAAGATTCTGTCGCTAAGAATTTGCTGCCTGTTTGGAGAGACTGAAACAAAAATGCATCTACACTAGCCACCTCCAAATGACAAAGGAAGTTTAGTGCACCTCCGCATCTGAATTGATGCCTGAATGGATTTATCTAGAACGTTGCACAACTATGAACTGCTCTTAGCCTCCCTTAGAAGTTTCCATTAACTGGATTGTGCCTAAGACATATTAGGCTACAGGCTTACAGGCTATGTAAGTAGCATAGGTGTTTAATTTTCCCAGGCAAATTAGAGCTGCTTTGTTTTGTTGACCTTCTGAGGACATAACCAAAATTTGAAGCATGTAAAGTCATCAAGAACTGTCACAGTCTAAAAACTCTGTCAGAAAACTAAGTCAAAATAAAAAGTTCCATGCAAATGGTTTTGTATAAATCCAAGTCTAAGTTATATTAGAACTTGCACTTTTGTACAAGGATCATTTTAAAAACAAAATTAACCCTTCCACCTAGGTACTATTAGGCTAAAAAATAATCATCAACTGAAGCATTTAGGATTTGACCAAATAGTGAAAAATCAGATACCTCACAGAGCACCATCATTTTACCGTCATCCTCCACAATTGTAAAGGCAAAAATAAATAAATATAATTGCTAGGCATATATAATTACTACTGAACACCAAAAGGAATTAAGTTTTTATAATCCCATTTTTAAAAAAATAATGCCTAGATTTTTTTCATCATCAAAACAAAGCCAAATGGTTTAATAGCCATTTATATGACATACACTTCCACCCCAGTTTTGCAGGTCAGTGGCTGAAAGTTGTCTAGCTCAAGCAAGTATAGAAAAGAAGGTACCAATAAAGGCAAAATGCATTTTTGAAAAGTGCAGAAGAAATTAAACAAACCAAGAGGTTTGGTTAAGGGGCAAAGGACTGCTAAAAATAGACCTGAGTGACTCCTTTCACTGTTCCTAGAAATATTGAAATCATATTTGTGACCATAGGATTGTTTGTACATTCTAACACTCGCACAGATTTCTTGTCTTCCAGTTTAATAAGACACTGAAAACTAGGAGATTTCAGGCCAAATAAAACTTCTCATTTTCACAGAAAGAAAACAGTCAATATTAGCACTGCTTTTTTTGTGCATTGCACAGAAAAGCCTTTCTCAGAGAGACGTTTCCTTAAAATTATCATAACCATTAAGTTTCTCATCTGAAAATTAAATCATTAATACAAATAACATTCAAGAGATTTAGACACACACACACAAGCGCACTCTTGGGCAAGGAAGTGAATCTTTACCTTACAAGCTGTCAGCATGTCAGCCACTGCTTTGCGGCTCAGATTCGCTGTAGCAATCACATCCTCCTGTCTGCATGAGTTCCCAGCTGCAACAGCTTTGGCAGTTGCCATGGTGATTCCTTTCGTCATCCGGATCGATTCTTCAGGTGATGATGTCTTTTCTGGAACCTCGCTTGACTGAAACACCTGAAAGTGAAAGCAGAAGGAAAGCCTGATGCCATTCAAGTCAGAGCAGAACCACCATGAGAAAGAGACAGCAACTGGCAGCAGCCTTTGGATAGCAGCAAATTAGAAACAGACTTGCAGTACTCTAATATCATTCTCGCCTGGTCCTGATAAGCCCACTCACCTACAGACAGCAGAGAGAATCAATAAGCTGAGGGAAGTGTACAAAATGCAAATGTCTGGACAAAAATGACCCCAGTCAATGCCATGCTCCCGGTTCATCAATTTTTCACTCTCTCTCTCCAGAAATGGAAGCCATGTTAAAACAGAAAGTCTAGTTAAATATGTAAAGGACATCCTCCAGTGTTGCTCAGATTCAGTCCCTGGAGTTCCAAGTCAAGCTTGATGCATTTTCTGGAGCATGTACATGCCATCCTCGGCAACCTCTCATGATACTCCACTTTTCTCACTATGAAAGAGATGACAACACCACCACAGACCCATTCCTTAGCAATGCTGACAAAAAGAGAGAGAAGGGACGTTTACCAACCAGACTGAGAAAGCAGATGTGATAATGTACAGTCCTTCAATGACAGATCTGGACAAGTTTTAGATCAGAGTTATAGGAAGGAAGGTATCTTAGCCAGGCCTTCATGAGGATACAAGACAGTAATATGCACTGGATATCATACAGAACATTCCTGATCAGGTACCAAATCAGGAGTTCTTACAACTGCAGACACTGTACGAATTCCCAACTATATACACGTATTATTTTTAAAAAAGGGCAAAACCAACAACAACAAAATTAGTTCTTGCTTTCTTATAACAGCATTGCTCACACCATGAAGGACAGATGTTTTATGGAGAGCAGTTGACAAGGCAAAATTGTACCAGTGCAGTGTAAAAATTGCTAATCCACAGACTATACAACAAAATATATTTTCTGCTGAAGACTCTGTCTATAGTTTTCTTATAAAAATGAACTGTAAGTAAAAGAAGGAAAAAAAAATAATCAGGCTTCTTCACAAACCTGCAGGTATTAGCTTATGTCACTGACTAGTTACTAGTAAACAAACAAACAAAAAACCACCAAACACCTGAATGCTGCAGCTGGAGACTGTACTTTTATACCTAAAAGAAGGAGGAAAACAATTGTCATGGTGCAACACCCAATCTGGGAGAGAATTCCATGCTATTTGTAATTCCTTCTCAGACAGATTCTCAGATAGCAGACTATGTGTCACTGGTAGTATCATTTCATAATAAAGAAAAAATAGAAACAAGAGTAAATCTGCAGTTACAATATGGCTGTGATGCTGACATTACTGAAGCTAGGATCAAAAAAGAGCAAACAGCATGGGACTCAGAAAATAATACCTGCCATCAAAGCTTAATGCCTAAAGAACAAAGAAGCAGTTGCTTCCAGATTTGTATGATGGTAGCATCTCAGATCTCAAAGTGGGGGGCTGATCATGTCTGAAAGTAGACAGGCTGAAGTGCCATTGTATTTGTACATGCAGAGGTGATTTGCAACAGATAAAAAGAAGCAAATGGCATCCAGTGCACTGGCAGGCGGTAAAGCATGGCTAGAAGAAGGTGCCTGGGCAGGCTGGTCTGAGTATAAGAGCACACACTTTTAAAAACTGCCACATATGGCTATTGCATTCTGTACCGTGAGTTCCTGTTTGATGTACTCAATTGTGGCCTCGAGAGCTCTTGTCCCTCGTGTAGCTTCATCTTCTACTGCTTTAACAGTCTTCAAAAGCAATGTGACATTTGTTACCATCACCTGGAGGGAAAGATGACAAAAATATGTGATTCCTTCCTCTCATTTTTCAAAGGCAGCAGGGTATGCAGCAAGGCAAATTAATCTGGGTAGCATTATCACTTCTGATAGGGCCTAACAGGCTTCAGGAACAGTACTTGTTATGGGATTAAATATCAGCTCTCCTGTCAGCCAGTTTCTGAGGGCTCCCTGCAAGGTGCAGAAATGCAGCACAACTAACTGCATAGAGATACCATCAGAAGTGTGAGTGTTCTAGCAAAATTTTTACCGAAAACTGGAAAATTCACAACATTTCCAGGATAGGTCTCTTTTACAGATTATGTTAGTGCCTTTTCTTCCTGTACATTTTACACTGCAAGTTGAGAGAGATATGAATCAAGGTATGGTATTTCTTTTTGAAATTTACACAGTGCACTCTCTGGAATCTGATGAAGTCCCAGGTAATCAAGCAGCCAGACACCAGCCTCAAGCCCAACTGCAGATATAGAATCAGTGTTACTGTTCCAGTTACAAACCCAATAGTCCTGATGCAGAATATCACTGTAATAACTACGCCTTTGCTGTACTCCAGTATGCTAGGATACTAATGACAGCTACAATGAGAAGAGACTGAAAGGCCAACTTCTTGGCATTTACAACTTTAAATACAGAGCACTCTTCACAGCAGGAAGTGCCAAGAAATCAGTTTTCTGGACTAGAAGCATAATTTTCAAGTAGTGCCTCAACAGTGTGCAGTTCTCCTGTGCTCTGAAAGGCAGCAAGGCACAGATCTTACAGGTAAGCAACAGACATGAGGGTCAGAAGAGCTTCTGGTCAAGCAAGAAGCTACCATGACACTCTCATACTATGAAAGCAGAAGCAATACTGCCTAAATCTCCACATCTGGAAATATTTTGTAGACAGGAAGCCACAAGATACTTGTGAGGCAAATATCAAAGCTCAGGTGCAGCGGAAATAAAGCACAAAGACATCACAGGTGTGGTGTAATCTCTGTGAGTTTTGAGCTCTGATAACTATGTACTCCCTGGAAAAACCTAGGAGAGAGGGGTCAGAAGTGCACAATATCCTACTGTAGAGTTATTGGAGGGGGTTTTCTCCCTCTTTCTTTCCCTCCCCTTCTCCCAGCCTTCACCAAGCTGCAAGGCCACATGCTTATCCTGAGCATATGTCATTGTTTAGAATGTAGTATTTAGGTATCATTTTATACCAGATAAATTTTAGCATATAATATTATTAAAAAATAATCTGCCCTCAGATATTGGCTTGAAAAAGAAAGAAGTTTCCTTTCAGAAAGATTACAGTTCCTGCATCAAAAACACAGAAGTCCTCTGACAGCCTACAAAAATGGATAGCATCACGGAAGCTCAATAGCGTCATCTTATTTTTCTGCAGTATCCCAGGATTATAATGAAACAAAGAAAGAGATGAGATTTCAGGCAAATTGCTGAAATCCAAGTCTTGCTTGTCTATCAAGTGTGATTGCAAAGATACTTTCAAATAAATTGTAAGAACAAGGTTTTACCTTGGCAGCACCTTTCAGCTGGTACATGGATGGATCATCTGCTGGTTTGCTGGCAGCTCCTTTGGTAGCACCAATGAGATCAGAAAGGGCCTTTGCGACATCCTTGATGGCATTGATCAGGACAACCTATGGGAATGAGAAACAGCTGTAAGCGCCAGGCAAGAAATAGCAGTCTGGATGAGGGTGCGATTTTTAGAACAGAAATAAACAAAATCTACTACTGATACGCAAATAATATCACCCTCCCTCTTCCCCAGTAAAACACATAACGTATAGGAAATGGAAAAGCTGTGCTGATAGCTGCAGTGTTTCATGCAAATGGTCAGAATCTATAAAAGTGACTATTTGTTGTGAAGAAATGGAAATGCTGTTTGCAGATACAATTTCCTTCCTCTGAGCTCTCTAAGAGGAGGTTTACTTTTATGCACATTCTTCAACCTTAGGGTGAAAGCGGGACAAAAGCAAGAAAAGAAATTGATTATAAGCTTAAGGTCTAATGCTACAGTTATGTATCAATTCTGAAATCACCTACTGGAATATCAAATGTACTTGCTATGGCCAGATGTTAGAGGGAGATGTTCTTTCAGGGAAAAAGAAGTTGAACCCCTGTAAGAAGCTACACAGAATTCAAGTATGAACAGCTCAGTTGGCTTTACAGTCAGGAAAAGTCAAATCTGGAGGTATTGTCTCCTAAACCCAAGCTCAGAGACAGGAGTCCTAGACGCAATACAGACACTACAACAGGCTTGTTAATTATTTTAGGGCATTATTGCAATAATTCTCTCCTCCAAATCCTTTGCCAGTTACATCAGTAGAAGATCAGGTGTTTTTTAAGTATTTTGCTGGAATTCAGAACAGTTCATTTTAAGGAAAATGTTGAAAGATGCATGAAAACGGGAAAAAAAATTGGAACAATCACTTAACAACAGCATCATTCCTTCATATTTGTACTTCACTAGAACTTATAAAATATTAACAGAAGTGAAGTCTTTGCTTTTCCTGAAAAGTTTATTTAGGCTTTGGTAGCTCAGAAGCGGTTTGACCATGGAAACAGGAAAAGAACCTGAGACCCTGAGGCACAGGACAGACTGATGAGATTCTCTGTTGTCCAGCTGCCCACATTGCACCAAAGCTTGCAGTGTAAGACATCTGAAACTGTCATAGCGGGGTAAAGCGAGTGTTGCTGCTGTGGAAAAATGTTGTAACAGTGTCGTGTGCTAAAGGTATTAAAAATGCTCCATTTAGGGTGTACGATGCACCTACAATTTTTAACTGGAAATATAAAATTGCTCCAAATAAATAATTACTCATGCACAATAGGTTTTAAGTACTGTATTCTTGGCTTTTACATATAGAGAAAAACAATCTGTGATAAATGTTTTGCAGATGTTGCTGGTTTATGGAAATCCCTCAGTTGTTTTTTTTTTTAAAAAAAAAAAAAGAAGAAAAAAAGTGCTTCCAGGAGTCTTTTCCTAGACAGAAACATCTCAGAAGTTTAGCCCATCACGCAGGTCAAGCAAAACAGAACACGCATCCCCTTTCAGAGCCTTATGCAAACAAACAGAGTTTTTCAAACTAATTTGGTCCCAGCACAGGCACGTCTGCAATATGCTTGCCAACCTCCATTTCACCAAGATCCAAACAAACTGAGGAAATATTTGAGAAAATCTACATTGGAGGCTGAAGTTACTGAGTTAAACGAAAAACAACTCTGATACAGAGAACAGCAAGAGCTTGTTAGCCTACACAAATAACAGATACTGTGCAGCCCATTTGTAAGCTGGATACGTAGCTCTGAAGGCATGCAAGCTCTGTAGAACAAAAAATGGATGAGTCAGGGGTCCAAGCACAAATTAACAAAAATCAGACAAATACTTTGCCAAAAGCATCCCAGCTGGAACACACATGTGACATAAAAGCAAAAGTGTTATGCTCAATGCTTTAACCACTTGATGGTTTTCTAAAGAAGAGTGAGGTCTGAGTAAATCCAGAAAAGTCCCAGAAGAGACGAACCCCACTACATTGCTTAAAAGCAGAAGTCCCACAAAATCTTACCAATTGAAAACTGTCTCTGGTCTCTTTAAGAGTATCAGAACAAATTTAAAACTTCTCACCTGTGTTTCAGGATCATCAGATCCCAAGCTGGCTGCTCCCAGCTTTACCACCTCAGCCAGCTGAGTGATGGTGTTGGCTGATGACTGAGCTGCTTGGGCCAGTTTGTCCTGACTTGACGCAGCACCAGAAACCAACAATTTTGTATCTTCAACTAAAGCTTTTGCTGTTTTCAGGATATTTTCCCTGTAGCAAAAAGAGGAAGCAGGGAAGTTGAAATGCAGAAGAGGAAAAAAACGTGATTTTCAATGTTATGCTGACGAACAGCTACATAAAAGAGCTGATGCAAATCATCATACCAGTGTCCACTCATGAAAATAAACCACAGGCCAGGCTGCAAGTGGGAAAAAAACCCCCCAAAACATAACCAAAAAAACCCCCACCAACACAAAAAAACCCATACAAGATTGCTACTAAAACAGTAGCATTATATTTTGGGCTAGATGCAAGGCTGTTTATTAAAATGACCCCATCTTGAAAATAAATGAGGTAGGGCAGTAGCAGACAAGAGCATTCCATTTTAACACTGAAAGAAAATCTGGCCATGATGTGAGGAAAGTAATGGCTGTCAAATCTTAATCAGCATACTGTAAGGAAACTAAAATAGTTATTTATGAGGAAGGCAGAAGGAAAATGGCAAGAAAGAACAGAGAATGTGTCCTCATCAGGGTTCCCCCACACCATATAAGTTTTAACATGTCAGGACAATAAATCCAAAGCAACATCTGGGTAAAGGAAGAAACCATTTTGAGTATGCACTTCACAAATGAGTCAAGTAAACCGACAACTAGAACCACATTCATGTAAAATGTCTGTCTGCAAATTAATGACACCTATACAAAAATCCCTAACTTTCAGTTTGCAGAAGGGCAGCACCGTACACACCACAGCATCTTTCCTCTTTCTGGAGCAACTGGCAAGGCCACACAATTGTCACTAGGCTGCAAAGCAGCAAGTCAGTGTGTTGGCTGTGAAGCCCTGGGTTCTACTGCAAAGGAAGTAACAGATGCTGCAAATCTCTTAAGATCATGAAAAATGCTGTGGGACTAGTTTGTTGCAGATGCTACTTGAGGGGAAAATTGGCTTATCTTTGCCAAAGGGGAAAACGTGTAGCTTAGCTGTGCCATTTCCATCCCTGCTGTCCGCAAACACATTGACCATAAGCATGATTTAGCAAGACAAACAGCCAGACAGTCACAAACAGCTGTTGGAAAGAAGTATATAGAAGATTCTTCTTCAATGTTATGGGCAGTTGATTTTTGCTACTTGAATGTGGTCGTCTACACAATGAAATGGCTTGAATAAAAGCAAAAAAAAAAAAAAACCAAAAGAGCACTACAGTTGTGGCCCTTTGTTGGAAATGCTCTTGGCAGGTATTCCCCAGCTTTTCAAAATTCTTTTCTCATAGAAATAACCAAATTGAAGTTTACTGTCCTCTATCAATATCTGATATTTCCTATTTCTCTTCTTACTCCACTGCCTCATTCAATTTCGCTCATGGGAATTTAGAAAGGTAAAAATTTATTCCCACATGCCAGTTGCTTCTGCCAGTTCCATTGTTTCCCTGTGCACATGCTCTTCCATCTTTTTCAGTTACACTGACCTGTGGTCCGCAAATGATTCGTTGTTCTCGGCATTAAGGGTTCCAGCAGTAGCAAACATGATAGTGGTGTCTAGATCTGCAATTATCCCTGACACAGCACTAGCTGCAGTAATACAGGCTTGTGTGCCTTTATTTCCTGCTTGAAGTGCAGATAAAACTAAGGAGACCTGGAAAAAAACATAAAGCAACAAGGCAGTCATCGAAAGAAAGTCTCATTTTGGGTTGTTAAATGAGCTCTTTAACATGACTGGAATAAAAAAATGGAAATTCATTCTGCAGTGTCATTTTGCAAATGTTAATAAACCTCTCCTTCCTCTTTCCCTTACTTTGCTCTCATTCTGCAACAGTCATTGTGACAACTAAAGATTGTCTTGAAGTGAAGGGGATTTCAGCTAGGAAGTCCACTTTTCAGACAGAATGAAGCGATCTGTCCATCATAGGAGGAAGCATGTCAGCTAAAACTTTCTTGAAATACAGTCAGGGGTAATGTAGTGAACTTCTGCCAGGATAAATGCCAGAGCCAAGAGCTATTGTTTTTTCCCTAACATGTACACAGAAACACCAGCATCAAGCACCCCAGGAGTCCTGTACAGTACATCAATATAAAGTTTAACAAAGAAATACAAAGTATAGACACTCTCAGTGTTCATGCCCAACAAAAGGGGAGAGAGGCAATCAAAAAGGTTCAAAGTCAAGCTACTCAGGCCATCTGTTGGATGTTTCCAAAGACCAAGAACCTCTAGATAATTTGAAGATGCAGTTCTAAGTGTGCTAGCTTGGCCCAGCCTTAGAAGGAGAAGACCAGGCTACACGAAATCACATCATCGACCAACCTCATCTCAGTAACTGTGGCCACACATGTGGACTTACTATTTCCAAGGGAGTGGCATGAGAGCCATCTCATCTCTTAGTATTTGATTTGGACCAGACTCGCTCTGGTATAAGGCTGAAGTTTATTACAAGACATGAGCAAGGGCTAATCATGGGCTAGTCTAGCACACTGAACCCAAACAATTTGGCTGGTTTACTCCCTGTGGAAACTCAGTAGACAAACACAGTGGGGCACCACAGAGAGATGTCTTACCTTTTCCGTAACAGCACGAGCACATTCTATCAACTCTCTTTTAGTGTAGCTGTCTGTAGGGCAAATCTGGAGAGCTCCAGCTTTTTGCACAAGAAAGATACAGCCGTGGCCAAGTTCTTGCACTCGAGTCCTGATCTGAAACCCTATCTAAATGGTAAAGGAATCACATGGAAAAAGGAAGCAAGAGCAAAGTGAATAAATAAATGTCATGCTGGTACCTTGCATCAACACAAATGGAAACATAGTCACTCCAGTGAACCCTTATTGGCAACATTCTACTCATCTCTATACTCGGCAGAGATTAGAAAAAAAGGACAGATGTAATACCATCTGCCTATGTATTATAGCACAACCCTCTAAAAGGCTTACTGCTGAAACGGGAGCACTAGTGAACCGGACCTCAGGAAGGAGAAGGCATAAGGCACATATCAAAGTCAAACACGTAATTCACACAACTTCACCACGTTTCAATAATGCTACCTCATCTCCCAGAAATGTACCGTCACTGTAAGTTGTATTCAGGGTATGTATGATGTGTAAAATGTTCCCACGTACCCTATGCTGCTGAAACTGGGTCACAAAGCATATGACTTGGTTTATTTGTTTTTAAATCTCGCATAGTCTCAACCCTCCAGAACTGACCACATACATGCTGAGCACTGAGATGTAGAAAATCCTACCCTCACTGCTTCTGATTTATTAATAGTCCTACAGCATAAGTTGCACAGTCCCTGCTTAGGAACTCGTGGTGGTTTCAGTACCTGCATGTACTTAGACATATAGTTGGCTATTTGGGTTAATAAATAAGGAGGGATCACAGTCATTAGTATAACAAATGGAATTATTTCAACATCAGGCAGAAAGTAACATGCAGAAATAGTAATTCAATTTAACAATTTCAAGCCAAATGCAAGCTGCTGCTTTTCACCTAGCTACTGAGCACAAAACACTCAAGTAGTTTGTCAGTGGTGGAATCTAATTACAGACTCAGAAACTCTTAGAAGGTCTTTTATCTAGATAATGTGATAAATCTCATGATGATGAGGTACGCTCTTACTCCATCTCAACAAAATTTGTCTAAACTTCATAATCAGAAGTGCACAATGAGAAGAACAGAGATGAAAGGATTTCTGTAATTGTAGCAGGTTAAATGCAACTGGAGCATATAGTCTGTATTCCTCCGCTAGTGTGAAGTGTGTAAGACTGCACAGGGAACCTGCTTCTCCCACATTATACTCTGACTCTGAGGTATGAAGGTGTCCTGTCAGCAAAAGATACTTGTGCTCCTGCTGGTTGCCTGCACCTCACTTTCAGGTCAGTAAGTTACACTTGAAATCGCTTATAGGCAAGATAAAAGCACATATGTATAGATTTGTAATACATTGAAACATACAAGATTGAACAAAAGCATATAGTAAATTATTAAGAGCTTTCTTTGTAAGTTTTCTGTAAGCGAAAGCCCCAAGTAATTTAGGAGGTTCTGTCCTGGTCTGTAGAATTGTCCACAATTATCGCAAGCCGTTTCTTTCTGAAGCTGGACTGAGGTGTTGACAAAAGGTTTCCTTCTGTGGGTAATTCCTATAGCAAGGCTTGTAGCATATAAAAAGCCACACTTATATAGTAAAAATGTTATGTCTTTTGCATAGTCCCTAAGTTTGTTAAAAATCTGCTGATTCAGAGCGCTCCTAGAAGAAAACTCATTCCATAGATAATTCACCTTTATCAGGAGCAATGGGAAGGCTGAAGAGAAAAGCCAGCCTGAAGTTCTCAATGCTCACTGAAAACATTTTGTAGTAAATGTCATTTCTTATCGTTATATACCTGTGCACATGAGCAGTGGCAAAACTGAGGTGCATTATGAGTAAATGTGTATCCATAGTACTATGTGCAGATCTCCCCCAGGCTGTGAAGAAACACTGAATAGAGATGATATTTCAAAGGAGGGAAAGGTCAATATCGAAGGCCAAAACAAATATCTCTCCACAAACTGTAAGAAGGAAGCAGTGCTTACAACACATCCTTGTGAATAACTGTATGCTGTGACACAGCATTTTGAAAAGACACAGTTTCGCTATGCTCATCAGTACCTTTCCATCCAGTGAAAACCAACTTGGCTGAGTTTTTGTGTAGTGATAAATGGTGTGTCTTAAAGCGTGTTTTTAGCAAAAATAGAAGCAGATTGTAAAAGAGATGGATCTATACAGCCAAAATATGCTTACAACATTGACTCAGCTCATGTCACACTTTCAATCAAGCAATAGGAGGCCAAATGAAACTCTTCTGGGAACAGATGCACTGTCCTGTCCCATGTTACAAGTGTCGTCGGGCCAGAGGCAGCGCATCTGTTGGCCTGTCAGAGACACGTGGTACAGACAGTGCTCACGTACAAAAGTGGCTAAGGAAGCAAAGGCAGTGGAAACACATTCACTGCATTTGTTTTAGAATCATGGCAAAATATTGAAAGGAAACACATTACCCAATGGTTTGAAATCTGTTGACTGTCTGATCATACAAGGAAAGTATCGCATTTGGCGATGGCTGCAAGCATGGTGCTGCAACCGAGTGAGGTGAATGCCCCTTGTCCCTTTGCTCTGAATTTGTTGCATTCTCTACAGTAAAAGAATACCCATGTTGACGCGATCGTGTACAGAGAATAAAGAGGTCTAAAAACTGCAGACCTCCTCTGGTTCTGCTGTAGCTGCGGCCATTCGGCCCTGGAGAGCCAAATGCCCATAGTCATTGGTCATTTGTGATGCAAGTCCTCCCAGCTCTTCTGGGTTAGTAACCGACTTAGTCATCTGAAAAAAGAACACAGGCAAGAGAAAAAGAAAAATGACAGGCATAAGAATAATTTGTTAATATACTCCAGCTTAGAAGCACACTCATTTGTTTGGCCACACTGATGAAATGGGGAATATCACTTGTTGGGTAGGGGACTTGTCCTCCAGGAAGAATTCCATGAGGAAACTCAGGCAAACATGCTTTATTAGAGTCACAGTGACCAGGCACTCACAGTACATACGGAGTAATCAAAGAGCCGCAGCCAGAGCTGGTAATTCACTCCTTGACACAGCAGGACAATGGGCCAGGTACATAGTTACTTGGACTGGGTGGGGAAGCAGGTTTTGTGTGTCACAGCCACCTTATTTTATCACAGGTGAGCTCAGCTACCTCAGGCTCAGCTGGCAGGGCGCAGGAGCATGAAAACGGGAAAAATCTGAGGGCCAATGCAAAACATGCCTAAGGCACAGGAAAAGGACCAAGAATAGGTAGGACTACGCAGAATGCCTCGGTAGAATATCAGTGTAAATAACCAACTCTTCCTCTTTAGAAAAAAGAACAAAGACATTTCTTCTGTCTCCATTTTATGTTAGTAAAAGCCAGGAAACTTCATCCTTAGGGCAAAACCAGTTTTCGACAAATTTGTACCGTTTACCAAAAAGCTGCAATGCTGTAGATCGCAGAATCATCAACCTGTCTTGATTGCAACAGCAATAACTTTAGTAACAAATCTTAACAGAAGCAGACATAATTAGTCCAGCTGCCTCTCAAAAATAAACTAAAAATGGCAGTACTCCTCAAAAGGCAAACGTGTTACGGTAAGCATTACTGTGAAACACGAGCTGAGAAAATCTCAATTCAACAAGTGTACTGTTTTGTTTTGTTAAACTCAGGTGAATCACAGAAATGCAAAAAAATAACAATTTGAGAGGCTGATCTACATTTGTTCATAAGTATTACAGCAGTCTGAAAAAACTGTTGGTATTTCATGGGCTAAATAAAAAGTGTGAAAGGGTAACCTGGAGCCATCCAATAAACATAAGGTGATGTTTCAGTGACAAATAAGCAGACTGATGAAAAAGTGTGTTGGTGAAATGTTGCCTTCTTATTTCTCATTGAAAAGGAGGCAGATAAAAAGCTTTTGTGCAGAGGAGTCACAACACCCTGCAGCGCCCCTCCTGAGGAGGGCCACCCGTACGGTCATGCCACCAAGGTCCAAGAGTTATACTGACAAAATCATCACTTCCTTTGCTCCGTTACCCCTAAGGAGATAAGGTTATAGAAAATTAGCATTATAAAGAGTTTCACCACACTGTGCAAATAATCCTACATTCCTGAGGTACACCGAAGAGTTTGTGCTTGATTCTAACCAAATATCTTACCATTTCCTGTGCTGTTACAGCAATGGATTTAGAATATTTCACCACAGTGGTCTGGTAATCAACAAACGTTCCCTTCGGATCTGGAGGTGTACCTTCATCCAGCTGCAAGAAAGACAGAAAATTACAGCAAAAATAATAAGGTCATAATAAACAGCATACTTTACAAATAATATTAACATTGTAGTATATAATCATTTTTATAATCTCCTCTCTCAAAATATGCAAGTGAAGACAGTGCACCAGGGTGTACAGGGAAGCTCAGAAAATACTTTATCTGATGTTACAAGCACAAAAGATGCAAGGAATTTCCACTGCAACGTTTTTGAGTGCAAGGTCACCTTTTCATGTAAGGTGAAACCACACAGTTCTCAGCCTATGTGGAAAGGAATGTACAACAGTTACGAAACAAAATATTCCTACAAGATAACGTAAGACTCCTTTATGTGATAAAGGCTTCAGTCCTGCACACTTTTAACCTGAGATAGGAAAAGCCAATTGTTTTGATTGAACTCATTTAGACTTTGCAACTATAAATTTTCAGTAAAATACTTTACAAAGCCTAGCAAAGTGCTTCAGGCTTTGCATTTTCTCATCTAAAAGTAGTTTGCCTCAAGGTTGGCCTGTTGAGGATTAAGGAGACCAATGTGAAAGATGAGTAGAGAAAGAAAGCAAAACTAGAAGACTGGTAGACCCAAGACCTCAGTTTAATACCAGCATGTTACCAAATAAAAATATTTTGCCGTAATTCTGCTGACAGGTACTGCATAGATTGGTAACATGAGCACCATCACCCATGTCAGATTGATTTCACAATGTGCAAAATCAAAGAATCTTTGGGTGTCCGGTCACAGCACATTGGTTACCAGCCATCGCTGAAGTGAACCAGCAGCAGCTCTTCCAAGCCCCTGCACCGTGGATCGGCTTTCAAGTGAGAACTGAAAGAGGCTCTGATGCCTGTGCTCACCTTGCTCATTGCCTCTGCTATGGAGTCTACCATGCCTCCAACCATGCCTACTTCGCTTGCAGCTTCGTTTAGGGTAACCATGATATCGTCCACAGCCTCTTTCATCAGCTGAGCAGCCTCAGTGATGGCATCGTGAGTATGGGATGCCTGGAAGAGAGGAGATGAGAAAACAGAGATCATCAGAGAGCATCAAGTGCACAAGTCACTGAGCAAATCAAAAGCATCATTAGTGAAGATAACACAGTAGCAGCTTTGAAACTTCTATTTCAGGCTAAAGATGAGAAACTAAATCTAACAGCAATGTCAACAGAATCAATCTTGCTTACACAAGAAAACACAAGAATAGCAATCACTTGGAGAAGACACAGGACCTTTTACAGAAATAATGATGAAAATTATTCATTTGAAACAGAAACAACAAAGACAAATGCAAAAACAACAACAGACAACATAAATATAAACTTGTATAGCAAAAAAAAAGATCAAAATCAAGAAACATACATACAGATGAACAAATTAAAATGTGTGCCATACAAAAGGTTAAAAAATACCACAAACATATACACAGTCACAGAAAAAGACTGTAACAATAAATACTCCTGAAGAATTATTTCTCAACAACTGTATTTCTAAATAAGTAAAAATAAAACCAAACCCACCAAAAATCTCTATATTAAAAAAACCCCCTACTTTAAACAACTGCTTGAATACTCAGGAAATGCTCATAAAAAACCCATAACCAAACCAAAACAACCTACAATGAACACAAGTAACTATTCAAAAACAACAAGGAGAATGTACACACAAAACTAAAACAAACAAACAACATAAAAAAACCCCACCAAAAAAACACAAACAACAAACATGTGTCTTGTGAGGATGCTCTGAGCTGGGCTGGGATCTTGTTTCTCTGTGGTGTTTCTAGGCCCTCCTGAGCCATGTCAGGAGAGGTATCCAGGGCATCTCCGCCGCAGCCCTGTCCCTGAGCTGGGCAGTACACAGATGCTCTTTCTTCTACCCCATGCACTCTCTGTCCTCACTCACTCATCTCCAATAATCCCCCTTCCTTACCGACAGCAGACCCTACCTTGGGGTTACCTCCCCCTTCTTTGGCAGCATACAGCATCTGCAAGGCAGATTCTGCTAGCGTCTTGCTCTGGTCCAACACGGTCATCTGTTGCTGATGATCTAGTGTTTTGGATGCCACACCAACTGCCGCTAAAACCAAGGGTTCAAAGTAACTTGCTAGCTGCGTCACCTAAGAAAGACAGAACAAGCACAGAAAGCATTAACCGCATTTCTCAGATGTAACTGAGAGAAGCCACATTCCCTGCTTGCCTCTGGGCCATGGGTTAGCCCAAGTAACACTCTGTCCTAGTGCTGCTGTGCTATATGTCATTTAATGTATATTATGCGCCTGTGCGATTCTGTCTCCCCTCACCTTCCAATTCCTCAACAAAACCTCTTTCCTCAGCTGCATGTTGTTCCTCGAGGTCAGATGAAATAATTTTCAAAACTGCAACGAGAGCCACACACTACTTAGAGACATCCATGACAAGTGCCTCCTCCATTCAAGGAAGGAATTTCTCAACCTTCATTGTGGATAACAGGTAACAAATGCACTGGATTTGCACCCCTCTGTTCATTTTGGGGATTGTCTGTACTCACAGCCTTGACTCTCTAACCCTCTTCATCAGATTCCAGCACAAACCTGGATGGGTCTGTGTTGTCTAAGACACCAGAGTGGACAGAAGTACCAGCATCACCTCCAGACATGGTTCATCACTGCTGATGCACAAACCCTTCCCAGAGACAGACACATGGCCCAGCCCTGCAGTGCTTCTTGCTGCTAACAAGGAGAGTCATAGCTAAGTGCTGGTCTGCAGCCCAGGGGCTGGCACAGGCCAAGAGGAGTAGGCGAGGTGCAAAGACTGCAGGCCAAGCGTGCACCATTTTTCCCTCAGTTAATTACTTGGGCTCATCACAGTATTTGGAATATCTACAGAGTTTTGCTGGCAGCTTCTGTTGCTGTATTTTCATCTTCATATGGGTAGTCAGTCTCTGTTTTCCTCACTTTCTGATCCAATTTACACTTGTTCTGAGAAAACATCTGCTTTTGGCTATAAACATGTTCTAAGAAAATAAGAGAATATTTTTATATGAAGGAATATTTTTCCATTCTGCCTGTCATCAAATGCATCTTTTACAAAACCACAACACTGCTTGGATCCTGTCAGAAATCCATGAGACTCTGCTCTTCCAGTTTTCACTGGGTGTGTAAACACTGCACTGCTTTGTGCTGATCACTCCACAGACCATGCACAATTAGCCCCCTACAGCACCATGTGCTACATCTGAAGCCTCAGGAGCTCAAGTGTGAGTATGTTACCAGGGGCTACATGGAGCTTTCAAAGGCTGGCACAGGAAAGAAAAATAGCAGTACTTGATGAGCAGGGAAAGATATTGAAAGGTTTCCTCCATCTACATTGAAATGGGGATAGCTAGGAGCCAATAAAATGTTAAGACTTAGTCAGATTTGTTTTTCTATTTTGCTTCTCAGAGGATTAAAGCCAAAAAAAACCCCAACCAACCAACAAACTCAGTAATAGGAATGATTTCACAACCATAAGGTCTTTTAAACAGTGACAAAGCAAACAGCAGGAATGGCTCTGCTACATTCCACAGGAAAACGCAGCTCAAGAAAAGTACTGTCAACTTTGCTCCACATTTGCTTAACAAATGGGAGGAGGAATGTGACTCCCTAACTACCTATTGTTAGCAATCCTGATTTGTTTTGTCCTCAAAGGGCTAGGTAAGCTGAGAATCAAAACTGCAAGTAGTTAAGGCATTATGAAATATTTGATGGTTATCCAAAGCTAAGTGGAGTTACTTGGGTACAACTCTGGAAGAGCTCTCACTAAACAAAAAGATTCCTTTCCAGTATTAAACGCACTGACACAAATAACTTGTATTTATTTTTCTCTCAAGAATATATTGTAGGATGAGGAATTACTGTCTGAGAAACTACTAAAATCCTGTAATAACCACAGTAAATAGCGAACACTTCTGGTACTCATGTTTCATTTCTGGACAGAGGTTCATGTTTTCACAACACTTAAAATAGATTGCAAGATTGTTATGAGCCTTTCTTCCACTCAACTCTTAAAATTTTACAAGTGAGAGGGTAGTTCAAAATGACTCATTTTTTCCTAATAAAGATAACACTACAATCGATGGAGACAGAGCATTTCACTCAGAAGGTGGCAAAGCAGGCACATCACACTCCTCCTTTGAAACCACAGTGCAAAGCTGCAGAAGGCACCTCAGCAGATGGGCCTCCACAGGCCAGAGGTAACCTCTGTGCACATTCCATGCTTCCCTCTGCCAGGATCTCACATCTTTGCCACACTTCATCAACTGCCCAAATTCTGCTACATATACATAGTCAAACTAAAACTCTGTGACCTGCCAAATGAGTCGGGAACATGATGGGCTCCCAGTTCTGTGGTTACCTTCAGCACAACAAAAACATAAATAAGTTAATTTGGTCTCAGGTCCAAGCATTTGGGAATCCCAGATCTTTCCTCCTCCTACATGCTTTTGTTCTGCTCTTCGTAGGAAGTGAAAAAGCTACTAAATCATGGTCTCTCCTGAAGTCCAGCTGTCTGAGATTTCAAATACTTTTTTAATAGTGGGACAGTACCTTGTGCCCAAGCTGAGCTGCCTCTCCCCGAGCTGCAGTAGCTATGGGATCAATGAGGTGGCCAATTTCCTGGACAACTGATGTCAGCTGCTCCTGTAGAGCCTAATATGAAGAGAAATTGTCAGTTAGTCTCACAGTTGTTCTTTTATCAAGTTGTAGCATGGCATAACAATCCCTCTCAGACCAATAGACTCAGAATGCTGTTCAAGTGCCCTGCTACAGTAGGATGCAGAAATCCACACTGTCAGCTTTCTTTATGTACTTGCTCATTTCTTCTCCTTTCCCCTGTTTCAACACAAGAACCCTCAGAAAGGCCTGCTCTGCTTTAGATTTATATGTCAAGTCTGGGAGAGAGGGGAAGGTGGCTCCTCCTGCTCCAGCTGACAGCAGCAAACTCAGGAGTAGGTGTCCTTTCTCCTTGCAACATGACACCCCCCCACCCCAAACCATTCTTGCCCTGCCAAAGATCAAAGAAACCAGCAGTAGCTCCAGTTTAAATGCAAAGAAACAGAGCAAAAAGCTCTGCTGTAGACATTGGAGCTAGAAGGAAATATTCACAGGTAAGTAAAGACAGAGGAAAAATGACATCTCTGAGGGACAGAGATGAGGACTGATCTCCTGAATAGTGTCTGTGGGACACGAGCATAAGAAAAGCATATCACTGGGCTTGTTGAGACATAAATACTGGCTTTTAATTCAGAGGCACTTATTGTCTTGGCAGCCACTGCAATTTCGCTGGCTTTCATGAAAGGCATGAAAAAATAAATACTATTCTTGCCCTTTGTTACATGCCTGTACCGCTTTATAAATAACTGCCATTTTCAGTAACATTTCAGTTCAGCATGGTGCCCACAGTGACTTCATCATTTGAATAGAAAAGAATTATATCTATGACATATTTCCTGTAATAACTTCTTTTGTACAGCTTCATATAGCCTGAGATGCTTCTATAGTCTGCAACATTATAGCCCAAAGAAACCACTGGAATATAGACATGTAATTTCAGGAAGCGATAGTACAAAAAGACACTAAATACCAAACTGAGAATCTGATCATGAGTTGCTGACTTTTGGTAGGCAGCCTGGCATGATAGCCCTTCCTTAATGAGATAGAGGCTGAAATAGCACAGGACTGGTCTACAGTGCCACCAGGGTCACAGGGTGTAGAAAGGAAGCTATTTTAATGGGAACACATCAACATCAACCCTCAATTTCAGTTATTTAATGACGAAGTAGGCATTAAGAGAAATGACATCAACAGACTTCCAATAAGAGTTTCAGAAACATCCCACCTTCCATGTGGCAGGAACCAGAGAAACAGTACACATCCATCAGTCAAGTCAGCACAGGCAGTCAGAGTAAAATGCGGGTGCTGGCTAGGAAAAAAAACCTGCTTTCGGCCCTGCTTTTGCCTGGTGATTCTGGTGTCTTTCCTGAAGTGACACACTTTGGCTGGTATAGGATTTTGCCTAGAAAGGTTCCAGTAAGAATACTTCTTACTGGTAGTAAATTGCACTGAGCTCCAAACATTCAAGTGGAAAAGTGGCATTCCTCTGTCCGGCTCCTGTGCTATGTCCCTCACCTCAACTGAGATGTCATCCCTGGTGGCCAGACTCTGACTGACAGCTGCAAGGGAGGCCTGCTCAATGTCTCTGATGCATCTGTTGATCCCATCAATGGAGAAATCACATTCTCGCTGGCCTGGGGCCTTGTCCCTGAAAAACACAGACAGTCAGCTGAGCATAGCAGGAAGGAGACAGACGCTTCCATGGATGCACATAAGTGTACTTCATTACCTGGCAACACGTAAAATGTGGGAGGAGAGGAACAAGGAAAAAAACTAGCTTAGTTCTACCTATGGGATTTTGTTGTATGTACAGAGCATTCTGCACACTTTTATACACATACATGTATTGCTCCTATCAATGATTAAAAAGAAAAAAAAAAAAAATCATTGCCTCACAAGAAAGTGCAAATTCAACCTCCTCAGGATGGTCAGACTGGCCCAATAATGAAGGTCAGCATGAAAACACAACAGACACCAGGAAAAAAAACATCCATGTTTCTGTGCAGTGCAATCAACCACCTCAAAACCAAGTCATTAGGAATAAGGTGTTACATTCAGTCGCAGGTGTCTTTTAACAAAGGTCAGGTTCTGAGTACTTTGTCCTGACATGCTGTTTGCTATTTCAGTGCAATCATTGTCAAAGATCGACAAAACTACGAACGCGCCTTAGTTCACTGGTTTGATACCACTTCGATTTAATCGATATCAAGATGTTAAGTATAGAACAACACTTCAAAATTCTCATTAAGAAAGGCACAGACGGGTTTAGTACAAAAAATAAAGAATATAATAGAGAATATTCACACTTCTTATCACAGCATTCTTGCAACTTCATTTTTAACTCTACTGTTACATTTACCTTAAACTGAATCGGGGGTGGAACCAGGGAAGGAAAACAGAATACAAACACAGAACAACCTTCTGCTGCAGCCATTGATTGCGATTAAATACCCAGTGTAACTGGGGAGATACTGTGCATCCCAGAATAAATAATTTCCATTAGTGAAAAATACCACAGCGCTAACAGCCATACAGTATTATTCTTTGTGAACAGCTGCTCAATGGTAACTACAGTTTTGTTACTGCAAAAGACGTACCTGATAGAGGTGATAAGACTCTTGATAGAATCTGAGACAGTGTGGGAATGCCCGGCTAGCACAGACCACGTAGGAGGATCTTTTGGATTAATAGCCAGAGAACGAGCAGTTTTGATCAATAGAGATGAGCTCTCCAACATTGTTTTAGCAGATACTAGAATTGGTTCCTGTGCTCGCGACCCCTGTGGTTGGAAAGGTTCAGGGACAAAAAGAAGGTTTCAATAATTATTTGAGTTTGTTCACACTTTCTGCTCCTAAAAATCTCTTTAACAGCATTAAAACAGCATTACTATTTATTATTTTCACAGATAGTCAGCACAGAAATAGTACTAAAATCATTGCAGTCCAAACATTTTCTTTCTAACATATTGAAGAAACACTTTCCAAGTTTAGAAAGGCACCATCCAGCTGAGAAACAGAAAAAAACAATGACACTTGTCCAATTGGAGCCTACGGAGATAAAACTGAAAACCAACTTTGCCACAGAACTGGCAAGACCCAACCAAGTGTGCTCTTTTTGCAGGAATTAGTTGGACTAGGATGGTCTAACTGAGTCACCACCTCCCTATTCTGTTGCCAGAATCTGGTAAACCCAGGTACTAGAGGGTAGGCTTAGATTTCAGTTACAGTCCTACAATGTAAAGATTGCAATAGCTACTGCATCACCTGATATTGCCAGCTGGAACCGCGGCTGCCCAAACCAGGGAAGAGCAGTTGGAGAGTCAGTACACAACCTCTATTTCAAAGCTTTTATGAAGCTTGAAGGATTTATTTTATTGTGGGGGTTTTTCACTTGTTTGGTTTTGTGTTGTTTTGTTTGTTTGTGTGCTCCTTCATCCTCCCCAAAAAACCTTTATTAGTTACTTTAAATACTATCCTGTTGTAGTTACAGGGGTCAAGGGTAGAGAAGTTATTCTTCCCAAAAAACCTGCTTCTCCTTATCACGAATGCGTCATTTTTGGAGTGAAAAACCCCAGCAATGTCCCCTCAATCCCTTCCAGAATTACTTAGGTGCCATTTGTTAAAACTGCTCGAGGGAAAAAGGGATATTTATTACTTTATCACATGGAAGAATCCAGCTAACAAGACATGCGAGTCACACGAGTCACTTTGCTAACAGGAGACTGGCGGCGCTTACTGTAGCCTAACTAGTTTTACCCTGCTGGTGCAAAATTCAAGGTCAGAGATTAAGTGAAAGGCACCAGAACACCCTATGAACACCCAGGAACCCATACAGACACTGTGGGGTCAGGTCCTCACACTCACTTCCTCTCACAACACATGATTAATTCAACATTTTCAACTTGGAGGGTGGGAGTGGCACATCCTGCCTTACCTCAGTGCTGATCTGCGCTGGTATGCTGACAAATTCTGGATTTGAAGCAAATGCCGTCAGATTTTCCACAGCCTCTATCAAAGGTGCTGTAGCAATTCTGCACTTGTTGCGGTTCTCTTCAGAGAAATCACCATCCAGGGCCTGCAAATCAAATAATGGAGTTCTGTCTGAATGAGTTTCTTTGCAAAATTGAAGGAAAATAGTTTAGTTCTTCATAGTTTTAAATTGTTGTGTGTTTAAGACATGTGAAAGTTCCTCCACAAACAAGGCTGATGCACAGAATGTGATGCTTTAAGGATGTATTTCTTACCTTAGCTGGTTATTGACCCTAAACTTAAAACTGCTGTTTTGCTTCACAAGAGTGAATAAAGGTTTTTCATCATCGCACTAGTGACTCTCAAAGTTGTGTCTTCGCACCTTGCACTCTAAAGGGTGGAAGTGGCTAGCAAGGTGCTTCTTCTTTCCTACAGACTGATTTTCACCTTTTTTTAAACAAACAAATTTATTGCTCTCATTTTCACATGAGTCAACTGATCTCTTCCATAATCTCATAGGAAATAGTTCAATATGAAGGACCTTCTATGTAATAGAAGCTTCCAGTCCTAAGACCATAATTATTTGAAGAATTCCAGTAGATCAGCTAATGGCTTCCAGAAGGATTTAGAATCATATGTCCTCTACAGCTTCACAAGTATTATTTCTGCTTGCAGGAGGAAAAGCTACCTCCTGCAAAACTTCAGGCAGGCATTTGGAAAATAAAAGATTAATATTATCAGGAGACTAGTAAATGGCAGCAACATAAATGGCTTCTGTTTAGTTCTCAGTGTTATTTGTTTCTTTATTTTTCTCTCATAGGTATGGTAATGCTGACAGAAATACCTCCACAAACCCCTAGATATTCAGCAACGTAACACCATTAAAAATCTTCACATTCAGTTGCTCGCAAATTATTCTCCTGGTGCAAGTTCATTGAATACATCAACACAGAGGTGTCTCCTACTGGATGGGCCAGCTGCCTCTCCTAATGCTGATATTGCCCAGTTCTTTCCATCTTAACTACAGCATTCTTATACCACTGAAAGTGTTTTCCAGTTCAGGTCCTCAAAAATGTAATTAATGATTTCTCAAACTACACATATCACAAAAGCAAAAAAAAAAATTATAACTGTTCTGATTCTGTCTCAACAAGAGAGGAAAAAAAAACAACAAACACACCACAACGGAAGAAAAAAGCACAATTAAGCAGCATATGTACCTTGATAGTTTTAACCAGGTTAGCAGTGCTGTTTGCAACTTCCTTGGCAGACTGCACAAAGTGTCTCTTGGCAACGGGATTTGCTGTCTTTGATGAAGCAATGCGACAAGCATTGCACAAAGCAGAAGTATGTTTGGCCACAATTGTGGCAGCTGATAATACCTGAAAAAATAGACAGCACAAATCAAGCAGATTATCAAAGGAGCATGACAGTTACTACACCCCAACTCTGCAGAGTCGCAGTTCTAAGACATACAACAGTTTCAAACCAAAACCCCTTTGCTCGGTTGCAAAGAAAGCGCAGTCATGTGTCCTAACTATGGCGGTCTCACTGCAGTCCTCTGGAATCACCTGTGATGGGCTGCTTGCTGGATCTACCAAATTCTGGCAAGCCATCTGGATTGCTTGATTGGCTCTGGCAAACTGAATTGGGTCAACCAGACCCTGCTGACCAGCCTGACTGTTTGGATCTGAGATGCCAACCAGGTAGGCAGCCTAGAAATGGAGAAAAGAAGAAAAAAAATCCTAAGAAACAATGCAAAAATCCATCTTGGTTCTATGATAAAATTGCCACATGTCATAGCATCCAGTGGACAGAGTTAATTCACAAATCATACTGTGAAGTAATATTACCTTCTTTTTTTACTAATACATTTCCAGAATCCTCTGAAACCAAGAAAACTTATCCTTACACTTGTGAAATATATTTAGTCAAAACAAAATGTCTGCTGTTTAAGCAGCTGATAGGCCTGGAAACGTCATTTTTCACTTGCATAGCCAGTGGAAAGAGCCTTAATGGTCACGAGCATCAGCAAATTATTTACTAGATCAGCCATATCTGGAGGTGGTGAGGGTTTGGGTCAAGGCTGAGTAGAAAAGCAATCCACAGCAAACACACTACTGCTGAGGGTAGGACACATCAAGTCTGCAGTTGCTGGTCCACTGCAGCTCAAGATGTCTGATGGCCAAACTTTTTTTCTCAATGAAATAAGTTTCATAGCTCTCAACAAGAAAGAATTGTCTCAGCTGTTGAAGTATTTGAAAATTTCTTGATGAACTTCTATTATGGATACAACTATCTGTCACCCTGATACGTAAATAAGGCAATGCAGGTTTACATGTGCAGGAGACTAAGTCTGTACTGAGACATTCCACATTTGGGGAAATCAAGCAGTGGTTTGCAGATGCAGAGCATGATCCCCTGCAGTCAAATATTTCACTGAAGGGGCTTTATCAGCTCTCAAGAGTTCAAGGCACCCAGTTATCAGGTCAGAGAAACCACAGTCACCACTTCCAGACTCTAACTTGTAGTAGCTTAAAAATTTTGGTTATTCCATAAAGTATATGAGCAGCTGAAACATGTTGCTTATTATTTAAAATGTCAGAAATTACTAGTGCTCCTTACAAACTTTTACAAACTAAGTCTTGATTCAGTAACTTTTACTGTGGCTGGTTTTTGTGTGCTTCTCTATGATGTAGTAGTTTAGAGCTTGAGCTGCACTCGTGAATTCCATATGCTGCAGCTTTGACTTTCGCTTTATCCTCAGAACAGTTTCCTTTTTGAGGGCATTTCCCTTCCTTATAAAATATGCATATTATTGCATTCTGTTGCTTCTACAGCACATAGCACTGTATGCACAGTTTCTGTGGATCTACAGAGAGGATGCCACATAGTACAAGGTCATCATTTGTTTGGCCACAAGGAAGTAAATCTCAGATTTACACACCCACAACATGAACTTGCTAAAGAAGTAAAAGCATATACTTGCTTTACAGACTGGAGTGGCTTACCTGAGCTGCTGCCTCTGTAAGGCCACAAAGAGCCTTGGATGCAACTCCAACACATTCTCCAAAGACTAAAAGATCTCCAGTTTTTGCATTCTGGGAAATGCCCGCCATGGATTCTCCAAGAACCTCAGAAATAAAAAGCAAAGTTACATTACCAACATGCTTCTCTATCCCTCAAAGACAGGGGATTCCTGGCCAGAGCCAGATCTGGCCTACAAACCTCTATGACTTGGCTTCCCAAAGTTTTAGCTAGTTAACAACTTCACTGAATTGGGCACATACCTCTGTGTGGCATAAGGAATAAGGCATGTGGATCAACACTGGATTGACATAAACATGACTACAGCACAAGTGACTATGAGGATGCAGAATTAACCCTCCCTGTTTTTGCTGTCATCCTCTGGCTATCACAGCTAGCCTGGTGCTAGGTACAAGTCAATTGCAGAACACAACAGGCAGTCCCACAGCTGCTGTCAACACATCTGGGATCTTATTTGCCTCCCAACTCACTGACACTCAGTGGAAATGAAATTGCATCTGGTCTGCTGGAACTATCTGAATGTCAGAATACACATTAATTCCCACAGTGTCTCCCACTGAATTCTGTTTGTTTTCTTTTAAAATTCAAAATAAGTTCTGACTGCAGTAGGACAGATGACATGTACGTCCATTAAGCACTTTCTTTTAGAGAAGAAGTTATCTGAAACAATTCCAACACACCAAATAACAAAGACACCAAAAGCAAAGCTTCCAAGATGTATAGCATAGTACATTTAAAAATAACCTGAGAGATATCACATAGGTTTTCTGATGTGCCAGAATATCTGGACTGTTCAGACACTTCTCTAAGATGTTTTGCACAGAATGATACTATGATATTTCATTGCCAAGCCTCTCTTTTATGCTTTGGGCCATTCTAACATAGCTGCAGTCAAAATACATCAAAGTATGACACGCTCTCTAATACACAGGAGAGAGGGGTGAACTTGAACAGCATTGCATATCAGTCAACTCATTTCTCAACGAGGCAATACGCCTTCTAAGCAACCAAAAACTGAAGTTACCTGTAAGAGACCTATTTCAGGATGAGTTTTATCAAGGAATGCAGCACACGTTTTAGCTGTAAACACTATGCTGTGTTTCTAACATTGCATATGCACATGGAAACTTCTGAGAATCAAAATGCACTTTAGAGTTGGCACAGAGGTGGGAAAAGGAACTTACCTTTGAGTTTTCCATTACGCCCTCAATACAATCAAAATATGAGAGATCGCTCACAGGTTCATTGGGGTTATCCAGCATTCCCTTAACTGTCTGTAATAATGAAAGATAACTCTGATTATTGACAGAGCCTGAAATACTGAGCTGAGAAGAACTCAGACCACCACAACCATCCTGCTCATACCAATGTAATCTTACAACTTGGCCTCCAGCAAGCAGGCAAACCTACACATCAAATGCTGCCCTACATTAACTCAACTGTGGTAACTACACATTTGTGCACTAAAAATCTACTGCAAGTATGGGCTAATGTGGTTTACCTTGTGTTTGTGATGAGTGATTTAATGGTCAGCTAGCGATGCTTGACTGACATGAGGTAACCTGGTTTTCTGTCATTTGTCCATAGTCCAATACATGTTTTCAATACTATTTTGAACTTCATAAGAGGAATTACAAGAGTGATAAGAAAACCAGCTACCATTTGTTGAGCACTGTCTAGAGACACAAAGTGCTACCAAAGTGCAAGTCAACCAACTGCCTGCCTCTTACTATTGTATCAATGGCTTCCACCAGCACAGCTCCCTCTGCCAGAAAACTACATATTCTAGTTGCGTTTAACTGTTTTTCTGAGGTGATTCTGATTCCTGGGTATAACAATGTGAAAGTCACCTATTCATTGAGAGGAATTAATGCATTTAGATGAAAAAACTTGTAAAAACCTGTAAGAAGTAGCAGAAGCATCCTCTTATATGTAAAAAATCTGTAATATGCCTTTTTCTAAGTTTGGAGGAACACACTTTTCTGCCAAATATCAGGTGGAAAAGACTTAATCCTTCTGATTGAAGTGAAATCCGTAAGAATAGAAAGATAACATCCACATCTGATGTTTGCCTTCCATCTGAGAGAAATCTAGGCATGATTTTAAACTCTTAGACTTTTCTCATAACCAAACTCCTAACATTAAGATACAACTACAGTTTTAAGAGCTCATCTATTGCTTTTTAAAAGTGATAGCTTAACTTAAAGCCTTACAAGCAATTAAACTGTGAGCACAAGGAGATGTGAAAAAGTCATATCTAGAGAATCATTGTAAAGAGAAATTGAAAGACTGCTAAGAATGCTTTCCCCAAAATATGACAGGTTCCTCAGGTCACTTTGATACCAGTCTTCAGTCTGGCTTTAGGACTGTGTGGTCTTGCCCCAGTTCTACTTTTCTCAGAAATTAATCTAATTTCATTCACCCAGTTCCTTGCTAACTGTCCCTCTCAGAGAAGCATTTCCTGAAGTTCAAGATGCTACAGATGTTCCTTCTCTTCCCAGGCTCTGCTCACAATCCACGCTATTGGTACAGAACCCTCTGCAATGGCTTCTTAAAGCTATTCTGCCCTACATTTCTCCCCTAAGCTCTCAGTTTTCTGTGGCTCATTAGCTGGGAATTCTGACCTTTCACATCCCTGCTATTTTACAGGTCTCCTGGTGCCCTTTCAGGAAGTTCTGAGCAATGGTGCTTCCTTCCTCCTGCTTGCTCCACCCTACATTCTGCAGTGATTTCAGGCAGCCATTACCCTATGGCCCAATTTCCAGTTTTCCTCTTATTTAGACCTGCTGCCACTCTCTTTGCCCAAGGGGAGAATTCAGAAGTACAAATCAGTTCCTAGGCAAACTCCTATCAATATTTTGGGGTGATGGCTGTGGACTTGCATTTTACAAAATCACACAATATTCTGGAATACATTCCAATGATCGTGGTATCCTTTTGATGCCAAAGGGCAGAAAGAAAAAGCTTGAAGGCATTTTATGTTCTCCACACAAAGCCAGTCATCCCTCAGTGTTTTGACCTTGTCATCAAGGAAATATTTACTTTAATTACAAAGATGCTATTTCCTACTACTGCAAGCAACTGTCCCTGTGATCAGTGCAGACTCTTTGAATTAGGTCTTTCAACTGACCTTGCTACTTGCTATTTAGCCAAACATTTCACTAATAAACCAGAACATAAACCTTGCAAAAACCTGTATTGACACACGAGCCACATCAGCTTGGCTGTGACAAAGCAGATAAAAGGCATCAAAATCTACGCTAAGAAATGACAGGGAGTAACAGGGTAAACACTGTAAATGGAATCCTGAAGTGGGATGTCAGTAACGACAGCCTATAAGCAGAAAAATCAAGTACTGCATCTCTCTCTAATGCACTGTTTGCAGTGGAAATGTCCATCTCATCATGATTCTTCTTTAATTCACAGTAAATATGAGTAATAAGGACTGAACTACCTCTAGAGGGGCGGGGAACAGGAGATGGGAACAGAGCAATGAAATTCATTCTGGTCAAAACTACAAGATGTTCACAGGAGTTCTGTGCTTACCTCATTTGCAATTAAAACCCCTGACATAGATACCAGGTGAGAAGACAGTGTTAGCAGCTAATCAGACAAAGAAACCAAAGGAAACAAACATCTGAGCCCCATTTTCATTCTTAAGAACTTTTGAAAGGTAGTAGTACCTCCAGTTCTCGGAGTGCGTTATCACATTCCTTCTGCCCAGGAGCTTGCTGGGTGCACAGTGTGATGAGCTGGTTTATACTCTCAGTCACAGCTCTAGGGAAAGTAGAAGGAAAAGAGGTATATTTTAAAGTTAAACTATTCCTCTTGTTAGAACTTCTGTTTCATTAACTGTACACTGCATGAAGATTTTAAACACTCGTGTTCTACCACATTTTTTCTTTTCAGTGTTTGGGGATTAACTACATGTTGAACAGTTCACCTAGAGACCTCTTATTTAACAAGGCTCATAGGAGCAAAAACATTCTCACTAAAGCAGTGCCTAGTAATACACCCAACATACAAGCATTACGTTTAAAACTATTTGGAAGCAGTAGAAGCAGGAAGGTGGCCTCTCACATCCCAACCCAAGTGGAAGAGGACTGCGAGCACTCTAAAAGCCACATTTGTTCTCATTAGATAGAGCATATAAATAAGTGCATGCTTTATTAAAGGAGTGTATATATTTTTTATAAATAAGTTATTGCTATTAGAAAGGGATGATTCCAAGGTCCAGGACAAATGTAAACTACATTATCCCCACGGAAGTAACAGTCTTAACTTATTTCCTCTCTAGGCTAATCTTGGTAGGTGTAAACATTTTGGAAGACAGTATTATAAGTCACATCCACATGATCTCAGGCATTCACCTGATTTAACACTGACATTTCTAGGTGTGATGTCTGTCTGTCTTTCAGAAGTCCCCTTTCAGTTTAATATTTGAACATTCCATTTAAAAACTTTGATAATTGAATAAAAAGTTAATTCAGAAAAAAAAATGTTTAAAGGTTTTGAAAAGGAAAGGAGAGGTGATTATCCAGTCAAATACTGAAATGCAATGTTCTTTTTCACAAAAACACTGAGCAACTTGGTTGAGAAACAGGGTCCACAAGATGAAATTCAGGGCATGGTGGGTAGAACCCTTAAAGAAAGGGTATCTTCCACTAAATAAACATAGTATCTAACCCTTTCAAAGTGTTCTGGATCATATACACTGTCAGTGGTAAGTAGTCACAACATGATAAAAGCACATTCTATAGAACAACATTCCTCAGTTTCTTTGTTAGGGATTGAGAGGAGAGGCTTGCTGTTTGTTAGCTACTGCCTTCTCAGAACAGTGATAGTAAAGAAAGTAGATAAAACACACAAGTCTCTTTCAAAAGCCAGGCCAACTCTCTCACTGCTGGTTCGGTTCTTATTTCCACCAAGCCAGTTAAGGAACTCCAAAAATAAGCATTTTTCCTCCAGCCTACAGTCATTTAAAGAGAACTGCAAGTTCCAAACACTCAGTTAAGTGTCAATAGCAGAAGAATATACAAACACATTATAAATATTACAGAGAAAAGCAAATATCTTATGAAAACCTAAAGTAAGCAACACGTCCTTACCTTGCTGCTGCTGCTAGGAGGTTCTTGGCATTTGGAGCTCCAGGATCAACAGACAGAGACTTGGCAGCTAGTAACAGCTTGCTGGAAGCCATAGAGATGCTCTTGAGGTTCCCTATTACTTGAATCTGGTCCTCTTTAGTCTGCAAGGCCACAGCAGCATAGCATTAAGGGCAGCATTTGCAATAAAGAGATTGTGCTAAAGCCACATTTGTAAACCCGGTTTGGTTATCCACCTGAAACCGTCATGCAGGGGCACATACTCTGGGAAAGGACATGGACCAAAGCCTCTGTTCACCCAGACAGGTGCCTCTAGCTTCACCTACATCACAGAAAAAAGAAACCCATATAAAACCCAAATAGCTTGGATTCTAACAAAGGCAGTATTCACAAATGAGGAATGGATAAACTTTACTACTTGTTGAACAATGCTTTTGTTGTCAAGACTCTCATGCGTCTCTGCCTGGCACAGCTGATCCACATTATTCAGTCAGTGTACACTGTCTGTATTCTGGCATCCTCTGTGTAGCCCACAGGCTTTCTAGCATCTAACTGGGATTACTCACACAGAAAGAACCCTCCAGAAAGTCCTCTATCCCAAGAACATATGTTTCTGTAAGCCTGCTTCAGTAAACATTCTGACTTGGATGTTCTGTTACTTATTTGAAGCCATGGCTTGAAAAGGAAAACATACATATGCACACGATTCCAGGGAAGTACTGCATTATCCCAGCAAATAGCTGGGACTAGCTGCTTCTGTCAGTGATCAGCAGACGTGAATTCCTTCTAACAGTCTGTTCAGGGTTGTATGTAAAAAGGTTGCATATTACCTCAGCTGATGCGAATAGCTTTTACTCTGTATTTACATTCTGCTGTCTCCCTCCCTCCCCATTTTAGCGGGCACCTGAAATACCCAGTATTGCTTCTGTTTGGGGCAACTATCTATACACAGACAGAAAACATTCTCTTTTGAATGATCAGCCATTTGTAAGATAGTTATCATCCCCAATGTCAGCAGGGTAAGCAAACCAGCAGCAGCCAGAATTATCCTTTAAGCAGCTTTCTGCAGTGTCATTTCTACCTTTGCCTTCATTGGATGGCCTCAAACAAAATATTCTACAAGTTAAATGGCTAAAAAGCTAGTCAGGTACCTAACTTCTCGGTTTCAGAGAATCAGCCGATATTTAGTGCCTAACCCACTTCACGGATTTGGAACCTGAATGATTAAGTTTTGATAGAGAATAAACAGCATTGTTCAATCTCTCTACTCAGCTATACCTACAAAGCATCTGCTCTATACAGACACTTTGTAAATTACTCCAAAGAACTGGCACACTCAAGACTTTCTGGTTAGTTTTCTTTCAGCAATCATTTCTTAGGTTTACCTGTCCTTCCTACTAACTAGGGCAACAGTCTGCACATCCTTTTTGTCTGTCAGTCCTCCTAGCTCTCCTGGTATATGGCCCTCTTTTATATGCTGACATTTGTTACGTTAAATCATCTCCAAATGATCTATTAATGCAATTCAGTACACCTAAACCCAATAAGATAAAATGAAGGCAATATCTCCAACTTCAAATGAGTACCTAGCCTACTAGGAATAAGTTAGGTAATAGGGGACAACATTCCTGACACAGAGTTCATCACAATAGAACTCTGCCAGATTTAAATCACTAAAGAGAAGTCCAAGTGCTTGCTGTCCGATTCATGGCATTTTAGCCAGCCCTCTTCAAGCACTCACTCCACTCTGTAGCAAGTCCACACCAGCACACACCATAGAGTAATATCAAGTCTGGATTTTAAATGCACCTTTTTTCCTTCCTCTACTGAAGGCATTTGAAAGTTAGCAAAGAAAGGGGCTAAATTTTGAACAGTGTTCACATAAACTATGCTTCATGGTAGTTCTACCAAAACAGAAGCAACTCTTTCCATAAGCTTTGAGAGGTTGAGTATGAAGTCGTATTTCTGACTGGGCATAGGAACAAATACCAGTATCCTGAGTAAAATGCAAATGCTGAGTTGACTTCACTCCAGATAACCAGTTACGGATGACTGCTTCATATCAAACACCACCTGTCTATTTGGAGAGGCTCACACTAGCATATTGTATTGTGCTACGAGATAACCAAGATACTGCATTGCAAAATACTATGGCCAAGACAATCCTTGGTCCCAATCAGCAAGACAAAACACTCACTTGTGCTTGTCCAGCCATTTCAATACCAGCATCAAGAAATTCATCAAAATCATCACTGAATTTTCCAGAGGCTGCAGCCAGTTCCCCACTTTGGCCCCGTGTAGCATGGACGACTTCTCCTGCTGACTGATTCAGGTCTGCTGCTGCCTGGTTCAGTTCACTCTGAGCTTCTTGAAATGACTTAGAACTGGGAGGTAGCTGTAAGAGAGCAAGTGCTGTATTTTATTGTCTGTCACGTCACACCAGGCCTTCATGACTGGAAAGTTCATCACAGTTCCAGAACACTAAATGCAACACACACAAGCTAGAACAGAGTACTGCAACTGGGCTGCCAGTGATTCAGTTCCGAACGCAAAATAGTCCAGCTGTGGGACAGCTGTTAACTAGAAATATATGCAGCAATCTTAGTCCCGCTGTTTATTTCAAGGAACAGACCAATACGCAAGCCTTTCAAAGGCTAGAGATGACAACAGCTATTTTATGCTTAAACTTTGAATTTCAAAGTGATAAAGTCAGTGGCAAAAGTTGCAGAATTTTGGTCTTCAGGTCATCATTTCCTTCCACAAACAAGCTTTCCAGAACACCACACAAGTATTTGCAGCTCTCCACAACTCTTAACCCCTGACCTGGTTTTATCAAAAGGCATTGCAGAAACATGAAAATACAGGGTATTTCAAAACAATGGACCAAATCTGAAATCTCTATATCTTTGAAGTTGGGTCCATCTTTTTGAAATACCCTGTACAACTCCTTTTTCATCCACAGGGTAGAAAGATCACTGGCAGATACAGAAAAAAGTTGTTCAAATCGTATAACCTTCTGGCAAGTGACCAGGGCACAGAAAGTGTTGGCTTTTATTGTTTTGTTTGTTTGTTTTTTGTTTGTTTGTTTTTTGTTTGGGTTTTTGTTTGTTTTTTGTTTTTTAACATTGGTGCAGTTAAACAGAAATATAACAATTCTTCTCCTTGCGCAAAATGCCCATAGATGCACCAAACATTTTTTGACTGACCACAATGCTCCTTAAACTGATCACTTCTAGGTGAGACATAGATTATAATTTTCTAATTTTCATATTCTTCAAAACATTAAGTCACAGTTGGAACTTCCAAAAAACCAGCTAATTGTGATCTATGACAACAACTTTAAGATTGCCTTCACAAAGCATAGAAATATTTCACCTTGCCCGTAAGCTAGAAGAATGGCATTTCAGCCATAGCAGCAGCAATTTAAAGCTAAATAATTGTAAACAAAATTTACATGAAGTATATTTAGAGCACTTTAACTGAATAATAACTGATACATGGGGAACCCAGACTTGCTCTTCTTTTCTCTGGAATTTCTACGTTAAAAGACATCTCACCGAATCAACAAGCAGCTTCTTACTAGACTCTCCAATACTCTTCAAGGCCACATCCACATCCTTTTGTCCAGGTAGACAATTCACGCAGTTATTCAAAGAGTGAGACACTGCTTTTGCCACCTACAACACATAAGTAAACACACCCACACTGAGAATGGCTTAAGTGGTCATTTATCCAATAGCAGGCACGTTCTACAGCCAGCAGTTCCTACATTCTGATCATTTTTGGGCTTGCAACTTTCCTGATTTGCTTACCTGTAGTCATTATTTACACTCACTCATTGATGGGTAGTGTTGGCAGGGCAGCTCCATAACTGCTCCTGGCACCCAGCATAAAGGCTGCAGCACTGCAGATATTGGAACATCCCTGAAGTTAACAATATGCTAATCACAGAAATGCTTTGCATACACCTTTTTTCAAAGTCCTGATTAGTCTCCTGATAAGAAATTATTTAAAATAGAGGCCAATTATGGAACATTTAAAAACAGTGAAAAAGAACCTGTTACTCCTGAGTGTCTTCAAAAGCAGTGATGCCACATGTGCAGAAAGCATGCATTTACTTTTTCAATACAACATGAATACAGACCCTTTATTTAATAATGATCAGTTCAACAGTTGTTTCATTTTGGCAGACAAGCAGTCTACTCAAATACATTGCAGGTAAGACAACTTAACTACATCTTTGAAAAAGTTTACTTTTCTAAAACATGACAAAAATATCAGACTCTGCACCATCTGTATTGTTTAACATAAGTGGGATGTTACTATCTCAGAGCTGCTGGAAGGCACAGAAAGCTGACAGCCCTTGCAGCCTTATTTTCTGTAGTTCTCTCTCATTATTTAATGCTGCATTCTAAGTAATTTCACTGGGTGTTTGATAATTCGCACAGCTGCTAAAGTTGCAACTTACCTGAGCTAATCTCTGCTGACTGTCGGCATCCCCTGGTGCAGCCAGGGCCTGCTTCGCCTCCTGAATAAGCATCGCAGAGCCTTCCATGACATCCCTGGCTGAATCCAACATGGCATGTGCTGCCACAGGGTCAGTAGTAGATGCTGCAACTCCTCGTGCTGCCTGAGCCAAAGTCTTCAAAGCCTGAGCAGTTTCTCTGGCAGCAACTCCTATGTTCAGATGTGATCAAGGATTCTATTAATACCCTTGAAGATGATCTTTATATTTTAAGACAGATTAATTTGCAGGTAACGAAGCCATTGCAAAATAACATGGCAAATGCAGTTTAAAATAAAAATCTTCAAACATGACCAGATTTGAAATACACAGCATCATTTGCCTATAAAAACACTTGAAGTGCAGTCATAAAGTAAATATTCTACTCCAAAGACCATATTCCAGGAACAGATCTCCAGTAGTTACATACTGAAAAAGAAGAAAATCTAAAACCTGGAAATGAGAAAAAACTCATGCTCCAGACCATGAGGAAAAGTGATTGTCTGCAAGAATGGTGTACATTACTTCAGAGCCACAGCATCTCTGCCACTGCTGAAAACACAGTTTTGGATTTTTAAAAGAATAAACAGCAACACCTTAAGTTCAAGCAATTAAAAAAAAAAATAAAAGAGATTATGAATGATACAACTTGATATAACCTAACATCACTGTGAGCACAAGCACATTGAAATAACTGAATGAAGTCACAGAGAGGATGCAATGAAATCAGTTTCTGTGGCCTGTCTGGCCAACATTATTGAACGTTCATCAGCTCTAGCACTGAGGTGTGTGACTGTGTGAATAGTGGTCCCATTCTTCTATTTGGGAAATTTAATTCAGCCCTTAATGAAAAACAAGATTCAATGGTTTTCTTAAAGACCTGATCAGCACATAGTCTAGTCAACAACATATGCAATTATTGTAGGTGGTATATTTTGAGTGATAATGTTAAAATAATGTTATTGCTACCAAAAGAAAGCTATAGAAAAGGTTAACATTTGATGTACAAGACCTCTTGGTTATCTTTACTTAGGCATTAAAAATAATTAGAATGTTCAAATATCCCTATTGGAAATGTTTAGAAAGCTGGGACATCACAACTAAACACAACCCAGAAAGTAGCCATGTTAGCATTGTAACACCAGTGCCTTTTAACTTTTCCTCTTCTGATCAGCTGAACAGAAATCTCAGTCTATTCTGGTTATATACAGACACACGGGAGATTGCAACGCTATTTTTTATGAAGCATATCATTCACACTAGCAATTCCTAGTAACTTGCCACAATTCACTATCAGCAGTAAAAAAAAAAAAGGTAGTAATTCCTTGATTTAACTAGTCTGTGATAAGAAAACCTTCTATTAAGTCTTTTATGGAAAGCAGAGACATTATAAGTGAAAGAGTACCTGTGTAGTGCTCGTTGCCTTGAGCAGCACAAGTTAACAACTGAGCCATTGATGAACCAACTGCTTTGGATGTACTTCCCAGGTCCTGAGCGCACTTCTCAAGCTGTGAAAAATTGCAGAGGATAAAATTTATGTAAGCCCAACTAAAACATACTCGTTTTTAAAATATTGCTAAAAGATACCAAACACACATGTAGTTTTGTCTGAAACCTGACTAGCATGTTTTTCCCATCCAGGGCGAAATAAATTAATTAGGTAATATGAACAACAAAGCTATTTTATAACTCGCAGTGGAAATCAATACCTTCATCTGAGGAGAAGGAGGGTTTTTTTGCCAAATAAAATATTTCACTTTCTAAGCCTATCGGGACTAGTAGGCTTAGAACTCTTGAGTTCTCGTCTTTACCACTATTGAAAGTAAATTCTTTTTGACAAGAAAAGACCAAAACATTGCTGATGCTAAATTATAATTTGTACAACAGAGAAGGATGCTTTACAGTTCTATGAGTAATTCTGCTACAGAACATGCTTCTGAATGTAGTAGGAATGTGTACTCTTTTTAAGAGAATTAGTGTAAAATCCTATCAGCATCATCATTACTCAAAGCCTCATGACTTCTTTTGCCTCTAGTACTTAAAATTTTTAACAGCTAACTTTGTTTCTTTGTTTTTAAATGAAGAACATCCTTCCTCAATTACAGTTTCTCCTGGGAGAGGTTTTAACTGTCCATCCACAGCTGCCATCTTCGCATCTTGTAGTTCATTTTTGAGTGTCTGGACTGTATTCAAAGCAGAATCGATTTCCATGGGGCCACATGCTTCATGAGCCTATTCAGAAATCAGACCAATATCACTGTTAAGAGCTGTAAGCCACTGTTAGAAATATTAAATGCTTCAAGCCATCTTGCTTTAGCTGATGAGAACAGTATTGACCTACCTTCTGGGAGGCAGTTCGAAGCTCAGCTAAGCTGGTGGCAAGGTTCTTTGCACACTGACTTAACTGCATTGCTGCTGCTTGATCAGTCACAGTGGGGACTGCAGCTTTAGCTGATGCTACCATTTTACTTCCAGGCTGTTCAACAAAAAGCAAAGAACACAAATGGTTTTACTAGCTCAGTTTCTTTAAAGAAAGCTTAGGGTTCAATAAACAAACTGCTTCCTCCATTCACACACTCCTGAGGTTTCTAGATTTTCTGTGGCGACCACCTCATGCACTTCCCTGCTCCTTAACCATGCACCTTCTATTCATATGCTGCACCCTGTCATAACTTCATATGGCAGGGTCCTCTGCAGCAGGACCCATTTGTGCTTTACTAGTACAACTTCTTCATTGGTACCAACATTGGTACCTAAGGCCTTTGAGTATTCAAGTAGAGTACTTAAAAATATTAAACTCTACCAAAATTCTGTAAATTGAAAACTGTAATTCAAGCAATGACTCTTCACAGGGTTTGGTGCTAATACAATTAAAACACTTCGCTGATTCTCATCATCACCCCCATACACACACAGAGCCAGAGGGGAGATGGATCGTTTTAATGACTCCAGATGGAATCATACAGCAAAATACTCAAACAGAGCAAGAGCATGTTTTGCAATACCTCTGCCTGATGAGATGATAAAGAACCTGCTAACAGCAATCAATGAAAGGCTTTTGTTTCCATTTAAGGCAAGACTAACTGGTGCCAAGTAACAATCATCTCATTACATGAAGAATTGGTTTATTCTCTTTGTTTCTTGTAATGTTAGCAATAAATCCAATAGTTTTGTTATCAATTCTCAATATTTTATCTAGTTTTTAAGATGTTTTGGAAGAAGCACAGAGTCAAATTTTGTGTTTTATTCAAAACTTAAATCAAACTCCATTACGTATGCAGGCTAGTATCTAAAGGAAATATGGTAATATTCCCTTTTATTTATTAAGAATTCTGGAGCTTCTTGCTGCAACACTAACTTTGTCTTCACTAAGAAAGGTTACAACGTCTCACATATTGAGACTGCTGCTTAGAAAGATGCTGAGTTCTCTCCATCTTGTTCTTTAAACGCTTTCCCAGAAGGCAAGTACTACAGCAATGAATGTTTCTTCTCCATACACATTAGTTTTCTTGTCACTTTTAGCCTCAATTTTGGCAGGTTTCAGTCTCCACAGATTCAACAGTACTTCAGCCATCTGACCTGAGGAGCTAAATTCTCCTTAGCTATGACTCACAGTCAGTCATGACCATCTTTACATGGTTCTTAACAGTTTACTGCTTGTTTCTCACAAATGAAAACATACAGCACTAAAAAATGCTTTTTGCTCTGATGGAATCTACTACAGTGGTTGATCCACTTCACCTGAAGGAAGTTCTGGCTGGAGTTTATTAGAGCAAGCTGGGCACTGAGGTCTTCTGCCTGAGCTTGACTTCCTCTGACACCCTGCACCAACTGAGGAATGTGGTCTGCAACATTCTGTAATGAACAAATGGAGAAGTTTTTAGTAGATAAATAAAACATCCAAATCTTCTGACACTAAATCAAGCCCTCTCCCCACACCACCCTTAAACACAGCCTGTAGTATTCACAGGTACAAGAGTCTTGTGCCTTCATAGAATTTGTTTAGGATTCCGTGGAACTGATTTAATAGATTAGGATTTTTCAGAAGCATTCTACTTTTAAAGAAATCTTTATTCAAGCTACTCACTAGCCTAATGATACTACAAGACAACACAAGATTTTTGTGAAAACCAAGATACATGCAAAGTATTTTGAATTACTACCTTTGCATGTTAAAATGTCAATAGTGGAGGTAACAGATTTTTCCAGAGAATGTCTTGTTTCAGAAAAACAATGCCTTTTACATACAAGCACGTCAGCCTACTTTTCCTTGACTTCTAATAATACAAACTTTATAGTATGGCTGGAGCATTTTGAAGTGTCTACTGCTAAAACTTTATTCCTGGACTATCCAGATTCATGCTCCTTGTCCATCCATTTCACAAAAACACTTCAGCAACTCAATACTATGTTTTTTCCCCCCCAAAAAAAGTTTAAAAGTAGGTATCAGATCTTCTCTGCTATGTAATAAATCATCATCAAGATCAAATTAGAATGAACAGTAAACAATACAGTGAATCAGCTTGCCTTTTTTTTTTTAAAATCATACTGAAATAAACGGCTGCCTACAACACAATCTTGAGATGTACTGCAGCTACCATCCTTAATTCCAACATTTCTTAGGAATACCACCATGACACAAAGGATTTGCTGAATCTGAATGTGGCTTTCAACGATGCCTTGTTTAATGGTTTTGTTCTCTTTCCCTACATAACTGCTCTTCCATCCAGAAGAAAACCCTTTTGCATTCTATTGTCGTTTTCAGTTTTTTGTTCAAACGCGGTTTCTTTAAGAAGCCTCAAGCAACGTTAGTCAGAGCTAGAATTTAGGCCGCCAAATGTTGCTTAAACACAAAAGAGAACAGCTTTTCACCAGACTCAGAATTCTAGCTTGGAACTATAAAAACGTTCTTGACTTCAGGCATACCTTGAAAACTCATCTTGGCAGCTTTAACTTCAAGCTAGGAATCACATTAACCCCTTAATAAGGGGTGTAACTTATCTTTTATGGTGGCATTTGCAGGCTGTACATCAGAACAGCAGGATCAGTATTGATAGTTACATAACCAATTCATTCAAGAAGAATTGCACTCCAGTATACTATAAACCACTATTGCTATTCCACCCTTTGCTGTGGAAAATTCAAAGGTTACCTTTATTCCACAGCAGACCCCAGTCCCATTTCACTGTATGTATCATTCCACTGCCTATCTTGATCATAGAGCTACTCAGCTGCAGAAGAGCACACTTGTGTGCTGAACATGTGGCCAGCACTTCTTGCCACTGTACAAACATGCAAGCAAACAGCATCCTCCACACAGCGGTGCTAACACAGCTCTGCCTATACAGGGCTGCAGACTGATCTGCAGCAAAACTTGTACTTAAAGCACTTGCTTCAGGTGATCAGTTGTTACTCAACAGATACATGCTGAGGTATGTAAGCCTGTCAGTCTTTTCTACTAAGGTGTTCACAGGGCTAGTGACAAAAGCCAAGTACAGCACTCACAGTAGCTCAGATTTCCAAAGCTCTCCATACAGTAACATATGGAAACTACAGATAATAAAATGAGAGTTCTCCAGAATCCATACATACGAATGTGTGTGGTGGTTAGGTGTTATTTTTTGTTTGTTTAATCTTGTTTTGAGGTCGCAACAGTGTTATTATAGAAGGTGATATTCAGTTCCCCATAAAGCAGAGTTCAAGAGTTATTTGTCCAGAGGGTTGTGGCATGTTTACCTTACAGCTCTGCACAAGTTGCTGGTGGGCTGCTGTGTTCTTATTTGAAACAGCTGCATTCTGAGAAGCTGCAATAGTCTGAGTAGCAGCAGCTGCAGCTTGTTTAGCAGCAATCTTTGGAGAAAACAGAGGTAAATCAGTAGTAGAAGTATGAGCAACTCAGAGGATTAAATACATATTATAGGTAACTTTGACAGTAACAACTTTGACAGATTTGTTTGCCTTAAGGAAACTCAGGATTGCTCTTCTCTCAAGATGAAAATGAGCTGAACATGCCTATCCATCTCTAACTTGCCAATAAAGAAAAAGGTGGAACTAGAAGAATTCTAAGCTCTTACTCCTTCATAGCATCAGTTGCAATAAGACCAAAAGAAGTCAGTTAAAGACAGCAGAAATGGCCTAATAATTTAGCTCCTCACAAAGAAGGCCAGAGAAAAGAGGCCAAGTACATAGAGTGCTTCACACTGCTACATCAACACCTCTGACCAAGGAAAGACTCAAGGGAGCCAGCTTCTATTAAGATTGCTCCATGGCAAAAGCAAAGATACTAAAATGATGCACAGGTACAAAATACTGATATTACTGAATCTAAAAGCACTGATAACACCTTCTTCAAATAACTAGGAGTCTTATTGTCAACCTCTCTTTATAACAAAATGAAAAATTCAAGAATTTATTCAAGGTATTACAACATGTTGTACAATACTTTAATTGGCCCACTGAATACAACCAAGCGTGAAGTTGATTTTCTTCATTACATATTTCACTCCTTTGTAAGGCAGTATATGTTATAACAGCAAAACAAATAAGTCCTTTCTATAGAGTCTACGTACATGCAGTTCCTGATTTTTGTTTCTAGGCAGATGCAGTAATTTAAATGCACTTCTGAAATGTGGTTACCTACTTAGATTCCCTGTTTGTCTAATCTCATTGCACTTGAATGAGATTACTGTAAAACCACAGCTGGAAACTAGGAATTACAAAAGGCTTGTTTTTAAAATCTGTATTTTCTACATTTTAGCTGAGAATGGGAAGATCAAACCTTGTCTACAAGACCAGCTTCAGAGATATTTTATCCTTAGTGCACACTAAACTTTCTTCCCCTTGACTGTGCTACCAGCTATGATATAGGTTTTAACTTTTGTTTCTGCTGCTTTGATTTTCTGAATAATTTACCAGTTTAATTACATGTGGTGCAATTCAACACATTTTTGTATGGAAGTCTACATGAAACTCTAGCAGATATACTAGTAAAACTACCAAAAGATAATGTGTGTAAATGACAAGTCACATAGATCAATTAAAATAGTTTCAGCCCAGGTGTTTGAAACTTAGCCTGTTTTAATTTTATGACTAAGCCACCAGCTAATGCCTTCTGAGCAAAATTTTTACCCCAGCTTACTACATCACTGATACAAGTTGCTCAGTTTTCTGATGATTACAGTATCATATGCTGGCATCTCAAATTCCAAGCCTTGTACTCTAGAATTGAGCTTAAAGTGAAATATACATTTCTACTTGCTTGAAATTATCTACAGATACTAATTATCAAAATTGACAAAACTGGAAATTCATCTATTTTCCAACCTCTAATCTGTTGACAATTTTCTTCTTGATGGCATTCTGTGCAGCAGCATTTGTAGCAACTCGTAGTCCCTCTGCTGCTTCTCTCAGACGCTGCTGTTGATCCTCATTTTCAGGATTGGCTGCAGCTCCCTGCACAAAATTTCACAGCAAAAACCATGAGCCTCAGTAAAAGTTCCTGGAAAGAATGTAGATGAATACCAAGGCTTTAGATCCAGACAGTGTCTGCTACATCAGCCTTTATTTCCCTTACATTATCTTAATGTTAGAAGAACATTAAAATGTTACAAGACTTTGAAGTGGAAAATTTATTGCTAGTGCAAGGTTGTTACGGTATATGCTATTAACAGGTACTTTGAGTAAGGGAGTTGAACATTTGCTTCATATACTACTTAGGTACTTGGAGAAAAAGCCTTTGCAAACTGCTTCCACTACTGTCTGTAATAATGTACTTTGATTATATGAATGCAGGTTTTGAAAAAAAACAGTTTTAAGAATTCCCAATTTAATACAGCTTTCAGTAACAGCAGTTCAGACCTTGAGGTTTAACACAATAGGTTTTCTCCATTTGAAGTCTGCGAAAGTACTGGAAGGTCAAGGATTTGCTCTGTGGCCAGACATATGGACCTTCCAGAGCCCTAGCAGAATGGCTGGCCCTGATCTGTAAAGATCATTTAACTGCAGGATTTGGGAAACAATTCCAAGAGCACATTCCTCCCTAGTGTATTTAAATAGGTTTCTAGCACAGAAAGGAAAGATTAGATATTTGCCTCTTTTGTGAGAATGGGGGGGAGTAGAATGGGGAACAACATAGGCAAGATTCCCCAGGTGGAAGAAACTGCTCTTAAGATGAACAGAGGCAGAGTTGCTCTGTTAGTAGCTTTCTAAGATATGTTTCTAAGAGATTACTATGCGCTTGTTGCTCCATTTGTATTGGTAGACTGCTACAAGACTTTGCATCACAGCTATTATGGCTGGTGGTAAATGCCCTGGTTGACTTGAGTTCCAGCCACCCTGCACAAAGGTGAACAATGCACTGCAAGAAGAGTTTTTAACACCAAAAGAATAGAAGTAACTATCTATCCAAATAACCCTATCTTCGTGTATAGCCATACAATTTTAAGCTTCAGTTCATTTTCTTTATACCTTTGCAGCTTCAACCATGCGGGCTGTAGAATCTGCCAGGAGTTTTGCAGCAGCCAGAAGCTTCTTAGAGTTCTCCATATCAATTTCTGCTTCAGCATCTGACCTCATGGCATTGACGAGATCAGAAGTGGCTTGAGCCAGCACCCTGGCCTGCCGTACCATTTCACCTGTGGTACACAAGTACATTTTTAGTTTCCTTCTCTCTACATTTTATTTTTGGTTTTAAAAGTCCTCTCAACAAGATGATAATAAAGTTATATTTGCTGAAGTATTCTTTTGACTTGAAAATTATACACAAATAGTTCATAACTTAGATTCTTCATAAACAAAATATTGGATCACAACATAAATTAAGGAAACTACTACAGTGAAGATAAAGAAAAAACATAACATTTGCATTCTAGATAGCAAGACAAAAACCAAAAACTAATACTTTAGAGTAATTTTGAATATACAGTTCAGGGAAACTCCTAGCCTAGGAAGACTAATAATTTTGCTTTCAAATTACAATGAAGATTTCACTCCTTTAATAAAAATCACCCATCTTTCACCTGTTCTTCTTTTGGGAAAGTTATTTTTGAGGAATTATCTTCTGTCTAATATAAACTAAATTAAGAACTCTGTCAGAGGAGCTTCTGCAACAATTAGGTGATTTTGGCCAAAAATAAGGTGTATATTTAAGGATCTGGAGTCAGGTTCTGGTCATGGAGAAGCATAGAAATAAAACAGCAATGCTTCTGAAATGGACACGTACCCTTTGCAGAGCAAATTGATTTGGTCACTAAAACATACACTTGAACTCCTTCATAATAGATCTGAACCAATAAACCCTTTGCCTTTCTTTAGGCTATTAAATCAACTTAGGACATGTTTGGGTCCAAGGCCTCATTCTTTTCAAATACTCTTAACCACAGAAAGTTACTGTCCATTAGAGAAACTTACCAGCATCTCCCATCGAACTGAAAATACTCTCTGTGACACACATGATGGTATCTGTAGCCTGGTCATAGCGTCCGATGGGCTCTCCCCTGCTCGCAAACTGGCGGACATGCTGCAAGAGGTCGTTCAGGGCTTGGCTGACGATGCTGGCAGCAGCACTGACCTGCTTCAGTAACTCCATGTCATCAGTGGCAGCCTGGCAGGCCCTCACGCAGTTCTCCACTGAACGGTCTACCAGTTTCCCTGCCTCAATCAGCTGCTCCTGACACACTGGCGAGCTGATGGTCGGAGTCACAACCTGCATACAGAAAGGACACAAAGCATTCAGAAAAGGCTTATTTGCAGGTTTTCTAGCTACTAGCAAGTGAAACACCTATGTTCAGTTTTTATTCTGTAACTTATGTGTTTTGCCTAGACAGAAACCCCTGGGAGTATTTAAATATGTAGCTTCAGACATCTAGATTAGGAATCTGGGCTCTGCATATCGTTAATTTAATCTCAGCTGAGATCCTGAGAACGGAAACCCCCACCTTGTTTCATGCTTCGTCAGCAGCTGCTAAACTGAGCAAACACTAGATAGTGGTTCTGGAGAGCAGGCATGGGCCAAACTCCTCCAGAGTAACTACATCCACTTGCACACTTCTGTACCCTGGAATTCCAAATAAAAGAGAATCTTGATTGGAACTGGGTTTGGAATGCCTTCTTATCAGCTCTTTCTTATTTAAATAAAAGTAGTGGTTGGCACAAGCCATTCAACGTTCTACTTCTGAAGTCACAAGACAAGTAGTAAACCTGGTAATCTACAGATTAGAAACAGCTCCCCCCATTGTGTTCAAGCATACCCAGACAGCTTTTGGCAGTAGGAAAACTATGCATATCTTATGAGAAAAATAAGATGCCACTGGGTGTCTTATGCCATACTGAAGAACTTCATTTCTTTGGACTTGTTCTTGCTTTCTGTGAAAATGCATACACATGTATTACAAAAAGCCCTTGCACCCAGAGAAATAAAGTAGAAAATATTGAAAATGTAATATCTAATATTAGCAATTAATTTTAACATAAACCTTCTGAACGTTCCACAACAGTTGGATACCCATTTCCCTGTAAAAGATGGCACTGAAGACTTCAAAAGGAGCATCCAAGCAGCAAATGCAAACTCTTTAATTTTTAAAAATAAATTGGTATTTTATTTATCTATTTTTAAGGCAAAGAAAGGGCTGCAGGAGATGTAATGCTCCAATTGCAGACCTCAGAATTTGAGGTCTGATCTCAACTCCTTCGACTGAAAAATCAGTCCTTGGTTAAAAGCAATGGATCTATTAAAACAACTGGGCTACTGTAAATTAGTGTAAAAAATATTGAAAATCAATGATCAACAACTCTGCTTTGCTTTCAGCAAGAATATCAACTTTTAAATATTTAGCTTTAGATAAGGTGAGGCTATCCTTACTCTGGGTTTTAGTAGAAAATTTGCACAATGCCCCAGGCAAGATGTGCTTCTCAAACTAACATATTTTTACTTTTTTATTTTATCAAAATTAATAATTCATCAGATGGTCTCTGTTACCTATGGAATCTTCTCTGGATATTATAGCAACACCTCACATCCTCTGGGCTCCTGATTGCCATTGTTATAGGTGACAGTTTATTAATCAACAACATTGATACCGCATGAACCTTGTAACACGGTATATTGCACAAGACTGCTGGGAATACACAGAAGCATAAACTGAAAATAACGCCTTGCCCCCTCACCAACAGTGCGAGCCTCACCTTCGCACAGGCCACAAGCTGGGAAGTAGAGAGTGCACACTGTGTAGCAGCAGCAATGACCCTGTTCTGCAGGACTGTATCCTCAGCGACCTGCGCTACATTCTTGGCCTTCAGCACTAACATGGCAGCAGCATTTGCAACAGCTTTGGCCAGACTCATCAGCACATCCTGGTAAAATAAAGGGAAAACTTTATCTTATGAACAAAACAGTATATATTTAGTTTATATTAAAAACCAATCTCCCGAAGGTAAGAAGTTCTCTTGTATTAGAACTTAAACATTCTGGTTTGTGTAAAGCAGCAAACTTGGCTGTTACTCAAAAACTAAACAGTTTTCTCAGTGCGACCATTTCTGCCTTTACATGATCGAGTTACTGGACTGAACAAGCATGGAATGTCAAATTTTTAATTGGCTTGGAGTCCATGAGAACAAATCTATGTCCCAAATTGCAATGTGCTTATCTTCACTTCCTGAGAATACCCTATTCATACAAAACCAGCTGGAGTTCACCCCTAAACATGTGACAAATATCTGCAATAAGGATGACAACCTCAAGGAGCAAACTGCTGAAGACAGACAGTACTTGAGTTAATACTACATTCAAGAACTTAATTGTGCTTTATAGCACTGAAAATGATCACTCCATTTTTGAAAATGCCATTTCCAACCACAATATTTCCTTGTCCATCACATAAATATAGCCCTATAAATTACTGCTCCAATATATAACTCAAAACAGGTCTTAAACCCCAGAACATTTTTCTCTCATTTAAAAATAACTTAGTTAACTCTGAAGCTGCAAAATAAAACCACGCTCATGTTAATTCCTGCAATAAAAAAAGTTCAAAAATATCTTCCCATTTCCCCACTTAAAATGCTACACATTCTATACATTTCAGTTTTTAGTGGGATGGAGTCAATGTGTAAACAATGAGAAACTTGAAACTGATGCTAACTACAGTTAACATTTCCTAACCATACTTCGGGAAGTCTGGTTTTATGCAGCGGCCTCCTCACTAGAAAGCTGCACAGCTCCGACAGTGACAAGCAACCCCCTCATTACCTGGAACCTTTCATCTGTTTCATTCTCCCCAATTTGCCTGAGTAGCTCCCCACTCGCTTGTCCAATGCTTCCAGCCGCAGTCAACACCGTCTGTCGAGGCTGGAAAAATATAATGGTGAAATACATTAATTCAAAGAAAATGAGCTTACTTTAATTTTAGATTTTCTCAAGGAACTTCTGCATTAGTATGCAATCATTATGGCTAAAAGATAGACACAACAGAAATACTTTGCAAAAATATTTACTTTTACATGTGCACAACTGCACATCCATATTTCGGAGCTTTCGTTTTAAGTACTCCCATAGAATGTGCAAATTGTTTTGAAGAACTTGAATACACACTGTTATAATAACTCCAAGGGTAATTAAGGATAGATGGTCAATATGCCAACTGGTCTGAAACATCAGATTTCACATTCTTCAGAACAAATACCTGAAGAGAAGAGATCTAAGGCAAACTGTCTGTAGACCCCAACTCATAAAAGATAGTCTCTCCTGGTCAGTATTACTCTCATCTTAGGAAAATATTGAGAGATAAACTTGTAATTTTATATGTTAAAATAGACAAAGATAGTCGAGAAAAAAAAAATCATTAATTAGTACATCTCCACTTCCTATTAAATTGAGTCATAGTACTGTTTGAAATTTATTTCTAAAATATAATACAATGGCCAGATAAATTAACTGTTACACAAATCAATTAACCTCTGCATATAACATTGAACATTCTAATATCAAGGTACAAGACTTAAAGGCATAAAGACAGAGATGAAGGAATAAGAAATAGTTAAAAGAACTGCTTGCACAGGAGACATTATATGGCACTGAGCAAGTGAGGCTTAGAAGCCAATATGTCTCAAAAAAAACCAAATTCATACACTTGAAAGAGGAGACCTGAGAAGCTTCCATGTATTCACCTCTCCTGAAGTAGGTTGCACAGCCTTCAGTAAGTCTGATACAGCACTAGCCAGTGTTCGAGCAGCTTTCAGGAGGTCTTCTCCACTTCCAACTTCATCATCCATGAGAGCAGCAAGCAGTTTCACACCCTTAGACATCTCAGTGAGATTGGAAGAGATGGTTGTAATTGCACATCCCACAGCAGTGTAATCAGTGTCAACTGGGTCCCCTGTAAAGCAAATGTTGTTTTCATTATCAGAATGCTCTAGTGGCTAAAAGGGTAAAAAAGGCAACTACCACAAGCTAAACTCTCGTGAGAGACAAAAGAAAAATTTCAAGATAGACGAGCAAGGCCTACTAAGTAATTTCATTGTCACTTCAAAAAAAAAAAATGCTATAATGTTTCCAATTTCTACATTTCTTTTTCTATGAAAATTTATCTTCTCATAGAATTTCTCCTCATTCAACGCAATTTGCTGACAAGTCCACAGTTTCACCTACCTTTCAACATTGAAAGAACTCAAAGTAAACCAATATTCAACTTATAATTTGCTGAAGAAAAAATCACTGTCAATGAACACATAGCCTGTCTCTAACACCTGTCAGAGGATAATGCTGTTTTGTAGTAACCTTGCGAACACCATCTACCTACCACCACCACCACCTACCTACTGTTGAAGAAGCAAGCTGCATTTTGTCTTTATCAATGGTTGTACCTTTAGCGTGAGAGACAAAATGAGGATACAAAAATTATGTTTTGAGGGGCAGAGAGTTTGTTCCACATGCCAATACGTTTATCCGCTAGGGTATTTTGTAGAAATTTTTTCTCCAGTTGCCCCACACTCAGTCCCTATATTACTTGAACTAAACAGATGAATAAGTAGGAAATGGCAAGGAAATCCTTCCCTTGGAAATTTACCTGCTGTAAGGTTAACAACAGATGCAGTTCCAGCAGTGATAGCATCAACCTGAGAGTGTATTTCATGTTTTGATTCATCAACCTTGTTCTGAACCCATACTCTTGATGCCTGAAGAGCAATAACAAAAACAAGAATTAAGGATTGCTGTGAGGTTCTGTAAGAGAGGATACTATGCAAATCTGCCATCCCTTCATGAATCTTTAAAAGTGAAATGGGACAACAACCAAGCCTGTAAAGTACAACAGGAAAGCAAGCATTTTCTTTTGCCAAATCATTCACTACAGAATTGCTACCACATTTCAACAGCTGCCCTTTTAAAGTAAATGTCATTAACTGTGCATCCATGAAGCGGAACACTTGACTGACAGTCCCCCACAAGCAAGGCTCTCTTGATCTGTCCTCCTGTCCTAATCTGGATCAGGAATGACAGAATCATATTGTGTCACTCCCAACATAAATACTACCCGTAGCAAGTGTTCAGTTTTACATATACATATGAAACAAATGAGATTCCAGAGATGGTTATGCAAGGAAGCCTGCTACAACTAAACTCAGAAGACTGATTAGAGTTAGGTAGAACACTGAACATGAGTTTCTTAGAGAGCACAACATTTTAAATCCCATTTTATAAGCTTTAGTCATAGCACTTTAAATCCAGGAACTGGACTAAACTGATCTGTGAACACCTGAAAGGATCCATTTCTGTAAGGGATTAGAGAAACTCACCATGTCCTGCCCTAGAGGTGGTAGGTTATCGACTTCACTGAGGTCAGCCTGTGCCTGCTGGACAGCATGCATACTGGTATTAATGGTCCCCATCAAGGCCTGCTGAGCTGAGGTCTGAAAGGCAGAACAGGGCAATGACTGTGTGCTATGTTCCAAGTGGCACTTCAAGCAGATGTTACATATGCATGAAGAGACAGTGAGTAACAACAATCCAACCACCACCCCAGGCCATTTCAGATAGCTTTTCCCTTGTACAATAGAAATCAGAGCCCGCTAACACTCCTCAGAGTGTTTGGAAGAGAAGGTTGGAAGAGATAGATGGCTTTAAGGAAAATGAGGAGATCAAAATGTGATACCCTAAATATTTCAGGTATATCCCAAACTTGTGTTCAGTAGGACAGCCAGGAAGCCATACTCAATAGCCTCCTCCTGCTCTTAGTAATATGTATAACATGCTATTTCTGACTACTTGTACCACAGACAAGCTTTAAATGCAAAACGAGGAGGTTCCTCACAAGCGGGGGCATATGTCCTCTGTGCATCTGACCAATTGTGACTTGTTGCTGGGGAGAAGGCATGATGCCAATGTTGAAAGTCTCTGGGCCGCTGGACCCTGAACGCATAACAGCTGGTAGTGCCACAGAGCCATGCTCCACCTTCCCCGTTCGGTTGAACTGCTGCTGCAAGATGGTAGATCTGAAAAACCAAACACACACACACGCCCCAAACCAAACAAAAACACACACACAAAAAATTCAACACAGAGGAAATTAGTTAGCTCCTGCAAATCAAGTTCTGCCAGATGTTCTTCCTTTAGGACTTTAAATTGCATTTCACAACATTTGGTAAAGCTGGAAAACAGTTGTTGGTGGTTTTTTTTTTTTCCTAACCATTTTCTAGCATATTAAAAAAATTATCTAGGGCTTTTGACAGATCACATATTAATAGCACTGATGAGCAGGCTCTAGGGAAAGCAAGCAATGGACAGTTTTGGTATATGTGGAACAATGGCTTTAACCCTCTAAGATGAATGACAGACAGAACCAGAACAAGGTTTATGGCGTAACGACTGCTTTGTTTCCGTTGTATCATAGGTCAATCAATAGAAAACAGAAGCATGAACTCTGTGGAGATGCATTTGGCAAGCAATTGCTACATCTGGGATAGAAACTAGCATTCATTCTTCCCTCTATACACACATGCACATGCAGTAGTTGCTAATAACCTGGCAGCCTATCAGATAATAATAATGGGCTGAGAGGCAGGATTCTTTCAAGAATAATAAAATTACTCTCATCCATGGTCATGAACCACTTTGCCAGATACACTACTCATATTTAAATATGATTCAAGCTCTAATAGCTAGAAGCATTGACAGGAATTCTGGCTTGAACAACAACCACCTACTGGGGAAAAAATCAACTCCAATTGTGAAAAATCTTGTTTTTGTCTATTACAAGTTTTGAGCTTCTCTGCACAGCACTTAGCTAACAGTATATTCTGGAAGTTATTTGAAAAGGGCCATGTCAAAAGAAAGCATTTCTGGACATGTGTGATGCATCAAAAGCTGAAATTTCACATAAGTCCACACCAAGTATCTAACAAGTCTATCTCCCATAAACCATATGTTTAACAATAAATCAAATAGACTTTTCACATACATACATGCTGCTGGCACTGCCATCCTTAGAGTTTGAACAAGAGAGCTGAGTGGCTCATTACAGCTTATAATGTCACAAACCTCTTTCTATTCCTTCACTGCAAGAAAAGATTTAACATTCTTTTTCAAGAGTATGGCCAGCTCTTTTTTCTGTATTCTCCCATCAGAACCATAGTCTGACCTCCTAGTACTAAAATCTTACTAACACCATTCATCTCACTGGTTCGTTTAAAGTGATTTGATGACAGGAGCCAAGTCTGTTCATGATAGAGTGTACAATTAAACTGACAGGAGTCAAATGTACTGGAAACCATGGATGCAGCAGACACAAGCAAAAAAACCTAAATACAAATTTTCAGTTCTGCATCACTACTCCCCCCCACCTCCAGCAATTTACTAAATTACAGCCTGAGTTCCTTTGTTTAGGGGTCAAGTGACCACAAACTGGTACCACTGCTGGTCACCTTAACCAACAATTTGAAGACAAATATCTATTCTTTAATCCTCAAATAAAGCTAGGAGCCTGCTGAATTGCCTGGGGATAGTACTTCTTTCTACTGAAATACCCTGTAATTTTTTTTCTTTAAAAGTAGTAACTGTAGTATTTCATTTGAAAATAACTACCACAGCTAAAAGCTTATCACTCTGAAATGAAGACTGTTTCCTCCTGTTGCATACACTCACTTCTTAGGTGAAACAGATTCTTCCAACATGGTTGATTCTTCATCACCTTCAAGCCCAAATCTATCTTTACTTTGTTTCTGGAGGGGAATTAAAAAAAAAAAAAAAAAAGTTAAACGTGTTGCTTTTTTCTTTCACTCCAACATTTCCTTGTTTTTTATCCCAAGCCTAGCCTAATTGTCCGCAGAGTCTTGCCCAGTGCTGAACACCACACTGTTCGGCAGTGTACAACCATATAACCTCCACCTCCAAAGAGGTGCCTTTCAGCATCTAACAGACCAACTTCTAAGCTCTGGCAGATAGAGTGCATAAAGGAAAAAAGCCTACCGGTGCCTTTTTGAACCAAGTGCTAGAAAGGAAGTGCTGTCTTTTCTCACAGAAAGGAAAAAAAATTGTTCTGAGGACCAAGTGATAAGTAACTACAGCAAATCCCAGCACAGATAGAACATGAACCATCCCCTTCCCCATTCTCTCCTAACTCAGGAACAGCAGGCTGACTCGGCTAACTAGAATTCAGCTACAAGTCATATTTAGCATCTTGAAATATTACTATATGGTGCTACCTACCACAAGGAGATACAGAACCATAAGAAAGATGGTAAATTTAATACTGTATCCAAATTATTTTACCATAGTTCAAACTTCTGGACAGTCTGCACATGTGACTTTTCGAGGTGCTTTTTTATAGTGGCATAAGGGAGGTAACTATACACAAGGGGAGTAAGCCCAAACGACCAGAAAACAGGAAACTACTTTAAGTCACAAAAATAGCACCTTTTAAAAACAGTCCATTTCTACTGGTGACCTAGTGCAAACATACTGTCCACTTGCGACCTTGTTATGTGATTTGTAGTCTGAATACATACATGTATAAATAAACATCCACTGTGACCTTTGGTACATTTAACAGGAACTCTTCATGCACATCTATACACACATAACCCCCCCAACTTTCCCCAAAGTTCTTCCTATTTAAGTTTATCCATGAACTTAAGTTGGCTATTTCTAGTCAAAATTGTGCCTTACTTCCATATTAATGTGAAGTAAAAAAAAAATTATCTATATTAAAACACAGTAAAAGTTACTCAAGTTCAGGGTTCCCTGTCAACTGATTAATGACCTATCACTAAAACTGCAGGACAAGAAGAGTTTCAGGTGAGGAGTATTGCACCAATAATACTCTAGCAGAAAAAACTTGCACCACCAATCCACATCAGAGCAAATATTTTGGAACAGTCCAACATACACCAAGAATTAACATTGTACAACTGAGAGCAATAAACCATAGTTCAAGGCACACATTGCAGAGGTAACTTGGGACTGACAACTGGAAACTGCATGCCTCTCATAGCATCATGAAACACCATGAGTGTTGGTCACTGAACATGTTCCTAATTCGTTCATTTTAGAACTGGCTGTGTCAGCAGCTTGTGAAGAAGAAATCAAAGGACTGGAAGGGAATGAAAATACACACATCTGTGTTCTATCAAGACAGGAAGGCTGTTATCATTTGGCATTAGAGAGCAAAGCTATTTTTGAAGCTTAAGAGCTAGAATGACGTTTTGAATCATCTATAGAAACCTGCAGTCTAAGATTTTTTTTAAATCTTAGACTGACAGCAGAGAAAAAGGCACGTACTGTGATGAATTCTGGTAATCCTCCTCAACATCTGATTACAAAACATTTGATGTTATATCCTACACTGTTTGCATGAACAAAGGCAATAAATTATCCCAAGCTGCTTATCTTTGTCTTTTGTTTTACTATTAAAATATATTACAGCAAATAATGATGCAGTTTGGTTGAACCTTAATAGACTAAGAATCTGTCAAGGAACAACCAGTGCTATTTAAAACACCTTACTTTTCTATACAACATGCTTAGAGAATGGCCATTCAGCTTCACATTTGTTGGCAAAGTTCACCTTCCAGAGAGAAAAAAACGAAGGCCAGGCGCGCTGTACCGAGCCTGACCCGTACTACCCCGGTAGTTAACAGCCTTGATATTTTCCAGAAGCACTCACTTAATAGAAAAAGCTTATGTTACTTAAAGGTAAAGGTAAATACCATCAAAACATAAGGTACAACACTGAATTCATGAGAGAAAGAAAACTGCAGCTTGCACACATTTGAGCTCTTGCACTGCTGTACAGTGATTTTTATTGCATTTTTACTACATGTCATCTTAATACTATACCTTCTTTAGGATGATATCAATGTAACCTGCAATTAATTGAGAGATCTGTTCCCCTTCAGTGGTCTGTACTGAGTAATAGCTTTCCTGATATTCACCAAAATCCTGAAGGAAAAGAGTTAAAATAAAAAACCTCTTTGAAAATCAAAAGTAATCAATGAAGAAACAGTACCCTATATGAGTAAGAGAATTCAAATTTTAAAGATTGTTTGTGTAGACATTCGCATAGACAATGAAACTGCTCCAAGACAGTAAACAAGTCTATATGAGGGGTAAGGAAGGAAAGGGGAAGAACACTTTTTTTTTTGCAGCTTAATCACAGCTGTTTCATAAGTTGAAATGGGAGAGGATCAAGAGATCCTTACTCTGACTTTATCAGACTCAGTAACTGAAGGATGGAGAACAGTCTTTAGAATCTTATTCTAAAGCATAATCACCCATGCAATTGGAAATTGGATGCACATGATTAAAGTGAATATAATTTTCTAGACACTACTTCTTGTTCTACCACTTTAAACCACCTTTTCATATCCAAAATACTCTTGTTGCAGCTGTCACTTATGGGCCTAATAACTGAAAAAAACCCCACATACATGAAAATTATTGAAAACCATAACTATTAAAAGTATTAATGAACCATCTAGCTTTGTTTATGTTCATATCTTGCAAGTCACAAAGTGCATTAAATCTGCACAGAGTAGATTTAAACACTGGGTTTGGAAAATATTTAAACAGTACTTTTGGGGAACTGGCCTGTCTAGAAATATCAAAATACAGATTGACCCTAGACACCAATATGGGCCAGTTTAATAGCTTAGGACTCAGTGACTTTATATAATGCTAGAAAATTACAGGTAGAATGAGTTACATTGAATAAATTGTTCTGAGTATAAGTCCATCTTTGTTTCCCTTGTCACACAGATCCCTCTTCTTTTGAATATATACAAAAGATTACCAGCGTGAAGCTTTTAGGTGAGGCAGCCCAGCGTTTCACAGTTGTCAGTGGCCATTCCTGCAACACTTCCTTGGTCTTCTCATCTACACGCATCACTGAGTCTTTGGTGACACCCAGTAAACGAGGAACCAGCTTGTTTTTGCCTTTCATTTTTTCCTATAACAAGGTGTAAAATACAGTTTTTCATTCAAATAAAGCTTGCCATAGGAAAAAAGAAAAGTATGACGGAATATACTGGCAAAAGGAAGCAACTGGCATGCAGATGAGAGCATTTAAAACTCCAGGCTCAGTTTATCTGATCACAGACAGTGATTTGCAAGCAATGCATTAGCATTAAGACGCTCTGCTCTTCACTGGATCTTTACCATGCACTTCAAAAGACACTCCCCTCTTTTCCCTCCTCCAGGAAACAGAAGCATTTTTGGGATTGTGGTAACAAATCTTTGTAAATGACTTTAAAAAAGAACCAAGCATGACAGCAGGCCCAAGACCTCCTCTGTAAAACCACATTAGAGAAGCAGAATGGGAAACTGGCATCAGGAGGGCTAAGAAGGTAGGTTGCCCTCACCATTTCTCTATAAAATTTTTGAAGAGATAAAGAAAAGGAAGGCCCACTGTGGCTGACAATTCAGGCAAGATAATTTGTTCCATATTTCAGATTTGAAATCTTGGTTAGTTTCAATCCATGAGGACATCCTAACCCATGCAAGTATCACAGGGGGCTGCCAGATGATGTTTCCTTATTTGCTGGACATTCTGCCCTTTTTGTTTTCCAAGGCTGAAGAGCGCAGGCCCAAGCTAACAATTTGCTACATAAAATCCATCATATAATAGAAAGGAATCTATATATCCCATTCCCTTGAATTTAACTAGGCCGCAAAAAATCAATTCCTATTTACATAGTAGGCCATTTGGTAGGCTTTTTAAAAGACCAATTATTCCTTCCAATAGAAGTTTCATGACATGGTTACTTGATACAGTTACTGTTTGCTTTAAGTTATGACAAAACAACGCAAGATAGTCATGAAAAATACAAAGATACTTTTACCTTTACTATAAAAGTCAGCTACATTATGTTAAATCCCCACTGAATTTGCAGCTTTTTCTAAATATGCATGCTTATTAGTTTTATTATTTTAGTTACTGAAAACTGCATAACATAAATTGAGCATAGCTTCTAACATGCAACTTAGGTGAACAAGCTCTGTTAGAAAGTTCAGACTCCTTTCACCACTAATGCCCCTAACAAGATCTTTTCCCATAAAGGAAGCAAGACAAGGTAACTCTTCCAAAGCATAACATATTAATAGTATTATCCTCCACACATACACTTTCGTTGCAATTTCACCTTCTATCGGCTTCACTAGAATTTGTGGATAATTAAGTACTTTAGGACAAGACAACCTATCGATATTCAGCTATCTGCAAAGACTCTCTACTGTAACTGTGGGAACCTAAGAATGAAAATGTCTGCCTAAGTTTAGCCTCCTTTCCATTCTGTGTTAGTGGTTACTGAATACTTGGGCACTAATGTTTCAGTTCCATTTTCACAACAGACTGACAGTATCTTGGTACCAAATTGCTTCAATAGCCTTAAGACCATGACCTGTTTTTCAGTAAGAATTAAGAGAAATAGATCATGCAGCTGTTGAGGTTGTTCTTCAGATACAGGTATTCAGCATGCAATTCATGTTATCATTAAACTTATAAACAGGAATCATTTATGATTTTTTGGTGAATGTTTTTCTGAAGACAGCGCTTGGTAATCAAAAGAAAAAAGAAGATATTTCAGTTTAAAGAAATTAAATCAGGACACACAACTTTCTTCCTGGCAGCAGTAGTAATTTACTTTCTGTCCCACATAACAATGTATACTTTTTTTTCAAATGCTGCTTTCAGAAAGGAGGATGAAAGAACATCTTTGACCTTTGCTTAGTACAGAATTTGAGGTAATACATAACCAACCACTGAATATTGTCAGCAAAATCTACATTACCTTAACAAGAAAAAATGACACTCCATAGGTCCGCAGGGAACGGGCTAGCTTCACATACTTCACCTTGGCTTCTATTTCAGTCATCTCACCACAGTTTTTGTGCTCCTGTAACAAGAGTTCAGTATCATTTATGCAGAAACAATGCTTTCTGGAAACAAATGAAAAAGGTTACAGCTTTTATCTGTTTAAGGATGCTTAGTTAATAACCAATACAGTTGGAATATTCAAAAAAACACTGGCTAAAAATGTTAGCAAGATAGTATCACACAGAATCACAGAATGCCAGGGATTGGAAGGGACGTCAAAAGCTCATCCAGTCCAATCCCCCTGCTGGAGCAGGAACACCCAGATGAGGTTACACAGGAAGGCATCCAGGCGGGTTTGAGTGTCTCCAGAGTAGGAGACTCCACAACCTCCCTGGCCAGCCTGTTCCAGTGTCTGTCACCCTCACTGAGAAGTTTCTTCTCAAATTTAAGTGGAACCTTTTGTGTTCCAGTTTGAACTCATTACCCCCTGGCGTATCATTGGTTGTCACCGAGAAGAGCCTGGCTCCATCCTCATGATACTCACCCTTTAGATATTTGTAAACATTCATGAGTCACCCCTCAGTCCCTTCTTCTCCAAGCTAAAGAGACCCAGCTCCCTCAGCCTTTCCTCATAAGGGAGATGCCCCACTGCCTTCATCATCTTTGTTGCCCTGCACCCGACTCTCTCCAGCAGTTCCCTGTGCTTCTGGAGCTGAAGGGCCCAGAACTGGACTCAATATTCCCGATGCGGTCTCACCAGGGCAAAGCAGAGGGGAAGGAGAACCTCTCTCAACCTACTAACCACCCCCCTTCTAATACACCCCAGGATGCCATTGGCCTTCCTGGCCACAAGGGCACAGTGCTGGCTCATGGTCATCCTGCTGTTCACCAGGACCCTCAGGTCCCTTTCCCCTATGCTGCTCCCTAATAGGTCATTCCCCAACTTATACTGAAACCTGGGGTTGTTCCTACCCAGATGCAAGACTCTACACTTTCCCTTGTTATATTTCATTCAGTTTTTCCCTGCCCAACTCTCCAGCCTGTCCAGGTCTCTGATGGCAGCACAGCCTTCTGGCGTGTCAGCCACTCCTCCCAGCCTGGTGTCATCAGCAAACTTGCTGATAGTGCACTCTATTCCCTCGTCAAAATCATTGATGAATATATTGAATAATATAGGCCTCACTACTGATCCCTGAGGCACTGCACTAGAACCAGGCCTCCAACTGGACTCTGCCCCATTGACCACAATTCTCTGGCTTTGTCCCTTATTCCAGTTCCCAGTCCACCTCACTACCCAATCATCCAGACCGCACTCCCTCAGTTTAGCTGTGAGGATGCTGTGGGAGACTGTGACAAATTCCTTACTCAAGTCAAGGCAGACCACGTCCACTGCTCTGCCATCATCCATCCATCTTGTTATGTCCTCATAAAAGTCAGTGAGGTTGGTCAAGCACGACTTGCCCTTGGTGAAGCCATGTTGACTGCCCCTAATGACCCTCTTATCCCTGATATGCCTTGAGATGGCACCAAGGAGAAGTCGTTCCATCAGTTTCCCAGGGATGGAGGTGAGGCTGACCGGTCTAGAGTTACCCAGGTCCTCCTTCCCACCCTTTTTGAAGACTGGAGTGACATTTGCTTTTCTCCAGTCCTCAGGCACCTCTCTCGTTTCCCAAAACTTGGCAAACCCCATAATTCCTCACATCAGAGAACATAAACCACCTGTGCAAATGGAACACTCCTCTTTCACCATCATCCATTCTATCTGTACCGCAGAGAAAGTACATTTAAATCCCTTCTGAAACAGTTCCGATTTCTAGGTATTGCTGCTATTTGACACCATTTGGTTTTATACAAGTAAAGCCTGTTTACTTGGCTTTGTAAAACAATTTAAAAGTCCCACCACCTTTTTTTTTCTCCCTCAGGAACAGACTGGCTTTTTTTTTGCCAGTTCCACCATTATCCACAATTTTTTCACTCATGAAAAAAAATCCTACAGGTGAGGAAGAAGCAAGGTTTTTTCTAAACCATTCATCCTGAAATACTCATCCAGGTGTGTCTTGAAACTCAATTTCTATTTATTATTTAAACATTTTATTAATTAGTAAACTTTGTTACCTGTAAGAAACAACAACTACCAACATTGCCTATTCAAACTTTGTCTCAGCATCTGCTCTCCTACCTGAGACTGGTCTGCTGAAAATCCTATCCCAACGTCTTGAATTTACATATGGTTTGTGGGATTCCCTACCACACCCCAGCTGCCCCTCACATTCCTCTGAACTGCTGGTTGCCATCTCTTCCATGCTGACTGATGGCAGCAGGGGGAGCACCAAGGACATGGGAAACACTTCCCGACTCCAATTTTGTTACCACCTTGACAATGTTCCACAGAGGAGTACCGGGAGGAGCAACTGCAACTCCAAAACCTCTTTTGCATCCAAAGGCATAGACTGATCATATCTGTCAAGTTCAGCACAAAGAACACAACTAGGATCTTGAAAGAGCAAGAAGCCCAAATGTCACCATTGCAGATGGAATATTTGGCAAAAAACACTTGCCAAACTCTAGAATTTTATTACTCAGGGGAACAGCTGTTTTTTTCCAAAAGACAGCTTCCTGATTCTACTTTGCTGTTGTATCCTTGCCCAGCATCAGTGCCCTCACTGATGAATTTAATGGCCACGCACCAAAGTATGAAATGGCTGATAATATTCAGAGATTATATTTGGACATTGGCAAAAATCACATCCTATAAATAGCATGGCAGCAATACTCCAAAGTGAATCTTTTTTTTGCTTAAACTACAACATCACTGGCACCAGCTAAAGGTATTCAGAACAGTGTTAGACATCCTCATCTACATGGAAGTACTACAAGCTCTAGGTAGAAAAGAATGCCTGAATTACAGAATTCCTAGATGAGGAGTGTAACAGACACAGGGAAGTATGTGACCTGTTGTTGCTCTTCAACTTGTCTCTCAAGTTGAGATCACAAATCACTGGAATGTCCTTCCAGAAACCATACGATTTGATTTCAGCTGTTGACCTCAGAATTCTTCAGCTTATATTGTACTGCCAAACTTTTCTTCCAGTAAGCACAAATATTTAGTGCATCTACAGCATGAAAACTCTGAGATGACTCCCAACAGCATCAGCACATTTTATATTCAACTGCTTGTCTTTCCCAACTGGTTCCCAGTAATATCACTGAACTCAAGCATTAGCTAGCAGAACACCGTATTACTTGAAGTTCATGCTTGAATAACGAAGGCATGAAATTAAAACTGGTTTTCCTAAATGGGCTTCTATTTTAGTACAAATACATATCCTTACATTTTAATGCAACTGAGAAAAAGGTCTTAAGAATATTCAATATTCACTCTCCCCTTCAACAAAGTACACTGAAAAATCATCAGTGAAGAAAAAAGGATCAGGACAATAAATCTGCTGAAGAAAGAAAAAAAAAAGCTGTCAGATTCTTTACACTTAATTTTCTGATAGTTATACAATTCGAGTATATACAGAGTATACACCTGTGAAAGCTTGTTATTCTTATAAAGGAAGTGAAGCTATAATAGGTTTTTCAGCCTCAAAATTACCTGAAATATTCTCTTTTCAGCCCCTCTTTGTTTGGTATATTCTTTAGGCAGGAATTCTTTTAGGCTAGAAAACAAAACAAAACAACAACCAACATTTCCATAGTTAATGGTGCCTTCTTGAGGAGAGATACTTTCCATGCTCCTTTATTGGCAAAAATTTCCCCAAGCTTCCTAAAATGGGCATAAAATACCTATACAATGAAACAAAACTCTGGCTAAGTAGTTTGAACGCAAGATAATAGCTTACATAATTAAGAAAAACACTTTAGTTACATCCCCATGTAATACCTCTTCATGTCTGGAAAAGTCATCAAAAGTAAATAATAGCTGTGACACATTCCATTCTTAAACTATACAATCTCTCTCAGCAGTTCAGAGGGGTTCACATCTAAATATTGTAATCTGGGGGAAGAAGGGGACATTGAAGCTTGAGTCAGCTCTGTGTCTGAGTTGAAACACTGCTATTACTTTAAAGTAGCACTTTGATTTACTGATGTGCAGGACCAAGTTCTTCCTTTATGTCTTCCAAGAAATGTTAGAACACTAATAATTTACTGAAAAACTGCAAAGCCATTTTAAGTGGATACTTAATAACAGTCACCATCTCAAAACCAGTCATAAATTACCAGTCCTAATTTCTGTAGCACTCAGATTCTGAGGGGCTCTGAACACAAAGTAAACTAAACAAGTTCAGACTCCATGGTAGAATTCAGTCCGAAAGAATCTTTAAACACCTCACATGTACCTCCATGCAGCAGAATAAAATAAACCCTTTATCTCAGCCAAACATCCCCCAACTTGAAAACGTATCAGTATCAATTATGATCTAAGCACCAATTGATATATTCTTGCACATGTAACTGGCAGTTAGATCAGACTTTTTTTCTTTGTATTGCTGTCTATTATTTTTTCAATCAATAGACAAGTAATCACCCCAACTGAAAAGGTGAAATGTTAGTTGTAAACAGACTGAAATTATTTTAATGCTACCTGTAATCATGATATATCCTTTATGATGCAACAATAGTTTCACTTTCTGTAGCAGCTTGTTTACTGGAGTTAGCAAAACCACCTGGGACATATTGTCATTTAGCCCTCTTTAACCTCTTAAATTACACATTATGACAATGTGATAGTGAACTCAGTTGAAAAAAAAAATCTAATAGTGAGCAGTGTTTATTTAACTGAATTTACTATTTGTTCCTATGGTTCTTAAAACAAATTATACACCAATGCCAACATACTGATTGTTTTTCATTAGCATAAAGATATATCCAATGTTCTTGAAAAAGACAGTTTAAAACCGTAAAATAGGCTAGATTAAAGAACTGAGCTTATTGGTCACCAAGCATGCTTGGAAAGAAAGAGCAGGGGTGGGCAGTTTTAGCTGATCCTTTCCTATCTGCATATGAACAGTATGAGCTCTTTATTAGATATTCTTGCAGCAAATTTAAACACAGTGCAGGTACAATACAAAACTCCAGCTATATGAGGAAGGGCATGAAGGGAAGACTATTTGCCATTTGATAGTTTAAGAGCTTTCACAACTTATTTTGGCATGAGCTTCAAGGAAATTCCAACCACAAATACGAAAGGGCTGACAAGACACAGGCAATAATCTTCATCTGTGCCAGGAATCATTTATCAATGACAAAAAAAGGATACAAAAGATCTCTCTGTATAAACATATTACAGACACGGCAAAATAAACTAAGCTTTTTCAGAACAATGCTATGAAATAATACTACTCTGTTACATGCTGTTTTCTGTATGAGCTGACAGACTCTCCTTAGGGGAATCTGTAGCACGTTCAGGTTTCAATGGTGAGTGAATGGACACCTCCCAAATGTATTTCACATATTGAGCTAGAGTATACAGTTAACATGAAACATAATTACTTTCTTATTTGAAAAGCAACTGAACTCTGTACAGCAGTTTGCTGGTTAAGTTTGCTGGGAACACCTAACTCTTGAAATCATTACCATGACACACTTGTCATGAAGCAATACCCTAATGGTTTCCTGCAGGAATATTCTTGAGTGAGTGGAGGGAGAAGGGAAGAATAAGTAGACAATGGACAAGTCCCAGAGGAAGATTGTTGCGTAACTGGTCACAATTCTAGGGAATAAGAATTAAGAGCACACTGAAGTTATTACATAGGGTCTCCATAATTCGTGGAGACATCAGTAGCTCTATTAGGAAAGGTTCGTGAGCCCATCAGCAGCAAACAAACATACAGTACAAAGAAAAGCTGATTATTAATTGGAATTGAAGGATGCTTATTCACATGGTTTGTTTGCATAACTGAACTGGTACTTCAGGAAAACCTTTCAGGAGTGAAGTGTTTCAAACAACCCATGTTGCAGCACTGCATATTCCAAAGCAAGCTGTCATTTTAAAGCGATTCCCTGTGATAGAGTAAACCCCAGGCTCAGGCTCACAAAGAAAGTCTAAGAGTCAGCACTGAGCACTCAGCCAGTGGAAACATGACAGAAACTAAAAATGTGCCCATTGTTTTGTCCATCCCGTTAAGGTATCTATGACCGTCATATATAGGGAAGGTTTAATGGGCTGTGCAGTAAATAGCTTTCTTTAACCTTCCTGCATTCCTTTCCTGAGACTCCAGCCCTCAAGTTAATTCCAGTGCAGGCAAACCAAACAGAAAAATTAAAATTGGTAGAAAAACAAGACATCTCAAAATTTCAGTCAAACTAAACTTGCCCTGCTGATAGCAATAAAGTAGGAATCACAATAAAGGTTTAAGGATGGGTCACTTGTAAGCAGGACTTCAGTCCACCTCTGAAACAAAGAGCACAATTCTAGATCTCCTTTTGTACAATGCCATGAGAGGCTGAATCTGAACAACTGATTAATGCCACTAACAGCTTTGGAAAACTTAACCTCTACACACAGCAATGTTAACTTTATTCAAATGACAAAGCATCTTTCCATTCATGTACTTTCCTAGAAAATCAAACATCTGTGATACATACTGATGTACGCATAATTCACACATGGCATTACTAAATGCTGGCAGTAGTAGACTTCTAAGAACAAAATCCCAGATCTCTCACATTACCAGGTGGTTAGGGAATCCAGCTGCATACTTAAATGGCACCCTGGGGGGAGCTGGTGCCCTGTGCTGCCTAACAATCCACTGCCAAAATTCCCCTCATCAGTTGGGGTTGCAGATTTGTGTAATAAGGTTCCTTTCACAGGGAGATCGCTACAGAAAACACGCAATCTGATTACCTCTGCATGGAGTACTAAAATGCATTTAGTCTGTGGCAACTCAACATTAGTTACACTTGAGGTCACCCAAATTTAGAAGTTAGAAGTGTTTACTCTAAAAATCCAGGTTTGTGTTTGTGTTCTACATGAGGTCCGAACTGGATCTGTGCTTGAAAGCCTCCAAACTCACAGGCCTTCTCAAAGGAGACAGGATGGGAACCATTCAGAATGTCATCACGAGCCTACAGAAAGTAAGCAAACACAGGTCAGGGACATCCAAAATAACTATTACATCTCTGAAATTCCTTGGAAACTTCAACACAAAATTCAGCAACACACTTCTCTGTCTGAATGTCTTTATTATTCCATTCTGGATGTGTTTATGACTAATAAAATAAACAACAGGCTGGATTATTTTCTAGTGAATATCTAAAGAGACTTATTGAAACCACCATTGTAACTTCCATCAAAAGGATGACCTGACACCTACCTCCTGCTGCACATATATATAAAGTACCACATATGTATATACACTTAAGTGCACATACACACATATATACAGATATATATGTATGTGTACATACAAACACATAAAAGCTCTTATCTTATCACCTTGCAACAGCAGGGAAAAATGACCTGCATACTTAGTAAAAGCAGATTACTATTATAGAAATGGCAACAGGAGAAGGCAAGCAGCATTTTCCTTCCTTCCAGTGGTCACAGAAGATGATGGATGTTATACGTCTGGCAATAGAAGGCTCATCTATCCATATACCAAACAATGTCATGTCAGTATTAACACATACTGCCATAACAGTAGCGTGCAAGAAATATCTAAGTGGCAGGAGTACAGCTAAGTTTGATACAGTCTTCTAAAATACATGAAAAATGTAATGCAGTCTTATGGGCAATGCCATCTTTATCTTCTGCTTCAGAGGTTAAAAATGTAATTTAGATCAATCCCATTTAAATCAGCTGCAAGTATAAAAAATGAACATTTTGTTAAGCTTTTTTTTTTTATTATTATTATTTTAAAAACTAAAAAACCATGAAGGGTTTAAAAGCCTATATATGAGACTGCACTACAGGCAACTGCACTGGAGCCTTCAGTTAAATAGCATTTTCTGCATAAAACTCTAAGCTTTGCTAAAGTATGTATAGCACCTCTGACAGACTGTAGAACCTGCCTAGGTGGGCTCCCACCATGGAACATGGTCTGGCCCATTTGAACAGGATGCCTGCCAGCCTGGTGTGCCCACTGGGCTGAAGACTGGGAAGGGAGCACAGAAACAGCACTCCCACTGATCAGGTGGGAAGAGAAAAGAGACAAGCAACAGACAGCTGGTTCCAAGATTGACCTGACATTCCATATTACAGAGAAAGCATCACCTAGAGAAGAACTAAAATGGGGAGAGGAACTAAAAATCACACTAAATACATTCATGAATTTTAAGGAAACCAGGACAAGGACATGAAAGTCAGTGGATTTTTGGTTCAATGTCCATTATTGGGTTGAAAGTATTTCATTAAAAAGAATCAGCAAAGCCTCAGTACTGCCACATGTTCTTGGAGGAATAGACCAGAAAGTAAAATAGAAGCACATCCAGAACTGGAATTCTAGAAGACTGGGTACTTCAGCAACAGATACTTTCTAATTAACCTACAAAAGTTTCCTCAGACAAGGTAGAACCTGTACTTCTAGTCCACATACTGTACCTGAACATAAAGCAAATTAAGTTGCACAGGATCTCTTGAATCTACATTCTGGTCTGAATAGAAGAACTTTCGTCTCAACAGTAATGTTTCATTTTCATCGACTCCTTGTTCTCTAAATGTTCGGCTGTGATCTAGCCAATTTACTGTAACAGAACCACAGACATGCACATTGTTAAATACACAGTGTTGCAACTGTTAATAGCTGTTGTGACAATCATGTGATAATTGGCATTTCTACTGGATCGGGAAACTGCAGAATATGTTGCTTTCATTTCTGTTTCTAGTTAGGACTGAAGGTTGCTACAAATGAGAATTTAAGAGCAGCACTGCTGAGAAATAAAAATTTACTGCATCATAAGACATCATTTATATTGTTGAAGAAACAACTTACAGCAATGTTTTAATAATAAATTTAGATCTTCAAAGCTTCATTGCAAAACTACTTAAAAGTTTACCAAGTTTCTCCCCCAAAGCCAATTGTTTTGTTTACTTCTCTGAATACAGTTTTAAAACATCTTTCTACCACTCTCAGTTTATCTCAGTGCCCTAATGTAAAATAGAAAAAATGCTTCTCATGACTTTACACATAAAACAACACAAATACTGTCTTAGTTCTTTGGCAAACCCCATTTACACTTAAAATTTATACCTTCAAAGACAAACTACCTTTTAATGGCTTTCAGTAAGCATCAATATTTAAATATCTAACCTTAATGAAGAGGTGAGAACAATAAGTAAAGAAGTGACCCTTCACACTTAAGTTACAGCTCCCCTACCAAAAAAGTGAAAAAAAACCAACAACAACAACAAACAAACACCACATCAGAAACCACGCCACACTTCAAAAGATCTGCTAACTCTCATAGCTAGAGGCAATAACTTGTCCATTTACCCAATTTTAAAATAACTTGGTAGCAGACAACATCATATATATACAGATGTAAAAGGATAATCTGAGACACACTGAAGAATCTAAAAATGCATTCCTGTATGGTTTTCTTGTACTATACTGTGAAAAGATATTAATCGAAGAGTGATCCTGAATTATACTACTCACAATCATCATCTGTATGAAGCTTTGCCTTCAGTTTTTCCATTTTTCTTTCATCACGCAACAATGTCCTATCTTTCTTAAGCGTTCCTGTACTCTCCTCTTTCTTCTCTTCAATGCTTTCCTGGATTAAGGAATATTCCTCATAATTTGTTATTCCTAGAATTATAAAGAAATCTGGTGTATGTAACAAAAATTTAATACATTTTATGACAGGTGAAATATTCTTTTCCATATATTAAACCACCAAATCTTAATTTCAAGTATAGTAAAGATATGCCAGATGAAATCCTAAAACTGTATGGGGAAGGAGATCTCAAGAATAATCTACAATTTCCACACTCAAGACATCTCTCCAGTATCTGGCAATATCCTTAAAATACATCATCCCTTCATCATATGCTGCATTTGCCATTTTCAGAAAGATATTAAGCTTTTTTGTTATCTACCAACAGAAGCTACCAGTTTAAAAACATGATGGAATTTTAAATAGCAATGAATTCCAGAATGGTGACATGCCATTGTAAATTTCCTTCCATGGATGCCTACAATTGCTTCCTGAGAACTGAGTAATTTCAGCTTGTGTAGAAGAAATGTGGCAGAACAGACTGAGGAATAGAAACCATGTAAGAAAGATTTTTTTTTTTTAGACTCCCATGAATTTTACATTAAACTGGATTAAAAATCAGTTCACAACATTCAGCATATGTGCTAAGTTGCTCTCATTGCTTTATTCTGCTTGGTTTTCTTTATCTGTTTGGTAAAGCATGCTTATGCTATACAGGAAAGCAAATTAAATGCTTACCTACATGATCAAATTCATGAAAGTAAGTCAAACTAATTTGTCAAGTAAATTAGTTAGAGCACATTAGAATCCAGCATAGAAACACTAAAACAAAATCAACATGGATGAATTTAAATTTAGCTTATTTCATTTTCCCAGTAAATTAATTTAAATTAAGGCTACTATTATTCTAAATGAAAATTAAGCAAGGGTTTAAGATTATTTAAACTAATCCAAGTTGGATACGTGTTTATAGGTAAATATGAATTAGTTTTCAAAAATGTCCCTACTTAGATTAATATAAAGACAGACCAATACGACACCATTTTGGCCAGCTGCTCTCAATGGCTTCTATATGTTGTTTCACACATGAAATGATACTGTGATCAACTCTTAATCATGATAACATAGAGCCCTAAGTTTAGGTATATTTGAAGGTTAACAATATTTCTTTTATCGCACCTGTTTATATTTTATCCCATTCTCTACCACATAGCAAGAAAGCATATGTAAAAGGATGATAATAATAATAATAATATCTAACTGTACTGTCGGATTACTTTGTAATACTGAAGTTTAAGACTATAACTAACTGCTGCCATCTTTCATAAAACCTAGACACAGATGTCAAAAAAGTATTTGGTAAATGTTAACTGATATCAAAGTTGTGGGGTTTGAGGGGGTTGGTTTTTGTTTGGGGTGGTATTTTCGGTTTGGGTTTTTGTTTGTTTGTTTTACATATATGCCAATTTCTAGCCACTAATAGACATAACATCCAAAAAACCAATATGTAAATATGACAGAAAATGTATTTTTTAAGGAAGTGGGTTCCAAAATCTTACCTATCCTGCTGCAAATGGTAACCAGCAATTCACCAACTGTTTTAGAATCATCCACCATGACTGTTTTCACTGAACCATCCAACATACGTATTTTCTGAGGTCTCTGTTTCTTTTTGTACTCCAGTATATCCTAGGAAGTAAAAATCACTGTTGCTAAATGTTTTTGGAAACCACCACAATCCAACCCAATAACTTATGTGCTTAAACCGTGATTCCATCCCCACCCCCAAAGCTGGATTTTACCTTTGTTATAGTGTAAGCAAACTTATTCACATAAACTTGAGAAGTGACTACTTCTAGTTTACCAACGTAATTTTTCAATAACTTGCCCTAGCTGGCAAGACCAAAACCTGGACAGGGCAGGATAGACCAAAGCACCTTTATGCTGCACCAACCAGTTTAGCATTTAAGAAGGATGGCTCACAGCAACAACCAGACTAATGAACCACTGAGGTACAGCAAGGAAGAGAAGTAGGCCCATTTCAGGAGTAGACTCAGGACCTTCCTATCCCTCCAAATGCGCAACATTCCTCTTGCTATTTGGGAAACAAGTTTTCTAAACACACATTGATGAAAGAAGCAACAGGCTTGCACCATACCCCATTTCTCAGCATATAATAATCCAGTGTTCTTCCAGCCTCCAGCCATATACCTTTTCGAGGATCTTCATCTGACAAGAACAACCCATAATCAGAGGCTGTGGAACAGAAGAGATGGAGACTCATTGAAAAATATCAAATCTAATAAGGCCAACATGGTTTTATTCAAAGTTATTCAGCTTTGAGGTTGAGCTTCCATTAAACTTGTCTTCCATTCTTAATGAACTTGGATAGAAATCTTTTCTGTGCTTCAGAAAATATTTAGCTTGGCAGCAAATAGCAGGGTGTATCAGGCTTTATAGAAGACTAGAACAAAAGCTTCACTAAGCAAGAACATGTCACATTTACTGTGTAATTTATAGTACATTTGTAATTATTTCTCTTCAAACTGACTTTTTAAAAATGCTTATAGGTCCTGCTTTGGAACTGACTAGCCACAAGCAGAAGCAGTTTGGACTTAACTATAGCATACTATTTGAAGCAGTAGTTCTATTTAAATAAAAATATTCTTTGTTTTCAATTGCTCACATACTGAGTTTACGCTATACTTAGGAATCTTTCTGGTAGACACCTCAGGTTTAGGCATTTGAAAAAATGCAAGGCTTCTGGAATTATATCCATAATAACAACTTCAGGAAAAACTTGCATCTGTTGCAGGCTGAACACATGCCAATTGATGCTTTCAGGATCACAAGTAAACTACAACTCTCGTCGTCACATAAGAACAAACGCAGGCTTAGGCTTCAAAGACTAAACTCCAGATATACAAAATGAAGGACCACGACTGTCAACCAAAGCATCTCTTCTTGATAAATATTTGCATGAAGAATTGATAGAGTGCACTTCACTATCACAAACAGTGTAAACTATTGTTCATCAGCTGAGCCTGCTCTAAGTGCAGTTCTACAATTTAACAGATGTTTCTCACCCAAGCTGGCCAGCTGCATGCACTCAGCCTGTTAAACAGCAGGGCAGGGTGGTACCTCCTTTGTTTTCCAGCCATGTGTTCAGATCCTCTGATCAGAAAGTCAGGTAAAACTAGCTACAATTTTTGGACAATGTTTCATCTTTATATATCATGCATAGCAACAATTTATATTTAACAGCATTTACATTGAACACATTGTTACTCATGCAAGCATATAAAAGAGCTTAGTCTTAATTAACAGAAGTGCAACCAACTTACAGATACACAATTTCCAAGGAAGAATCCTTCCAAAACCAACTGAACAAGAAGAAAAATTTAGCTTGCTGACCCTAATTAAAAATTCCACTGAAACACCCAGTGATCCATACATACAGAGATGTTTATGACAAATTCAGTACAGAGTCAGTTATGTAAATTTTTAGGATTTGTGCCTATAAATAGGTTGTGACCTTTAGAAGCACAGAAAGTGCCTTGCAGAGAGCACAGAATTACCAAGGAAGAACAGACTGCTCTGATATTCCTTTCGGAGGGATGCATCCTAGTAATGAAGTCAGAGTAGCTGTGCAGCTCACTCTTAACACCATGACCACTTTTGTGGCACCACGCGCCTGTTGGAGAAGTGAAATGTGCATGGTTGACAGTCAAAACACAGGACAATTACATTTTCTGTGGCGCAGGAATGAGTTTGATCAGTCTATACTGCACCTCTGCGAGCCCTCTGAACAAGCAAACACATTTTCACAGCCACAAAGGAGGGAAAAGGATTTGTTATGGTAACCTTCTTTCTATTCATCACTCAACTTCATAAAGTTGTTCAAAGTTTAGAACTGCACTGCAATCGTATATGAAGGAAAAAACCTTCTGTATAATCAAAGAGAGTTCCTAGGCTTTTCTATGAGGTTTGCGATGTTCGGGGATATTTATTACTCAGCTTCTCTGAATGCAACAGCTATTCAACAGAGCTGCTGTGAGAGATCGGTATGGTAGAAATGCACAGCAAACTGAAGCTGTATAATGAGGCTTTCTAAGGACTCCTGCTAAGGAGCAGAATTTCTAAGTAACAGTAATACTGTCCATTACTGTTAAGTTTTTCTAACAGTTCAGACAAACTTTTCAAAACAGCTCTAAAGGTTGAGAGCTGTGCATAAAACTCAATCAACCTGCTTTAAGAATTACATTCCAGTGGCATTATATACAGTATAGCACCAAAAGATTCTGAGGAATCTGAATTTTTTTTTAACAACTTTGATTACATTTAAACCAGAGTTTTCATCCAAATTAAGACACATTTCATGGCCTGCATTGACCTAAGTTGCTCAATAGGTACAGACAGTTAAATTTCACTAACATGGAGCAGCGTTCTGACTATGATACGCACAGCATGGTGATGCTTTTACTTATAAAAATAACTGGTTTCAAACATTTCCCTTTGCACATTTTGGAGATGTCCAGCCATTCTTTTGCAATTTCTGTTGTCCCTTCCTATGGTGAGGCACAAAATAAGTCTGCGCAGGTTTTCCTAGAAAGCATTATCACAAATATTGCTTTTAAAAAAAATTATACCATAAAAATTGCTTTCTAAGTAGGGAAAAAACTCCTTTATCAGGCAAACAAGCAATTTATTTAAGAAGTCGAAGTTCCACAAAAAAGTATCCTTTGTAGAAAAACCTCTGTCACAATGTAAGGAACAAAAAGAATGCAGCTACCTTCTGTCACTTAATCATCTGTCTTCACTTTGTGTCTGTCACTCCAGAGCCTTATGATTTAAATAATAATTAAAAAAAAACCCAACCCTCGAACTAGAGAGATAAACAGAGGAAGTGAACAGTGTGTAAAACAAAGAAAGGAAAAAAAACCACCATGGTCTATGTCTATTTTCAGTTCAACCAATGAATTTATTAAGGACAAATAGGGGAACTCACCTTGCCCTGTCTGAGCCTCAGGCACTCGTTCACGAATAACTCTACAGGCATCATACACTGCAGTGGAAGGTTCAAACTGCATTGTCTTCACTACATTGCATTGGCGGACACAGATCTTCAAGGAAAGAGCTACCATGGTGGCAAGTCACTTGCAAGCTCCTACTGAAGTATCTGGAAAAGCAGTAATGGCATTATTGCTTAGAATTTTCCATTTAATGTTTTAATACGCTTGACTTTCTGATTAAAAAATAGTTCAGTAGAATTACATATATTCAAATGAAGTTCTATTAATATATAGTCTCATTAGCATAATTAAGCTAGGAATAATCCAAAACATGTATTTCTCTCAGTATATTGGAAATAATTTTTCAAAAATTTGTGTACAATTAAAGGTTGATATTTTGTCTGAGGTATGTCAAAATGGTGCATATGTAAACAATACACTTATTGGGTATATTGTCAACCTATTTACTACTGACAGAAAATTATTTTCTCTCAAGACACCTTTTTATTACATTTCAATTAGCTGGTAACTCACAGTTTACAACAACTACTTAAATGAAAACAGGATTTTCTTAGTACATAACCTCTCCTTTCTGAAGATTCCAGAGTGTACAATACTGTGTTGTGTCTGTGTTTTGTGGCGTTTCTTTTTTTTTTTTCCAAGTATCCACATAGATCTGCTAGATGTTTTTATCCTGTTTTGCAGTTACCCAAAGCTTCAAGAATGAGCTATTTTTCATATCAGTTCTATTTCAGAATCATCACTGAATTTGACAGCATTTGTCTACAGAAACAGGAAGGTACAGATGCTTTTTTTGTTTTGTTTCATTTTGTGGATAGTCTGGGTTTTGTCTCAAGTGTCTTCTCTTGCTGTCATAACATTTCAAACCACTCTTCCGTAATTAGACTTTCCACAGTGATCTCCAAGAACTCTTCAGAACTCAAGTCCTTTCTGCATAAATACAGAATCTACTAGAATCCACTAGAATCCCCCAATCACTTCCGCATAAATTCACATGTGTATTTTAAATAGAGGGATGTGAGATCCTGTGGACTACTGCCACTGATGATAATTTGAGCAGGACAATTTCCAGTAGTTAAACAAAAACAAACTCCAGTTGTGCAACTTTTTTACAGCCCAGATACTCAGTACTGTTTGGCAAAATCACTTTAAGGAACAGGAAGGAACTACCATTTACATTTCATCAATTCACCAATGCACTGAGCTCAGAGATTGCATTCCTCCTCCAAGGCACAGATAGCAGACAAATCATTTCTCTACCACTAACATTTAGGAGCAGCTTTGACTCTAACATGTCATCCTCCCCCATATTTTTCTGGCAGCCCATCCATCTGCCTCTCCAAAGTAAACATCATCCTGCTTCAGATTTTTTAATACTTCCAAGACCACTCACTACCAGTATGAAATTCTAGACACGATAAGACTATCTGACAAATGAAAAGGGGTGAATGAGTGAAAAAACATACCAGAAATATTCATGTACATGCCTCAATGCGTTCCTACTCTATCAGTGTCTGATAACAACACAAGCTGTATTTTGAACTAATCATTCTAGGCAGAGGTCTGGTATTAATAAATTGATGAAGATCTCTCCGTACTACAAAATACTATTCATAATAGTTCCTAAACCCTATCCAACAGGTATTTCCATTTCAGAAGTAATTATTCAGTACAGCAGCAGCACAAAATAATTGCAAGTCAAAAAATGAATCTCTGTAGTATTTGCATAGAGATTCACCATAACTGGTTTCTGTTTAGCGCAAACTTCATTTATACATAAGCAAACCTCAGAGCATTACAAAATCAAAAATATCCCATGAAACCACAGATTGGAACAGGTTTTCACCATCCAGAATGGTCCCAGGAAGAAAGATCATGTTCATGTGTGCTTATGTTCACTGTTAAAAAGAGTGGCACACTGAACAGCTGGAAAAGAGACAGATCAGCTGGGAAACTGTCGGAGTCAGCTGCTCGGAAGGCAGTTCTGATGCACAGGTGCCCTCTGAAGCCTGGGCTGTCAGCTCCCAGTGAGGCAAGGGCATGAACCACAGTTCCAGCTCCATTAGAGTGGGATCATTATAACATAACCCTCTGAACAATCTCTCTCACCTATATTCTATTCTTCTTAAAAGGAGGAAATGACAAAGTGACACCAGTGAGCAGGCAAGTTCTAGAAAAAGCTTTCCTCTCTCTCTTCTTTGCTTTCTATTGCACCTGAAGTTAAGACTTGCAAGCCACACACATCTCATCTTCAGACTTCATCTGATTATCTTGTCTATCAGAAAGCAAAATGAATACTGACCTCCTCCTAGCAACTTTCCCATGAGCAAGCTGCAGTCTTAACATTTGGTATGAATGACTTCGGTTAAAGGGAAATAGTCACTCAGAAATAAAGCAAGCACACTCCATAATTCTCGGGGTGGGGGGGGGGGGGGGGAGTGGTGCAGGGAGAGGAAAAAAAAAACAACCCCCCACACAAAAACTTGAGTAGATGCATAAAAAGAGGTCTCCTCTCTTCTGCTAACATATAAAGGACTAATACAGATGACTAAATCTGTATTCTCAGACACTAAAGCAAAGTGAATACAATACAGTTGCATAGCCACATTGTAGCACCTTCTGGAAGATCAAACTAAACTTCTCCTTTTAAGGAAGAAAATAGGATCCACCTGAAAAATCTTGCTGGGTAATGAAATGATTGATGGCTTTCTGGTACAAAATACTAGACATGTGACTGAATAGTCATAAATTAGCACCTGAAGTTTCATGCCATACAAATCCTGTATTGCCAGCAATGACAGTACTGAGTCTCATGCAAGTTATGGTGATGTAATATTATGCTTCCTATGTATAGCTGAATCTTCTAATATTTCAGAAAATGTTGTTTTATTTTAAGGTGATGTGTCCTAAGATTATGGCATGAAAATAGACACAGTTACTTGCAAACAGAAAAATCTACTTAATCTTTTATTCTACCCTTTTATACGTAAAACTCAAAAATGGATTTTTAAAACAGGCACTAACATACATCAAGGAACATCCAGATTCAGTCCAGTATCTAATCTCTCTCTATGAATGGAGAAAAAGGAGCAAAGAAATGCCAAATGTGGAAAACTGACCACGAAAGCTTAACTGGGAAAATAAAAAATAAATTAAAACATTCTGGTAAAATTATTGTGATTTTGCACTTTGTACTGCTGCTTTTACTAGGTTAGCATAAATTTTGCAAACCAGAGCATTCAGATAAAACTGTGAGATCTGGAACAGAGAAAGTCAGAACTTGAAAGCAGCTTAAGCCAGTACAGCATTGCGTCACACACTTGATAAATTTAAAAACAGAGGCCCCATTTCTTGAAATTCAGATTTAAAAGAGAGGTTATTTTAAAATACATTAAATAGTTTCTCAGCTTGTTAATATTTTCACTTTGTCATCATGCACTGCAAAAGCCATAAAAATGTGTGCTGGAAGGAACCTCAAGAGGCAGCCTAGCCTAGAGCCTCGCACTGCAAAATGATGCATTCCTTTGCTGTCTCTGCCAGAGGCTCATCTAATCTGTTCTGATGAAGCTCCATTGAAATGGAGTCACAGCATCCATAAGGAAGCTGCTTCATTTTTTTCTTTTCACTACTTGTACATTTTGGGTGGCTCCCCTCACCCACTCAAATTTTCAACCTAGGTCTTCCACTCTGCAAAATAACTTTTTTTGCCTGCCCTACATTAATAGACAAGGCAATTTTACAAGGGAGGTACCTGTTCCTGTGCCCTGCCAACACCCCCTTCCTTTTCTCCAGGGTCAAATTCAAGCCCTTAAGGAAGGAAGGACCTAAACAAATCAGTGGTGTGGTCTCCTCCAACTCAGTGCTCTTGGTTTTAGAGACATCAAAGCATGCTTTATTCAAAAAAGATCTTATGAAAAGAGCTCACGAGTTATCAGCTTCCTCCAACAGTGTTCTCAAACTTCAGAGAAAGGTTTTCATATGCCTCCTCCAAATTACCCTCAGGCTCCAAAACCTCGCCACTTGGCTTTCAGCAATAACTGGGACAGGCAGTTTCCATCTCCTAGGTAACAGCCAAAATAGGACAGCTGGTTTTTAATCAAAAGAACTAAGAACTTGGTCAAGAAGAAGAGCTGAGATCACAGAGAAAAAAAAAACAAATGAAAAATATCTTCTATGTTCACTTTATCTTCTATACATTGATTTACACCATATTTAAATATTTCTCTGTGCAGATAATGGACTCTTTCTGCTCCCCAATATCACTCAGTCTCTGGAATGGCTGACCAGAAGTCAAAGGTTTCCTGGAAATTAAGAGGATTTTGTAAGCAATGGTTTAACTAGTACTAAGTCTAACACTCTGCGAATAATCAAGTAGGTAATTTCTAAATCAGACTGTGACTAATCTGTGTTTGCAAGGCTGGAGACTAAAGTAGTAGATTATGGATCTGACAGGTTTGGGAAAGGTAGCAGCAGCTCTGAGCTCCTAATAAAAGCACAGAAAAATGGGAGAACCCAGTGCCTACAAATACACAGAATGTGTTCGTCAAGGCCTCAAGTAGAACCATCACAGTGCCCCTGTTCCAGAAAATCCCAACAAAACAAGATTCTAACCAGTGGCTAAATAAAAATGAGCAGGCCTCTGTGTGCCCACAGAGGTACCTTCCAAACAAAGCAAACATGCAAAAATAGTTCAAACATATAAACCCCAAAAATATTAACACATGTTGAAAAGACATAAGAATGAGGCAATATCAAGATTGTTTAGAGTAAAGTAACTTCAAGCTGGAGGAACGCCTGCCATTCTGTCTGCAGTTCAGCATCTCCATAACCACAGCAGCAATTAGCTCCCACTTAGCTGTCCTTCTCACAGCTGCCAATGTTTCTGTTTGCATCATCACTTTCTCAACCAATTCTGACACTTGTGTGTGCGTTTTGGCCACTGTGTTTTAGAAGAATCTTTCCCTTTCTTTTTGACAGAACTAGGTTATGAAGAAATAATACACATGATTTGCCAAAACATCCAAGGCAGCAGGACTAACATGTGGTAAGAAATGGTGGCTGTCCCAGCTGGGCCACCATGGCCTCTGGTCACTGTACCTCGGGAGGATCAAGCTTGCAGCAGGCACCTACATTTCCATTGGCACAGCCTGAACTTCGATTCTCAGCTGAAGTTACTGTATCCTTCCCAAAAGTTCCCTGCAGTCCTTCTCACAACAGCTAGAGCTAGGATACTGTTACTGTTAAATTACTTTAAGTGTGGACTTAGAAGCAGATACATACTAAATGAACAGTTAAACTATTCTTTTTCTAACAATCTCTCTTCATTAAAGGAAAATTTCTGAAATTCTATGGACCCATATTTACATAATTAAACATCTCTTCATCTCATGTAAGGCTGGTATTGTCAGTGAAACAGTCTGGACATTAAATACATAAAAGAAAAAACAAGCAACCATACAAAACACCAAAAAAATGCAACACCATTATTTGCTAAATAGTTATAAATATTTATAGATCTGAACATTCTATTTTCCCTGAAATGAAATGAATTTGTAAAACACTTTTCTATTAATTTATTTTTGATACAAAATAAGCCAGAAAACAAAGGTAGCTATGGGCAGCAAGTCACAAAACAATAAATCAAAGGAAAACAAATATATTTGTTTGAGAAATGTCCCCAAAATAACAGGAAGAAAGTTTATGTCAAAGCACACCTACACTTAATTTCCACTGGAAAGACATTTGAAATGGCCTGTGCTCCTAGTGTCATTTGCAAGCAGCAGAATAGAACTATCCAACATCTAGCAGGACTCCCAGAGCTGAGTAGCTTACTCATTTCCACACATCCTATAGCTCCTCTTCCTTCATTAATCCTCACAATGATTTCTGCTACTGTCTGTGCTACCACAGTAAGAAGCAAATAGCTTTTGCATGGATTTACTCTCCCAACTTCCTTCTTCCACATAGCTCAGCTGTGTCCTGTTGTGGGAGATCAATATAACTGTACAGTCACAGCAGGAAATCTGCTTTTCAGACACACATTCAAGACTGATTCATGGCCCTGTGCTCTGTTCAGCAGAAGCACAGCACTCTGTACTGCACAGCACAGCCAACCTAGCACTGGAACTGAGGCAATACCAACATGCCACAGCTGGAGCAACTATGCTGTAGTGTAAAAATCAGTAAATAATAGAACCAGAAATTGGCATCTGGAACTAAATTGGTGAAAAATAACCCCTCCAGTTCAGTACTGTCAAACCAGTCATGTAGCAAGATTAAGGGATAAACATGTATATTAAGTTCTAAGCATGTATAAATGCTGCACGGTTACAGGTACTCTTTACTTAGGCCCCTGGCGCAATCTTGGTACAACGACAATAAACTACAGGAAACCCAAACAGTGGGACAAGAAATTTATTTCTTCCAGTTCCCTCCCCAGTCCTCTGTATTTCCCCTCCTAATAGATTACTAACATCAATGGTACCTCCACCCGCCTGTAGTTGTTCCTGAATGCAGAAAAAGCAACACAAAGGATTGCCCATACTGACAAATGCTCAGATCCTTTGTACTTCCTGAAACAGTTTGTATGAAAACTAATAAAAGTAGTTTACAGAAAATGCACCATCTAATTCCAGTCACCATATTACATCCATACATTGCTAATGAATCTGGACAACCAGATCTGATGTTTTGGAACACTTACTGTAGGTGCTGGCTCAGTCTGCCTAACAATTAGTTAAGCAACACAGCACCAAAATACAATGAAAAAACCCCAAGATTTCCTAGAAACATCAACTATGGATACTTGCAGTATGAAGCAGCACTAAAATATGCTAAATAGTTGGCTTTTAGCAGTAACAAAGTTGATGAATTTTTTTTAACTCATGATGACACACCAAAAGTTTCCTGAACTGCTTTCATCATAGCAATAGATGTGCACTGCTGATGTGTATTCACTAATTTGTTTGTGCTACTCTATGGCCAAAGTATTTTCTGTTAATAACAATAAAAACTGAAACAGGTATCTATAGTTTCCATAATTTCTTCCTTCTTTTTACACTGTGCACACTTTATTTGCTGTGCACAAAAAGAGTTCATGGAAACATTCAGAGTCCTAAGCAGCAGCCTTTCTAGCCATTTTCAAGCAAATTTAAGGAAAACTCTACATGATCTTTCTCTTGGGAAAAATATTTCTAGAGTAAAGGAAGTTTTAACATATCAAAATTTGATTGGACAAAGTTTTATTCCAGTGACACCAGAAGTCAAGAGGAGTACCTCACCAGGCAATTGCAAGGAAGGGTACTAGTGACCCAAGCTGTAAGCTTCTGCTCTAAGTGGGAACCTTCTCAGTCTTTCAGACCATGAGGAGAATCTACAGGAAACCAAACAGCACCACAGGGAATCTGAAGATCCTTTGGTTGCTGGTAAACTTCCCTGCTGCTCCAGCAAATGGCTTTCCCAACCGGCTCCTTAAAAAACCTTCTACACAATGAGTTGTCTGCTGTTTGTGAATCTATGTTAAAAGCATGAAGATGAGTGACACCCACAATGATCAAGTTCAGACTTGCCCTAGTTAGACAGCTTACAGGATCTTTGTCAGGCTCATTAAGTGAGTGCTGAATCAATGGGGGATCCAACTCTGCTACTTTAAAAGTTTACAGGTCAAATCAATACTATAGATGTGAGTCTCAGGTAACATACCGAACTCTGTCCCACAATATCTTGCTCAGATTAATCAGCATAATGACAATTACAGAAATTCCACAAAAGATTGCCCAAGAAACTAAATAGTTGCTGTGAGCCCAGCTCTGCTAGACTGGGAAAGTGGCACTGGTGTTACAACTACCTCATCAGCTAATGCACAAAGAGATAGACTAAGGCAAGGGGGAGCAGAATTCTCTCAAGAAGCATTTTACAAAGACTCTTAAGAGACATGTAATCCAGGGTAAAAGGTTGTGTGTCTGAATATTGACAAGGACAGAAGTTTGTGTCCTGGTTTATTACTGCCCTGTTCTAAACCATGACAGTTTGCATCATGTAATTCCAACAGGAATCAACTACCATCAAGCTAAAAGATAAATCAAAACAGCAGAAGAACAACTTACCAGATGCATGGGAGAAATGAGATTTAGAGGACAGACCAGTGAACGCTGGCCTCCCTGATCATTCACATACCTACCTGGCTTAATTTGTACCATTCATACCCTGATGTCTATGGTGTCTGACAGCTGATGGAGCTATGATATCTTGATATTTTGAACTACACTGCTAAGCAAATAGAATGCAGAATGTCAGCTTAATATTGTCACTGCTTAATACTATGTGGATATGAACAGTTTTTTGCCTCACATTTCACACTGATATCATCAAATATGGACTATGTCACTCAGATAAGGGAAAGTCACCACTGCCAGTGCTGTGGTTAAAATAAAAGCTCTACTATGATTTAATAGAGGTCTGTCTCCCTAGAGATACTTCTTAACTAGTTCATTCAGGCTTGGGCAAACACAAATCTAGGTCATGAGACTGTCACAATCTAAAAGTCTGCATATGTACATGCTAGTAAAGGCAAAGCTATATACTGTTATACCAGATGAACTCTGCAAGAAAACCCAGTGGGACAAACATTCTCTATTCTTTTCAGAACTCCCACCACCCACTTGCTGACACAGGGCACCAGCAGAACAGGACACATTTTCTGCTGTTCTTGACAGCTGAACATCTAATTCTATCGCAACATACCAAATACTTCTTGTAAATGTGCACAGACAATTAAAATGCAAGACCTCTTGTGTGCACTGCTGCTCTAAGAAAAGCCCTACCCAACCACAATACCTGTATACAGACACCACACATCCTGATAAGCAAGTTTACAGTTAAAACCTTCAAAAATCTCAGGAAAAATTCAAAGCATTTATCTGCAGCATGCAATACTGAATCTTATAAACAAACCACTTGAAAAACAGTAACATGGAGGTGAACCAGAGCAATCTTTAAAAGCCTAATTTCACAGTTGCTTTTCAATCATAAGTGGGCATTAATCATGCCATTCTCAGTTTACACATTACAGTTGTACAGGAACAGCATCTATTTTGCTAAGAACCCAGCAAGGAAGTACCCTCAAGCAGAATTATATAAGAGGATAAATTAATTGAGTCTAATTAAGAGTTGTTTAAAGGACAGTCAGCTTATTAGCAATTCAATTACACTTTGCTTTTTAAGTCAAAAGGCATATTTGAAAACTAGCTTGCTTAAATGTATCTTCAAAAGGGAGTACAAATTACAAGGGACTACAGGAGGAACATCATTGCTCCAAATAGCTAGAACAGCTTTTAGATAACAGAAGCAAAGAGCTTGACTGGATCTAGTGGTAACATAGAAGCATAGAAGTCATCAGCCTCAGGAGTAGGAGCCTCCATGATGGCAATGACTCTTTGAACATGACTTTTGTTCTTATGTTCCAAGAACGCTGCTGGAGAAAGCTGAAAACAAACAACACTAGTTTCTGTACTAATCAGAAGTGAATCAACATCCTTTTGCTATGTTCCTCTCCCAATGAAGTGATTCTGTTGTAGAGATGAGCTCTTCTAAGACAGTCCTAGGGAAAATGGTAAAGATGTTCACAGATGCTAGGAGTATAATTTTAAAAGTATCTAAGATACAGAACATGTTTATTTGGTCAGGAATTTTTATTTGTTTGCTTGGGGTTTGATGTTTTTTGGTGGTGGTGGGTTTTTTTGTGTGGGTGTGTGTTTCATTTTTTTTTTTATTTTGAAGAGTGTGTTATTGGGGGTGGGTTTTGCTTTAATTTTTTTTAAACCAAACAGAACTGCTAGGTACATCACAAGAGCTGCGACTTGCTTACAGTGGGATATATGGACAGCTTCTAACATATGTAAGGGTAAAAAGAATAAATTAAGATTAAAAATACTTTTCTATGAAAGAGTTAAGCTCATACAAAACTGATTTTCCAAAGCAGATTTGAATATTTGAAGCATTTCACCCACAGAGTGTAAATCACACTAACAATAGTAATAGCTTGAACTATCGAGTGGGATGTTAATTCCAGGCTTGCACAGCTCTGCATATTCACATTATTTTCAATTGCTGAAATGATATGTTTTGAAGGACAATTTCTAAGCCTTTATGTCTAGGTTTACAACCTTTCAGCACACTCACTTCAATGCTTTTTTTTTTTTCACTGAATTAATTGAAAACCACCAGTGAAGTTCTGAACTATGCCTGCTATCCTTGGCAACCACCCCAAAGCAGGATGTAATAAACTACTCAGAGTTGTTAATTTAGTCATTAAATGACACAGCTAGGATACAGCCTCTTGAGTTCATCTTCTGTGGTCTAAATATTACTCTGCATTTCTTCATACTTTTTTTTGTTGTTGTTGTTAAGTGACAAGTATAGGCAGAGTTTAGAATACATTATGAGCTTTGTACAGTAATTTGCTCTGCCCATTCAAAATAAAATGAAGGAATCTGCTTCTTCAGGTACAGAAACAGTATTGTAAATTTCCAGATAAAACTGTCATGGTAAATCACGTAAGGATTATTCCGTTGCTTTCCTCCCACCTTCCTGAACATCACCTGGTGCCACCCTGGAATGTTTTGATCATTTTCTTTAAAGACAGTGATCGTCAACAGCTACTCCATACACACTTCACTTGATTACCTGCCTTAGGGAACATGAAGGCAACAAATTGTCTGCTCAAGTTTCTTAAAAGCTTTATTAACAATCTTCTTTATTCATTATGAAAGCTGAACTACTGAACAAAATAAAATCCATTTAGCTACTGAAATTAATCCATATTGATCATTTTGATAAGAATCATCATCCAGAATTAGATGGGGTAGACAAGTCTTCAGAAACAGCTTGACTACGCAGAAGAATTAACAAGGTTTAAGTAAAATTATTTTTTGCCATTTCTGTGACATGGTTTATGCAAAATAGTTCTCCACTCTCATTGATTTGATCTGAAAAGGTGATCTTAACAAGCACTGAAATGGCTTTCAGTAGGCTTTGATCCATTTATCCCCACAATCAGTTAATACAATCATTTAAAACAGTTCACCAAAATAGGAAGTGAGGCAGGAAAACAGTAAATTTTTATAAAATGTTATTTGAATGAATGCAACTGAAGCCTAGTAAGTTAATATTCCACCTATACAAGTAAGCTCGGAACTTGAAGAAGGATTACACAGAACTGGTAGTCGTGCTGGCAACAAAACCATGTCTCCACAATGAGCTTCCTCTGCTTGTCCAGAATCTTTACGAATTGATGATGAAGACTAAGGGATTCCTAACTTGGAGAACTGTCTTCTTGCAGGCCCATTTGGAAAGCAGGATGCTTGGTAAACAGCTCAGCCATTTAGTGCAAATTTAAGCTGACAGTTTAGAGACTGACTGTCATCCATATTAAGCAAAGCACAGCAAAGCAGATCCCACTCAGAACATTACAGCTACTCATCAGGCAAACTAACTCAGATTTCCTCTGTTAAAGTACATCGAGTACGCTAACATGCATTTTATGTTAAACAGCCATATACAGAAAAGGTGCACTTTAAAACTGTATGGTTCAATATAAATCCAATTGCTTGAGCTAGCATTTTTATTTAAACATTCCAAGTCTACTAGCCTTGTCAGGAATACAAATGCTAGCAAAATCACAGTCACAGGAGACATCCATTTCCATAGTGTCTTTTGCTAAGGGGACACTGGATGTTGTCTGACTTTCCCATCAGGATGTAACTTCAGAACTCAGCATATAACATAACACTGACTTCCATAATACACTGTGTCTGTGTAAATATAAAACAGGATCAGATACTGATGCTTCCTGTCTTCTTGTTAAGCCCTGTCATTAAGTGCCTTTTGTACAGGTCAGATACTTATTACAGTTAAAATTAAAAAAAAAAAATCAGTCCAAAAGTAAAGAAAAGCCTATTCTCCTAGCAGCACACTGTGAAAAGCCAGTTAATAGAAACTAAAGGATAGGTAAGTGTGTGCAGTAAAGACAAGATCTTAGGGTTTACTCTGAGGTAAATACATGGTCATTCAAGAAGCTACTACATGCTAATAGTGGATTAAATTAAATCATAATTAAGAATCAGACAGTATTAGTAAGCATATAACAACCTATATGGTATGGTCAGCCATAAAAGGACTTAATTACTAATGTTTCTCATACTTCAGACTAAGACTTCTGACCTATATATGTAACATTTTACAGTCTATTTTTGCTTTACTATTTAGGCACCTCTTACTGTGACTAACATTGATTATTATTGTTGCTTTTCCAACAACTATCAGACATTGTTGTGTGACCAGAACTCTGCCATCATCAAGGACATCTTTCCTTGAAGCAGAGGGAACACTTACACAGAGCGTTACCAGTGTTGCAATTTTTAACATTAATTTCTCCCTGCAAAAACAGTTGGACAAGAACAGTGATCCTACTGACTCAACCCAATGCAACTTTTTTCTGCACAAAATACAATTGAAGAGGCCTCAGACAGGAGTCATACCATTGAGTTTTTAGAAAAAAATGTACATGACAACTCACTGGAAAGGACTGGTGAAAGTGACACTTGCAAAACTAACCTTGAAAAGACATCAAGTGAACAATGTAAACCATTATTTGCCATTCCTCTCTGCATCTTTCAATACCACTTGTTGGAAGTTCCATGAAGAGGCAGGTTGTCCAGGATCAAATGGCCAAGCAAGTCCACCAGAAAAATTCACTAGTGACATTTTTTCAACATTTACATCAAATAGCTGTACCTATTGCAGCTACCCCTCAGGTTGAAACAAAGTGTGCGATGTTAAAAGCCAAGACACTGGACACTTAAGATCAATTATAACAACTGTGAATGTGAAGTGATTTTCAAAACGTGAACTCTCACCCACAGCAATCAGACTAAATCAAGTTTCAAAAGTACACAAAAGAAACAAGAACCACCCATATCAAATCAAAGAGCTTAACAGTTTGGGTTTTTTTTCTGATTAGCATCTTGTCATTCACTACAATTAATACTCCAGCACACTTTCCTTCCCACCTAGTATTTTTTAATTGGAGAATTCAAAACAAAGCAAATCACTACCTGAACCTAAATAAACATTAATTCAGTTATGTTTCTACCTCTTGCTCACAAACAATCACAATTTGGAATCAGTATGTGTTAAACATAATTTCTGTATTTGTTTTATCAATTTTCATGTCATAGAGATAAAATTTACAGAAAAATAGTAAAAATCAACCAAATATGTGCATGTCAGCAAACACAGCAATACTAATCCAACATGCATCCCTCACTAGAAAGGTGGTGACATAGAACTGTGATAATTTCATCACATCCTGGCAGATGCTGGGCAAGTATTTGCAACAGTTTATGCACAGTCCACAACTCAAATGATGTGTTCATAAAACATGTCAAATCGAAAAACAGCAGATCATGCAACCTCCTTCCAAGTCATTTAAATAGCTACTAAAAAAAGCTCTTCCAGCCTCCATCACCTACTTGATATTTACTATGAATGCAGTTACCAATCACAGTTTACAATATCTAGAATACCAATGGATTTGCAGATGGTATTGTAACAAGCTTGAACTGGCTTAAGCGTATGCTCCTTTCATTTACCCATGTTAGCAACTGAACAGAGGTGGCAGAATGGAATGAAAATCAGAGCTAATACTTAACCATTTCATGCCATCTCAAAGGGTGAATGCTAGTTATAATGAGTTTTTTCAAACATCAGGTTTCTGGTACAGACATGCAGCTTCTCTGTGCTTTTTGATTACTAAATTTTTAAAAATAAGAACACTTTGTCAACAGAAAAAAGAAAACAGCTAATCAAAAGAACTTGGAGTAGAACATAAAGGGGGTAAAGAGGAAAAAAAAAAGAGTAACTGAGGAAAAGAACAATACCTATAGCAATTGATTGCAGAAGGCTCAGTTACTACCAGAATCACCCACACTAATGAAAAAAAGAAAAGCTGAGCAAAGACAGCATGCTTGCACCTGTCAAATCAACATCACTGACACAGCCACAAAACAGATGAATACAGAGACAAACACAAGAAAGCTAATGCACATTAGAGTGAACATTTCAAGAAAGCATTGGAGAGTTCACTCCAGCTTCAATAGTATTCAATACCCCCAAGGTAAAAAGCTCACAGCTACTGAAAAGGAAGGGAGGAAATTACAAATAGGTGTAATCCTCATGAAAATTTCTGAACATGTTTAAGCTTAAGTAAAACTTAAGTCTCTGAAGAGACCAGGATCTAACCACAAAGCAGCTGCTACTCCTACAACAGAGACAGAATGAAGAGACCATAAAAAACTACTGAACTAGTATCAAGGTGTAACATGGTGCACAAACATTACATGTCAATTAGATTATACTTAGCCTAGCACTCTGCCAACTGTGTGCTAATCTAAGGACAAACCTCCTCCTACATCAAAGGTGCTTAGACTCTGGCAGTGATCTTACTGAAAAGCTTAAAGTCAACTTGGCAGGCTTCAATTGGTTGAGCCTCAGATATTCCATTATTTTTCTTAACAAAGCCTATTTCAAGAGGTACTTAAACCACTGGGTGATTCTTTTGTCTCATAACTACTAGCTCTCATGTCTTAAAATGCATTATGCAAAGCAGTAGTATATTAGATATGTACTATATATGGAAGAACACATTTTATACCTACATACACAGACACATATATGAACCGATGTGTGTGAAAACACACACACTTGTGCACCGACAACTTAAAAGACAGGATGTTATACATGTCACAAATAGTAGCCTGAGTATGAATTCATAACAATGACAAAATGTACTGAACTCCAGCTAACACTGTCATTTAAAATGCACTAGCCAGAAGAAGATTACTGAGTGCATTCTCCACAGAAACCATTCCTACAGAAAACTCAGTTTCTTAAGTCAGAATAAAATTTTTTACCAGCATCTTCTCCACCTCAGCTGATGGTCAACAGCATCAATGTAGAATGCAGTTTACCAGGGGAAATTCATAGATCAAATAGGACCACAAAGGAATCAACACATAACTCCTATTTCCTTCCAATATTCTGCATTATGTAGAGCCTCCTAAAAGACTCAAGCCACTAGACTCTGCAATGTACACCAAAAAAAACCAGGAGGAAATTTAAAAAAAAAAAAGTTACTTCATAAAAAGGAGATGAGCTTGTTTTCCGAGTGCAAGTGGGAAAAATGATCTGTCATTGCCACTACTGCTCTGGATTACAGCCAGCAGCAAACGGGAAATCAGCTGAGACCCAGTTTACAACTACAGATCCCATTTCCTACCTAAAGACATGAGATCCCCGATAGGCCTTCCACCTGTTTCAGCTGTGATCAGCCTTTCAAAGCGAGCATTTTGGCTACCGAGGACATACTCATCCAGTAGTCTTCTACAAAACAAGAGATATTTTTACTTAATGGCTATTTCGATGGGAATCAGAGTAATGTATTAAGCATGGATAGCCAGAAGTGTTTGAAGGGGTCCTGCAATTCAAGCAACTGAGCTGCAAATCAGGGACAGACACTGACTTATTCTCCCTGTATGGTTTCTATCTGCAAACAGATAACCCATGAAAAAAACATCTTATCCTAAGGAAGGCTACAATAAGAGAGGCAACTAGATTTCCTAGTTGGAAATTTCACAGATTCACCAATGATTCTAAATATACAGTCTAAAATTACCTCCTTTCTCATACTACATCCTTAAGGGAAAAAATTACAACAAAATGACTTTACAGCAACTTATTTTAAAGACCTAAAAAAAAAGGCTTTTTTTCACTCATATGATTAATATTTCTCATTTCCCAGTTTTAGTGGAGAGTTCAGTGATAATTTCTGCAGACAATATCACACAGTCACTTTGATTTAGTTTTTATATTATTTCTAGGGTGTTTCCAGCTCTTACTCCTGCGCAAAACCTCTCATTTTTACTGCTGACTTCCCCAGGGAGTTTCAGGCACTTCCAAAAATAAATCCATGAAAGATAAGGCACAAAATATGGTGACACTCGGATAAATAACAACACATGGGACAGCTGTGCAGGGAGATTTATTCTTTCTGTCACTGTGTAAAACCTCTCCAGCTCCAAGTAGCTACAGAATCATAGAATTATGTTTGTTGGGACATGTAGGCTCAACTTGCCACCCAGAAAATGGGCCTTTTCAGGAACCAGCACTTCTCCTCTGAGAAGTAGAAGGCTGTTCACAAGGTCCTGAAGCCATGTATCAAATTTTGTGTTTATTTTCTCTGAAGAGTTTAAACAAGTTTTGAAAACAAATCCTGGCTTAAAGGAACACCAAGTCCAACAGAATCCCTAAATCTAAGCTTCTATTAATGTTGTGGAAATTCAGAGATCCAAACCTAGAATGTGTTTCAACATCATCCCCCTAAATTCATACAATAAAAACACAAGGAGGGCTGTATTTTTCTAAATGGAAATCCATATCCATTCTTATCTGATCTCATCAAGGTTACCTGCTGCACACAGTGCAATTACTGGGTGTTTTCAAGCACGCTATTTCTGTAGCAAACAAACAAGAACAGTGTTTATGGGCAAGAGCTTATGCCAATAATCCCATGTGAATAGGTCACTGAATTTCTTGAGTACAAGTTTATTCTCCTACCATTCATGCATATATACAACAGCCAGCAGCACTAATATATTGCCAACAGAAAGGAGGGAATCACTGTGGACTTTACAAGATCCATTTCTGAATCAAGCCAGCATGAATGAATTGAACAAGTTTCCTGAGGGCAATCTTTCACAGCTAAGAAACAAATAATATTCCCCAAAGCACCTGCTTTGTCCAATTAGTAAGTAGTTACCAATCGAGTTCAATCAGTTGTACAGTCAGATATAATTAATCTAACTACACTGAAATAACACTTAAAAAAAATTCTAAAATCAAAAGCTAATGAAGATCTTTAGCCATGTTATTTGATACCACAGCTGGTAACTGATCTGACAGCAGCTGTGAAACAAGGAAAACAGACGTTGCAAAAGAGGGTAACACAGTGTTAATTCTTACAAATAGAAGGTTTTTGCTGACAAGCTTGATTATAGGAATCATTATAGGAATGCTCTAGAAATATTTCACTTTAACTGTATAATAGTAAGAACAAAGCAGTGTTTTTAACCATCTAACCTTCTCTAAAGATTTGCACCTATGATGAAATATGTATCCTAAATAATATTTACATTTTAGTGACTTCATTTAACCTTGGCCTTAGTCATCTGATACCAACTGACACACTGCTTCAATACTTCACTAAAGATATTTTTCAGAGATGGAGAACAGCAGGACAAAATTTGATTGGAGACCTTTTAGTATTACAAGCACCATTTCCAGATGAGCAGTCAAAGCCAGAGAAACATTTAGAACAGTTATGTATACAAGATCTAAATAACTCCAACAGATTAAGAATCTGGAGCAAGATTTATCAAGATCTTCCCAAAGCCAGTCTAACCACTTTGTGACATTCTTTTCTCAAAGTGCTACAGTATAGAAATAGTAATGTATCTATGAAGTTATTTCTAGTCATGATTGTCCTTTGTTTTTTTGGTCACTCCTCTTACATGTATCAAGACAAAACAAGGTCATCTTCCCAGCTATTGGTTCTCATACCGATGAAAGGCATGGCCCTTTTTCCTAAGGCTTAAGGAACTCACTTATTATATGAACATATTCTCCAATCTCCCTGGAAACCGTTTAAAAATAGTCAAGAACTGCAATGGTCAGGTTACTCTCCTGGTTGTTAATTGCAATGTTTTCTTGGAGCTTCATGCATTCATTTTTCAGCTTGATTTCTCTCTTTGCAAACACAGTCACAGCTGTACACACTTCATGCATTCTCTAAACAAAATATTACACTAATACAAGCAGCAGATAAAACTTTTTAATTACTGTAGGAGCTTCTATGTAATTATGTGCATAACAAATAAAATTAAACAAAATCTTACCTCAAAATTAAACTTCATTCAAAAGAAAATAATCTCATCTGAGAGCACTGCTTGACCATGTGGAATGTTCCCAGTAACCAGGTCTGTAACACAAGATACAAACAAGTTACTTTATTATCCCCAGTCCATTAGTTTCTAGTTTTAAAGTGCCTTCTGCCAACACACTAGAAAGGAAGGAACTCAGGAAGTTATGGCTTTCCTTTTCTCTTTGGGAGTCAGAATTTGCACTGCCAAAAAGAACAGCTTTAAGTTCAAGAAAAAAAAAAAAAAAAATCAATCCAGGCTTCCAAATTACTCACATTTAAAAGCTCATAATAAATGAACTCTAAGTTCATACAGAATCACAGAATGTCAGAGATTGGAAGGGACCTCGAAAGACCATTTAGTCCAATCCCCCTGCTGGAGCAGGAACACTTAAATGAGGCTACACAGGAATGTGTCCAGGCAGGTTTTGAATGTCTCCAGAGAAGAAGACTCTACAACCCACCCCAGGCAGCCTGGTCCAGTGTTCTGTCACCCTCACTGAGAAGAAGTTTCTTCTCAAATTTAAGTGGAACCTCTTGTGTTCCCGTTTGAACCCATTACCCCTTGTCCTACTGTTGATTGTCACCGAGAAGAGCCTGGCTCCATCCTCATGACACTCACCCTTTATATATTTGTAAGCATTAATGAGGTCACCCCTCAGTCTCCTCCAAGCTAAAAAGCCCTAGCTCTCTCAGCCTTTCCTCATAAGGGAGATGCTCCACTCCCTTCAGCATCTTCGTTGCCCTGTGCTAGACTCTCTCCAGCAGTTCCCTGTCCTGCTGGAACTGAGGGGCCCAGAACTGGACACCATATTGCAGATGTGGTCTCACCAGGGCAGAGTAGGTGGGAAGGAGAACCCCTCTCGACCTACTAACCATCCCCCCTTCTCATACACCCCAGGTACCATTGGCCTTCATGGACAGAAGGGCACAGTGCTGGCTCATGGTCATCCTGCTGTCCACCAGGACCCTCAGGTCCCTTTCCCCTATGCTGCTCTCTAATAGGTCCTTCCCCAACTTATACTGGAACCTGGGCTTGTTCCTACCCAGATGCAACATTCTACACTTTCCCTTGTTATATTTCATTCAGTTTTTCCCCGCCCAACTCTCCAGCCTGTCCAGGTCTTGTTGGATGGCAGCACAGCCTTGTGGCTTGTCAGCCACTCCTCCCAGGTTGGTGTCATCAGCAAACTTGCTGATAGTACACTCTAGTTCCTTGTCCAAATCATTGATTAATATATTGAATAATACTGGCCCCAGTATTGAAATACCTTGAAATTCTCTAGTTTTGCAGCACAAATCTAGGTGTTAACAAATTAAACAATCACACTGACCTCTCAAAGATGTCTGTTTTGCATTAGCTGTGCTATTCTATGGTTTATGGTTTCTGTGTGGAGTAATTTAGCAGAAAACAGCACAGTACAAGCCTCTTTGGGCAATTTCCCTTCACAGTGAAACCCCTTCTGAGAGTATGAAAACAGAAAAATAAAACTAGAATTAATAGTTTGTTTTGGTTAGAAAAGACAACAGAAGCTATGGTTTGGCTTTGGTTCTTTGAGGAGGTGGGCTTTCTTGTTTAGGTGTTTTTAGGCTTTGGTTTTTTTAGGCTTTTTTTCTGAGATTCTTAGGATCATTTGCTAGTTTATACTCTAAAGAAAAGCTAATATAGCATACACGTTTAATAATCATCTCCTGAGGATGGGCAAATCAGATTAAACTCAAATTTTAGTTTATCAGTTCCTGTCCTCTCAACTCCCACAATTCTATGAAATAAGCACCACCTTCTTCTCAAGTATCTCAAAGTTTACAAGACCAATCACTTTTTCAGACACAATAATAAAGGGCAGCTTATTGCAGGTCAGAGTAAATGCAGTGTACATTAGGACAATTATTTCAGCATCCAGTGGCTCACCAGTACCCGCATTAGAATTGGCACTGTATCAGTTTTCTACTTTGAAAGTTAAACGCATATTCCACACTTAACTTTTCAACACCTACCAAGTCTCCAGTAATGCACAAAGAATGTACAATTAAGTTTAATTAAAATAATATGTGCCACCCACCAGCCTTGCACCTCATGGATTTTCCGCTAAAGTTTAAGGTCAGGATAAAAGCAAGTTCAGTGCACAAAATGTCTGCAAATTTAATACCTTCCCTCAGACGGCTGTATCAGCGTACAAGAGATTTATCTGTAATTCCAGTATTTGTATTACAGCAACAAGTCAAAGTCCTGTTCAGTACAGCCCTTAACTCACCAGTGACCCTACTTCCCAGAAGGAACTGTTTACTTCACCATACTTGCACATATTTTTAATTTCTAAATTTGCTTCAAATGTGATTGTCAAGTATTTCAGTCACTTGCAGCATTGATACCTCTCTTCATTATCAGTCCTTTGTTGACAAAGACATTAGAAGCCCATTCTAAGCCCCAAGTTCAGAAAGCACCAAGTACTAGCTGGAGGCATCTACACCCTCTACTCAGAAATAGTATCACCTAACACTGACACTTACCAGACTTGCATCAACAAATTAATGTCTGAAGAACGTACCACACCCAAGAAACAACAAAACCTTACCTAGCAGAGAATGAAGTTACAATCACAGTATTGCTTCTTTCTAGTTACACCTGACAAAGGTCCCCAGATACATTTTCAGATTCAATACACACTATTATTTTGCCATCATTGTGATCTACATGGTTGAGAAACTGCTTTGAAATCTGCTCTTTTCAGATGCAGTTCTATAACATAACTGTTGCTTAAAAACAAACACCACCACCCCCAAAAACAAACAAAAAAAACCCCAACCAAACAAAACATACACACAGACAAACAAGCAACCACCAAAAAAACCCCACAAATAACTCTTTTCTTCAAGCTATAAACCAAATATGGCAAAATAGAAATGTATTTTTCTGTAGTTATCAGGAGGGTCTCATGTTAATCAGAAATGTGACTGGGAATGAAAGAGGTGAAAGAACTGCTCTCTTAACATTTTAGTCCAAGGGAAGGAACAAAACCATGCATTTGCAGATACTACCAGAGCAACCTAATGAGTAGATTGCAATGTTTCAAAAATATAACTTCATTTAAAATAATAGATTTTCAGTTATCTGAATATTTAACAGTAGAAAAATTAATGCATTTTGTAGAGTCTGGAAAAAAAAATTGCTGATACTATGTTACATTTTAAGACTGGCTTGAACAAATGTGACTGCAGAAAGAACGTTCATTTTTCAAGTGAGCTAATTACTGCTGAAGTAGCCATATATTTTTTAACTTAGCAATTGGAGCTAAAGAGAGCCTAAAAACTATTAATCACTGTTTGTTTATTCTATTGTCCTTACTTCCTGGAATGCAGTCAGTGATGAAACTCGACTGCCCAAAAGCCCAGTCAGCAAATCAGCTGCCCTGAATCTGTTCACAGCATGAACCCAGTGACTAACATTCTTAACCTAATGTAGGATGGGAACAACAAATGCATAACACATCTCATTCTGGAAGTTTTATACAAAATTCAATGAGGCTTTCTGAATATTTCAAGTATTTTTCAGCATAAGCCCCCTTGCCTCCCCATCTTCCCCCACACACCGTTTTCTTAGTGCAGCTACTGGTTCAAGTGCTAGCGATGTTATTTATAGAAGAAGAAGATTAAAATAAAGTGGTTCTGTAGAATGTTCTTTCTCAATTCCATTGCAGAATCCTACACTGTGAACCAGAGGTAGACTATTCTTCTGCTCCTGACATTTTCTAGGTATTCTGCATTCTCAAAATTCTTGATGATAATGTAGTTTAATTCAGTAGCATTAGGATTACAGGCTCACTGAGACTACAAGAATAGATATCGGCACCCACTTACACTACAATTTTTTTTAAAGTGGAAAATATTTTTGTCCATGTATTTCCTTTGGGTTTAAGTGTGTTTTCCTATACTGTGTTTTGTGCCATTTTTGTTGTTGTTGTAATTGAGGTAAAAATGACAATCAAGTCAAAATACATGGTCTACTACAGAAAGCATAGATTACTATATTTTAATACTGTTGGCATTCATCACCACAGCTCTGTATCACCCCTTGTTAAATGAATCTGCTAACAGTTTAGTATTTTGAGCTATAAACAGGGGAACAGTCCCATTTTCCCCATCCTCCCAAGACATCAGGAAGTTTAGTTCTATGATACATGTTCCATACTTCGAAACTTTATGTTCCCTGCATATTATAAAGGCATTGAATGGCCATTTTAAGCTGGTAATAACTTTGATGTTTTGTCATGTGACTTCTTCAAATTCTTAGTTCCTCCCCTTATCCATCATCTTTTATTTTTTTTTTTCTTAAAGACTGCAGAGACTAAATTACAAGGATATGAAATACACAATATTATGAGGCACAGACATTTTGAGACCATCTTCAGAGGCTGAATCCCTGCTAACAGTCACCTGTCTACAAAATAGGGCTGAATTCCAAACAGATTCAAAGAAAGGATGGAGAAATACGGTCTGTGCAGTCACTTGCAGTACACTTCAAATAATATTTTCAGCAGGACCTGATATAGTCTCCAAACTATATCCAAAAGCAGATTCCCACCTTCCTTCAAAACTGTTCTTCAGTAACTAACTTGGATTCTTTTGCATCCTGAATCTGGATTTCAGCTCCATATGCTAAAAATTGCCATTCTTATTTGGGTAAAAATGTTGAGTTACCTTCTGTTGCCAGAAGTAGCATTCATGTAACAACATCAGGCCTATGGATTACAAGATAATAAAACGTTAAGAATAGAAGTTAAAAACTTAAATTGGTTAAGATTTTAACTGACTGTTTTGAAACACCAAGTAACATGCATTTCAGGTTCTGTTTCAAGACTAAAGCTGTATTCACCTCCATAGCACTGGAGGCATCTTAAACAAATGACAAAATGGTGAGATAAGACACCACCAAAAATGTACTTGAAAACTACAGGAATTTTAAGGTTGTCTGAACATTTGCTGGAAACAGCCATAAGCCTGAGTAAAACTGAACTGACATATGATTTTAGTTACCAAACTGACATTAAAACCCAACAGTAATGTTTTTGTTTAGTAGATCAACATAGAATTTTTCACAATCAGAGCAATCTCCGGCATTTACCACATTAAATATTCTTGTAACCAACAAACAGAATTTTGCAGGTGATCTCTGAGAACAGATATGCTACCTTCTCCTAAAGCATGGCATAGCACACAAAAGCAGATGGATTAAGAGCACACTGAGTTTCTGCATCTTGGGTAAACCTGCAGCCTAACTGCAGTTCTGCCTGTGCTTTTCCTTTCCTGAGGGCAGACTGGCTCAACCAGGGTAAGTAACGCAGCCTCACTTGCCAGTAATCAGGAGTACCCAGTGGGGTGTTCTGAGAACAAGCACGTGGGTATATGCACTCCATGCCAGGACAAGTGCATGAAAAGCCCATCACAGAAACACAACTAGAAAAAAACCAGTCATGCTCCTCTATATGCCACAAACTATTATTCACAGAGTCTAACGAAAAACTACTAGTCATCTTAACCTGACATGACTTGAATGAGCTCTCATTTAAAAAAATCAAAAGTGATTACTATTAGGTTTTAATCTAGGTAACAGTTCATTACCAAAAGCATTAGGATGAAGCTTTAAAGACTTCATATAAATGTTCCTTTAAGATACTTTAACTACACGAATCATGAAACACTGAACGATCATACCACAACTATTACTATATTCCTCTACATTAATGATGAAAAATTATAAAATTATGAGACTAAAGGTTGTTTTTCCTGTAGTCAAATTTCAGCTAATTATTTTTCAAGTTTCAGACATTGTACTACCTTGAAACCAGCAAGCTTTTCTAGGTGCAGAAGGTAAAAAGAACCCTGCACATAAACCAAGAAATTCTGCACTTAGTTTCATCAAATAGAACTTGCTCCACAACACAGAACACCACGTGTTTTGCTAGTATGGTTACTATTTGTAAAGGATAAAGAACAGGTTAGAAAAGGGAAAAAATGACCAATAAGCACCCTACACCCTTCTGCTGCAGGTAAATCAGTTTTTAATAGCAGGAATTGAAACATAACATTTACCTTTGAATATAAAATTCAATTTTAATTATTTTTTCCTCCAGCAAAGTATTACAGGAGACATTCATTATATAAGGAAATCCATTTCGCAAAGTGGAACAAACCAATATGCAACATCATTTTTTGCCCTTCCTCCTCAAACATATATGATCTATAATTTCCACTTTATGTTTCAGAAACTACTGTTTATCAGATCATAATACAGATTGCCTCACTCTCCCTAGATAACAGGTCACTCAGGTTGTCTCCACTTCAACCATCTAACATCCAAACCATCCAACACTTCTGAGTCTTTTTGCCTGATATCTGTGACTTCAATCAGATTAACTGTTTCAAATAACAAAAACTTGTTATTTATGGATTACAGTCAACAAAACATACCACACTGCTGCGTCAGTTCATAAATTACCAGAATTCACCTACTGGAACAAGATATTCAGCATCTAGGCAAATTTACCTATTCCCCAGGTGAAACTACACTCACAAAAGCAATTTTTCCCTTACACTTGGAACTAAACATTATTTCTTAAAAACTGTGAAGTTTATGAAAATGGTGCTTCAGTGTGGGCTGAAGCATTCCAGGTAAACTTTCTTCCTTCGTACCTCACAAATGACGGTAGCTCAGTCCTGCACCCATCTGCCAAAACTCAGCTTTCAGCCTCTAAGGATCTATTACTGCTTCACTCTCTCTGATCTTAACTACAGTTTTGCAGCTTTTATTTGTCAATCTTTGCAGCAGCCTGCACACAAAGCATAATAGACTTGAGGAGGTCTGAAAAGGCACAACAGGTAAAATTCTGCAACACAAGAGGAAAGCAGGGCATTAATTTCTTCTCAAGGCTGCATGTTTGTATAGGGCAGACAAAAGTGCCTGTTGTGGTCATTTAAAGTCAACTATATTCTGCCACATTTTCAAAATTATGTGAGTCTCAGCTATCTTACATTAGGAGGATGAGCCAACTGATTAATATTAGAGATAAACGTCTTCCTGTGTTTTCATGTATGTGAAGTTTTTGTCAGGCAAATACTACTTTCCTTCAGGGCTCTTCAAGAGTAGTTAATAGTTTGGGGTACTTTTTCCATAAAGGAGCAGTTATTACTCAAACTTTATTCTGAATTCTAGCTTCCTCCCTAGGTATATTAGGAAAAAAGGTTCCAATCTTGTTGTCCAGTAGAAAGACAAAATCTTGGTCAATGTGAATTGTTTTTCCTTTTAAGGTAGGCAAAGAAGGCTTACCAAAAGTTAAATGGTAACTTTAATTTTTATTATTACTGTTATTACTATTAATAGAGGAAAAGCTACAGCAAATATTCACATTCAGTCATGCTCGGTAAGTTCTTCAAAAAATGTTTGCCTGGAATAGTATGCCATCCTGGGATCAAATTGCAATGCTTTTGATGACAGAACCTAAGTCTGACTTGACTGATCTGAAGTACAAGGCAGTCATGCTTTACTGCTCTCCTAAGAAACCACACACTAGAAAGGTGCCACCTGTCAAACCCACCTATTCCTCTGTCATAATGTGAATGACACTCACCCTCTGAACACTACTACAGGAAGTACCCAGAGACTGACAAGTATCGACCACTATTAATTATGCCAGACTTGCAACGCCTGCAAAGAGTTAACTACAGCCATCAGCGATATTTCTTCATTTATTGTAAATATCTGGCTCTACATTTGAGCATAGAACACAGTCTTTTAAAACTAGAGCTAAATACATTCTTTTTAATCATGTGATGCAAGACATAGTAATTGAAAATGACAAGTAATCATGTGAAATAACAAGTCTTCAAAAATGAGTACATGGCACTTTCTTCATCAAGGTACCATTCACAATAACTCTAATTTCTGACCTTTCATGATTTCAAATCTACGTTAATGTTATCCTGTAAGCAGCTTAACAACTGTAAACAAGAAGCTAAGCCTATTTTTCATGAGAATAGAAGGTGTAGTTTACCTTAGAAGAGCTGCATGGATACTAACACCTGAGTACTGAACTCAGATCCATAGTATCAGAAAGAAATTCCTCAGCATAGGGTCTATTTTCTTGCCATGCTGCGATGCTATACACAGAATATCCAAATATATCCTTGCACTCAGGTCAAAATCAGATTTGTCTTCCATTTATGCTGGCATACATTACAGCAACAATTATTCAGCAATTCATTGCAAAGATTCACTGGTTCAGTGATAGCTATTGAACCTCAGCAGTTCTATAGCAATATAGCTAAACAGTATTTGCATCACCTTTATGAAAAAGGGTGAATTCAGCTGTCATAAGTAACTACCATTAAAAAAATACCTAGTTTTTCTTTACTGTTAAATCATGAATTACTCAAGCCTCAAAGACTTCTAAATAAGCATCTTCTAGAGTAGGTTCACATTTCCCTTCCAGCTACTCATCCAAGAAAGGAATAGCAAATCCACAATATGACATTGGTCCTGTTCCAAATCTCCAGTCAAGCCTTCCTCTTCAGGAAAATATATTTAGCCTCCATGTTCACAAGAGAAAAAACAAAACCACAAATGAAACGCACACACCACCATTAGCCTAGGTTAACAGTTGGATCAAAGAGGAATTTACAGCATAAGGCAATTCATAAAAAAAATCCAAAGTCCTAGACAATCAAAATGACTGCCTATTCCAATGACTTCCATTTTCATGTTCCTTCTCAAAAAGTTGAAGAAAAGATATTAACAACAACATTTTCAATGGCTTGACTACCTGCATCATAGATTTTAACCCCATATTAAATAGAACTATCACCAGATACCCATTTTGCATTAAAATCCCTGCAGAAAGGGTAACAGAGGTGGCTGGTTCCAAGTACTGACAGTTAAGCTACCTGAAACAACAACAACAACAAATCAATTGCACTGCCAATATTAATATAAATATGTCACTCTTGAGACATACTACAAGGTTATAATCAAATTACGAAGTCGCCTAATGTGAATACTTCCATCTTTAATGACGACATGAAATTCTTACACAATTTTGGCTAAATACCTGCAAGTGAAGTCATTAGCAGTGAGAGTATTAGTTTCAAGAGATAAAATTTCATGTTCTGGGTCTGTGCATGAGCTGAATAAGCAATAAAATTAAAAAGTAAACTTTCAATGGATAGGTAAAAACAAAACAAACAACACAACAACAACCACCATGCAACACACACACACAACACCCCCACATACCTAAACGCACACAACCAAAGATTTTTGTTGTTGGTACAATTTCTTCCAGTATGTTACCAAGACAGGACATCTGCCATTCTAATGGTGTAATTCTAAAACTGTCTATATTTAGCTTATGCTAAATTTTCCAGCTAAACCTATTCACAAAAGAACTACAGTCCACTTACACTGTAGCAAAAAGAGCATACAATTTACCTCTTTGGTATGACTAACAGGAAGTTTGCCAACTTTCCAGACATATTCCTCGAAAGCTAGGCTGCTCTATATTTGCACACAAACAGCATATTAATAGTTCAGAGACTCCAGATAAAGAGCACTGGAAATCCAACTTCAATATAAATAAAACTTGGATTTTTCATGTTTATATTATCACTGGTTTACTAGACTTATTTCCTTATCTTCAGATCAAGTTATTAAATACTTAGGCAACATGTTAACCACCCTGACAGTAAGAAACATACTGAAACACAAACATACTAAATATCCTAAGTTAATGTTAGCATATTGATTTATAATATTTGAAAAATTATTTTGAACTCAAACCAGAACAATCAAAACTCAACAAAACAAAGCAAACTTGAATTCCACCCCATCTTTTTGTTATTATGCCACAAACCTCTGATGTACCATCTTGTGTGCATTACACAGAATCTCCAAACAAACAGAACAGGTCCTAAGCCTCCTCAGAATGAAAGCTGGTTATCAAAGAAAATGCAGCTACACAGTGATGTGGAGATAAATGGGTCTGGGCCAACTCTGTATACAAACACACATACATGTATGTTCATATACGTTATTATTACTTTAGACATACAAACACAGACAGCCTTCTTACAAAGCTTAGAATGTCTTCAGTTAGGAGGTCTTCAGACTCCACTCCATCACATAGCGACAGGACACTCAGCATTTTCAACACAGTCAAGGCTAGAAATTTCAAACAGGAGGAAATCTGTTGCATTCAAGGTAAACCTCAGCTTGAAAACCCAATCGGCAGTTAGGAAAAGACAACTCTGGAATACCTTCCTGAAGGCCCAAAAAACAACATGGAGAACATCCAACAAACCATTACTGGGGGAGTTAGGACTTTACAGTGCTCACCAGAAGGTGTACCTACTGTTTCCCCTATTTCAAAAGAAAAAGCCTAAAGTTAGTTTTGCCAACAGCTGTAATTCTTACCTTAAAAAGCTCATACTACAAAGCAGCAAGTTAAAACTCACTGTATTTTGCATTATATGCTCTATAAGAATATTCTTACCTCAACTCACATGATATAGATATTTCCAGAACAAGTCACTCACAACTTCAGTTTCTTCTTACTAGGATACTGTATACATGTAAATATTTTGTGTCTAGGAAATTTAACAGTTAAAATTCCATGAACATAATTCTAGCTATCATTTACATGTTAAAACTGCATGTATTTTGAAAGAGCTGGCAGTACACAGACCTATGCTGCCAAATTCAGAGTGCTGAAGGAGGGGAGAATGTGGAGTTAAACACAGAATTGGAGGGGCTAAAATTTCAGGAAGTCTGCACATTTATTTCTGCTATGCAAACTATGCAGATGTTACCTATCTCAGTATTATATATCTTTTCCCTGTATACATTTCTGTAACCACATACAGAAATGAAGCTCAAAATTAGGTTTATATTAGTAAGAAAAAAAAAAAAATATATTATTTACTTGAAAATGAATTTGTTTTCATCTGCTACCACCTCAGTAATCAGTAATGAAAAAAGTAAACCCAAAACTGTTTTCTATACATGACAGCCATTAATTCAATTAGTGTGCGTGCTTTAGAGAGCTGGCAGGAGTCCAAAACGCAACCATAAGCAGTCACCTGAGGCCCATGGACATCTTCCAGTCCATCAATGTAGGCTGTCACTCCAGTCAAGCTCCTCAGATTGTAGAAGCTGAGGAAAAACAACTGGCATGAAAAATTATCCAGAATGAATGTGGTTGACTAGAGCTGAACTGAAGAATTTCCTGACTCAGACACTACTCTCCTAGCTGAAAGTGAGCCCACTGTCATCAGCATCTCTTCTAGATCTCTCCAGAAGAAGAAATGCACTCCTCAGAGCAGATTACCAGTAATAAAGTTTTGTGATCATTTCTATGACAGTACTTATACATTTTCTTGTATGCTTGAAAGCTCATCTTCCCAGCTTAGTATCAAGCTTTCTAGACTGTATTTCAACCTTAGTAATCTATTATTTTTAAGTTGCTTTCAACGCACTTCCCTCTCCAAATAACAGCCATTTCTCTAATTGAGTGAAGTTACATCAAACAGATGAAGAACCTGAGCAGCTCTCTCCTACATTAAGAATTTGTTTTCTTTTAGGAGGTATAAGTCTTTTGATATGACTGGGAAGAATTTAAAAGGCAGCTTTAATTACTACTGCTTATTAGAGCTCCTCAGTGACTGAGAACTTAGTAGTTCTGCAAAATGTACACGTAACTGTTGTACACTACACCAGATATGCATAAAGCAGTTCTCTTTATAACTGATTTGTCTTGGAGGACATCAAGTTAATGTTTCAAAAAAACCAGCACATCTTTAGCCATGCAGCTGCCAAGTCAATTCTTTCTGATTAAAATATACTTTGAATTTCTTAAGGTCTTCCCACAGACATAAATCTTTCAGTCCCAAGCACTTCCTGTCATTTTAATTGCTTCACTTCCAGCCCCACAAAAACCAAAAATTATGCTTTGCAGTGTTCACTGAAAGGTTGAACAGCACTCATTGTGTCCCAGGGGAGAACACTGTCTGGAACGGCTATTTAAATGGGGCAAATAGGAGATATCATGCTGAAAAACACATAAAGAAATACTGTCTGTTTATACTCAAACATATTAAAAGCTCAACATTCTCCTCACTTCCCCCTCCCTGTAAAAGGAAGAGAGACACCATCTCCTCACAGGGCTAAGCTTTCCAAGCACATGTTTCTGGACTGAGGCAGTGTCCAAGCTATATCAGAGAACATGAAATAACCCTTTCCAAGATGCCTTCACTACTTCTTGCTACATTGGTCTTAGATCAAGGCTTCTTAATATACATAATTTATACGTATCCAATAGGGTAAGGAGCAAGTAAAACTATCACGCTTCTGCACTGAAACAGTCTTGAACCAAATCAGCCCTCCAACTGTGTCCAGAGGTGTTAGGAAAGTAAGCTTCCCTAACAGCAGGTTGTCCAACACCAGATAATAGCCTTTTCAGTCACTCCTCATACTGGAGCTTCTTCAGTTTCAGATCTCCCTACCTCATTATGGTTCACCTTTGAAGTTAGCTCCTATAAGTCTCCTCCATATACCAGCCCAGACTTCATAATCTTTCTGTCAAGAAACTTCAATCAGGTCACTCTGAGGTATTTTACTAGAAATAATGTAATCTTTGCCTTTGCTCTCAAATAAACTACTTCAACACTGCAATAACTTGAAGTGCTCAATAATCTTAGTCACTCAGACCTGGTTTCAGCTGTTTTAACATGATTGTAGACCTGTATCACTGCTGCTGCAAATACAGATGATGCCCTTTACCTGCCACTGAGAAGTGCAGTTAGCTGCAGGGTAGCATGGCTAAAAAACCAAAAAGTAAAAAACCAACACCAAACCAAAAATGACCTAACAAAAAAAAAAATTCTACAACAAATAAGAACAAAAACAAACCACCCTCCAATACACACACACACAAACAACACACAACACACAAAAACTCTTATTTCACATGTTTCAGCAACAACACAAGCTGTTTGTATGGAAGACTGGACTGACTCCCAACACTTTCAGTAACAGACACCCCAGAAAAACATATTCCCTGATTTTTCATTCATTGTCTTAGACTTGAAGCCAAGAAACCCAAGTAAATCAAGCAATTTTCCTATCTGGTCTTTTTGAAACAGGTCACTGTGACACCAGTCTGCACAGAACTAAGGCTTTCAAAAGCAAGAAGTAGAACACTGCATTCTTAGCCACAGTATGTATACAGCATTTCAGTATGTTCAGAAAATCATAGAGTTGATACCCAAAAGTTGACTCCAAAGGTTTTTTTCATACACTGTCTGCCCAGGGGATCGACTCCACTGCATTCAGAAAGCACATCTGAAGTGTTTATTGCTCCCAGATTTTAAAAGAAGGAATTACAGTTATAACTCAGCTGGGTTGTCTTAACAGCTCTGCTAAAACCTCCCTGGTTTTCATCCCAGAGTCTCACTTGAGAACAAACGCATTTCCTGTGTATTAATTTTCCAAGTATATAAAGCTCATATTCAACTTCTAGACAGAACATTCCATTTAACAGCAAAGATGGACACAAAATTTGTGTTACAAGCTGCTTGAAACACATGCAAAGTATTTGGGAATCTGAGTTGCAGCATATAATACTCCCTAACCTTTATGCCATTCTCTGCCAAAAATCCAAAGCACTACATTCAGAATTTGCACTAAAAGCAAAATTTGATCATCACTACTTACGTCCAATTCTGCATGTAATGGTTTTGTTGGATCAAGCTAGCACATAGGTGACAACTGACCTCACCGTCTCAGATATGTGAATTATGTCAGACAAGAAGAGCAACAGCTAGCACAGGTCTACTCAAGTTAATGATAAATGAAGTTGATATATTACATTCAGATCTGAAGGTCTAGCAATGTAACAGCCCAGCTAACAGCTTGCCCCTGCTAATCAGAATAGACACAAGTCATAGCTGCAAAAAGTCTGAAACTTTTACCCAGACAGCTTTTGGTCTCAGAAGTCAGAAACCTAAAAATTAAAATACAAGAGCCTACCAAGAACACAACTGTGTGTTGAATGCACTAACTAAAATATCTGCTTAGGAACATTAATTTTGGCCACAGACCACAGGAATGTAAAAACCAACATTAAGTAAATGATTACCACAAAGCTATGCATAAGCCACATGAATCAACAAAGAAAGTGAGCATGTCCGTGAAAACTGGTGACATAAAGCAACTGTATTTTGGTAGATAAAAATCAAGCAGGTCAATAATCCAAGTGACACTGTTAGAATTCAACTTCCATCTTTATTGCTATGTTTCTAAATCTGTGCTTCAGTTATTATATGGATTTTTTTCACTAAAACCTTGAAGTGCTCTGCATTATGCTTTTAGGTGATAAAATACACCTCTCTCATAGTATACTTAAGAAGCAAAGCTCCCAACTTGGTTGAAAATTTAGAGTAGCCTAACTCAGGGATACAATACATACAACTTGAGAAGTCAACAATAATTCTGATCTGTTACTGAGGCCAGTATTAGATAATTACTTGCAATGTACACTACAAGGCCACATTTAAATAGTATGCAAGCTTTTTGAGCTACTAATTTCAAAGTAGACGTTTCTAAGATACCTAAGTGTTTCTAGAAATCAACTACTTTTTAATCAATTTAGTCCAAGAGGAAGACAACAGCAAAATATTCTTTAGCATCAAATTTTAGTTTGAGATAATTCAGAACCGTTTACTGGATTGACTTTCACTCCAGCTGCTCTCATGAATGATTAACACTCAAGTTTCCTACAATTGTGTTATTGGCTCCTTGGACAGTGCTTAGCTGTACTAACAGATGGACAACAAGCTTTTGGAAGCAATTCTAGACAAGAACATCCAAGCCAAACCCTCCTTCTGGAATGCCATGGCTGGGGAGGGGCATGGGTGGAGAAACACACTTCTGTCTGATATTTTTACCACTTGGCATGTTGCCCTGAACTTGTACCTGACAAGCATTTAGGAAGTGCAATTTTTTCCTTAGTGACAAGGGACATATCAGTCTGATGGCATGGAAGTTGATTAAGCAGAAGACTAAATGCAATAAGACCTTAGCGTAGCTTAGAGAAATACACACAGTAGGCAGAAGAACAAAGTTTTATCAATGGAAGATAAGGACATTCAGTTATTCTGAAACATTTTCTGCGGGGTGTGTGTCAGTCTTGGGAAAAGAACCAAAGATACAGTATCTTAACTCTCTAGAAAACTCTAAAATTGCCTAGAACTTCTGCAGTGTGATTGAGAAAAAGTTGACCTATTCTTGCACTGTGTTCTACTTCCTCATGTCTTTGCAGCTGCACAAAAATCTGGGAAGATGTAGAGTAGTTTCCTCTGTTTGCAGAAGTCCCCAGGGACATGGAGTTAGAAATGAAGGTTTAACTAATCTGAGTAGCCAAAAAGATTTTTTCACAGCAACCGGTTAGTTGGAGAAGCAAGTTAAAAGATCTATGATGGACAGTCTACATCTCTGAGCTTTTGTGTCTTCTATCCAAAGCACACATATGCCTGAAGTGACTGAGTAACTTTAACTAAACCATAATATCGAAATTCTAGTCTTAGGGAAAGTGGTAAAAAAATATGGAAGAAAAACAACAAAAGGGAAGGTTTCACTTTTTTCTTCAATGATTTTCACTAGCCATCTAAATATGTGTATAATCTTTACAGTCCTAACCTCTTTGTGACAGGCAGCAGAGAAGATGCTCAAGAAATGAAAAACAAAACAAAAGACCCAAAACTCATTTGACAAGTAATACTGACATCCTAAAAATAAGAATTTAAAGGAAATGCCTTCTTACAAAGCAGTGTTTGTAAGGCTGCTGTACAACTATTACCAAGTAGATTTTAAAAGAAATAGGATGCCATCTGCAACAAAATCAAGAAAATATAAATACATGACATTAATAGTTATATCTGCAGGGAAATGCATCTGCAGAACTTTGTGCCTTGACAACTGTGGTTCAGTTGAACTGATAGGTCACTTGCTACTCAAATCCTCCACATAGGTCAGGCTTTAGGGAACAATGGGACAACTAGCCATGCTCACCTGCCCAGCTGTGATCATTCTAGGACAATGAAAGAGATCTTCAGAATTTCAGAGATGAGGGTTAACAATGCAAGCAATACATTGAGCTGCAAAAAGAGCTAGTGTAAAAACAGGACCTCATCACCTTCAGGTTTTTACCAGAAGGGAGCCCAATGTACCCTCATGAAAATACAGATGATTTTTTTCAAGGTCATGAGGTAACTTATCATTCTCCTAGAGCCTTCTGTGCGGTCTCTCTCCTGAAAGCACACTTTCTTTGAAGTTTTCCCTCTTCAAGTTGCAAAGCAGTGTTTTGGGGGGTTTTGAGTGTGTGGTTTGGGTTGTTTTGTTTGTTTTTTTCTCCACCCCTTTAACTTCCTTTTCCAGCAGTACCTGCTCTACAATAACCTTCTAATTCCACCCACCAAGCCGTTCTAAGCAACCAAGTCTCAGGACATTTTCCAAGGCCTCTGACTCTCCACAGCGATTTGCAAGCATTCCCAGCTTTGCCACAGTCCAAGAATAAAGCAGCTGTTTCTGTCCTGTGGTCTGTTTTTACTACTTCCTGCATGCAGTCACCCCTCTGAGGACTACAATCACTAAAAGCTGTCAGCCTCTAAAAGTGCAAACAACTACAGCAGAGATGCCTTGGCCCTAAATTACCCTTGGAAGAAGACAGCATATTTGCAACCAAGCAATACTACCTATTGGACAATAATGCTGAGCACTAACAAGTGACATCACCAAAAATGTACTGAAGTTACATTCTACCTCCCTGTCTTTGTGGTTATAAAAGACCTGCTTTAATCCAGTTCTCCAAAACAAGCTTGCACTATAATTCCAGAGCTTTATTTCACAGAAGGTGATGTGCACAGCAATACAAGCTTGAGAATGAGGAGGGAAGATATTTTCAACAACTATTTCAGCCACATGCTCAAATTTCAGCTGTGACCTTAATCCAGTACACTGCAGCAGGGTGATAAAAACTAACGCTAAACTTGAATTCAGCCCGGAGAATAAAATCCACATTTCTGTGGCTCCTGCCTGTAAAATCAAAATTTTCAGAGGTCATTGGCTCCAAATTATATATTGCAGCAACACAGAGCCTTCAATAGTGAGACAGCAGAACAGTTCGGTGGACTACATGACCCAGTGTCCCAAGCAATTCCTCCTCCCACACAAGCCGCAAGTTTGAATGATATTCAATATGGTTATTCTAGAATTTCTGCAACTAGAACTAAGATTTGTAGGCAATACTCAAGTCAGAATCTTCTTCAACAAGTAGTCATTAGAAAAAAACCTAAGTTTTAACAGCAAAAGTAGCAATTGCAAGACAATCACTTACTGTGCTATTTGATATCTGCTAAAGATAACCATAAACTTAATTTCTTTTCCTAAACAACCATATTTCTCTCAAAGTTCTCTCTTAGGAACCTATGAAATTAGATTAAAGGCTAACCTAAGAAGTCTTTCATCGAAAAATTGTTTGCAAGCAGCTTTTTTGCTGTTTCTGGGGTTCTTTTTTTGTTTCTTTTTCTTAAACAAAACTGTGGAGAAACTTTTTTCCTCCTTACAAAACTACCCCTGAGAAAATAGGGTATTTTGAATCAGAAGATACAGTGCTCTTCACTTAACTGGTTAAGCCTGGATGTACCACATGAGGTGTGGCAGTTTGTGTGCATGCTCAGATAGTTAACTGGTAAATCATCTGATTTAGTTTGGCCCCCAGTGTGCAAAGAAGGGACTCAGAACTCTGCTCCCACCCTATCAGACAACAGCTCTGCACTGTTAGCTGCATTTGCTACTTAAAGTGGAAATGATTTGGGTCAATGAATGTTTTCATGCAGGGGTGGGGGGGAACCCACAAACTGGCATGTTCTATCAAAGACTAATACTTTTTGTACCTTTTATTATACTATGCAATGTTTCATTAGCATATTTTCAGATTCAGTAAGCAGGTAACTTGACAGCTAGATTGTTTAAAGCCACAGGTCAATCACTTCTGACTCCAGCGTGGTTTGATTTGCCCAGTTACAGGCCTGTGTTTGAGGTCAGGAAAGTCAGTCCCTCCTAAGTAACTCTCAGTGGATTCCATAAGGCCCACGTTTGTGTTCATCTCTTACCACTACACTGGGCCACTATTTCAGCTAGCTTTTTCAAAAGCACCTGAAAACCAGTTTCTACATAAACCCTCCACACAACCTTGAAAAATAACTCCTCCACACTCAAGAAAGCTTTTGTGCTTAAACAAAGTTTAGGATCAAAAGGCACCCATGTTTTTACACCTTTTAATATTCAATTGTGCATTGCAGAAACTGCTGTGTTACACAAGTCATGTCAGGCCTCAGACTCCTGTGGACTTCCTACAAAAAAGTAGAAATGGAAGAATATAATTCTGGACAGGTGGCACAATAGAGTTATCTACTGCTTCATCTGTAAAAAGCAGTTTACAAAACTGTCTCTTGTTTTCTAGCTGTGTATCTCTCTTCAGTACAACAAGTAGCATGCTCAGAGTCAGGAGAATCCTACTTTGAGATTGACACAGTTTAAAATCCAATCGTAATCCAGCTGCCTAAGGCAATTTTCTTACTTCTGGAATACAACAACAGTTCAGCTGTAGAAAAATAATAGTTAAAACTTCAAAGAGCAGAGGTCAAACACCTGTGTTCCTTCCATTTCAGTGCTAAGTATTATAAAATGCATTAAATTCAATTACAACCACTCAGGGTTTCTTAAGAGATTGTTTTTTTCCCCTGTTCCACATTTCTTACAACTAGATGAAACTGAACTACTTAATTAGCATGTAACACTTTATGCAAAAATTATACAGAAATCCACACTGACCACACATTTCCCCATTAACATTCAATTAACACATTCCACTATGGAAACTTCAATACCATTTCAACCATTTCTGCCATCAAGTGGAACTAAGTTCTTTTTTCATTTTGTGCATCTTGTGGCATTACATGACACATGTATCAGCCACCTACAACTGCTCCAACTCTGACACTGTACTGCTTAAGCATTTGCATAGCCCCCATAAACTGAGCATTACCATTTATCCTAAATTGATTTGTTGCACATTAACTTCATTATACATTGTGCTTAACAGTATCTCCAGAACCACATAAGTTCAAATTAAATTACACTACCATGTGAAAAATAACTGTTATTTATAACAAGTGCTATAAAAGTATCAAAGTCCTCCTTATTTGCAAAAAATAATTTCTGAATGCTGGACTTCTGCGCTATGCTGTAAGGATATATTTAGCTCTTGCACTACAGCTCTCATCTCAGATTACACTACTATTTAAGTCTAAAAAGCAATGCATGTGTTCGTTCATGAGAACTGTTAAGAGTAAACATGCAAGTCCTAATGGAAAGTTCATGTGGACAAGATTAAGCCAACTAGAGATATAAAACTTAAACATTACCTGGGAGGACTTGGACATCTTGTTTGCCACATTTTTGAGCTCTCAAATGTATCTGTACTGATTCCTCAAATTGACAATGGGAAGAGATTAACTGCTCTCCTTATTAGTGGAGAAAAGCCCTTCCAAACCAGGTTGTCATACTGTCCTAGTAATTTTCATTCCTTCAGACCCTAAACTCCTGTGACATCCTCCTCCTCCAATAAAAGACTTCGCAAGTGCTTTGCATAAGCTGAAGCTCCACATAGCATGACTAACCAGCCACAGGTAACACACAAGAGTGAAAAGAACATTTGTTATAATACGTACAATACTCAATAGACAACACTTGTCAAGACAAAAGTGAAACTCAAACAACATGAAAGATAAAGAAGCTGAAAATACCTAACATAACTAAGAAAGCATCAGAAAATTATCCAGATATTGCCATAATAACAATTAAGATGACTGATAAACCCTATGTTCTGATTGACAAGTCTTACAAAAGTCCTAGATCAATTTCAAGGCCATATAAAATGGTTTATCTTTGAGAACATTGCACAGAGAAACCTAAGGCAAAAAAAACCCACACAGAGGTAGGAAACTCCAGAATAAGCCAATAACAGGAATAGGAACTCTTAAAATTTGGACAGATAGGAAGGAAGTGTCAGGCTCTCTTACATAAAAGTATACGAAGAACTAAGAGGTTCAGAGAAAGGGAACCAGTGTGTACACAGTTTAGTTAAAATGCATGCCTTTTATTTAACTGTGTCCTGGTTTTGTTTGTTTGTTTAATAGAATCAAAACAATGTCTTAGCTTTAACTTCAGGACAGGTATTGCAAGGCTTATTCTGAGGAGTTTTTCCCCCACTGCCAGAAAACACCAAGGAACACCCATTTATCTTTAAAACAGTCTGTACAATTTCTTACAATCTTTCCGTTTCCTCCAATATGAATTTATACGAATTTCTAAAACTCAGTCATGGTATTAAAAAAATAAAAATCCAGGAAACTAAGTCATTTCTTGGTCTTAAAACTACAGCAGCCATTACCAGTCACTTTACACTGTTGCTCATCTATGCATTAAAACTGGACTTTCAAAAGACATCAGTTATTCACAGCACAAGTACTTGCCTGCTTTCCCTCCAACACAGAAGGGTATCAGGTCCACTAGTCTACAACTACTCATGGCAATCTACAAAACTATGAAAATAATGTAAAATATTAGCTTTTTCCCTTTGATTAAAAAATCTGAAGTGGATTAATAGCTTTTCTTCAGTTTTGAGGCTCAGAAGAAGTAGGTACTCCATAGACATGGACAGATGAATTTAAAGCCGTTTCGTGTTAAGATTTTACAAATAAGGGCAATGATAGTTTTATCTAAGAAAACTGAAGGCATGCCAGAAATAACCAGGGATTCAAAACAAACCTGCATGGTAATCTATTCTTAAGTAACTATCTTACTTTTAGCCTTTACTGGAACCATCATATGCCTGGTGACACCAGACAGCAACTTCACTTTATTTCATCTTCTACAAATTTATCTGTTGCATGGATTAGAAACACAAATACAAGATGGCACAGAGAAAGACTAAACTAATCCTAAAAAATTGACTCTCATATGCCAATAAATACCTGCTTGCAACTTGTCTACTAGAGTAACACTAGAGATCAACTTACAGCTGATTGATTTGAAATTTAGCATTATCTCCTCATGCATCAATGAACACATTTTGTATCTTTTATTGATTTAAATGTATAAGACAGACTGGATCATTTCCCACCTCTATAATCAGCTCATGCAAATACTGAGCCAGTGCTCTAAATCCTTCTTTGCAACTGGGCTGACTGTATAGATCAGCAGAAGTAGCTCTCTCCTCAAGCATTGTCAGTTACTTAGTTTCTGTTCTGGAAGAATAACAAATTACATGTCCTGAAGATATCTTTGACACTACAAATCTGTACCATCCTAGTACTCCACAGACGAACAGTGTATCTGTTCTGTTAATATAACAGAGGAGGAGAGGAGCTGTGGCATGGAGCACAGTCTAAGACAGACTGGAATGCCTATATCATCACATACAGAAGTGGCTCAAAAGGAAGCTTAACTTTTTACAACCTTCAACTGACAAACACCTCCCAAATAGCCAGAAGAATTATAAGGAATATCTCCATTCTCACCGTGCTTTCATTCACAGCATTTTAATGGTGCAGACAAAGGTCACCATGAAATGTCCCAGCAGCAGTCAGCGTTGCATTTCCTTTGCACAGCCACACAGAATAAAAGATAACCACTCAAACTGAGTTGCAGCATAGTTTTCCCCAAACCCTTGCCCACATCAGCCCACACATTCATTCATATACATCATTTGTTCCAACTAAAATACACTTCTGCTCCTGCTTGATTTTTAAGTTGCCTTTCAGACTGGTCTGCTAATAACAAATAAAAAAATTTCAGTGCAACTTCTTAAAGAACTTGAACAGAGTATGCCACACTGAGATATCCCTTTTAGCAATGGAAAATAAACTTTACACTTCCATGTCACAAATAAGAAAATTATTCCAAGCACAAGAAATACATTACTGTTAACTGTCAGGACTGAAATTCATGGCTTCACATTTACTTTAAGAGAAAATGTCAAGTGATGAAATAATTAGGTTTCCCGCCCCTAATATATTTGACAGCTAGCAGCACAAATTACTGGCTTCTCTACACCAGCAGAATCTTCTAGACTGCCAATAGTCAATCTTAAACATCTGCCTTGCAGGTGATTTGCTCAGACTGACAGCAGTAGGCATACTCACTTGAAAAACCTGCTGTAAGTGTTCAATGCTCCAAAGACTTTCCAGTCCAACCGTGCAGTTAGTCTAGCTTTGCCCCGCCCCGCAAATGCTTACAGAAAGAGCAGCTGTCATCTCCATTATCAACAGAAGATACAGTAACACCTCTGAGGAACTTTTCTGTTACATTGAGCTCACAAATTTGGTCACTTTGAATTCAAAACATTAAGAACAGAATTTGAAAACATGCTATTTGAGTTTGTCACTATCTTTATCTACAGTCTAGTTAAATACTGCTGACCTGTCAGAGATACTAGTGAAATAGTATCAGAGCATCAAATGCCATGTTGAATTTTGAGGTCTCAGCACTGCAACTGTGCGACTCCAGCAATCCATGTAATGAGAACGTTGGAGAACATAGACTGCCATCACCATTGTAGCATTGGATGAACTCACTGCACTCTTGCAGAATTCTTACAAGACTGGTTGTTATCGAAAAGAGAAGTTATGATATCTGTATTTTTAAGATACGGAAGGTACTGGTATGCTACAAAATTCCACAATGAATATCCAAAGATGCCTTCTCCTGCATATGTAGTGCACATCACAGATCAGGGAACAGTAAGGACTTGTAGTCTTTCTGCACTTAGATATTAGCAGCAGGCTGTAGGTAACATTGAAAGAATATTCAGATTATTTTCTACAACAGCTGAGTTGAATTTAAAGATGGCCCAGTTTGTGCATGTCAAAGTTCTCGCAACATTAAGTAAAAACTACTGCTCAGACCCAACTTTCAAATGGTTACATAGTCAGAGCAAGAAAATACTACCAAGGTACAGAATATCGATAGGCTAGTCACTCAAAAATAATCAGATTCATCTCAACAAAGTACAGATGGATAACACAAAACTCATCCCATTTACATGCAATTCAGCTACTTAATTATGTATCACAGATCTTCACAGACTGATAATTTATAGAAACATTCTGATCTGTTCCTGTTTTCCTCAATAACAACAACAACAAAAAGAAACAGCTGATGGTTGTTACTGGTTCTAAATCTGATGACCCTAAATGACCCTTGTCTCAAAAGATAGCTGATGCTCTGTCAATATAGTTATACTTTACTAGCAGGCCTAGCACTCTACAATCCCCTGCAGTTTCATATAGGATGCACTAATCCACAAAAGCCACAATTTATGCATGGTACCTGAAGCAGTGGCCTTGGTTGCAACAGAATAGTTATGCAAAAAAGAAAGAGACGAAGTCGAGTTGCTTCCTTCTACTGCTGAACACTGAAAAAACCCTGCAACTGTAGTACTTTATTAACCTCAACAATCCAAAGCAGAAATATGCCTCTCCCCTTCATGTCAGACAACCACTTTCTATCAGTGTAATTTATTTGACTTACATGTGGGTCCAAAAGTTTCTAGGACAATCAAATGCAATCTCATGGCCAACCAGCATGGTCAGCATTGTCAGAACACAATACAATAAAGTGGACTCGAAAAGGTTCTGGGCTGTATGGGGACTTTAAAGACAATGGCAAGATGTAAGAGATGCTTTAGTTAGATTTTCTGCTGTCATTTCAAGCCTTCTTCCATGGCATTCAAGAATAACAAAAGAGCTGCTGAGCACACACCAAGTAAACTACAGAAGACTTTACATCCCTAGATACATGCACAAACACATTTCAAGTGCACTTGGCATGCTGTTATCCAGGGAATTCAGGCTTATTACTATGCACTTCTAAGCACAATGGGTACTGGCAATAATGACACTGCCTGTACAGCATTTGCACATTATCTTCTTAGCCTGTAGCGGATTAGGTGCGTTAAGGTAATGTGTCACAGCACTGATCAGTACTGGTTGACTTATTTCTTTTATTGACCCAAGGCTTGTACTAAAAGTGTATGTGTATGAAATAGAAATTTAAAAAAGTAATTCTATTACCTTTCACACAAAACTGGCCCTCAAGTACAGAAAATAGTGCATAATTAACTTCTCATTGACAAAATTTAATTAGTACACTCGATGTTTCCAAATAATTTCAACAGAAGTCAATCTGTATTTGTATGGCCTGATGTATGAAGTATGTTGCACAGTAATTATAGTTATCCAAGTTATTCAACACTTATCAGACACTTCAAAAAATGCTACATGAAAGCTAAATTAGGTAGAAAATCCCACCCATAAATGTGTATCAACTGAGGTAAAATCCAAGTGCTTGGAACTTTAACTGCATCAACAAATTTAGAGCTGAATTCTGGTGTGCAAAACCAGTTGCAAAACCCTGCAGCAGTACCACTTGATTGTACCAAGTATGCCATACACAATTAACTAATAGATCATTTCATTTCTAACCTTGCCCAAATCAGAAAGCCAAGTTGTAATTGATACCATAATGATACCATCAGCACATACGGTAGTCCACCAAGATAAATCTTAAAATAGTGAGCCAACTTCCCTGGCAGAGTCCTGTATGAGTCCAGGCAATGAAATACTCTTCAGAAGCAGACATCAAGTGAAACTCACAAAAATCATAGAATAGTTTGGGTTGGAAGAGACCTTTAAAGCTCACCTAGTCCACCATCCTTGCAATGAGCAGGGGTATCTTCAATGAGGTCAGGTTGCTCAGAGTCCCATCCACCCTGGTCTTGAATGTCTCCAGGGATGGGGCATCTATCAGCTCTCTGGGCAACCTGTTCCAGTGTTTTACCACCCTCATTGTAAAAAAATTCTTCCTCGTGTCTAGCCTGAATCTCCTCTCTTTTAGCTTAAAACCATCACCCCTTGTGTCCTATCACAACAGACCCTGCTGAAAAGTCTGTCCCCATCTTTCTTACAGGCCCCTTCTAAGTACTGGAAAGTGTCAATAAGGTCTCAAAGATTCAGAGAATAAACTCTTCAAATGCAGAATACCCTGAGGCAGATACTTAAATAATAATCTTCCTCTGCAGCATAACTGTGAGAACTCAAACTCCAAACATAGCAATAAAGCTATGTTAATGTGACACAAATCCTTTACACTCCCATGGGCCATGTCTGCAGAATAAAATGCAAGACTAGTTATTGCTTCTATGTGTTCTCTTAACAACAGAGATCAGTAGGTTTCAAACAAACACTCTTGCAGTTCTAATTCAGTTCTTGCAGCTTCACTTCATATCCTTCTTTAGTTCTAGACATCCAACTGCCATTACCCTACTCATTTTTCTCAACAAATAATTTAGCTGTACAGCACATAATATAACTTGTTCAAAATGGCACCATGCTTTTCATAGTGATTTGGCTATGACTTGAAGAAAGCCATTAAAATAAACACAGGGTTGTTTGCTTGCTTCATATCCACTTCCCCTTATGCTTATCATGTGAACTTGGCAAAGATAAACAGCTCAGTCAATGCCTCAATACCCAATGGTATTTGAAAATTATTTCCATCAAAATCATTTATGTAGAAACTGTGGGGTAACAATGTCCTTTCATTTGCCTTAGCACTCCAAACAGGTGCCTGAAGTCTACTCTTCCCACCTTCTCCTCCCCTCTGCTGCCTCTGTCTCTAAGTGTGATGAAAGTGAAAAGCACAGAGATTCTCAGAGTTACACTCAGAGCAGCAGCAGACTGCCATCTGGATGGTTTCACGGAGGGTTACAGAAAAAAGAATTTTGTTCACTTCTCAGACAGTTTAGTATGTTTAGGACCTTGTGACAAGAATAATCATCATTTTTACAATGCACATACAACTCAGCACAGGTCAGCAAGCTAGAGAAAGTAAGCTTACCATAAAATGTGACATTTGAGAGCTGGTTTTTATTCTCTCATTCAAATTGACCAAAATAACAAAATGTGTATGACACAACCTTCAAATATTTGAAAGAGCTACCTTTTCTTACTCTGAAAATAGCTTTACCTTTGTGTAGGCAAAGGATCCTGTCCTTTCCCTATCTTTACTTGAGAGAGTCAGGAGAAGAAAAAAAAAATAAAAGTAATAATAAAGAAATCAAGCAAAACATTGATTCAGAAAGTCATGTTATTGCTTCAAAAGGCCCACAAATTTACACAAGATACAAGGATAGTTAAGGAAATTCATCTCCCACCAAAAAAATTTGCTCCCACATGAGTTTTTTTTCCCCCTCTTCAAATCTACCCACTCTGTCCTTCAACTCTTACTTGCTCAATTTTTAGGAGAGATGTAAATGAATATCAGGAAACACATTAGATTTAAATTGTCCATTAAAGTATTTAATTGCATGCTACAACTTAAAACAATCACACAAGAAACTGAACTGCGTAAACCAAACTCTGCTCAAATAACTGCTTCCTTCCCACAGGCCTACTGCAATAAGACAAGACTAATAACCCACATGGAAAATGAGATGAATGATGCCAGCTCTAGTTAAGCAATGCTGCATTTGTGCAAGGTTAGAAATTAAATGACCAGTTAGTATTCCAGTTAATTATGTATAACATGATTTATACAAATCTGCCTGATAAACAGGTTTCATTTTCACAACCTCTACAACAATACAATCTGTGTTCAGTTTATATTCAAAGAATAGCATTTATAGTAACTTTTGTCAAAGGAAGATAGCAAAATATTAACACTTTTTTAAAGCAAATTATCATGTTTACTTACTCCCAAAATCCACTCATTTCACCCATTTCAGCACAAACCACTTACCTTATGTAGCTAATGGGATGAGAGGGATAACATTTATTAATTAATATAAAGATTTCAGATACTTCATTGCAATGCTTTTAGGAGACTACAAGACACATGGAATGGAATAGTGTGTTTTATTAACATCAGGTTGGATAGGAGGGTCACCTCTACTTTCTACATTTGTTCCACAGATGCTACAGATGTCAAATCTCCTTGTGAATATGTTTGTACTGCATAGTACAGTTAAACAGCACAGGCCTTCACAAATACAAGGAAACAAACAACTTGGCTTACAACATAACCAGTAATTTTTGCGAGTTACATTGCTCTGGAATGATAGCTAGCTTTGCCCTCCTCCCAGTTCTCATTTAAGACTTTACTCTTAATAAAGGCCAGAGCTATTGCGGCCCTGTTTAGCTGCCATTCATTTGGAATAAATAGAGGCTTTGTTTACAAGTTATAAATACAGAAAGAAAGCCTACCCACACACTTGACAAGCAAGCAAGCTGGAATGCAACAGAATAAGGTCTTCAACTGCTAGTGACTTTACATTTCCAAGATATGAGTTTGTCAAGGAGCTGTCTAAGCTGGAGTTAATACATTACCAGTTATCCACCTTAAGAAAGAACTGGATATACCACAAATGTATGCACTATTAATAACAGCATATAACAGATACTTCCAGTCATCTTGACTATCAGATCAGGTTGTCTTGCAGCCCAGAAGGCCAATTGTGCAGGCAGAGAGAGGTCATCCTCACCCTCTGCTCTCATGAGGGGTCTGCTGGGGTCTACAGTACAAGACAGAGTGGGTCCAGAGGAGGGCCATGAAAATGGTTGGAGAGCTGGAACCATGTCTCTTAGGAAGAAAGGCTGAGAGGGTTGTTCAGCCTGGAGAAGAGAAGGCTCTGGGAATGTGTCAGTGTGGCCCTCCAATACTTAAAGGGAACTTACAAGAAAAGACAGGCTTTTTATGAAGGCCTGTAATGACAGGACAAGGCATGACTGCTTTAGACTTAAAGGGTCTAAGTTTAGATTGGACATCAGTAATTTTTTTTTCTTTACAATGAGGGTGGTGAGACATTGAAACAGCTCCCCCAGAGCAGTTGTGGATGCCCCACCTCTGAAAGCTGGACAGGGCTTTGAGCAACCTGATCTAGTGAAAGATGTCTCTGCCCACAGCACTGGGGCTGGACTAGATGATCTTTAAAGGTCCATTCCAACCAAAACTATTCCATGACTCTACATTTGTTATTAATAATCATATTGAGACCAGCAATTTCCACTGTAGTGCAAAGAATCAGAAAAGCATGAATACCTAAAATGTTGCATTGTCTTCTGGTTTGTTTTTTTTGTTTTGTTTTGATGTTATTTCAATTATACTGCAAGATATAAAAAGTTTTAGTCTTGTTTTCTCTGACCACTTCAAAATTCCTTAAAAGTATTTATTGTTGTGCAAAAAGTATAATTGTATAATTGTAAAAGTATAATAAAAGTATAATTGAAAAAGATTATACTTCAAATCTGAATCAAGCACACTATCCTGAAGTATGAAAGGCATGTCGATACAGTATTCCAAGTGACAAGAAGTGATCTGTTCCATTAATACCAGCTCTATGTCCTAAACACTTGCAAGTGACATTTCTAAACACACAGTCTGAAGAACCAACAGCCTCAATTTTAACAGAAGTGTCACATGCAAACATATTCCACAGAAGAAGAGATAGTGACTTCTGACCTTTTCCAATTTTTCTCACACAAGATATATGGGTTCAGGGTTTCTTCATCAAGCTATTTTACATTCACATCTATTATTACCCTTTCTTCAAATGAATATGTCAGTAGAAATAAACTGAAAGTAGGGCAGAGATTACCAGAGATGAGAGAACAGCAACAAGGTGACCAACCCAGCAGTTCATTTCTTTAATTAATAATTGCACTCAGAACTGCAAAAGCCGTGCCATCATGCTGAGCTAATACCACCTGCAGCACCACCACTTCTCCAATTCTGCTGTTTTGAATTACGCCTTATCTTAAACTCAGCTCTATGATTTCAAAAACCAATTACAAGAAGGCATGAACATTTATCAAATGCAGTTGTAGCTGTATGAAGCAGGAACAGCTGCTTTGCTGTCCAGCTTGCAGAAGTTAATCTAAGCTGTAATTCTGCGACTCAAAACAGATAGCTGTAAAATCCCCATGCTCCAAGAAACATGCCTAGATTCTTGTGCATAGCCAACACAGGGTAAACATTCTCCCCTTCATTTACATATGTTTAAAATCCATAACCTTTTCTTGGAAAGATGAAAAGATAAGATCTCATGGAAGAGAGTAACAATTGGCGTAGGAGAACAGTGAAAAGAAGAGACAACAGATTAATTTCATTCAGCAAATAACAGAGTTGGGAAGTAGCAAGTTAAAATAACAGTCCTGGCTTAATAGGAACCGTCTATGTAAATTCACTCTGTCTGTGGCAACAGAAAAAAGTGAGGAGAATTTAACATTAAAAGATAATTTTGAGTGTCTGACAAACTTTCTGTTGAAATCCATATGGGTGATTCAAATTTCTGTAATACTTTTTGAAAACAAAGACTGCTATTCAACTAAAACAACCCCACATTTAATATTTCAGGCATTTAAGTTTAATAAAAAAAAGTGCATAAGTACAAAGAATTTATATCAAATTCATCCCATTTGTCTGCTTTTGCCCATATTCCAAGCATTTAAACTGGAGGTGACAACTCAGGTGAAAAAGACATTGGACCTCATCTTCCACCAGTGACCTGTGCATCAAAACCCTGGACTAATTACTAACACTGCTATCTGGCACTGCTTGATACTGAGATCCAGCCCATCAACAGCTCTAACCAAAAATATCAAACATTTCCGAAGAGATGACATGACTCTGCTGATTACGTAGCTTTACCAGGGGATATAAAAGCTGGTCTGACATATGCCACCATAATACTTGCTCATCACTCTTGTCAGTGCTTTAACTTCTCATTTAACAGCTCCATTCACCTCCCACTCTGCAGGTCCCTTTCTCACATTGTTTCCTCTCCTCTCAGACAGGGAAGCCTGAGCAACCTCTTTTCTCATTGCATTCCTACCACAGAAGCCTTCTGCACTGTGGTTCATACCTCACCCATGGTAGGTAGGAATACAGGCACATGCAAGGAGGAAAACATAAACCTCCACTTATAAGGTAACTTATGGAAGAGCAACTTCTTCCTTCTCATTACACAACACCACTGGCTTTTAATTTTTTACGTTTTTGCCTTTACAACACAGAAACCAAAAACCAAGACACGAACTTCTCCTGTTACATCGCTGAGAAGTGTACAGTGTTTCCACCTTCATTCACACACTCAAGAAACAGGTTTTCTGTGTTTAGTTCACTTTTGTGAACTAAGACAATTCCATAGCTAACAAATAAGTGCCAAACTTGAGTTACAGTCCTACACTGACCATCCTGATGTCATCTGGGGAGCTTGGTAATGTCCAGAGAAGAATCAGGAGGAGCAAGCAGATCCAGTCTGTCAAACTAACCTGGCTCTTTCACACAGGGAATTCTACAGTTGCAGCCTACAACTTCAGAGTAACAGCAGTTAGAGGATCTAGCAGCTGGTTATTAGAGACCAGATATATGTGCACACACACAAGGGGAAATTCTAAACGTATCTCCTCTGACCTTAAGGTAAGGAAAACAGAGACATGGACTTCTCAAGCCACTTGAACTACTTAAGGTTTTCCTATTATACTGTCAATTATGAAACAAGGGTTTCCCATCCAGATAAATTATTCAGTCTTCAAGCCAATGGCTGATACACAAAGAAGCTTAAGTTCTTCAAAATGCAATGACCATATTGCAGATGCATTACACAACTGTGGACACCGGCACCAGAACTGGCACAAGTTATTCTGGAACAGAACAGCCAACAACAAAACCATTCTTTTGGGCTTCAGTCACTTCCAACTGAGCTGATATCAAGTTCACTAAAGCACTAGCAGGATTTCAACAGCATGTTGCCTAGCAAGTTACGAAATCATCCCCACATAGATATTGAAAGCTAAAGCTATTAAGTGTTGTGTGGTTTCTGGTTTCTAACCAAAAAGCCACATCTGAAAGACTGGTTCATCATTAACTCTTTCTGCAGTCTTAGCTCCAGTATTTGGAATTAAATTACAAACATCACAAAAATCCAAAGCTGTTAAATTATAAAATGCTGAGTCTCTAAAAGAGAATTACAATACAATGAACAAATGGGTAGAGAGGAACATAAGCTAGAGACATGCTGTGAAGAAACAATCACCACTCATAACTCACTTGTGTCAGTCATGGAAAGGCTGAACCAGACAAATCTGGTTTCAGTTCGTCTAGCAGGAGGAAAATGATGGAAGAGGATTGATATGAGTCTATCTGCAGCTTTTTCATACTAATTCTACCTTTCCCCACAGTTTTGCTGTCTTGATTTGGGAAGCAGCATAAAACTAACACCAATGTCAAATCAATTTAACTAGCCCTTCAATTAAGTCACAAGTCATGCTTAACTTCATTTTCCCTTCAAAACTAAATCACAGTGATGTACAAAATAATACCACTAATTCTGGTCTATCACATACTTAAAAGATACAGAGCATTTTACACTGTGTTACTGGAGTTGGGTGGGTTTTATACAATCCACTAGATATCTGTGAATTAAGAAGAGAGTGTCCCAGTGGCATTACTGTCAAGATCAAGTATCAACCAGGTTATCACATTTTAATGAATCAGCTGCTCCCTCCCAACACACCAACACTTACAGCATTGCAAAGTTTGAGACAGAAGCAGACTTGAAGGTGAGGTGTAAACTGAATGCCAATACCAACCTAACATTTGGCCAAAGATGTATTTTCGTAAGGTAATTGATCAGCTAGTCAGCCACACAATATATGTAATGAAATGGTTGAGAACAATTAACACTATTAATATTTAGTTACACTATATAATAAGGGCATATTTTTACTAAGGCTTCATGACATTTTTTTAAAAGAGGTTTAAATATGTTGTCTTAAAGAAAGAACACACACCAAAACATTACAAAGTTATTTTATCATTTATTTCAAGTGCTTAGCTTCCATAACAGCTACAGTACAAGAACCACAGTCCCATTAGAGAAAGCCAGACAAAGAAAAAGTGTTGTCCTTTCAGGCTATCATATACACAAGATTTATTTTCTTCAAATTTCAGGCACAGTAGTGTTTCAATATTACAGCTTCTTAACGAATGATTCACCATAGCCTAGATCAACGCACAAAGCAAACAAAATAGTATATGGCACTGAATATCAAATGGGCATTGTTTCAATAAATGTTGTGGTATCTCCAATTCTACTAACTCCCAAACAAAAAAAAAAAAAAAAAAGAATGCACTTGCATCGCAGCAACTTTACCTGCCCATGACCTCAAGTACATATTTTTTGCAATACAACATGTTGCAGCATGTTGAAGGCTGGAAGTCAAAGTGCACTGTAAGACATGATTTGAATCAAAATAGCAAGCCATGAATGGGGGTTGGCAGCAGGGGAATCCCCTTCCTTCTTGCTGCTATTTATAACTTAAGGCAAGTAAAGTAATTTCCAATTTAACAGGCAGTTCTCAAAGCAACTTTTCTGCAGAGGAGTAAAAAAAGAAATTAAAGGTACGAACATTTCAAACAGCATTCTAAGGAAGTGACACACTTCGACCATTTCTACAACATGTACAAGTCAAAGTCAGGATTTAGTGTCCTGTGGACGGTTTTTGCTTTAGTGCCAAATAAAGTGAACTTGGAAGTATCTGGCATTGAAATGAGTAAATAAGAAACAGTAAGACCAGCTTTCCTACAGCTGAGAAGCTGCAGAAAAGAACAGATTTTTGCATTGGTTGGACTAATTTGAAAATTTGGCTTCGCTGCAAGTCTGCTTTATAAAGCAGACTTCAATCTTTGGAAATAACTTTCAAGTGGAATCCTGAGTTTCTAACTCAACCAAGAACCAGTGTGTAAGATGAAATACATTCTTCTTTGTTTCCCCACAACAGTGTCAAAGCACACAGCTGATCAAGACTTCTGTGCCACTGTCAGTCAGAATCTGTCCTAACACTGTCACACTAATTTAAATGTAAAATTATGAACATAAGAACACTTTTGATTTTTGAAAGCTGAGGAGGGGAATCAATTTGCCAGGCGCACTGGAAGTCAACTAAGTCTTCTGTCAATACACTACCCAAATAGTTTTTTGCCCCATGTAGATCAAGAAGCTAGATACTGCAATACAGTCTATTTATGCTACTAATTTCTGGAAAAACTGAGCTGTGCTCAGCAGTGTAGCTAATCACATCAGGAAGCTCATTGGTAGATGTTTCTGCACATAAGAAACTGTAAATCAGTTCAAAGACAGAATTGCTTTTTGAGGAGCCCAAGTGGTCTATTCTCAGAAATTTGACAAAGGAGATAATTTGTATGGCATTCATCTAAAGTAATGAAACTCAAATATAATTAAAGAGACATATTTTTCCAAAGTCTTAGTTTTAATAAAACAGGATTGGTTCTTTCCAAAACAGAAACATAGAATACTAATTGTAGCAATTCATAGAACAATGAGTGCTTGCTATGCAGGCAGATAAATCTTCCAAGGAACAACCACTTTGACACAGGCTGCACTCCAATATGCAGCTACTAAGTATTTCAGTAGTGCTCACGATGGCAGCAGTTTGGGGAAAAAAAATGCCAAAAAATGTGTGTGCACAGGCATGTGTGTTGGAATAAACACTAACAGAGAGCAATTCAGGATGAATGCATTTTTACCGTAAGTATACAGAATGTTTACAGCACACCAAAAACGGGCTGCTCACATTCCGGGTGCAAGTCAAGGTTAGCAAGATGTTACTATTTCCTCTATTTTGCCATTAGAAACAAGTGAGAAACTTAAAAGCATACACTTAACAGTTCATCTTAATTTTAATCAAACTCGCAACATATTAAATCCTAAACAAGGCACAAGTAGAAAGCAAGTTAGAAGCAAAAAACCTTATGAGTTCTTCAGACAAAGTGGCATTAATGCTCAGGAAGCTGGGTAAAACTATAAGTTACATGTCACTGAAAGATGGGGTTAGTTTCACCACTTTGAGTACAAAAAGAGAAATATATCCCCATGCAAAATGGATCAAACACTTTTAACCTTTCCTTAAGTGTTGACTATTTCAAGACAAAATATCATTAGGTATGTAAGCTAGCTCAAAAATACTAGGTTTTATTTTTAATATTAACTCTAAGAGATGGCAACTCGCTCATCAGGGACGAAAGTTGTACTTTCATTATAAAAAATAACTGAACTTGTCTCTGTGCAGCATTGTTAAAAAATACTGAAACAATTGTTTTCAGAAGCAGTTTTCAGATTATTCTGCCAGTACCTCGGATATCCAAGCCTATAATTGAATGAAATGCTTCACATTTTCTTATTCTAAAATAAAGTGTTTAATAAAATAGATTCCTTCACCCATAGCTTTTGTTTATTTTTATTCTGCTAACTATATTTTTTTTTAAAAGTTACTACGTTTTAATCATGGGTTTGGGTAATTCCTGTTGAGTGATTCTATAAACACCACTAGATTCCAAGTATCAGCTGTAAAGGAACCAAACCCCCTACAGCAATAAGGTTAGGCATGCCATTTGTTGACTACACTTAAAGTAGCATCTATCAATCAGCCAGACCTCTAACAGACCACCTCTGGAAGCTGTCTATTTTTATTTTTTTAAAATTTTATTTTATTTTTAAATAATGCAACAGTTTGACTATATTAGGCAAGTGCCTACTTCTGCAAATTAAGAAGAGACTTTTAACACTATTAACACTGATGCACAAAATCTACTCTCAGAGTTTCTCAAGTGCTATTAGAATACAGCAATTCAGATTTGTTATTTCCATCATGCTCAGTGAATATATGAAAGATTACTGGAGAATGCAAACTGAAAGAAGGGATAGAGGAATGCAAGTTTAATAAAGCTTCAAATGCAAGCTGTAGGTTAAAAAAATGCCTGCAAAGTCAATATTTCAAATTAAATTTTCAAATCCAAACCTGACATTTTGGCTCAGGAACTCAATTTGCTATGACACACTATTTACTTAGTTCCACCTTGCCCACCAAGGTCTCTGCCTTCACCTTTGACAGAGCAATTACACACCTCTAATACTTTTGAGAACGGTAAAATCCTGAGCACTCAGCCAACCCTGCATATGCAATGCAAGGAAAAAAATGTTCCCCCTGGGCTCTCAACTTAAATTGTGCTGTTTGTGATTGAAATTGAGGACTTCTGTTGTAGCATAACCACATCAGTCCTGCCCATACGGCTTCTCAGCTGTAATCCCTGAAAGTGACAGAGTCCACAGATCGGCTACACACTGTGTAAAGAGAAAGAAATATCAGATGACAGGAGAACTTGGCCTTAAGCTACCAAACCCACTTTTTTCTAAGAGAGAATGAAGAAACCAAAAATGGATGACAGTAATTAATTGATACAGGGTACGATACATCATCATTCTATGTATGTGAATGCTGCAAAAATAGTTCCAGATTTCAATTCATGTCTGAGCACTTCAGCAGTTTAAGCACAAAGGATGGTCCTTGTCTCTGACTTCGAATAACCTTGTTAAAGCATTCAAAAATCAATACCATGTACTCCTGAGTCTGTTTTTCCTTAAGAAATCAAAGAAATAATCTTAAAGTTAGATCATTTATGTTCTTCAAAAATCAATGCATATATAGTTATTTCTGATCATCAACCGTAATTAGGTGGATGTATTAGGATTGTAAATTGTCAACAGCCAAGGCCATAGGCCATATTGGTGCCCATTTTCAACACATCACATATGAGCTTATTTTACACACACATTTCCTAGAGCTCTGAGTCTCCTGTACACAGATTCCCATAGCGTTTCAAAGGCTTTAACCCATGCCTCTGTGTATAACTGAAAATTTGTGTTCGGTAGATTACAAGATATCTACTATATGCAACAGAAAGCACAACTTCACCTTCTCATTAATAAATTACATTGTCTTCAAGGTTATTCTTTTGACACTTATGGAGGCAGCCCAAACTACTATAAGATGCATTTGGAGGCACTTATAAAGTGTAATTCATCTCCATAAACCTCCTCAAAAAACCCTACAAATATTATTTACTTGAACACTACCACAGTCCCTCTTATAATTACAAAACCGTGGTATATGGTTTATATTCTATGTACAGTTTTCTGTGTTGCCTGAAGAAGCACTTGGCTAAGTTGTAAGCCTAAACCCATGGGGCATAGGTGTAATCTAGGGCCCTAGGAAATAACATGTCTTTTCTTTAGTTTCCATGGTCATATGGTCACCACAGAGATCTAAACAGTAACTATCTGTATTTTGCATTTCCAGCTTATATGATTAACAACACCTTAAAAAAAAAAACAAAACAACCCCAACACAACCACACCAAACCAAACACTAAATGCAGTCAAAGCAGTTACATAGGTATCTCAGTGCAGCAAGACCTTGAAACAGCAGCTCAAAAGATGCAACCACCCAGTTCCATGTGAGAAGATATCAACATCCACACACATTTCATATAGATCTAGAAGTGTGTAAACCTCTTCCTGTGTACACTTTGGTTTATGTAGGACTGTATCTAAGTTTCTATGTGTAGACATTGGAGCAGGACAATTGAGCATACACTGAAAAAGGAGAGCACATGGGAAAACGAGAAGTTTTTTTCTGATTCAAGGATTTCAAAGCTGAGTTACTGGGAAGTTCCTTATCTCCACAGCCAGAGAAGCATTACCTTTTGACTATATATTATTGTACCTCTCAAAGACTCAAGAAACACTGCTCCTTTGTTCAGTTACAGGATACAACTATTGCAAGACTTGCCCCCAAACAAGCCAAGAACCAACATTTAAATACCACTAGCTACCAGTATAAACAAAGCAAAATTAATGTTTATTGTATCCTAAGTTGTAGCACCCTTCAGACTTTTCCACAGAACATCAGAAAAATCTCACTTATCAGCTTATTTCTTCAAGCTCAAAAAAAAAAAAAACAAAAAAAAACCCAGACTCTTCTAAAGTAAATAATTATTTCAAGTGATGTAGTTGTTCATTCATTCCACTAGGAAGATAAAGAACTGTATCATTCCTTTGCAGTATAGTATTTGGGTTAGAGAACTTTAAGCATAGTCTTTATCCCCCTCAAGTGTAGATAGCAGCCACTGTCCACAGTGTATTGGACAGATAATTTAAAGCTTTGCATAACAGAGAAGTCATCTTTGACAAAACAGCTATTGTCAAAACCCTCCTAAGGGCATCCTCTTTACTCAAAGATCTTGATAGGTAGCTTTAGAGGGCCATACTGATTCATGTATTCCACTGCAAAAGAGATGGGAAGCTTTTCCCTTCTGTGTGCCAAAAAAGCCTTTGGAAGTGGATATATATCAATATGTAGCAACAAGTGCAGTAACCTCTACATACCTAGCCACATAAGCTGCAATCTGGAGCCATCCATGTCCCCTGAAACCAGACTTACCACTGAGATCAATGTTTGTTGATGGTGTCTTTGATCCCTACTTTTTTGTTTCTTCAATAAGCAAATAAGCCTTCAATGGAAACAAAGGGATGCTGGAAATGCACATATTCAGTCTTCAATGTTACACTCTAAATTCACTCTTTAGTTAAGGATTAGTCAGGACTTCTGTATGACACTAAAGCTTTCTTGCTGAACACAGATTCCTTTTTACAACCCCTTGAATTTATGGACTACAGGACTTACATCAAGATGCCCCACACAATGTGATTTTCATTTCATTGTTCTCGAGACAACCATTACCAAACCAGAGTATGCCTAACAATAACCCAGATCCACCTGTTTACATTCTTCATCAAGACTTATCATTTCGAATTTTTTCTGCAAATACTTCAGTTTGGCCCCATTTGGCATCAGCTGCATTCTGGAGAACAAGCTGGTTTTGGGCAAGCATTCCATAATTCTAAACAACAAGAAACATTAAAGAGAAGCAAAGGCTGTCTTTGTCATACTTCCTGCAGTTCCTCTATCAAATGTGTGCTTGTTTCTCTAACCAATGGTTACTGATACACCCACACTGATTAAAAAGAAAGATTGTCAACCAACACTGTGAAAATACAGTATTTCACCAGCTACTAACAAAACAGTCATACTCCTTAGGCAAGCTCAACTATACAAATACTAGGTTTTCATTAGCTTATTACTTACAAAGAAACATTTTCCTATTGCTTAGTTGAATATGCCCTAAATGTTGTCAGAAGCAAGCTTTTCTAATTCTAAGCTACTTGGAGGTATCTTAAGTGTGAATTGCTCAAATTTAAAATTGCAAATTCTCGACAAGCACAAGTATTTCAAACATGTACAGATTTACCAGAGAAAAAAAAAAACAAAAACAAAAACAAAAAACAACTGACTTCTATTTAACACTAGACATCAAAAAGGGAGATAAATTTCACTTGCAGAAGTCTCCAGCACACTGATTCACTTGTCATGTGTCATGGGAGGCAGGTCCCACGAAATAAACGCAACAAAAATGTGCCAAATAAAAGACAGCTAAATTGGAGACTCATCTTACAGAAGAACTTAACTTGAAAAAAATGAAAACAGAAAAACACACAACAACAAGATACCACAACACACATTTCTATTAAACACATCAGAAATAAGTGTTGGTACAAAAAACAACTGCTCTAGCAAGTCTATTTCTATGAAGTGATGGCTGCTTTCTGTATCTGAACACGGTAGTACAAAGACTATTTCACAATGCAATTTTTGTTTAAATAAGGAAAGGTACACCTTAAGCATCAAATTTAGAATATATAGTCCAGAAAAAAAACCAACAATTTGTCAATACCTCACTACTGCAAATCTTCATTCTCTACAAAGCTTTAACTACAGGGTTGTTTTAAAAAATATTATTTTCTTATTTTTCTTCTTATTCTTTTATTTTCTGTCTTCATTCTACATTTTGCTTTGGTTTTAAGAAGTGTCTTGTAAACAACTTTCAAAAAGCAACTGTCTGTTTTATCTTTCATTTTCTTACCCAAAGGACTGTTATCTGCAATCCCACCTTGCTTTTGCATCTTCTTCAGGGGCTAAAGTTGTACTTCATTCCTTATAGCTCACATGACAACTACAGAAAGCCTAGCCGTACATGAAGAGATACACTTATTGGGAGGGTACCAGGACAGTACTGGTGTCTGATAACAGAAGTTTAGCAGGTACTTGAAATTTATCTTTAAGAGAAAACGCTGCAGCCTCAGGCAAGGTGAGAACTACATGGAGTTGACTGCTAAACAAACTGAGGAAGAATTGTTGTCACTTCTAACAAATCCCAAATGATTTTAAAAACAAACAAACAAACAGCAAACCACACACAACACGCAACCAAAACTTCAATCATTTAGGAATGGTTATTTCTCTAAGTTTAACTAACATGACTTAAGGCCACAATTCACAAAGTCATGCTCATAAAAACTTGCAGGCTGTCACAGCACACATGGGTCAAAATACTAAGTACCATATTTTAAAGTACAAGAACAAGAAGCAAGTGAATACAAGGGATTCTATCCAGGGAAATGCACAAATCATTTAAAGCTCTCAACAGTTGCAATCTTGCTCAAATCACCTCTGACCCTGAAGACTCTGAAGTGTTATGTTATGTCAGATACACAGAGATGCCATGACAAATTTTACTTTTGCTTCAAAATCCCTGTGCATCATCTGATCTCCTACCCCCAGTACAAGCTCCTTGTCAGACACATTATGAGGTAAAATCAACAATCTAATCAGATCTGACACAAAGTTGGCCCAAAAGATTTGAAATTATTAAGATTACTATTTGAAATATGGATTTATGTCTGTTATCATTAATGATGAACCTCTCCCTAAGTGTACACCGTACCTTGAGAAATTAGCTAATGATAGTAGGTGGCCATCAAGATTAGCAAGACATTTAAAAACTAAGCACCCAGAATATGAGTACAAATCTTACCAATTTCTTCAGCACTGGTTTCAAGTCATGAATACTCAATATACTTAAAAAAAAAAATCACTGAACTTAACAATAGATCTTCAGAAGCCTCTTTTAAGGTTTCTTATTTAATATCAAAAGAGACAAAGCCACATAGCATTGGGAAAGCACTTGTTTTTCCTGCTGCTGTGAAAAATGGTTGAAATAATACATGGAAAAAAAATATGGCATTCCTTTGTCAGCAAATACTGCTGGAAGACACATAGAAAACAGCTGAAAATTTGAAGAAACAAGTATTAGAACAAATTACGCGGTGTGGGAGGTTTGCCACACTGTTAGCTGAAAGTACCGGTGTTTCTAATGTGTCTCATCTTACAGTATGTGCTAGATTGTTTCAGTGATGAAATACACTGGGAACTACTTTTTTGCAAGTCACTATGGGAAAGATGTACTGGAGAAGTCTCAACATACTCTCAGCAGTTAATTATTTCTTCAATAGAAACAATGTTCTATGGGAAAAGTCTCCAAGCGTAATCCCTGATGGAACGGCTGCTTTACCTGGAATAATAACTTTAAAAATAAAGGATACCAGTGTAACAGTTACAGACAGAACCACATGTGAAATTCTTACCCTGCTTCATTAATAAGCAAGCTATTGCAGCAAAGTTGGAGCCAGAAGGGCACAAAGTGCTACAGGATATCATTGATATGGTTCATTTTATAAAAATAAGACCTTTAAATAGTAGAATCTCCACAATACCTTGTAATGAGATGAGGAGTGGCCAAGAAAGTAATATTCCCATACTGAGGTTTGCTAGTTATCTTGTGGCAAAGTGCTTAAAAAAAAAAAAAAATCTCCCAAACTTAAAGATGCACTATGCATTTTTGTTTTTGAGAAAGACAACTTCAAAATTTGCTGACCTTTTCTGTGATGACAAGCAGCTGGCAGTAGTATGCTACCTAGCAGATATTCCCAAAAAAATTATACACTTAAGGTGTCCCTTCAAGGTAAAACTGACATTTTAACAGTGAGTAAGAAAGTAAATATCTTTCAAAAAAACCCTCACTCTACAGAGGTTGTTTTGAAAATGATGTTTGGAAATGTTTCCACCATTAAGTAACTCTGTTGCCGAAAGTGATGCAACGCCTATAAAAACCTCTCAAATCTGTATACTTAAAAGACCTGGAAACAGACTTTGCTAACCTATTTAAAAGTCTTCCAAAATAAGAGTTTCAGGGGTTTTTGAATACATTTACTAAAAATAGAAGAACGCAACAACTTCTCATTAGTTTGCAAGAACAACTGATTGACATCAGAGAAGATGAAAATTTAATAGATGAATTCCAAGAAAAACTTTCACATAATTAGTGTATTGGAATGGAAAATTAGTATCACGATTTAGTAAGCACAACCAACAATGCACTTCTTCCATTTGGATCTATGTATCTTTGTGAGGTGTCTTTTTCAGCTATGACAGCTATTAAAACCAAATATTGAAATCAGCTAAACTTAGAACCAGATCTTCAAATAGATGTATCAAAGTGTTAAACCAAGATTCTGTTTAAAACAGTGAAGCAAATTCAAACACACAGCTCTCCCTAAAATATTTTTTTAATGAAAGCAAGAAGGGGTTTTGTTAAAAAATATATTTTTTAAATAGTGTTTTTCATACTCTCTTAATTTCTGTTTTAGTGTATGTTTCATAATTTTCATCATATTAGTAGAGTAGTATATGTATAATTTAAATACACATTTTCAGGGTGCATGTTCACAAATGTTTTACTGATAAGGATGTGATACCAAAAAATCTTTGGAAACAACTGCCTTAAATGACCTAGTCAGCTGATAATACTATTTCAAAAACATTAAGGCCATTGCTGACTGTAATGAGATCTACATGGAACACAGTGTTTTAAATTTTTAGGGTTTGGTCTAAAGTAACAGGGCTTTTGCCCTCATATGCAGAGGGCATTCTTAACACTTCAAACTGCAATTTATCTTTGAAAAGGAATGATAATAACATTGTGTAGGAACACATTTTTCCTGCAGATATATTCACAATCATTACTGAGTCACTTTCATAGCCTGGCCTTAGAGTTGTTTCAGTAGTGGTCTGCTTGGTTCCTCAGGGCACATCTACCCTTCTAACTGGTTGCAGGTTTTGTTTATCTGTTAAATATTCTCCAACAACTGCTGCATAAGTAGTTCACCTTAACCACACACTTACACCACAATCAAGGTGTTTTTCTGTCTCACCTCTTTGCCACTAAAGCCCTGCCATTCTGGTGGAGCATTCTTACAAAGGCAGCCCACAGTTCTGACACAAAATCATTAAGAATCTTTTCTACCCAGGCCTTCAAAATATTTTAATGCTTCATCTTGTGGGATTCCTTACAGGAAAGCAAAGTAACTGTGAGACTTCCATCCCACGGTTTCTCAGTTCATATCTCTTGCTTTTTGTTAGGCAGAATGGATTAGAATTTGCCTAGCACCTTGATCACCATGCTAATTAACAGAAAAAGGCTGCTGAAAGCTTTTGTTTTCAATAAATACACAAGAAGAACTATAATGTTAAGTGTACTGTTCAAGAAGTCACCTGAGAACCATCGGCACTTCCCTAAATCTTCTCACAGAGCAATTTCACTCATTAAATATTTGCATTACAGCTCAGGCAACCATCAGCTGTTGGGATGGATGGCCCTGTGCTGCAAACCAAACAGCAACAAAAAAGTTGTTAGGATAGTAAAAGTAACACTTACTGCTTCCCCCTCCAAAATACTACCAAGAAATTTGCATACTTGGGGCTTTCTAACTGTACTATGTCACTAGGTGATCACCTACTGGACACAACTGTTCTTTTCCCCAAGATCGTCAAGCATCAAACAACTATTTTCCCTGGTACTAGAAGGCTTCATGTCGATGTTGAATGGTTTGCTGTGACTGCTACAAGTGGATTTTTCAAGGCTGGACCATTTTCTTTCAGGAACAGCCACACAGCAGTGGCTAAGCACCTCCGTGTAAGAGGTATCTACATGTTCTTGAATGAGCTGGCCATTTTGAAAAAAGCAATGGGAAGCATACAAAAGAAGAGAAAGACTGAATGCCTTAGGTCTTCCAACCACCCACAACTTGTGCTGTAGCATCACTAACAGACTATCCTTCTGCTTCCTGGAAAAGTTCATTTTATTTAGCCTGGCCTTTGCCTTATTGGCTCTGTAAGGATAGAGAGAGGACAAAAATGTCACCACCCATACAGCATCTGAGAACCCATTTGAACTACCACCTTACACATCTACATCCTCTACATACAAAGGCCTCAGACAAGGTCTGTTAGATCCCTGCAACCTCGATTCTCTCTGTCTGGGTTTGTTCTGCACTTAACCCATAGTCCAGTCTATCCAGTCTCACAAGGCAAAGTTTAGTTAACTACTCTTTCTTCACAGGTTGCAGTCCTCTGTACATTCAGTTATGCTTCTCTTCTCCTCAGCCACTTTTAATTCTGGTTAGAACCCCAGTGCAGCTGAACAGGCAATCCAGCTATGATCAGACTGATATGGACCCTCATCACAACTGCAAACATAGCCACTGAATTTGTTTAAAATAAAATAAAATAAAAAAAAAAATCAGAGTTGGTACACACTAAAAGACGTTATATTCTCATTTGCAGTCTGTACATCCTCAGCTGTTGCATATAACATTTCTGAAGAGTACTTTAAACATCACAACAGAGTGATCTCATTTCCCACAGCCTTTGCTTTTTTAAACTGAAACTGGACTGCAACAAGAGTTAATCTAGGAAAAACCTTTAGTCAAAAAAGGGAAAAATCGCAAGAAAAAAAATACAGAACTTGCAGGCTACAAAGAACCATAGCATCCAAGTTGAGCTTCATGATCTCATTTATTCATATATTCCTTTCTAGCCCCATTGCTAAATTTTGACTCTGTTCTGGTACTTCAACATTTTTATTGTGTCTAAGCATTATGTGCTTCAGTCCTACACCACCACCACATTCCTGCCATAAGCCCTCCTGTTAGATTACCATAGGTCTTTTCTTCAACAAGGATTATCATTTATGTCAAATATTCATAACCTGCTTTTGCTGTTTCCATTCTCTCCACCAAGTGTCACCTTGCTGTTTCCTCCTACACAGCATTTGGCACGTTTAAATTGAACAAAGGTAAAATGTACTTGCCATAAATGCCTTTAAAGCTAATTAATGTTTCCACCTGTACAAATTCAAGCCAGATTTTCACTATCAGCAAGTTTTTTAAACTGTTTTGTGCTCACATATTTATGTCATCTATATCTGAACTTTAAATTTCAAATTCCAGAACAGTCACTATTTTCCAAATAGTATACACCACAGTATAAGCTAGACTTAAGGTAGCTGAATGGGTTATTTACCATGTTACAGATATCAACTCCCAAGAAAGGTAAGAGATCATTATATAAGAAACAAGAATGTGTAATAAGAACAATATACAACTGTGAAGGCCTTTCTAAGCTGAAGACAATCCTCTTGTTTAAGAGGTTCTCACATCACTATGCCAAACACTTCAGCAAAACACTAAACACTTTGATAAACTATATTAACAAATTTTTCTACCACAGCTGATAAATGTAAATTGTTATTCAACTTCAAAAACTAAGCAACTCATGTAGTACCATTGATTCTTTATCACCTCAAGTGTTATTTGCTGCAATTTAAAATAGTGAGAGTCTCCAGCTTATTACTAGGTTAAATATCACTTTTTCATGGAAATAAGAAATCTCAACCTTACAAAAGTTGCCAGATAGAAAGACACGAGGTTCATTTACAATTCAGTTCAAACTTTCTTCCTGCTGCCCAAACACAGAAAGATGAGCTACCTACTGAGAATGCAAGGAAGGCAGTTTCAAGTGCCAGCCTGACCCATCCTGGCAGAAATTCAACTGGTTCCTGCCAAGTAAAGGTACTACAAGTAAGTCAGCACTGTAGTACTGTAAAGATATTTTAAGACCAGGCTTATTGTTGTATGGTCACCCTCACCTTGTGAAGTCAGTCTGTGTTTTCTAGCTTTATGAAGATTGTTGGGTAAAAAGGCACTGGAGCCTTGAGAATTGAGAGGATGGATCTCTGGGGATGGAATCCCAGCTTGCAACTGGAAGTGGAAAATATAAACATGTTATCACAATTGCTTCAAGTGCACAGGCTAATTCAAACTCCTTCCCAAGATAAGCACGTGTGCATGCAACACACCCAGGGAAATGGCTCTCTGACACTACTGTGAAATGGGTTTTCAGCAGTGTTGCAGGGACAGAAACCTAGACAACTTCGAGTTCACAATTACAAGTCTGGTATCAAAATTAACCACAGGCTCCTCACTACCTTCTCATCGTCAAGTGTATCAGTCTCACTCAAAAGTCATGCCTTTACTGCACCCATAGATAGATGGCCACAATTCTCTAAAGATTAATCAGACCCACGATTTCAGCTTCCTGTGGATCAGGATTTATACATCTATATAGCTCAGGCTACCTTCAAGGTAACCATTCTTTTTGAAAATGAATGGATTGTTTAATCACAACAATAAAAATAAGACACAAAAGAGGTTAAGACACAATGTCCATAATCAGCACAATCTCCTCCACCAAGTTGCAAACCCCTGATTATTCTGCTTTACATAGCCTCTGGTACTTAGGAGCCAGGCTGCTCTGAAAAACAAACAAAACCAACCACCTAACTTCTGCTTTATCATTTGCATCTCCCCTGCCCCCAAAAATTCTTCAGGTCAATTTAATATATATTCCCGTAACCTTGTGTGGTCAAAAGCAGAACTCCAGAAACCAAAGCCTGCATTCCCCTTCAGGTACCAACAGGCAGGACTATCCAAAACTACCATTTCCATCTATATACCAGTAACATTCATCCAACTGACACACCAAAATCCAAAAGTAAACAAATGAAACCCAATACACAAAACACTGCCTATTAAGACAGCCTCCCCCTATTTGCAACAACACCCAACCATTTTGTTTGCTGTTCTCAATTTGCATCAGCATTCTATTGTCTGCAGAAACATGCATAAGCAGATTTGCCAAACCTTTTAAGGAATTGAGAGCAGGGGGGGAAAAAAGGATTTTTGAAAGCTGGATACAGTGGTCTGTAAACACATTCACACTTCTTTCCTAATTATGACCTGTTGCAAAGGCAGCATCTGGATAAGAACTTCTTAGCAAGAAAGTCTTCACACTAAAAGAAAAAAAAAAAAAACACACCCCAAAAAATCAGGATGCCTACACATTTGGTAGTTTATTGAAATCTCTGAGGTTCAGATAGGACTAGGAGCTGAGAATTACTTCAAATGGTGTTTTTGATACTTTAATGCTGAAATAATGGATTGGAATGATGCTTCAGCAAATGGTATTGCTCACATTTCATTAACAGACCACACGGATATCCCAACAGTTATCTGACACTACAATGCCACAAGAAGGAATGGAGGCGGATGTCTGTACTACTGTCTAGCTGTGGTGACTAATTAAGTACTAGTGTTTTTGGAAGCTGCCTAGACCTTGCATTTGCACAGATTTAATAGATATATATTATATAGCTAAGTATATAAAGTGACACAATCCAAATATTAACATTTCAGAACATCCTTGCTGTGCAGAGTTTAATCTTCGTAGAAACAATACCAAATAAGAGGTTTTCACAGAAAAAAAAAAAGTGAGTCTTCATGACGATTATGCAGTTCAAGCTATGCCACAGCCAGAAAATTCTTTCAAGGCCACTCCTTCCCCTACAAAATAAAAGACCTGAATCTACTGCAGTGGTGTTTCATACTAATCAGTTATATTTATAACTATAGATGCATTCCCGAATGTAAGTAGAATTCAGTGATTAGATTAGCTGGCAAACGATCAAAGAAGTCTAAGTAAAACTGGACAACAAACCAAGCTCAGAGCAAAATTACTTAATCCTTTGCAGTTCAAATGCAAGTTCATATTTCTCATCATCTACTCCTAACCCACCTACCTATCACACACAGGCCTCCCAAAAAACCTCTTACCCTCTCAGACACTACTACAGTGCAATGGCAACATTTCAAATCAACTTAAATTAGGCTGTACTACATTCCATTACATGATATCATGCAACAGATGTTACTCTAAGAACACACAAGACAATTATTCAGGGTAAACTGCTATAATCTGAATGGTGAAATGAATGAGTACCCTATATGAAATTGCTGTAGTCTTTATCAAGTTTTATACTGAGATTCAGAACTTAAATATTGTCAGAGTTTGTCACAGTTAATTCAGAGACTTTGATTGGCAACCAGAAACAAGTATTCTTATCTTACTTAAGCTAAATATTTTTGCCACCAACAAATAAGCTAAATGAAACGTCCACTTTACCCTTTAGTTCTGCAGTAACCAGTGAGTTAAATGATACATTAGGAAACTCAAATGAAACACACTTCCCAGGGGTAAGAGATTTCCCTCCCACCCCCCAGCAGTGTGGTAACCTTCAATCTCAAGGCATTGCCTTGAAAATATCATGTTTTGAAAATTAAGGCAGAAAAAAGGTAGTTCAGCCAACTTAATTTATAGTTAAATTAGCAAAGAGCTGTACTGTTGGAAGAATAGCTGACCATTCTCTCAAAAGATACAAAATCTTTTCATATACTACAATTTGTAAGGTATTTATAACTAACACTGGCAGCTTGCACCCATACGTGCAACACATTGCCATGCACATGAGTAAGCGATATTTTACATAAGCAAGAACAGTCTCAGAAATATGTTGCTTGTCTGTTTTTTCATCATATGGACATTTTTCCATAGTTATTGGGCCATCTTGACGATGCAGAACTGACACCTTTAAATAACCTACTTTCTAACTCAAAACTGGCTTTCTGGTTTGAAAGTAAATATGGCTTAAACTTGGCGCTAAAATATAGGTCTGCAAATTATTCATCTAAAAATTCTGGAGGTAAGTTGCTTAATCTGACAGGTATTTTAGTCAATTAACATTCCCACAATCTTTCTAACTAGACACTACAGCAGCATTTTAACACACAAAAAGTAGAGCCTAAAGTAATTAAGTGGTTGGTCAGGAGAACAAAAGCTCTACAGAAGGTGAGCACAAAGACAGCAGAGGCCCCAGTTCCCAGACAGGTGTTCCCACGCACTGTGTCGGGGTCTTCTAGTCACCCGAAGGCAAAACTGTACCCTGCACTTCACAGCTATCCGCTAAGGTAGCACAGAAGAAAAAAAAAAAGTACCAAGACACGAAGGGGAACCCCAGCCCACAGCAGGGACAGGCCCTCTGCAGGCACACACCGCCGCCTCGCACCCAGGGAGGTTTTGGGCTTTGGCACGAAGCCCTGATGCACCGGGGCAGGCAGCCCAGAGCCTCTGGCCGTTCGCACGCTCCCAGGGAAATGGGGGAGGCCGCGGAGCAGCGCGGCTCACCCGCCCGCCCACCCACCCTTATGTGCGCTGCGCAAGGGCGGACGCGTGTGTCCGTCCCTCCCTTCCCACCGGCGTGTCCCTGCGGGACCGGCCTGCGAGCCGCTTCCAAGCCGGGCCGTCCCACGGGTCTGGTGGGGAGAGACGGACATATACAGAGCGATGGATATAGATACACGCGTATACACACGCGGCACGGTCGTCCTTGGGAGGTCGTCGCTTCGCAACGTGTTGCGAAAAGGTTTTTTCCTCTCCATCGCGGTCGGCAGTAGCGCCCAACGGCGAACAGCTCCGTCTCTGGGGCAAACCCAGCCCTCGACCCGGCCACGCGAAGCTCCCCCGGCCAGGCTGCGAGGGGCCGAGAGGAGCCGGCCAGCCCCGCTCCTCTGTCGGGTACCAACCCAATATGGTCTAAGGGGGAACCCCAAAGGACCGCGGCTCCCTTCCCACTCCGGCTCCTGACGAAGTGAAGGTGAGCCGGGGACGCTCTCCCCTTGCCAGGGCTCAGCCCCTAACCCGGCCGCCTCACGGCACTGGTCTGGGATATCGCTGTCCTCCCTGGAACCAGCAACTTGTTGTGCGGGCAGCGCTCCGCGCGGGCCAGGCTGTGCCGGACGGGGCGCAGCTCCCGCTTCCCGCCGCGGGACCGGCGACCGGCAGCTCCCGCCTGCCTGGCTGGGGGCAACGCGGCGTCTACGTGCGAAACCCAGCGGCAGCCGAGCGGCCGCAGGCATGGAGCGGCTCCGCGCTCCCGCCGCTCAGCCCTGCGCGGAGTCTTCCCCCTCTCGGCGGCTCCGCACGGACCAGACACTCCATGCAACGTGCAATGGCAGGGGAGGACAAGAGGGTCCTCGCGGGCTCCTACCGGGAAAGGCGTTACTGTAGCATTGCAAAGCGCCTAAGCCCCGCCGCTCTCTCGCTTCCTTCCTTCTTTCCTTCCCCCCCGCTCTCCTGCCGCCCGCTCCCGCCTGCTCCGCCGCCGCCCGCAGCTCCTGCCGCTGCGGACTCCAGGCGCAGCCCCGCCGGGGAGGGCAGGAAACGCGTCATCACTCCGGGACCGCTCCCCTGCCCGGCCCGCTCCGCCACCGCCCGGCCCACGGCGCGGGCAACACGGGGCGCCCACCCGCCCTGCCCTCCACTGCGCCCGGGGACCGGCGGCAGAGCAACCCCGGCTCCGCCGGCTCGCCGGGCCGAGCGCTTAAGGGGCCGCCTTACCTGAGCGCGAGGGAGCGGCAGCTCCGCCGGGTGCGGCCCTCGCCGATGAGGTAGCGTCGCTCCCTCTCTGCCCGTTCAGAGCCGCCGTCTCCGCGGCTTCTCACGGAGAGGAGGCAGGAGGCCGGAGAAGCCCGGTATTTGTCGCCGCGAGCAGGACGATGAAGCCGTCGGGACCGCGGCCGCCGCCACTGTCCGCGCAGGGGCCGCTGTGGAGGCGGCGAGGCGCCCGCCCGGCCCCTGAGGCAGCACGCGCGCGGCCTCGCGCCTCCCGCCACCGCCGCTCGTGCCGGTGCCGTGCGGAGGCGCGCGGGGCTGCAGCGCGCGGCGGAGCCTCGCGCCGCAACGGGCCCGCGCTCTGCCCACAGGCGCGCGGCGGCGCGAAGCGGGTTCATAAAGGCGCGTGGAGCGGACCCGGTGGGCGGAACCACCTGCGCCCCCGCACCTGCACCCCCGCACCTGCCACCCGCCGGGCCCTGTCACCTGCACAGGTACTCGCTCCTCCTGCTTGTTCACCAGAGGCCGCGAACAGAACTCTGTGGGCAGAGATGGTTTCAAAGTAACAAAAGCACCTAGATACGGGCATGGGGCTGCTGGAGCCATCCAAACTGCTCCGGGGTGTTGTTGCGTTAAACGTTTACCAGTAACCTCAGCAAGAAATTGACTCCTGTAGTGGAAAAGGACACTTAGGGCTTTCCTTACACAGCCTGTGTCGTTTTAACTGTTCCAAAACCACTACGTCTGTGTAAATGGTTTCCATTCCATCGTATTTGCATCAATATGACAAAATAAATAGTTACAGAAACTTAAGTCCCTTATATCAATTAGTTTCATATATGCTGGGGCCTCTGTCAATAAAACTGCGACAGTTAAAAGCCATAGAATTAAAGTAACTGAGTCTGGTTGAGATGAAGTACAGCCACTGGTAAATATTTGTAACCAGATTAAGAAGCTGCATCCCTCTGCAGCTGCTGTTGCCCTCGAGTAATTCTGCTCCAACAAATTAAGACACTGAACTCCATTGCCCTGTGCCACAGTCCAACATAGTTGTATCAACACAGGTCTTGGTGGGCTTGTTTAACACAGGCTGTAGTTACAATAACCAAGCAGGTTAACAGCCACACTACAGAATGAAAGTATTACAATGTTAACACACATAATAATCACTGAGCTTGTGTCAGCTTCAGCAGAGGAACAAGAAGTGTCCAGACTGTTCACTAGAATAAGGACTGCACAGGATTTGCTTTACAACTTGCAAATACTTGACAAAATACCTGTTTCACAAATGAGTTATTGTTATCATATTTGTCACTAAAGAGATACTATCATGCCTGTTATTAAGAGAAGCGGTAACTAAAGTATTCATTGTGGTTTGGAGGTAGTTTTGCAGGTGCAAGTTACGTGTGAACAGCTATAACATTTTGCATAAAAAGCAGATTTTTTTTCCTAGCTTTTTACTCACCATAATGATTAACTTCTAACAACGTGGCTTTCCCTATTCAACGTACAACTTAAAACTCCTTTCCTACAAAACACATATTGATCACTTCATTCTTCTCGTTGTGCAGCATATTTTCTGGCTGCAGTACTGCTTCAAAAGACACTTATTTCACTCTATTGCTATACTTCATTGCACTGGCTTTTTCTGTCTTATAAGCTTCACTTTTTAACCTTTTCCTAGCCTGTGCGCTCTCTCACTAACAGGAAAGGGCTCAATTCCAGTCTCTGTTGTTCTTGTTCCTGTGTTGTTTCCTTGCAGCTCACAGGAAGGCTGTTTAAACCTCTGCACTGCGTTGCCCTCTGAACAGCTCCTTTGAAATCTCTTTGTCATGATGTCAGCAAAAATATCCCCCAACCCCGAAGAAACAAACTTTAATACAATGTGGAGTGCAATGGTGAGACGAGGCTCTCCTGTATCATTTCTGTGTCTTGCTACTCCCAATACGTTCATTTGTGGACACATTTACTGTGTCCCTTTCTATCCAGCTAGTGACTTGCTTTGGGGCACAAACCAGCTTTTTTTGTTTTCTGTTTGCAAGGGGGTCTGGGCACACACCTAGGTCCCACAATCCATGATAATACTAGTACAATATTAAATGAGGTATCTTGTCAATCTGTCATTTGAGGATCCAGCTTTTGTTATTTCAGTAATGAGAAATAGACATATTTTTGCCACAGTACAGTGGAGACAGAGAACAGAAATATAATTTCCTGGTTCCTTTCAACTTATCAAAATTTGCAGATTGCTGCATTTTTCTTGAAGAAAAATAGTCACAGTATATAGTAGATGACACTGAAATCACTTACGCCAATGTGCTTGCATAATCCAAAACTTCTTCAGCATTTCTACAGAAGTTTCAGCCTTTTGTTTGTTTTCTACTCAGTCTGCCGCTGGTTTCCTGGAGTATGGTTAAATGTTTTTTACCAGTCACAGCTGTTAAGTTTGAGATATTATTATCTTCATGGTGTAATAACCTCTTGAGATTAGATAAAACTTCAGTTGTATTTACCAGCTGTGACAGGTACTGTTTATGATTTGTTGTGATTGAGTAGAATAATAACCTTAAAAATACTGATAACATTAAAAAATATGGCATTTCTAGGCTTTATTTGTATTCCGATAGCATTTTAAAATTAAGACATTCTATCAGGCATCTGACTTCACTTCTGAGGTTATGTTTTCCTTCCATCATCTCAGCTGTTCTAACACTTGATCTTTCCATCTAATTATTAAACCCGAGAGCTTTCAGGGCAAGCATGCTTTTTAAAAGCTCAACAACCTTATGTGCTTCTACATAGTAAAATGTAACTGGAAGGTGAACAACAGGGATGTTCTCTAGTGGTTTACCAGGTGGGACAGGAAGGTTGAGGACCCTTTTTTTTTTCCTTCAGCTCAGGAGGCAGATATTAAGCAATCCCCCCAAACAGAAGCATGAAACATCTGCACTATTCACAAGTGCTGTCCTGCTTGTTCACAGTCCTCTGTTAATCCTTGTACTGAAATTATTTTAGGACTCTGGTACTTAAAATAGCTCATGGATGACAGCAATACTGGCATATTTACTGATGTTTCAGGTGAGCTGGAACTTAGTCAAGTGTGTGTGCAGGTGCCTTAGATGAAGTGTGCTATAAACAGTTCTCTCATCTGTCATTTCAAATACATTTTAAATCACTGTCTCAGAACAGGTCCATTAAAATGCAGCATAAATCATACACAAGCATGTAAACTAAATTGTGTGTTTGTGTGTGACCAGACTGCTTTCATAACTATATTAGAAGGTTTTAAAAGATAAATGTAAGACACACAGTTATAAAATTGACATTTATAATGGATCAAACTTATCCTTGATGAGTAATGTTAGGCAAAAGTCTGCACTGTCCTTATTACTTTAACATTAGCAGACAATAATATTATAATGGTTCTCAATGCACTAATAGCCCTTAATTGCCCTGATGAACCTCACAATCCTCACCTGAGGCCTTTACCCACACCCTTTGCCCATAGGTCCAGGAGCTCTATATAAGTTCAGCTCCTGGGCTGTAAGCTTTTGTGTAGGCTGGCTTGTGAGGTTGTCTGTCTCTGTTTTTGGCTTCTGGCAGTTGCTTACTGAGTTATTGGTCTTACTTTGATTTTACCCTGTATATGGACCTGCTGTGGAGACCACTAGACTGTTTCTGGTTCTTGTTACCTTCATTCAGTATCATCCTGAGCTGTGGATTAATTTTTTGACTGTACCTGCTTTATTGATGCAAGTTTCTCTACTGATTTGGGCTCTTGGTTGAACCTGTCTGCTATCCCAATATCTGCCTTGTTGCTTTGCTTGGGTACTATAAGATGGCTTTTTCTCTGCTTGCTGTATTATTGTGTGTGGCTCCTAATTTCCCATGTTGTAGGAAGGCAGTTTTTGCTGTTCCTTGGCAAATACAGGTTAAGGTACAAATTGATTTCTTAAATTGTTATGGTTCTAATAATCTATTACTGTTTGTGTTATCAATGTAGAAGAAGATCTAGTTTTGCAGGGTGTTAGATGAATGTGGAATAAAAGCTCACTCCTCACAGTGAAGAGTTTATTACCCAGCTATGCTGTTGGGAACAGCAGACTGAATGAGCTAGATGGAGAGTATGAGTAACATGTTAGTAACTAGCATCATGTAATCCTGTTTCCATGCATCAGCAGCTTGAGCTAACTGTTAATTTGAAGTGCTTTAGTAAAGGAAAATTTAAAAGAAATATTAAGAATATTAAGCAAATGCTTTCAGAGATATGAGGTGTTCTTCATAATGCACAGGGTAATAGCTATTTTTGTAGTCCTAAAAATGTAGGGTTGAGAGAAATCTAAGAAACAACTTTCTACACAATAGTGAGCTGTGCAGGTGTTCCAAGACTGCTGTTTGTTTAACTTCTTTGTTAAAATCAACAGGCTAGGAGTTGCTGCAGCATCTCTATGTAGGCTGGTTCTAGACTTCCACTAGCTTTATTAGGGAGCTCCTTTTAAGAAGTGGTCCAGGTTTGTGATGCTAACTCAGATGATTTTTTTTTATTGTACTATTCTGTTCAGTTGTAGTTAAAAAAAAAAAACCAAATCTGACTTTATTTATTTAAATTATAGCTTTATAATTGGAAGAATGAACTTTTTTTTGTCTGTCTTCTGCTTGACTAACACACTTCTGAGAAGATGACTAACTTCTTTGGGATTCTTACACTCTCATCTGAATTGTTATGACTTTATGTATGCCTTTCAAAATCTGGGCACTCCTCTGTATTGGCTATTTAGCTTTCATTTGTGGATCAAATTAGTCTGCTAGATAATTTATACTTTTCTGATACCAAGCTCATTATTTTCTGATTGGTGTTTGAACATCAGCTTTTTCTATTTTAACCTCTCTCTACTGAGTTTCTTGACATTGGGCAGTTTGTTCCAATCGTTCTGGCTTCTTAAGGCTGTCCTCCAGGAGTACTCATGGGTATTTTAAACTGCAGAGGTTACTTCTGCTAGTTGGAGAATGGACAAAGGGTATCTTTTTGATACTGTAGTGCATGGTGTTGTGGGTAGTTCATGGGCTTTACAGAGGCCACTGAAATGTGTCAACTACCTGGGTCATATTGCTGCCATTTGATGTTATCAGAGTCACCACTTTCTCCCTGCCTTGGGTAACAACTGAGACATGCCTGAGTTGACGGGCTGGAGATGGAAAGACATAGGGGAAGCATGGTGGTTCTGATTTTCTTTCACATTTTATTCAATCAACTTGTAGATGAGAGGCATTCACCAGTGGGTGTAAGACAGTATATGCTGTGTTGTGTGTTAAACATCTTCAGTGAAGATCTTAGGTATGTGAGGGGAAAGTGAAATTTTGGGTAACAGTATTACTGCTTGCCTTGTGTAAACACTGCTCCTGTGTTTTTCATTTAGACTGCATCCATCTTTCTTATCTATTCTGTGCCACTGCACTATACAAAAAGCCCAGCATTATGGCGTTGTAACATGTGTTCTTACTTTGCATTGGCTTTTTCATCATCATAATAATAGGACCTTCCAGTAAACTTTTCACTAGTCTCACTTAACATATAAAGAGATGCAATTTAGTAAGGAAATAAGCTGTTCTAAAGAGCCACTATAGCATTGCTGAATCTTTCTCTTTGGATTTCCACAGTAACTTCTAGAAATAAATTTATTAGGAAAAAAATCTTCTTTGGACCCTTAAAGAGATGAAGTAACTGAGGCAATCATCTCCCTCTCATGTTACGCTAGCAGGCTTACAGTATTGAAAGTCATACACAGAGTTGGAGTGATCTTGTCATAACCATACCAATTTTTCCCGGCTCTGCTAACTTTAGTCATGATGAAAAGACAAGGCACTGGCTGACATCTGTCAATGCAGGATCAGCATTTGTCAAATCCTTTTGAGCTCTGTAGTTGCATTACAGTTTAAAATGCAATTTGAGATTGTATTTCTCTTGTGTGGTAGTAATCTCTGCAAAAATCAGCAACTTTTAAAAGAGAGAATGAGTTCAGATTTAACCTTTTTGATAAGGAATACTCAAGACCAAGACTACAGGAAACAAAGGAGATGTTTTGGTACCTAATCTTAAAGGGAACAGCAGTTCCAAAAGCTTAGGGAAGGCAAGATAGGATTGTAATTCAGACCTGGTTCACACAGAAAATATCAGCTCCAGCAAAGTTAATGGGACACAGATCTGGCAATGTGGGAGGTCAGGCGATGAGGAACAAGAGAAACATCCTTCTCAGTTGTATCCCATATAATACCCAGAGTGGAAGGGTCATGAATTGATCCCCTAGTCAATCAGCATTGCTGCCCTCAAGCATGGTATTTGTATCACCAGAAAAACTTAAACTCCTGAACAGCAGTGTTTTCTGTAATGCTGTCCCTCACATGGTAACCCAAGTTGCCTTTTGATTACAACCCCCACTGTGTTTTCTGACAAATATGTTTTAACATCAGTGTTTGCAGCTGAACTACTTTCAGGTCTGATGAACACTTCTGGGTTTTCATAACTGCTGTGGGAAGAATCAGAAAGTAAACACAAGGACTGTTGTCCACAAATGCACGTGTGTCTAGCGAAGTGACAATTCTCTGAATGAATAGTGTGTAATACAGAGTCTTTGCATTCCAGATACTCCTGACTATAAATATACACACTTTTCCTGGTTGTTTTTAAGAGCTCCTGCAAAATTAGCATTTATTTTTTTAAAGTTTGACTCTATTTAATTTTTCTCCTGTCTGTATCCAAAGACAGAAAAAAGTTTGCTGCACAAGCTATACATGGAAATATTGTATTACAGTTTTGAAAACATGATTTAGCCTTCTAAACTGCTTGGGTATGAAACAGTGATCCAAATCAGATGTGACTTACATGCTGAACTTTTTGCTTTGTCTGAAATTCATATCATAAGCAATAATGGTGTTTTTTCAATTGCCTGTGTTTTAAGGATGCTGCTAAAGCACTGGAGCAATGCCAGGTATTTGAAGAAATACGTGGCTGTTTCCCTGGCTCCCCAGACATTACGATATATAAAATTTGTTGCTGGAATAAAGAGTAATCTTTACTATATTTCTTTAACTGTGGTGATTCAATGCTATAGAAAAATATTCACCTTTGAAATGAGATGTTGTTAGCACCTAGTCTTCAAACAAGTCATTTAGATAACATGCACTATACTGTACGTAATTCTGTTTTCTTTATTTTTTACAATCTCCTTCAATGAATGACAACAGCTGTGCCTCATTTTTACCATGTGGTTTTATTGTTCAGAATTTCTGATTATTTGTTATGATTTATAACAGCAAAAGTCTTCAATACTCTAAAACAATGAAACACAGACTTGGACATATTTAAATGAATCCAACAGATGCATTGTCTGAGTCTGTGCGGTACCAAAGGAGAGAGCTATAGCTGACACAGGATTATTTCCTGCTGGAGGTTCGCCAAATAAAAACTGGCGGCAGTCACACTGCTCTTTATTGCGAGTCTCCTCTAATGTGTGTATTTAATAAAGCACTAACATCTGGGCCCACTGGGTAAACTTCATGTGCACAAACAGTGTAACTCTTCAAAATCAATATTTATTTGCAATCTTTTCAAGAAAAAACATTCCGGAGTATAAGCTTTGGGGTTATGTGCTGCTTTAACACTACTTTGGGTTTGTGGAGCTGAAGCATTAGATAAGCTTTGTTCCTTCCTGTGCCTCCCGTTCAATTGCTGTGTTCTCTTTAGGGCCACACAGGGATTTCCATGGCACGGCCCCAGGCTTCTGCAGGCAGCCAGCACTGCTGCAATTATCGATCTCCACTGGAGAGCCAAGGAATGAAATAGCAGGAAAATGGAGCTGTGTCTTGGGAAGACTACCTCTCAGGTAAGGCACACAGTGGGGTGGAGCACAGGAGGGCATCTGTCATCTTGACTAATGGGAAGATGCCCACCTTCGTTCTGCAGCCCACTTCTCCCTTCCCAGTTCCTGCTTCTTTTCCTCATCCTTGTAGCTCACATGATGCACAGCAATTGGAGTGGGTACTGTAAGCAGCTGGAGCTTCAGAGGGGAGCTCTGAGCATGGGCAGGTGGACTTGCATGTGCTGCAAAGGCCTGAGATTCTGCCTTTTGCCACTGCAGGAGGGAAGCCCTCCTGAGGGTGTACTTGTGCTGTACCAGGTTGCTGGCCTTGAAAAACAGCTCTTCCTGTACTCTGTGAGAATCCAGTTGGATTTCTTCCTAGATACTTGAATTCCTGTTGTGTCCTTGTTGTTTTTGTGTTGGGGTGTTTTGTTGGGTTTTTTTTGTGTGTGTGTGTGGTAGAAATATGCTAGTGTATTTGCTCAACAGTATCTTACTGTGCTGCTGACAGATACTGAATGTCTGAGGGAAAAGAAAAAAAGTGGGGTGGAAGGTAATAAAGTTATTCTTCATTGCTGGTGCCAATGCTTTGAAACAGGCTGAGGAGCTCTGAAACAGATCCCAATATGTGGTTGGAATTTTGCTTCATGGACAAAGTGGCTGCATAGAACTAAATCAGTGATTGGGGGGGGAAAAAAAGGAGTTACTATAAAGAGAGCAGTAGATTCTTCATAGTCTTTCTTCTACAAAAATGTCTTAAGTCAGTTTATCCAACTCTAGCCAAAGGGGTGAAGAATGTTATTTTAACAACCTGATGAAGTAGACCAGTTTGTGCAAGGACTGTGTGGGAGGAGCCACTCCTGACATGGAGTGGGAGAGTATAATTACACATACCTCGTAACTTTTGCATAATTTATATTAAGGGTAAATGTGCAAGTGGGGTCCTTTTCTATCAGTGTTGAGTAAGCAACCTCTACCTGTGTGCATGTTCTTCATAACAGGATGACCTGTATTTAACTTTCTAAGCATGTCTAGATCTTGTGATATCTATAGAATGCCTCTGCAAAAAATGTTTGTGCTCATGCAGTTATTTCTGCTTCCTGCTCCAGTCAGAGCATATCTTATTGTTTGTGTGTACCCAATCAGGTTTATAAGGCTAACATTCTCAACTGATTAATCATTTCTGATTATCAAATTAATACATAATCAGCTTTTCACCCATGGGAATAGCAAATTAGATTTTTCCCTCAGTAAAATGAAACATCCACACTCTTCATATGCAATAAGTGACAGCACATAATTACTATAAAATATAAATTACACAGGAAAAAAAATAGATCAGTGCATCCTTTGTTTTGTTTCCCATGTACCCTTGTCTTAGGCTGCTTCAAAAGTAACCTCTCTTTTGTGACTTCATTGATAAATCTCTTGACTGTTGTAGCTGCTTGTTGATGTATTAAGTCAATAATGATTTAACAGCCTTTTTAAAATAACAGCAGTTATTAATGAGAACTGAACTACTTTTGACATGGCTGAGGTCTGGAGGGAATATAAATGTAACCACACTGACTCTCAAATTTATGTTCAGTGGTGAGACCCTTGTACTTACTGGTTTTTAGGGGACATTTTAGTGTTCAAGGTTGGCCTCACTGATATTCAGCTGCCCTGCCTCCTGCTGGATGATAGGAAACCAAGGATGGTTGGATGTTTCCCATCCTTTTTGTTTCCAGCACATGTCCAGTCCCTTGTATTTCCATAGGAAGCCAGGCTGCCCACCTCGTGCTGCACATCAAACGCTTTCTCTGGCCATTAGTCCCTGAGAAGGATCATTTCCCCCCTTTTTCTGCTGCCTGTGTAATGCAAATGAAGTGGAGTGCCCTGGGGCAGTTCATGTATGAGGGTGTAACTACATGCATTAGAACAGGGCTATGTATTCTTTAATCTTTTTCCATTTTAAAGATCTCACAACAGAGGAGTCTATTAAATCTGCTAATTGTAATCAGGACTTGTGGATCTGGCAGTTTTCCTGTACTTCCTATTTTTGCCAAGCCACCCCTTCCTTTCCAGAGCTGACCCAGCACTTTGCAAGGCTGGACCTGACACAGCTTGTCCTAGCTCTGGAAAACAGACCCATGAATTAATTTCCACAGATGTAATGAATTCTGGAAAATGTTTTGTTCTTAATGTGCTAATCACCTCAAGGGCAAAATTCACTGTTTGAGTGCAGACTTGCATTCCTTTTTGAATGGGTTAGTCTTCACTGTATTATGTGCTCTCCCTCCTTATCTTGCAGAAAGGGAGAATGAGAGCACAGTGAAAGCATCAGCTCCACAAGTCTTGTGTGGATAAATCTCTGACGGTTTCATTGCTGGAATATGTTGCATATGAATGTGAACTATGATGCATTTCATGGTCTGTTGCTGAGGAAAAGAGATCTCACAGCAGGGGAGCTGTACAAGGTCTCTCATATCAGTCCAGCCTTGTGCTCAGGGAGTAGGAGGTGTGGGATTTCTGAAGTGCAGCAAACCTTTCTTAATTGTGAAGCATGAGCTTAGACTTCACTGTGGCATGTATCCTAATGGGAACTTGGCACAAACTTAGGCCCAAACATATCATTCTACACCCTGTATTGTCTGTATCTGGCTTCATAGTGTGTATTTTTTCAAGTTCTCTTGCAACAATTTGGTCATTCAAATAAAGCACAAAATGAGTGCATTCCTTTCTGAATGGAGTAGGCATCTGTGCAAACACAGTGTGTGTGTGCATGCCTACCTAATTTATTCACGAGAAAGATGCAATTAGTAGTAGCAACCTTGGCAATTTGGGTGGAGGTGAGTTTTAACTTAATGGTGGAGATTTCTTGGAAAGTGAAAACACAGACAAGGTGGAAACTGGCATATACTATACATAAAAATACATGTAACTTTCTATTTCAACCTTGCAGGCAAGTTTATGTATATATAAATAATTTCTAGTGAGATGGAGGTATATACATGGATAGAAAGCATAGGCAGAGTTGAGGTTGGGATTTTTCTTTACTTTTAGCTGAGACTAATCTCTCAGTGCTGGGCAGGGCAAGATCTGGGCACACACAAAGGAGGCAACAACAGGGATGGCAGAACAGGCCCTGGCATAGCCCTACCCAGGAGGGGGGATGAGAATTTATGAAACAGCTGCTACTTTGGGACCTTTTCTGCATCTTCTTCACTTTTCTGTGGCAGAAGCTGACAGTTCTGGGTGTAACCAAGGCACTTCATCCTCAGGGTAGCACATATGAGTTTGTTTATGCTAAGAAGCCTTGAGCCAGCTCTGGTGGCTGGCTTTCACCCACTGTGCCTTCCAAATAGAATGTGTACAATTATTCATTAGCCACTTTACGTAAATTAAATGGATACCATAAAAAAAACCAACCCCACACAAAACAAAAACACAATAGGAACCTTCAGATTCAAAGTGTTCCATGACCAGTGGCAGACATCCATGAGTATTTTCAGACAGATGAAATACTCAGGCCCACATGAAATGAAATCTGGAAGATTAGCAGGACTGAGGAAAAACTCAGCTGTTCCCAGCAGTGCAACAAGCTGTAGACTCTTAGGAGGTCTGAAGACAGAAGTGGCCAGATAGAAGAATACAGGAGAGTTGTTCCAGACTCTGAAGTTGAGAGAAGGTTCTCATGTGTTACTGAGAGCCTTTGTGAAGAGATCTAGAAGCAGCTGATTGTGAAGGGGTGGAGGAAGCGAGGGATAAAGGCAGTCTATGAACAACTTATTAATAAATGTTGCTTGTAGTTTTCCACAATTCTACCCAGAAAGAACTGTAATAATGCCTCCAATTGTTGCTGAGTGTGATGACCAAGTTTCTCTAGTGGCACACATCCAACCATTTCTGTCTTCTAGGCTCTATCAGATGAAACGCTCTCCCCTTGCCTGGAAGTGTGGTCTCCTCTGTGGCCGTTAAACTGGCCAGAGATCTGAGTTTCTGTGTAGGAGTCCAGGCTGCAGATACTTCCAAATATCTAAATAAATACAAGAGAGATTTATTTGCACAGCTTTAGGTGCAGCCACCACTACATGAGATAAATATTAATGGATTTGGCAGGAATGTTGCCATGTTGGGGCAAAGTTGAGTTGTACTTTGCTGTTGCACTTTGAGGAATGACGCTGAAGTGCCACAATGTACAGCATTCAGTAACTGAGGGTAACTCATCCATGCAATTAAATGTGTAGTCAATCGATCTATGTGTTACAATACTTTAAAAAAAAAAAAAAAAAAATCTGCTTTGTTAAATGTATTTCTCTCAGAGTTTCAGTAACTTCTGGTACCCTTAGATCTCCTTCCTGCTTGTTATGGTTTCTTTGCTTCTTTCTACCACTCCAACAAAGCACTGTGTCATTGATTATTTTTCTATGTTCAGATTCAGCAGCTAGCCTCAGGATTGAAAGCTGTGAATATGGCAATAATGAAAAGGTAAAATCAGTTAGATATAGATATATAATGCCACTTTTTTTTTTTTAGGAAAAACAGTTCAAGGGGCATTATCTGTATCTGGCTTCATAGTGTGTATGAAGTTTTCTAAAGGTACCTGTCACCTGAAAAGGCTGATAGACCCTTGTTGCAACATTGAAAATCAGCACTAGTTCTGCTAATCTGCACTCTTATCTAAGAAAAAAAAAAATGCATCTTTTACTGATTGATCTTGCATGTATGAAGCTGATGGCATGAGTCCTGTTCAAATCCGTGGGGCAGGATTAGGCTTTAACAGAGCTTGCCTATGAGCATTGTTGCTTTCCTGTCAAGGAGAAAGCACACAGTGAAATGAAGCAGAGCCGTGTTTTGCAGCTCAGCAGGCACTTGCAGGTGGTGCTGAATTAAGGCTGTAAGATATTATATGACCTCTGTCCTGCCAGACATCAACTTTCTCTGTGCAAGTGTTTAGGGAATCTTAAAAATAGCTGGCATGGTGCTGAAGCAATAGCTATGTCACAGGATTGTTTGTTTTATCAGGTATTTTTTGGAGAGCGAACTGCAACCTGTGTGACACAATGTACTGGGCTATTCCATTCACTGCTGCTGAGGCTGCCAGGATCACCATAGAGTAATATTGCAATATTACAGCAACTGGTATTAGACAGTACTATTAAATGTAACCATTCTGCTGCGGAGATGATTTCAGCATTCCTTAAGTAATATCTAACAAAGCCAAACCAGAGATATGGTACAAATTAGAAACACAGCTCGCACAGGAATGTTTTCTGTCCCTTAAGTATTTAATTCAATTCTATCCTAATATGAATATACCCTAGTAGTTCTACTCAACTTTTTCCTAGTGTTACTTTATACCCATAAAATTGAAATGGTTAAATATTTCTTAACCACCTAAGGAGGAAGCAGCAACAGAATGAGCTCTGCAGCGTGCTGCCCACTATCAGTGCCAGCCTTTGCCCACAGAGGCTGGCATGCAAGCTTTGCGGATATCTCAATCTTTCCCTCGGAAACAAGACTTAGTTTCTTGTGTATTGTGCATGTTTTGGGGTAGTTAGCAAGTAGAAAGGAAAAAAAAACCCTGATATTATTCTTGAGTCTCCTATGGAAGGTGGTGATTTACTCTAAATATGTGAGAGATTTCTCTACTTGTTACCTGCTTGAACTGAACTTTTTCATCATCTACTGCAGCCCGAGAAGAACAGATGCAAGGAAAGCATTTGTAACTGCACTTCATTGACAGGTTTAGGAACCTGGAATCCATTTTGTAAATATTTTGACACTGTAGTTACTTTCCACAGGCCTGTTAACATAATGTAGTCTTGTACACTTCTGTTGCACAAACTGATTTGTTACAGGGGGTTGAACAAGGGAGGGAGAGGGGCAAGGCTGTACAATGCAGCTTTGAAGCTACAATGTGGGATCATCTGTGCCGTAGTGGTAACCTCAGACCTTTGTGCCCCAGCCACACAGCACAAGGGACATCTGCTCCTTTGCCTAGGAGATGTTAAAAGGGACATCACTGACACCCCATGAATTGGACATGGTTAAACAGCTTCTGCAGCATGTGTTTGCAATAGTTATATTTCCTTTGGTGAGGAACATACTGGTCTTGGAGGATGTGCCAAAACCAGAAGAATAGAAGTTGGTATTTGCTCTGCCATTTGAGTAATTGCAGGTATAAGCTGATATGGCCATGTCTCTTCCTAGAACCTGGTCTCTTGTCCTTGAGCCCATCAGCTGTAAGCAGGAGCAGCCTTGTGTTAAGAGTTACAATATGAAATCATCTTGCACTTGATATTCACCCTGTTTACCCTATTTTGATGCACTGTGCTTTGTTGGAGGTAGCTGGCTATTTGACTAGATGTAGCTGGGGGCACAGTGTGTGGCTGAAAACAGTGCACGTTTTGCTATAGATTTTGGTGAGGGCTGAACTTCTGTTAAGGGGCTGAATTCTGTACTTGCTTATGTAGATAGACTTGGGTAGTGCAGACTGTAAAAGCACCTGAGCTATATGTGTCAACCATGTAATTTAAGTGTTGTTTAAAAACCTCATTTCCAGAGCCTCCATCAAGTGCCTGTTCACATCACTGATCATCTAAATACACATGCAACTCTGTCACTACACACTGAGTACCTTTGTACTTCGCCTCCTTGAAAACAATCATAAGCACTTTTCATTGAGCTGTATGGCTTAAGACTTACTCAGGCAAAGCAGAAATCCCAATCAGCTTAGAGTACATTCAGGTGTCAAAACCTTGTCCCTGTTGCTGGCCAGCTTGTCCCACACCAGGGAAGAGGTCCAATGCTGTAGCACAGGTACAGCCCAGCCCACCACGAGGTGCTCTGCAGTTGTATGTGACCAGAGATGTGCAAGAGCAGTGAGTGCTGGGAGAATAGCTATGAACTGGTTACAGTTTGAAATAGCAAAGATATTAGACAAGGGGGAAAAAGGCAAGGAGAGCATGGCATTAGATTTTCTGTGCATTAGTAACTGTGGAGGGAGTCAGTTACAACTTCATAGTTTTGCAAGGAAATTTATGCTGCTTCAGAGAACTTGGCCACAGGGCAAGAGTGCCTACCAGTCTCACAGCTCTAAATCCCCTTCTGGCTCTTGGACAGGTTTCACAGCTGTTGCTTGTGTGCTTAGACACTGCTTCTGGCCAGCAATTCAATGAGGGAATAGTAAGCATTCTCCTCCAGGCTGAAGTACAGCCCTCACAGCAGGGGAGCTATGCTTATCACCAGTTCTATGGTTTTAATGTAGAATGTTTGAGGGGAAAACAATCCCAAAATAAAACCATACAAATCCCATGGAGATGCTTATTGTTTATACTTATTAATTGGAACCATGTCACCAGTGAACAGCTCTCAGGTTTTTGTGGGGATTTTAATACTGTGGTGCAGAGTAGATTGTGCCACCCATAGCCCAGCTCATACACCTCAGACAAGCTGGCATGTTGTAGTGTTTCCCAAGAGGAAAGAGCCATTCCTGGTGTGCATGGTCAGCTCTGCACGTTCACGATAGTGTCATTAATTTGCCCCCAGATATCTCAGAGCTGTTTAAGACATCAAGTAGTAGGAAGCTATTAATGTTATCTGCATTTTTACAGCTGACTTGACAAAATATGTTAAAATTAAGTTGGCATGTATCAATGCTTTTGAAAAAATTATGCCCTATTATTAATAAATTCAAGGGCTGACTTATAGGCCAGTGAATTGAAAAACAGGGAAATTATGCACTTCTTATCTTTGTCTCTTTCACTTTTAAATGAGGTATTCAAAATAAACCAATGACATTTTTCCGTCTTACCTCTTGGCAGGTTTTTGATGTGTTGGTTGCTTTATCATTTCATATCCTATCTATCAGTTTATGAAACTTACAGTTTGGCTTACTTTCACAGAATCACAGAATGTCAGGGATTGGAAGGGACCTCAAAAGCTCATCCAGTCCAATCCCCCATGGAGCAGGAACACCCAGATGAGGTTACACAGGAAGGTGTCTAGGTGGGTTTGAATGTCTGCAGAGTAGGAGACTCCACAACCTCCCTGGGCAGCCTGGGCCACTGTCTGTGCATACCATTAAAATCAGAAGGTTAAAAAAGAAAACCTAGGGATAAAATAGATCTGATTGTGACCCTATATAATTTTGGGGACTCCTTAAGTAAATTCATTGTGTCTGTTTCACTGACAAAACTTAAGTATAACGTTATGATTATCTATGATCTTAAATTGTCTTTTGAGTTTGTTACAGCTGATATCCTGCAGAGGAGTTAAAGCATCTGAAAAAAAACCATTTTTCTTCCTCTCCTTCATTCTGAATTTGCAAAAATTGAAACCAACAGCTGTTCTAATGCCAAAAAGAAATAAAAAGCATGTAGCAGGTGGTACCATGCCAGTATGTCTAATAGCAATCTAACAGTCTGCTAGCCACTTACCAGATAGTGAGGAATTTGATCATGATTTGGACAAAGGGAGTGAAGAGAATAGGAATGTGAGAGAATAGTTTTGGCTCGAAAAAATGAGCATCTTTATAGAAGACAGTAATGAGTGTAGTCAGGAGCAGTGAGTTGTGATATTCTTTATTTTTTGAAATGTTTTCCTTTTGATTAATCACTCTCTCAAACTGACTATAGATGTCAAGAATACTGGTGAAATGGTGGCATGACCAGTACATGGCTCAGTGTAAGTAAACCTGTTGGACTTTGTCAGGTGATGTGCAGCTCATGGCTTAGAGACTCATGCAAAGCAGTGGTGTGTGTGTTTCTGGGGCTCCTTTCATCCACAGGGCATCTCCACACCTCTGCTCACACTTATCCTTTGAAGCATCAGTGATGTGAACATACCTTTTCATTTGCAAAGTCTTGATGGCAATATACTTCAATTGTATGATCAGACGGTGTTCCCACACAGTTTTCTTCAGCCTCTGTCTAGAAAATGTAGTTTACTTGGGTTTCTGTTGGTGACCAAAATAAAAACATTGTCTCTCCCCTCTAACATGAAGAAAACTTTTGCTCTAAGCACATGGTGTGTAATGATTTGGATGAGGGAGGAGAAATATTGTTCCTTTAAGCCAAGGGAAAAAGAACTGTACTCCTTGAGTTCTGAAGTAATAGAAACCAGAAGAAATCCAGAGCTGCAAAATGCTTGGTCCTGTGATTAGGAGCAAGAAGGAAACTTTTTGCACCAAAAAGTAAGCTGTTTTGGGGGAGTGCCTTTGGTGTAACAGTCAATAATGGGATCACTCTGAGCGGTCCTGAAAGATGTGTTGGGAGATCTGTTTCCCTGTGATACAAGGAACATTCCGTACAAAGCACTGGTGAGTTTTCCTGTCACAGGGAAGGGTGGGGCTATTGTCCTCTACAAGAGGAAACTAAAAGACCTTGTTATTTATCTGCGGAAAGGCTGAAATAACTGTCCTCTGTAGAGCATCAGACAGTCAACACTGGTAGGAAGAAGGAGGGAAGGAATTAGGAGAGGTTCAGGCAAAGGTCAGCATGAGGACAGATGAGCTTGGTCTGGCTGTGGATAGATTTAGCCTGGAAGGATCACAGCAGTGACTGGGATCTAGAACAGGTTTCCTCTGGGAGAAATACAGCTGAAACCTGACTTCATTTCATGCTGCAGCAGGATGAGATGATTGGGAACTGGATAATGCAATGTTTGCAATAGAAAGCGATCATCCTCAGAGTCTGAGGAGGTTTCTTCCAGCCCTGCATTCCTTGTCCAAAAATGGCATAATGTGCAGCCTTGCCTTGTTTAAATAGTCCAGGCTTCAGAGAGAAACTCCAGTACCAGCAGTAGTTGCTGGTAACAGGAGAGGGATCTCTACATCAGTCATACCCAGTCAAAGTCTTATCTTGACTTTGCTTCTGCTTCAAACGTCTGCAACAATGGGTTTAGAAAATGGATTTGATAATTTAAGACAAGGTGGATTTGGAGGCAGCAGAAACCTGATGGGTACTTGACTTCTAGGAGAGGAGGAGAATGGAGTTTGGGAGTAAAATGTAATCTGCAGCAGGAGAAAAGATAAAAGATCAAACAAGCCTGAATGAGGCAATGCTATCTACTAAATGGTGTAATAATGTTTTATGAGATGCAGTGTTCCAAGTCTGCTAGATTAGCTTTCTTTGACCACTATTTTTATGGTGTTTCAGTTGTATTGAAATGGGAGTGAGAAGAACGATGATGTATGGATTTATATTCTGACTAGCAACAATATAGATGGAGGAATAAAAGGGTAGCATGGGAATTGTGCTCTATAATAGGATCAGTATTGAAAAAAAATCTAGTAAAAATGAAGAACACATGAAATCTGTGTTGGGAGCTCTGAAGAATGAAATTGCTACTGTTCCTGACATTACAGATTTCAAGTGAGATGTTGATTCAAAAGAAATGTAAAAGAAACAAACAAGAATATGCCAGCAGTTCCCTTATATAAGAGCTTTCTTAAAGCACTGTATTTTTGATTTTGTGTGGCACTCAAGTGTCACAGTGAAGATGATGCTCAGGATGGACAGGAACGTTAATGTTGGAAACTCTTGAGTCACAATTACTAAGTTGGGTCCCAGTTAGCGTGGCAGATATTTGGCATGTGATTATCTTCCTGTGCAGCGAAAGTCTGAAGTCAGCAGGATTACATGGAGGTAAAGCCAGCTTGACTGAGAGGAGGGAGCACCAGCCCATTCTCAGCCGCTCTGTCTCCAGAGTCTGATGGTGATTTATTTTTATGCTGAGCTCTTCACTGACCCCCATAAATATGTAATTTGTTTGCATTTCCTGTGATCAAATCCATCTTCTATCTTATTGTCAGTCATTCACTGACAGCAATCCTCAGTTAATTATTTCTTTAAATACTCTCTTACCGTATAGATAAACTATAAGGGTTTTCTTTGCCTGGAGGACATGAAATGCTGCTAAGTTAAACTGATTTATGAAATGCCTTTCCAGGGTTTCACTCAGCAGCACACTGAAGACACTTTTCAAAAATATTTTACATCAAAGCATGCAATGTAATAGCACAAGCCTGAGTGCTTTTTCCCTTGTATGCTGCTCTTCCCAGTGGGTGAAAGGTACTCCTGTATAGTCCCAGTAAGATCATGAACCACTGAATCCATCCTTGAAGGGCTTATATCACTATAACTGTCATAACAGCTCCCTGACACGAGTGCAATACTTTAAAAAGAGGGAAAAAAAAAAAATCTGCAAACATGTAATGAATTTTTGCACATTTCCTTTAGAAGACTGAGCTAAACCCAGGGCTGCTGGGTTTCTCTATCCAACTTTCAAGAGGCTTTGGTTGGGATCTAACAGAAGGGAGACAAGATTTGAATTATACTCTTAGAGAAGGGCAAATTGTTGACAGGGTTGAAATGGGGCAGTTGTTAATGACTTCGACTCTGCCTGAAACAGTTAATCTTTGAATGGACAATGTGGGTCAAGTATTTGGGGGCTGATGCTCCTTGGGCCTGACTGCTACTTCAGCTGCTGTCGAGTGCTGTTGCTTTAGGAAAGCTGCTGAGCAGCCAATTGCTGAGTATAATATTTTAATTACTGGAGATCTGTTGTTCTTCCCAACTTCAGGCGATCACAGTAAACAGCAAAAAAAGAGCGATCAGTCCACAGAGTGAGGGTGCTGCTATTATGTAGCTCTACACCAGGAACAGTGGAAGCCAGAGTGCTGTGCTTATTAGTGCCTGTGCCATTTGCTGATGGGTTCTGCTTAATTAAAAGCAGCAGGAACAAGTTGATGGCTTTCTGATCCTGCCCCTACTGTCTGAGGAGTGCTGATGAGGCAGCTGCTGCTCTGGCACAGAAATGAGAAGCAATTTCCATCCTGGAGGCCAGAGGTGGGATTTTCTCTGTCAAAGTGGAACAGCAGCTTTCAGGAGTTCTTAGCCACAGAGGCACTTGGGAGGGTTGGCCCCTGCCCTCTCTGGATCCACCTGTCTGATCATCTGCACATAAATGGGGAGGGATAGAACAAGATGGCTGCCCAGGGAGTTTCTTTCATTACTTATTCAGGTGGGAGGAAAATACAGAACCTGCTGGATCACCTGGCTGGTTTCACACTTGGGTCTGAAGATGGTGCTGCTGATCATGAAGGAAGAGCTGTGTGTCCCACAGCTGTGGCCTGGAATGTCTATTCCCTGATAACCCCTAGTGCTTTTCAATGACCTGTCCATGCAGCTGCTTATATGACTAGTGCTAAAGGAAGCATTTTCCAAGGCTTTCATTGTATTTGTTATTATGAGACTAATTAAGTGGCAAAAGATACTAAGTGCTAGAAAACAGAGGAAAGCATCTTTTACTTTACATGCATGGGGAGCAAAAAAAAGTGTCCCAACAGGTGAAGTATTGGGTTCTGCCATGCATTGGGGTAGTGCGAAGCCCCAAGTGGAACGTGCTGCAAGGAAATTGCAGCCTGGTTTCTGTTATGTTTTTGGGCAGGAGGGTTTCACAGCACCCAAGTGCCATGTGTTCCACATTGCCTGCTCCGGGGGAACGCTGCTGGCCCTGAGGTGTGAGGGAGGCTGAGGCTGGATTCAAGCTTAAAGCTCTCCAAAGGGAATGGAAGAGGATGAGACAGCTTAACAATAAAGAGTTTAATTTAATCCTCCCCACTTAAGCAAAGCCTCCTAACCATGTAACAATTTTTACAAACTGCCAAAGAATCTGTTATGATCATGTGAGCCTATTTCTACTTCTCCCAGTGGGATTATCTATGTGACAGCAATAACTTCCAATTGTTTTTCTTTATGTAGTAATATCTGGCCATATGTTTAAACTCTTTGTGCTTGGGAGCAATAGTTAAATTGTTTGTTTTCTCATGCCTATGAATTATCTGACTTGGAAGGAATTCTGTCAAAATCCTTGCCGTTCTCACACTCCTGCGTGCTGCTGTGAACCAGTGTTGTTCTCCAAGCATTTTTAACCTAGTTTGCTACACTTCTCTGGTTGTAAATGATTAAAAGCAGACATTTAATGCTGGGCGAGTGATCCACAAAATTGTCCAAAGCTGCTGCTTTATCCCAGGGTATAACTACAGCATCCTGTGACTTCAAATTTTCTGTTAAATGAAATTTCAGACAAGCAGTTTCCTCCTCATAACAAAATTTTCACTGTCTGTTTTCATCCTTTTTCTCTGCTTCCCAAGACCAAACCCAGCACCTCCACAAAATCCTGAGCCTTTTTCCAAAGTTGCCTGAAGTCTACAGGGCTCTTTACCCTGGCTCCTGGAATCAGATTCTTCTTACTGGCATTATTTTAATTGATTTCTTTTTTCCACACCTCTGATATTCCAAATATCTTTTGTTCTCCAAATATTCTTTGGGCATAAGGAGCTCTGAGACAAGGGATGTAATCAAAGATCATCTGTATGAAGCTTTGTGGTGTCAGGGCCACACCAGGCCCTGCTTCTTAAATAGAAAGTTAAAATATGCAACACTTCAGCATTTCAGAAAATACTTCTGCAGAAACAAAATGTAGTGGACAGAAAACTACAGCCCAGTGGCCTAAATGCTGGGTTCTTCTAAAATGAAATTTTAGAAAGACCTGTCCCTCAATACACAGAAATGCTGAGGGCAGAGTTAAAGTATGAAGAGTCTAGCTTTGCTTCAGATGTGGTACTTCAGTGTGTCAAAAGCAACATCTTTCCTAATGAGGTGCTGCTCAATACTGATAACCACTCTGAAATATGTTCTGCTTAAAGATGTACCTTGTGATTACATGTCCCACCCATCAAAACATTGAGGCCAACCCTGTCAGTGTGCCACCCTCAGGTAGGAGAAACGTTCAGCTAAATCGTTCTACTCAGAGGATAGTATCTTGTTATTAATGAGCTGTCTTTTCAATATTTTATCTGCAAGGACTAGGTGAAGCTGCCAGAACTCCTGACTGTCTTAACTTGTTGCAAAGCAGGAATATGTCCTAGTCAAAACTTAAGTCAAAGCCTAGATGAAAGCTGATAGAACAACTAGAGACTCACTGTATATGATCTTGGAGAGGATGTTGGCTGGAGGCCACTGTTCTAATGTCTTCACACAGCCCTGCAGGAGCAGCATGGGATCTCTCTGCCTGGCAGCTCCTGCAGCAGAATTCTCCACCTAGAACTGGAGAGCAGCTCCCCCTGGGAATGGAGTTGGTCTGGGGCCAAGGGAGAACACCCGAGGGCCTCCACACAGCTTCCGGGAGCTGTTACCTCATGGGCTCATCACGGTCCAACAGCGTGGCCTGCAGGTAACTGCACTTGTCATCAAGGCTGAACACACAAACTCTCCTTCAGTGGCACCTCAGTCTTTGTAGCCCATGGCATGGGAAACACAGGAAAATGTTGTCTGCTAACACACCTGCTCATAAAGTGTTAAACACCCTGAATCAAGATCTAGCATGTTTTGACAAGGTAAACTATCCATTTTGAAATGTCCTTGGCTTGCTGCCTCATTCATTCCTGTGAGTCTTGTTTGTTCTAGCAGGTTGCTGCTTCAACACTGCATTTAAGCTTCATAATACTGTACCTGCAGGACATGCTGCAGCCAGTGAGGAAGCCCCAAGAACATGTATTTCAGGTGCACCAGAGAGCTCATCCTTCCTCTCATTTCAGTTTAAGGCTGTGTCTGGGCTCTTTGGGGAGGGCTCTCTTCAGTGTGTGTCAGGGGAAGGTTATTAGGAACTTAGGTTTATTAAGAACTACTTGTTTAATAAAACTTGCTACTAAGTGTTTTGCAGTGCACGGGTTAACCTGGCCATACTTTTGGAAATAATCACCTTGTTGCAGGTTTCTGCATGATTATTGGAGTATCGTATGGCACAGTTGTAGAGGAATCTCTCAGTGTTGCTATTTGTGCAAGTCAGGGGCTGCAGCATATGGTGTTTAACTTGACAGTTTTAGTGTCCTGAATGAAAATGACAAGCAGGTAAACCCTAGGAGTTATTCTTCCAAAGAATAACTAGTGATATTGTAATGCCTGGTTAAGGTGGTAGAAGTAATTATCCATTTGATGACTCACAGAATCTTTTTTAGAGGAATAAAACAATGTATAAAACTGCCCAGGCTAATAGAGTGTCTGTTAAACCCTGTGGTGCTAGGAAACCCACTCTTCTGTTGAATCTTGTCCTGGTTGTCTGGGTGCAGAAGCTTACTTTTGCACGTAATTAGCTATACTAAGCAGTGGAGCTCATTTCACTCCAACCATGGGAAATGTAGAAAATAAATTACTTGTTGTGTGACGTATTTCAAGATTCTAATAGCCTTTAAAGTATTTTTCTGGCTTCATCCATTCCTATAGTGTTATTGGCAGTCTTGAGTTCTTGATATGCAACTGTCACGGAAGACGCATCTGTTTTTCCATGAATGTCTGAAGGAATCTTTGTGTGTAACAGCTCTCTAGTCTATTGTACTGCTTATCAGTATAATGTTGGCCACAGCATTGTAACTGCAGCTGAAGAGTGGCCAGAAAAATATTCTATCAATCCAGTTAGAAATGTTGTCATTAAAATAACAGAAAATTGTAACATTACAAATAAGAGACTTGAACAACAAACACCCATTTGAATCTAGGTAATTCTGTAGATCTGAAGACATTTGCAGCATTATCTCCTAGAAAAAAATGTTGAGGCTTTTTCTCATCAATACTGGTACACCCTAAGCTGGTGAGTTTCAGTTTCTTATTGGCACTTTACAAGACTATTCAGTGTTTCTGCCTTTCACTAGGAATATTTCATAAAGATTTTCCTATGACACATCGTTTTTTTTACTTTCACTGGACAAAGACAAGCCTAATAACCTGCTATATTGAATAAGCATATCATTCCAGCTCATTGAATATTTGGCATTACATTTTGATTTGTTCCTGAGTAAAATCCATGAAGCTGCTATATATGTACAATGCTTTCTATGGAGTGTGTGTTCTCTATAATGCCCAACCCTTCAATTTCTGTGTGTTTTACCTGGATTTGGGTGTCATAACTCATCTGACCCACAGCAGAGAGTATGCATATCCAGAATCTGCTTATCCTGTTGGCCTGAATTTGTTCTGGCTTTGTAGATACATAGGGAATACTGAAAAAGCTATTCACCCTCAAAAGTCACCCTGTTCCCCAGGCTTTGGCTGTAGGCACTTAAATCAATTATGTACATTTAAGTCAAAATTTCCAAATCTTTTCCAAGGGGAAGGGCAATGATAAGCAAGAACTAATCTTATCAGCCAGTGAAATTGTTCAGTTAATCCAATCAAAGCCAGTGATCTGCTTTTCTTTGTGACCAGCTCTATTTTCCCAGTAGAACTTGCTTTGTGCCAAGAGTGTGCTCTCTTGTTACTGATGGTTCTAGAAACTAAACTTCCACGATAAAATTGTATATTTTATTTTTGTGCTTCACAAGTAGAATAAAGTCTAGGCAAAACATTTCTGATGGATGTTTAGATTTAATAATTGTTGCGAAGTGGGGCAGGTATATTTTGGGGGAGGTGTTGCCAGTTTTTAATCGTTAGAGGTGAAATCAGTACTAAACAATCTCATATACTAGCAGCAAAGTAATGGAACAAGCTGATTAGGCAGAAAATAAGGAACTGAGGCTAATCAGAAATTTCTATTATCTACCTGTGAATGTTTATAGACAAGCTCTTACTTGTGTTTGAGAGAATGGAATAAAATGTTCCCCATATGATGTCCTTTAAAGGAGAGGAGCAGTTTCGGAAAGGATGTTAGTCATTACTGGTAGGTTGCTTGAACACAGAAAATGCAAGAAAGACTTAATTCCCCTTTTCATTGCAGCTATTATCTCTCTTCTTCCAGCTTATACATATTCATGTCTGTTTGGAGGGTTCCTTCACACAGCTGAGCATGGGAATTGCTATTAGTGAAAGTCAGACTCTACCTTCATGTCACAGTGTGGGACAGAGAAAACACTGAAACAATGTGGGACGGAGCTCATCTGCTCTGGGCGCCACATTTTTTCAGGGGAAAAGATTTCTTTAATTAAAATGCTAGATTGGCATTTCCATGAATAGCATCTGAATCTTATTGGCCCTGAACACCATGCTTTATCTGAAGTACATTTAATGCTGGAAGTTGGGTTTTGCATTATGGGGTCTTAAATCCTGGAAACCATGCAGGGAAAGAAAGGCAGAAAGCATGTAGGGAAAATAAATTCAGCAACATGCAGGCAAAACAATGCAAAAACATTTTCAGATTTGCAATAGACATGCTGCAATTGGTTGTATTTCCACTGTAAACATGGAAAGGCATTCAAAGCCAAATGTGGTCAAGATCCCTGTATAGTCCTATCCCTCAGATGAAGAACTTTTTTAAAATTTATTTATTTTTGGCTGACTTCAGCGGCAGTGGAATTAGGGACAGCATAATCTTCTTGGATTTTGCATGGCAAATGTCAGCTTCTCATCACATGGCCATGCAATATGCTAGAAAGAATAAATACTCTAGTTCATGTCTTTAGATGTTTACAGTTCATATTGCTGTGACACAAGGTACTTGAGATATTTTGCATGAAGGGCCCAGCCACCTCTGTGCTCTTGCTGCCAAGAAGCACTTGGGTGTCTCTTCTTTCCTTTGTTCCTTTAAAGGAGCATGGACACTTCTCATAAAGCTATGTAGAAATGTGCCTTTGATGGGGTATAAGATCGAATATGACACAAAATAACACAAGATTTTTTCAGATTAGATCTGCTGAACCTCTGTGACTACTTTGTATTGCTATACAAGCAATGCAGAATGACTTTATTTAGGCCAGAAATGGTGAGCAGACTGCTAATAGATATCTTTGATCTTTGTCAAAATGACAGGAATGAATCAATGTGCTATAAGTTTGCTCATCATATCAATCTCTAATGAAAAAAAAGGCACTGAAGTGCTTCTCAGTGTGTTGTTTTTTGGTTTTGGTTTTTTTGGGGTTTTTTTTTGTTTGTTTGTTTGTTTGTTTTCTCCAAGAAACTGCAGCTGAATTTCTGCTGCTTTCTTTGGGAAAATAAAATGAAACAGGATTATTTATTTTCACAGAATATTACCACAGCAGCCTGTGGAAAATTCTGCATATTTTAGGCAGTATAATGCACTCAGCCATTTGTGTTGCTTTAAGAATGTCGAGCTGTTCTGTGCTGTCTCTTCCATACCTCCCCCTTTCACCGCAGGGCCAGAAGTTTTTCTTTATCTTCCCAGTCATCTCAGCTGGATGAGGAGAGGGCTCCAGTTCCAGTGCACAGCATCCAAAGGCTCTCAGCTGCCTCTCTGCCCAGCGCAAACTGCTGACAAATTAAAGGTTTCCCCCCGTACTTCCATTCCAGGCCATTGAACCAGTCAGTGCCATTAATGAAGAACTGGAAAATGGTTCTGAGTTTGTGGAATTATTCCAGGTAGAGATATATTTTACTATAATAGCTGCACTGGACAGGCTTTGCAGTTGTACAGGTTCATGATGTTCTCTTCCCTTTACAGAAATTTGCTATGGCAGTGTGTTTATGTGCAACACCTCCATGCGCAGGAGCTTGTAGAACTACCAGGACATTGCTGTTCTTTGCAGGAGAAAGAAATAATTTATAAACCAAACAGTGAATTAAAAACTTCAAATCAGCTCAGTCAAACAAGAATGGAAAGCTTTCGAGGGATCTGGCAGGCTCAGGTTCAAACGTGTGAACGTGGGAACCCAAACAAGCCCCTTCCGTGCGGCCGGCAGGGGGTGCCCGGCCCCCGCTCCGCCCCCCCCGAGCCGGGTCACGGTGCCGAGTGACGGCAAAGCGGCCGTGGAGAAATACGGTCAGTGCAACACGTGAAGGAAAAATCCAGGCTTCGCCTTGTGTTGCTTAGGTAGGAGGTTTCCTTTCGTCACAGCTTGTCCAGCCCCTGGCCAGGTCCCAGGGTTTCACCGCTTCTTTGGTACTGCAGTTGTAATAAAGCCTTACCGCATATTATATCCCTTCCGGTTTAAAAGTGGTTTATTGCAGACACTTTTTATTTTATTTTATTTTTTTAATAGCAACAGGAAGTCTTGTTGGCAGCGTATTTTAATTATGCTCTGAAACTAATCAAGGAAAGAGGAATGATTTTGAACACAGGAAGCAAAACAGCTAATCATACATTCGAGTGCCTATTTCCAGGGGAGGATGTACAAGTACTTAAGTGTTACTGAACTCCCAGCACATCAGCAATCTGTTAAATGGCTATAAAGTGCAGGCTTTATTAGGAAAGGGAGGACACATACCACCCAATGTTAGGCACCTGCTCTCTCTTCACAGTCACCAGCAGGAAAGAGGCAACCGCAATCAGGAGACTCTGGAAAACCCTTTGGAAAACCCTCTAGCTATTTTCACTAACTGCAGAGGAAGCCCAAAGAGACTAAATGGAAATTAAGTACCCAAAACAGGATAACTATTTCACCACTGCCTGATGCTAGCTGTGGACTTAATAGACTTGAGGCCGATTGCCATATCCAAACTGCTTCTGTGAACTGTTACTGGAGATAAAAAGATTCCTGCTAAAAAGCTCAATTTCCTGCATTTTTATTCATTTTTTTTAGTCAAATCTTTGGTATTAAAAGCACAGGGGTATGTATTGGAATGAAGCTCACTTACTCTTTGGAAGTTACATGATATGTAATGCATAATGTATAGTACTGTATTGCCTGGTCTGAACAGATAAGAGCTATGTGGTGCGCATTCTGCTTCCCAAAGGAGAGCATCCCAGTGCCTCCAGTAGCGCCTCTCACTGTGCTGCTCAAGTGTCTCATTAGCTGGAGAGAGCGCAAACCCTCTCTGGAAGCTTCTAAATTACATCAGAGATTATTTGAATTGCACCCACAGCAAGTCCACTTAAGTATACTGGAAAAGCACTGACAACTGAAATGTTACTGTCACATTTGGGGTGTCCTGAACCTTTTTACAAAGCATGGCAGAAAGAATTTTCTCTCATTTGAATCACTAGAGAATTGTGATGACAGTGAAGCCTAACTGGTATAAAACATGCAGGAGAGAGGCAAGGCTCAGCCCCAGAACATGTGTGTTCTCAGCTAAATCTTTCAGCAGGTTCAAAATGTTCCATGCCCCTGTAATCCATTTTGTTTGTTTGCTCTGAGCACATCTCGTCTACCTCAGGTACTCAAGAGACATGAGCTTTAGCTCTTCAGCAGGAAAAGGAAAGGCAGAAAATGATGTCCACTACTGCTGTGTTGCAGGCATACAGCTTCAACTGAGTGTTTACCTAACCTACTTGGCAGGCCTCGGTGACTTTGCAGTTAAGGTTCCTACTTGTAGCTAGCAGAATAATCAGTGAGTTTGCAGAGGTCCATTTGCATTCTGTTGCGTTGCAGAACTGTAGTGAGAAAGTTCACAGAGCCCACCTGGCTCTGCGTGCTGTCTGTTAGGTGTTGCGCATGGCTGTGCTTTTGAAATACTCCATTTCAAAGCATTTTCTGCCTTGTCTGTCTTCTCAGTGCATCTGCATTCCTGTTTCTGCTGTTGCTCAGTATCAGTGGTAGGACACTGGGTCAAGGCTTGGTTGTCTCATGTTCTCTGTGGGCGCACATCCAGATGCAGAAAAACAGCAAAGCTCGTTTCAAATGAGCTTGAAAAACCGCAATCTCCGCTTTCTACTGCTCTAATGCTGGAAACCTGCCAGGATCTCGAGAAGAAAAGCAGCGCTGAGACAATTCTGCCTTTGTCCCGGGTTTGTTAGTTAATCTCGAAACACCTCGGGACGCCTCTGTAAATGGAAATTAATCAAAAAGAAACTGGAAGCAGGGGGAGGAGGGGCTGCTTGCTGTACGGGTGGCTTTGGCCGCCCTGCGGGGGCAGCCCCGTCCCGCGGGGCTCGGAGGCGGCTCCGCGGGGCGATCAGCGACAAGCGCTTTCCCGTGGAAAGCTCATTTTGCAAGGTCCCTCTCCTTTGCTCTAGACACGTCCGCCGTGCTCAGCGCGGCTTCTGGTGAGGGACAGCTGTGGCGACGACGTCCCTCCTCCTGCTCTCTCCGGCGGCGGGAGCGCTGCGGGGCAGAGTGCGGGAGGCGCGGCCGCGGCCCGGCAGGCCCCTCCATTCCCTCCTCCCTCCTTCCACCGCCCCGGCAGCCCGCTCCCTCCTTTTTCCCTCCCTCCCTCCGCCGTTGTCGCGGGTGGGAGGCGCCCGGCGCCGCTAGAAAAGGGCCGGCGGGGTGCGGGCTCCCGCCTGCAGCCGCTGAGGGTGCTCGAAGCTGGGCTGAGCGAGCGAGGCTGCTGGAAAGAACGAGTGCGTTGCACTTGACAAGGTACGTGTTCTGCTAAGGGAGAAGGACGGTGGGGTTTATCAGAGAGGGACGTTTTCCCCGGCAGGGACTCGATGCTGTTTTATCTCTTTAGTGATTTAGTTCTGTTCTTGTGGTAAAATCCATTCTACTTTGCTAAAGACAGTGTGGAGGGCAGAGGCTGTTTTGAACCTGAGGATTGACTGGGCTTGTGCTAGTCCTGCCTTGAACAGCATCCTCCATGCCTTGCTCAGCTCTAGTGTGTCCAAGAAGGGTGATCATTTACTTCTGCATCTCTGTCTGCAGGTGGATTTGTACTTCAAGCTTTTCCCCTTTGAGGACCTCCTGCCAAGCTACAGTGATGTGGTTCTTGGAAAAGATCAGAGCATCGAATGAAAATGGAAACCTTCCTAGTTCTGCCTTTCTGGGACTGCCACCTGGCCAAAATCTGCCTGAAAAAGCTCGACTGAGGGCTGCTGCCTTTCCTAATGTACTTACCCCTGACAGAATCCCTGAATTTTGCATTCCCCCCAGACTGACCAGCTCTGGCCTTGTTAAGGGCACTGGCTCCCAGGATGACAGCTCAGAGGATGCAGATCTTAATTCTTCTGATTACGGCCCCAGCATTTTGCCACATCTCATTCAGGTGGAAAGTGCTGAGGAGATTCCAGCCCTGGAGGAAGAAAGCACCAACTCGGACCCGCAGTCCCAAGCAGCGCTCTCCCTGCCTCACTTTCCCAGAGCCCCCACTTCCTATGGCTTCTGCACTTTGCTGGAGAGTCCCCACACCAGGAGGAAAGAGTCCATCTTCCATGGTAATTCACATGGTGCTCTGCCCAGCTTGATGCTGTCTCGATCCAGAGCAAACACATTCAGTGGCAAAGGGACTAAGTCTAATCCCATTGCTATTAGCTTTGCTTCTGTGAGGCTGCCTCCCAAGCATCTCTCTCTGCACAGGCAGGGCGCCTGTGACAGTGATACTGCCTCCTCCAGCGACTCCTCTCCTTTCAGCTCTCCGCTTCTCAGCAGGTCACCTCCCAGATCCTGCTCCCTGATCAAAACACAAAGTCAGGAGGGATTGCTCTGCCGAGCGCCGAAAGCCAAGAACAAATCCAGTGTGGCCAGGAACAATTCTCTCTCTACAGAGGAGAGCAGCTCCACTGATAACAGTCCCTGTGCCACCAGGCGGGCCTCAGAGGGGCTGCTTGCCATGCGGAGCTTCAGCGTGTCCTGTTCTCCCATCCTTCCCCTGGACCTGACTCGCAGCCGGGAGAGACTAGTGGGAGAGAAGGCTGTGGTAATGGGCAAGGGAGGCACGCTGAGGCTGTCAGCTGAGTACTGCTCAGAAAATGAAAGGCTGCGGATCCGCCTGATCAGTGCAGAGGGTTTATATGATGACTCTGTAGAGCCCAAAAACATAAACTGCTGCATCACCTTTGCCCTGGTGCCAGGGAAAACACAGAAGCAGAGAAGCACTGTTATAAAGAGAAGCAGAAATCCCATCTTCAATGAGGACTTCTTTTTTGATGGTATTACAGAAGAAGAGCTTTACAGTCTCTCTATAAGGATGAAAGCACTGAATAAAGGGTGCAGTATGAAACGGGATTACACCTTAGGAGAACAGGAGTTGTCTCTAATTAGTATGTTTTCAGTATAACACTTCAAATGTTCAAACAGACTAATTTTGTCTTCTGAAAGTTTTCTACTAAATAAAGTTTGGGTTTTTTTTTTTTTTTTAAGAATACTTTAAAGCACTGTGGTGTTTGGTATTACCCCCATGCTGTTGTGCCTTATTTTGCTGCTTAACACTTCAAACTCTGTGAGATATTTGCTGTTAAATTTAACAGGTGGCTGCTGAGCAGACCTTCTGCCTGTCTAGTAGGAGAGGAGGGCAGAAGGACAGGTTTGCCTTTAGGATAAAGGATTAGGCAGTTACTAAGTCAAAGCTGGTGTTGTCTATGGCTTTCAGGGTGTGGAAGCCTTGTTTTTCACTCATTCTGGTCCCCAAGCAGGTACACAGAGCACAATGCACACCGTAGGCACTGAACTCTTGCAGCTCCCAGATACTACATCACTTAAACAGACCATTTTCACAGCAGTCGTATATACAGAAATGGATGGTTTAGTGCCTCCTGTGTTCAGGGAGGAGGAGAGAGAGAAAGTTTGGGAATGAGCCCTTTTCCTACAACAGAGGTGGAGGATTTGGACTCCCAAAGCAGGTTTAAGCTTGTATTGAGGGTAATGTGACCAGCTGCCGAGCAGCAGCTAGAAATCACTGCAGGCAGGGTGCTCTCTCCACAGACCTACACTATACACCACTCAACAGAGAGGTGGCTCCTGCCTGGAGTCACTCTGGAGTAGGTGATTCTGTAGCACAATTAGCACCTTCATTTACCTTCCCTTGCCATGGTTGATTTCACAGCTGTCAGAAGGAAGTTGCAAGTAATTGTCTTTTAGTCAGGAATGAACCCTGGAGCTATAACTCTCAGCAGTTCAGCTATCACATCCTTCCCAAAACTCAGGCAGATAGGATATGACACCAATATGGCAAGAGCAAAGGATAGTTTGGGATCTCTGGGTTGAATTCTTGCTTCAGCTAATGACTTACTGCATACCTTGTTTAAGTCATTGTGATAAAATTAAGATAAACTTTCTTGGTTCTCTACCAGCAAACAGTGAGTGGCTGAGGCACTTGTTTTGACACCATGAGAAACACAAAGGTGCAGAGCTCCTGCATGCTGGAGGCAACCTTTTCCTCCTTTTCCTTTTCCTTTTCCTTTTCCTTTTCCTTTTCCTTTTCCTTTTCCTTTCTTTTCCTTTTCCTGCTGAGGTGGACTGGGAGCTAAGTAAAACACAAACTCATAGAAACTGCAGCTGTGCAAGTCGAAGGAGACAGAAACTGTCTTGGAAGTCCAGGCCTGTTGCTGCCTCCCTTGATTGAGTTGCAGTCTTCATCATGTGAAGGCAGATAAGCCTTAATGGAGGAGCAATCCACACAGGCCTGGGGCACAGAAAAGGAAGGTTTTCTTCTGTTCCCTGGGAGGCTGTAGGAACAGGGCCTTGCTTGTGCCAAATCTACAGCTTAAACGCTCTTTCAAAAAGATTTCTAGCAGATCCTCCCCCTGCCCTGTTCTGGCAAGAGTGTAACTGCCTGCAAATCATGGGACTGTTCATGTGAAGTCCTGGCATTGCTTGGCCACTGAATCACTTGATTCTGTTTCAGACTTAAGAACCTCAGGAAAGATTTTTTTTTTCCCCTTTCTAATAGCAGAAAAAGCCCAAAGGATGAAAACTGTGACCACAAGTGCTCAGAAATGCCCACTGCTTATCCTTGATCCAGTGCACATGAGATGCTTCTAAAAACAGAATCCTTACACAAAGGACAACTTGCACAGGAGAATGGCCGAGTATATTCCCAGAAACTGGTTAAAATTGAATGGAATAGTAATCCCTTTGTGCTAAAAGAAAGAATGAAATGTACTGACACACTGCACAGCTGGAGGTGATACACTGCACTGGCATCCTTGAATGTGGGCAAACTGACTATAGGGGAAAACCTAAAGGAAGTGTGAAGAAGTGAGAAAGGTCACTTTGAGGAATAATCAGTAATTCTGAAAAAAATAAGCCTATTTAACTGTTTATTGCATGGGGTCTCCCAAAAGAAGGCAGGGGCTCCCTCTTCAGGCTCATCACTTGTCCACCATCACATTTTTAGTTCTTAGGACTTACAGTCTCTTCTCAGGTATACACATGGAGAAAGAGGCTGAGATAATAGAGAAGTTACATGTGTCAGAGAATCATGTACAGTCACACTACAGCAGGTATCCCTCTGCCCTGTGATACGTGCTGTGCCAGCGCTGTGCCAGCGCTGTGCCACAGGGACAGAGCGATGGAACAGTTGAGACTGTATCGGCCACCCTGAAAGCAGGGTCCGCTCCAGCAGGTTGCCCAGGACCATGTCCAGTTGTATTTTGAGTGTCTCCAAGGATGGAGACCCCACAATCTGCTTGGGAATCGTGCTCCAGTGTTTTACCACCCTAACGGTAAAAAAGTTTTCTTTCTATGTATGCAGAATTTCCTGTATTTTAGGTTTGCACTCATTGCCCCTTGTCCTGTCACTGGATACTCCTGAGAAGAGCCTGGCTCTATTCTCTTCACTCTCTCCCATCAGATATTCATATACATGAATGAGATCTTCCCTGAGCCTTCTTTTCTGCAGGCTAATGGGCACAGTGTAGTAACTAGCATGAAAGAGAAGTGCTCATGAAGTCTCATCCTCCGTCAGGCAGGGAAGGAGTTCAGTCATTGCAGAAAGACCTCCCTTCTTGTCATAGGAAAATAAGTTTTAGCTGGGCTCACCTAGTCAGGTACTTAAGGAACTGAAGGCTTCATTGTTGGTTGGAAGAAAACTAAGCTGTTCTTAAGGCTGTTTAAACAATGTTTTGTTTTATTTTTGTCTGAGGAAGCCTCCTTACAGAAGTTTGATGACAGATGTGTGCTAAAAAGTGATTTGGTCATTCAGCTGAAGGCAGCAGAAAACTTGTAGATCTAATTCAAAGGCAGAGTTTAAGCCTGGAAAAGACAACTGGACTTTGCCTGTGTTTCTCTGGTAAATAATCTAACTTCAGGTTTTTCTTGTAATCTATCTCTTTACGGTAAGAACTTTGAATTAAGTGCCTGTTCAGCTACATTAGTCACACTCAGGACTAACTATGACTGTAGCACCAGAGAGAAAACAATTTCGGTGTCTCCCCCCATTTTAGTATGTGTTTTTATGTTTTGGTGCCTTTTGAGCTTCGGGGTGCCCCTTATCAGGGTGTTGTTCTTATTAGGAATGCAAAGCTATAATACAATTTGAACACTTGAATTTACTTGAATATTAGAGGGCGTAGGACTTGTTTTCTTGTGCTTTTAGAGGTCAACTAAGCTGTAAGTGGTGAACTCATACAATGCTGCCTGTGCAGCAGCTGCTTTCTGAAAGCGTCAGCCTTATTGGGGCTATTACGTAAAACACCTGCATAAACAAACAAGAAGGCAACTGGATACTTCAGCCTGGAAAAACTCATGATGTCTCAATGCTCATATTAGAGTCAACAGCAAGAAGAAAATCCACCTCCTGGCATTAGCAAACAGCGAGTCACAGTCAAGAGATACTCTCTTCAGAAGCTTTCTGACCTTCTAAAATGCCATGAAGATATGGCAAATGACTCAAGCAAAACTCCTGTTTTGGAGTGATCTGATCAGCTGTGTTCAGTGGTGCTCACTGGTTGAAAGATCACATCTTAATTTCATTTTTAAAAAACCTGTCAATTGTCAGAGGGAAAGAAGGTCTTCCTGCCAAGATCCTGGACTTATGTTTTGCTAAGCAAATATTATTTGTTTCAGCTGCACTGGAAGTAACTGCTTGTGCTGGACTTTTCAAACCCAGTTACTTTAACCATGCCCCTTTAATTTTGGACAAACATTACTGTAAAGCAAGTCTTACCTTTTCCTTTCCAGAAATCCATGCAGGTTATACTCAAATACAGTTTGTGGGGTAAAATGCAATTCCTCTAACTGTGCTGCTTCTCAGGTAAAGTTCAGGAATAATACCAAGGGAAGCAAATATCTATGACCTAAAAAGCCTAACAGCACAGACGTGTAGACTGGGGATTAGGCAGCACAGTATTTGCTGTATCAAATTCCATTTATTGCACCACTTGTTCTAAGCTGTTCCCAGTTTCTCAGGCTGGCTCTGGGGAGGCACTGGTACTTCTGTTCCTGCAGCTTGGCTTTTTAGCCAGCCACAGCAACTGTGGTTAAAGACCCAACATATGATGGGGCCTAATGGGGGAAACATTCTTCTAGTTTTTAGTGTAACTATTAATTGCTGTGGGGAGCTGCAGAAAGAACAGCTAGATGAAAATATAAATGTGCTAAAAGCCTATCTTTGGGTTGCTAAGCTACTTCCCGCAGGCTGGAGAAATCCGTGTAAATTGGATTGCTCAGCACAAGGACCTCCCTGCAGGATGCTGGCGAGGACACGCCACCGGCCGTGTGCCTCCTGGGCCATCTCCAGCAACTGCTGCCCGCTTCACACATGAGCACTTATCCTGCATCTGGGTCTGAGACCTTCTGGCTTGCATAGGTGGCTGAGATGCTGGGCATGATATTTGGCCAAGGTAGGAAAGGTAATGAGTCACATCCATGGATAGCTTTTTGCAGCAGGATGTTTGATTAAAACAAACAGTAGACTTACGCTCACAAAATGAATGGCATAATTAGATGCTATCTGTTTTCCATCACTGTGTGCTCTGAACAAAAAAATGCATGTAAGATTAATGTGTGTATTTAAATGAGATGGCATGTCAGTACAGACTTAGTGCTGATCACTGTCACTGCCATGTATTCTAATATAATTAATAACAGTGTCATAGAAGAAAATACTAAAATTATACCGAACAACCTGTCGTCACAGTAAAATGAAGTTTAGTGTTGCAGAGTGTCTATGAACTCTATACTCAGCCTGGCCTGTGCCCAGTGTCATGCTGCCTGCAGAGTGGGGAAAAGGGTGACATTCCTGTATATGGGCCTGTCGTGCCTCCATCAGGATTGCTGAGCAAGTTGTGTGTTTTGTACTGCTGGTTCTTTGCATTTAGGGCATTCTTATGAGAGGAAAAGAGCTTCCAGTAGCTTTTTGTGACTGTCAGGAACAGAAATGGCTACAGCCCAGGTTGCTGGTGGTATATGGTGACTGGAGTGAGGTATTGGGAACTGAGCACAGTCTCAGAGATGAGAGGAAGGGTCCAACAAACAAGAGTGAAAAGAATTATCAGCCTGTTCTGCCTAGATACCACCACAGGTGACCAGACAGCTCTGCATTCTGATTTAATTGTTCCTTCTGCTATTACTTTTCTATTTGTGGCTGTAAATGTTCTAATGCTGCAAAATTAGCTATCCTCAGTGGTACAGTGAGAGCCTGACCTTGTCAAGCATTGCACGTACTAGACAGGAAAGCACTGAACAAGATTTTCCAGGTTGCTTCCTTTCTGTTAAATCTTAATGATTTATCTACTTGCATTTCTAAGCCTGTTCAGTGCAAAATTGGGAAGCATTTGAAGGAGCACAAGGTGAGGGAGAAAGCTGGCTGATAAAACCTTCGAGTTGCTTCTTTTTAGTGCGAGGGCCAACCAAAGTTGTGGGTCTTCATTACATTGCTCTGTTGAAGTGTTAGATACAGGGAAGCAAGTTACAGCCCATTCCTCAGTTGCTTGTAAGGAAGAGCTCTTCACTGTCTTGACATAATAGGTGAGAAAGACATTGGGAAAAGCACTCAGGTAAGAGGCTTATATTAAAGGTGCTCATTTTCTCATGTCCAGAGGCAAAGGATGAGAAGAGGTAGCTTAGAATGGCACTGCATGAATTCTCATGGTTATTTCTATCCTCCCTTTATGAAAGTGTGCAGTTTCAGAAGCTGAAACCATTTAACTTCAGACTTTGCTCTGGTTTTGATGTGTGTGTGTTTGGTTGGTTTTGGTTTGTTTTTGTGTGGTGGTGTGGTTTTTTGTGCATTTGTTTGGGGTTTTTTTGTTGTGTGGTTTGTATGTTTGGTTTTTTTTGGTCAAATGTTCCTGTGCTAACCATTAGCTGTTTTCAGTGAGCAATAAACCTGAACTTACCATAGACAGCAGTAACAAATGCTATCTTGTAAAGCCAGAGATAAGCTTGTCTGAGGTTTCTCAGATTTGACTAGGTTATTTAGTTTATGTAATTGTGATTCTAGAAGATAGTTTGTAAGCATATATTACTTGACCCCTTCTGGCAGCCCAGTGCCTGTAGCAGAGCTGTACCTGTCAGAATTGCTTTCTGCTGAGGTCCCAACCATTAAATGTTGCAGAAGGAGCTGGGCACTGGGCACGGTTGGCTTTTGCAGTGCTGGATGCCAGAGCTGCAGCTGAGCTGGAGGCCCCAGCACTGCTCCTGCGTGTATTAAGCAGCGTGACAAAGGTTTGGTGTTAAAGATCAGCTCAGTACGACCTGCTGCCTGGCCTGTAAGGTCTGCTGTGCTGAAGCTGAGACTAAACCCTGGAGTCGAAGCTGGGGGGAGGGGGTGGAAGTTGCCTGATAAAACTTGTTACAGGGAAATAGCTCATGCTGAGTGTTGGCAAAAGCAGTGTCAGCAATGATGAACAAGTGGCTATGGTAAATGCTGGCTTTCACACCTCTAATTAGCTTGCTGTCAAAGCCGATTCAAGCTAGTAATTGAGCTGTGCAGTTTTGGATCGGCTGTTCTATGGGGGGCGGAGGAGAGTCAAGCTTCCATGGATTATTTTTAAGTTATCTCCAATCACAGCTGTGGCTTTTCAGAGATGGGACCTAAGCTTGGTTAGCCCAGCTCTGTACTTGATATTCACTGCCTCAGATCCTGAAAGAGCTCAACAGGCTTTGAGCTCATCCCTTGTGGAGAGCAGGGCAGGGATGTCTCTACCTGAGCAGGCAGGAGGCACAAACCAGCGGGGTGTGTGTGATGTGCCCTGCCCCTTGGTGGGCTGCAGCCTCAAATTCAGTGATAACACCTGCTCAGTGTTGGTCTCTTTGCTTATTGCTGTGTGTAAGGAGAGCTGCTTCTGCAGGAGTAGCTCAGCAGGGCAAGACTGTTGCGTTTGATGCCACAAGTGAGATGTCCTTGGAACTCCTGCCCCTTGTCTGCTCTCAGGGTACAGGGCTGGTGGAAATGAATGTCACCTCCACCAGGGAGTGCCCCTTTCTGACGGGCTCAGAAGGTGCCACCTGGGAGATTTGTGTCCTGAGTCTTCCCAAACATGAGACCCAACTATCACTTTTTTCAAAACCGAGTTAGAGTGAAATATAACCTACCTGCAAGGTGCGTTTACAGGTTTCTGACATCCTGCGAGTTTGCCCAGTGGCTGTGTTTGTCCTGCTTGTATCGGTCAAGTGATGTAATTTCCTGAACTAGTGTGAATTGTCTAACTGACTTTTTGAAATGAATTTACCTTAACAGTACAGGTCAAAATCTGGCTAAGGTTAGAAACAATGTTATGAAACAGCATAAATTTATGAGAAGGTGCATGCATGTCGAGGGTTTAGATTGCTGATAAAGCGAGGGTAGGATTACTGATAAAGGAGTGTATATACGCTAGAACTTATATCGTGCTTCCTAATTACCAAGTTTCCAGGTAAATAGCTCTTTCCTCTCCCCTTGCCCAGAGGTAACCAGTTTGCTTGTACCTATGAAAGAGTTGTGGAGCAATAGCTGACCTTGTCAGCTAAGACAACAAAGTACTTGGCACATCCAGAGGTAAGTGGTGTTTGTCTGCCATGTGTGCTCCATCAGTGCCCAGGGAGGGCTGGGTTGGGAGCAGAGGTGCTGTCAGGTGGGCTGCTGTAAAGGAGAATATCCAAGCAGGTGCAGCTGGCTCCAGAAATTTCTCCTCAGGGTGATTATCCCTGTGCCCTGACAGAGGCTTTAATGTTGAATGGCCCACAGGAGCAGAACACTTGAGAATTGCATCAATACAAATGGAAACAGGGGGTTATTTAATCTCTGGGAACCTTTTTAAAGGTCAAAATGCTGCATACTCTTAGGGAAGTTACTGCAAGAATAACTGATAAAGTAGAAAACAAAAATGTGGGTATAGGAGTATCACTCTGGAGCTAATCTGCTCCATTTGTTTGTATTTCCACTCGGTGCTTGTGTTGTACCCAGTCTTCAAATAGTATTTGTTTACCACACAGTTCGCTTTTTTTCTGGATAAGAACTCTTTCTTTTTTTTCTAAAGAAAACAGTCCTTGTTATGGCATTGACCTCTGAATTTTTGTCAACATGAGAGTCACAGAGTAGTTGAACCCAGAGATCAGATCCTGCTCAAAGCAGGATCAGCCACAGCAGGTTGCTCAGGACTATGTCCACTTGGATTTAAGTATCTCCAAAGGATGGAGGCTCTGTATGTCCTAGTGCGTGACCACCCTCAGAGTAAGAAGTTGTGGGGTTTTTCTCCTCTTCCTCCTCTTGTACTGTCTTATGTTCAAATGGAATTTCCTGTGTTTCAGTCTGTGCCCATTTCCTCTTGTCTGTTCTGATAGCACTGACAAGAGTCTGGCTCCATTGTCTTTGCTTCCTCAAATCACACTTCCCTTGTTCCTTTTGTTTGGTTTCACCTTCCAGATGCAGGAGACAACATTCCTGGATGCATTTTGCTTATATGTTTTGCTAATACTAGAAATGTAATATAAGATGTCTTGCCCAGCTTGTCGTTCTTAAATTACTGTAAATATCTGTGGTTTGATCCTGCTTACACTACATGCAAAGGGAATCTCAGAAGAGTGTCTTAAGTGCTGAGTTAAAAACATTTAAACCCATGCAAGATGTAATGTCATCAGTATAAAATGCAAGTGTTGGAAAACTAATACAAGGCTTAAAACCCGAAAAGCTGAAAGCCTTACACATTTACTTGTAAGAAATACTGCAATATTAAAGCTTCCTCTTCCATTATTTGCCTGTAATGCAGAACTTCATGTTTACAGCTGAAACCCAGAATTAGTGAAGTGTGGCCCGCCAGAGGAGTGCAAGGCAACCAATGGTCTCATTTCTTATTGAAAAGAGGCATCGTCCAACAATGGGGAACTAGAAAGTCTATAGAATAAAAAAGTACACAAATGGAATACAGCAGAGAGATGAATCAGGCTGGCACACTATACACTTATAAAAATCACTGCTGGTGTCTGTTTGCATTCTATGGAAAAGTCAGGAAAGATCTTGAGCTATTTGGGCTGTGGATTGCCGAGAGTTAAAATATTCAGAGCTACGAGGGCAGGTGGTTCCAGTGATTAGCTGCAATGTATAATAAGAATAAAATGTAATAAAAAAATAAATGTAAATTTCTCCAAGTTGTGAACTTCTGATAGGCATAAATTTTTAGTATGTGTGATGCCCAACACTGGAAGACTTACTATCAGTTTCCTATGGAAATAAAAGTCCTATATGACTAGAGAATAAGAATGGGTTGTAGAATTTGAATCAAGCTTTGTTAGGAAATAATATGCTTGCAGCCAGTAGGGACAAAATACTTTAAAAGGAAAGATCTTAAACCAGTACCCACCCTCCAAAAATGGCCAGTGTAGTATATTTGTTGCTAGATTCTCAAATACTCTATGTTATCTATGAGGAAACTAAAGCCCTGATCACTAAGATATGTGCCTAGAAGGATTTGAACTTCTGGGGCATTGTTGACTAAGCTTAAAATAGTGTCTGAAAACTGACTGTTGGTGATAACTGTGTGGTGGTATCTGCAGGTGGTCAGCAGCTGCCATCTCAGGGTGATTTGCCCAGTTTTGACAAGCCCTTAAACGAAACTGATGGAGATAAGTAGCAATTCATCTGGCACTTAAATTGAGTAAGTTTCATAATACAAACCGCTAAAGCTGAACAGGTAATACATTTGTGTTGGATTTCAGTGGTTTCTGCAGTGGCCAGCGAGAGCTCCCCTTTCCACAACTGCCTCATTTTACTTGTAACCAAGAAGTGACCTGCTCACGTGGGGGCTGTTGGGCAGCTGTACCTGCACATGCCATCACAGCAAATGTGCACATTGTTGGCAAGTTGTTTTTTAATCGCTTTGTGCAGTGTAACTGCATGCTGTGTTCCCCTTTGGGCAGACAATGTCACTGGGTCAGGCGCAGCACTGGTATGATTGTGACAGAAGTATAACCCTTTAGACAAGCTGTAGGAGGGGATGTTCCCTGCCTCAGACACATGTGCAACATTCAGTTCAGGGTAATAATACACAAAACCAGCTTCCTGTATGACCGGTATTTCTCACCTGTACCAGTCAAATTACTTGCTTGCTTTCCTAACAGTGAAAATAAATGGACTGATACATTGCTTGAAGGGAATCTTGCCCACATATTGCTTGATTTGCTAAATGAGATACTGGTATCTGCAGCCTCTTCTCTTTTTGAATTGCAAATGAGGCTTTGAGGGGAAACAGCACAGGAAGCTAGACAGAAATAGTCTAAGAAGCCACACTTTGCTCTGGTTTGTAAGGCTTCCCACAAGAATCTTACTGGGGAGGTGGATTGTCCTGTCTGTATCTAATCTTAGAGCCCAGCTAGGGGAGCCCAAATGGCAGTTTCAGGAGGAAAGTGCTCCAGAGACGTGTTTCTGTAGATGGCAAAGGAGCCACGCAGCTGTGGGTGAGCAACAGCTCACCCTGAGGCTGGGGAGAGGAAAGGAAACCCAGACTGCACAGGCTGCTCCTTGGTGTGCCTGTGAGGGTTACATGGCAAAGAGGGAGTCACTTGAGGAAAAAACAACTGCATTGCTTATAATAACCCAATAAAGTGTCTCTGCAAGACACTTACATGTGCCGTTTTTGGCTCTGGTTCTGCAGCCTGCAGACACTTATTACTTAATTACTGCCAAGAGAGACAGAAACAAGTAAATCTAATCTGATTCAGGCCATCTCAGTATTAGGTAGATAAATGCTGTCATTAAATCAGTGTAGGGGGTGATCACAGCAGAAAGCTTGAGAGTGGGGGTACAGCTCTGTGTTCAGTCCTACCTGTCCCTTTCATGTCATCTTTGGGCGTTCTAGGCAAGATGTTTCTTTTGATAGTACCTTGGGACAAAAGTTGTGCTGCAAATAATGCTCCTGAGAGAAATACAATAATTTGTAACACAACTACAATTAACTACTGTTCTGGCCATAAACCTCTTTTTTAAAATCCTGATTTAGGAAAATAAGAATATTCACCTGAGAAGTACAGCTGCCTTGGGATTGCTGCAAGGGGCTTTAAGTTGCACCATCTGCTTGAAAAACTTGAAAACCAATTGCAGATTTCAGAATTGATGGTTTGTACATCAAAAGAAACCCCGAGCCTTGCTTAAAACTCAACTTCCACATGCAAAGTTTATTCAAGGTGAGAGTCTAGAATCATATTTCTTCTTTGCACTCACTTCAGAGAAAAGTGCAGAACTTCACCCGAGGGTGTTGCCAGAGGTGCTGCCATCTAGGAACTGTGCAAAATGCATGGCCATTCTTAGCAAAGGCTCCTGCTTTAATGCAAAAAACGTAGAAGGAAATTAATTAAGTAGTTAAGTCTCAAGGTGTTGCCTTTGTGGAACCCACTGAATTGTTACCCTAACCTCTTGAAATCACCCAGTAAACTTCAGATCAGAATAACATTGCTTCATTTGACCATTTACTAAAACCAGCTGGTGTATTGGTAGATCAGGCTGTTATCAAGTGGCATCTTCTGCAGGCTATTAAAATATGCGAATGTTTCTCTGCTTTGCTCCTTGCTGCTTAGGTTCTTTTGATTTGTGCTACTGAGAGAAACTTGCTCTTTCTGGAACACGTTATCTGCATAGTTTAAAATATCTACATTTTAAAGTTGACTTGACTGTTTTAATTTTGTATCTTGGTGATTCTGTGCCATCAATTCTGCTTAATTTGTTACCGATTTTATCCATTTGATAGTTCTAGGGAGCAAAATCCCCTTTTGGTGAAGAGCCCACGCTGCTGGGCTGGGGTCAGGCTGTGCTGCAGCTGGGACAAGCCCTCTGTGGGTGGCCAGCCCAGTGCTCTCCAGGGGACACTGAGTGGCTCCCAAGTGTGGCCATTGTTGCCCTTTGGGATGTAATGGGAGCTGCTCTTGAAGGATTAGCAGGCAGGCTTACAAGCAATGGCTACTAAATTAAATTACTTACAATAAACAGAAAATGCTGTTGAGAAGCTGGTAGTTATTTCAAGGGTAAATTCTGTGATGATATAGCTGAGTTGCAGTGCAGTCTTCCCTAATGTATTATTAGCTGATACATTGCTCTTTATTAGCTGTCACTGTTTCAAAGGTAAGTCCCCTTAAATCTTTGTCTCAGAATTTTAGCACATCACTTCCCTGTTTTGTTTTTTTCTGGCTATTCTCTCCTGGAAATGATTGTCTTTTTCCATCTCCCTCCTTTGCATACAGGACACCCTTCTTTTCTCCTAGTGTGTCCTCTGTCAAAAATCTTTTTCTGGTAAGGCCAGAGCTGATCACCTGTTTTACCTCACTGTTCTGCACATCTCCACCTCCCTGCCCTCTCCTAAGTTTCCTGCCTCTTTGCAAGGGCTTTATTTACCTTGGGCAAGCAGTCTTTTCTCCAGAACTACAAGGTTCTAGATAATGTGTTTTTCCACTTGGACTACTAAAACTGGGTCATTTCCAATTCTGATATGGAGCTGATGTTGTGCCTTGTAAGGGGTACAGCTTAGCACTGACATCACTTATCTCCTGTTTCCAGTGGGTGATTCAATCCAAAGAATCAACTAGCAATATCTGAGCACCTGCAGTAAAACCCAAAGTGTGAGCTTCACTGCAGATCTTTGTTGCTTTATTTAAACCTAAAACTACAGGTCAAGGGTAATATTGCTACACAGTAACATAGCCTAGTTACTTTAGTGCTTTTATTGGCAATGTCGTACTTTTTACATTGAAGATAGCCTCAAAAGTCAAAACATTATTCCTTTCACTAATGGTTGCACTGATGTGCACACAAACTGAAAAAGTAATACTTAATGTCGAATGTTTCAAGCTATTATTAGTATATTATATAGTACATATATTAATATACTAATATGACATATAATTAGTATAGATATTAATATATTAATATAACACATATTGATACATATATATAAAAATATTGATATATTATTATCTCTGGACATGTAAACTGTTGGACAGACCCTGAGCAAAGTGAAAGGGCTGGCTGATGGAGAAGAGGCGATTGCCTTGGGTGCTGCTGTTACCCCTGGGCTCTGCAGCCTCCCTGGGAACAACACAGCACACAACAGCTGCCTTGGGTTTTGTTTTTTCCACTCCTGGGCCGCTCTTTGCCAGACCAGGCAGCGCCTGCTGGCACGGACACCTGTCTGCTTCGCCTCTGCCTTCAGCCAGCATGGACTCCATTCAAGTATTTCCTGCATTATGTTTGTTACAGCTTATTTTGTGTTTTAGTTGTAAAGACAAGAGATGGACTCATTCCCGATGGACCCTTTGACCCTCAGCATCTCCAAGGTTGGCATCTCACTTCTTTAAAGTATGTTGATGAAGAAAGAAAAGTGGACAAGGCTGCAGGAAGGTTTGCCTCGCTGATAACTTACCGTGCACAGCATGGGGTTCAGCCATGGTCCGTTTCTCTGCTCCTTATTCTTAACTTAACAAGATTTTTGATTGCACAGGCTGCAGGACTAAGGGCTTGAAGGATGAAAAGACTTGCAGTATGTGATAAAAACATACATCAGTTAAAGTAGGTTATATAAAAAAATAAACTCATGTTTTGTCTGCACTTGGAAACCATTGCTGTCTAAATAGAATCGAATAAGTTTCAAAGCAAGAAAGGATAAAAAATTTCTGACATATACATCCAGTTTTTCATCCCATTCTTTATATATACACGTTTTTTTCCCCTAGTCACCAAAACTGACCGTCCTTTGAAAGGCGGAGGGGGATAAACGCCCTTTTTTAAAAAGTCTCTCTTTCTTATTTGCTTTGTTTTGTTATAGCAGAGAAGAAACAGTTTTTCTTGTAATTGTGGTGCTGTTTATGATCCTGGTTATTGAATTTAATTTGTGATAAGGCTTTGAGAAGCAACTTAGAAAAAAGTAGTCTCTTGATTTTGAGCTCTTTGGTAGCTGGGACCTGTTAAATAGGTCAGTATGTTTTGTGTTTTGCTTGAGGGTTCTGTAATGAGGTTCTTGTCTGTCAGATACAAGCACAGAAAAGTCATTGCTGTTACTTAGCTCTTGGGTTTATTTTCTCCAGAACTTTCCTAAATTCATTTTCTTTCTTCAAGATAATTTGAAATGTATAATCCAGAGTGACAGCAGCTGAAAAGTGAAGACAGGAGTTGTTTAATGTTTTTCTGAAGAGTGACTCTGAACCCTCATTTCAAAGCAATTTACTAGATAAACATACGTTATGATATTGTACCTGTGATACAGCAAAGTCTGAAGAGAAGCTTTTGCCCTGGTGTCCTGGTTTTGGATATCAGAAGAGAAAATTAAATTCTTCTTATTATGCTCTCAAATATATGAGGCCTATAGCTACCATGGAAGTATCGTTTGTTTTTTGTTTTTTTTTTTTTTTAAAAAAAGAAGACAGATAGAACTGCGTTAGTGGTAGCGGCTTTAAGAACTATACTCCTGTGTGTAACAGGAGAGGAAGTTTATCCCCTTCTCTCTGCTTTCCTCTGATACGGTTCAGCCTTCTCCACCTGCCGCAGTGCGCCCTCCTCTTCATCCCCATTGCACTATGTGACAGTTATTCGAGGGACCCTTCAGATGTTTGCTATAGGCAGAAAAACAGTAATCTGAAGTTGACATCTCTGTTTGTGGACTTAAGTGGATAAATCCAGCTGAGTAGCCTGAAAATTATGCTCTTTTCATCTATTGTGTTGTATGATTGTCAGATATAAGAACAAGGGAAAGTGGTGTGTATGTGCCATAGGTGTCCCAAGAAAATATAGGTATAATAGCAACAACAACAGTAATCTAGGTCTATTGAAGGGAGGCTTGGGCATTGAAACAAAACATGAAATATCTCCAAGTAAAATACTTGGGAACAATTTTCTAAAACAGCTAATGAGAAAAAGATTGTTTTCTAGTGGATACATCATAAGGAAAGCTGGGGATCAAACCCAGCTTGAATTCATGTTTAATGACATGAACAATTTGGGCTACGCAAAGCTACAGAATTGTCACCTAAGTGCCTCACATTGCCCTGATGACTGGTGTTGAAACTGTGAGAAACAATTTTCTGCTTTGGAAAGAGCTGGCAACACACTGCAGCTCAGCTTCTTAGTGATGCTCTTATGCGTTGAGTAGTGGTAGGTGCTGGGAGACTTGTTGGATACATAAATGTGGTTAAACTAACACAGGCATGTGCTATGAAAATTTTTGTTAGATGCAAAAGGAGGAGAGATAATAAGATGTAAATTAAAAGGAGAGAGAAATCCAGCACATCCCACAAAGCTCTAGTCCTACAGGTTTCTTCTACACCATGTCTACTTCAAAGTCACAGAAATAAAAACAGTAACAAAATCCACTGACTGAGCACAACTTGCTCAGGTATATGAAGAAGAAAACATCTAATGAGGAAAACTGGTGATAATAAAGTATAATTTAAACCACAGTTATTGACCTCCTAATTTAATGAAGCATTGTACCTTGTTGGAACAAGTGGTCTGTGCACCAGAAAAGTTGAGGAAATAAAATCAAGGTCTCCTGTACCTGTGAGTGGGAAGCACACAGCCTCTGCATCCCTGCTCAGTGTCTATGGAAGCAGATTTATAATTGATGCTGCTGCTGAATAAGTCCAGGAACTAGTGCATTGTCATGATTAATTTAACAAAGCGTGCTTAGAAATGACACCACAAGTAATAGCTAATAGCATGTTGTTTCACTCTTGTAAGCGCATAATAGATGTTACTTTTAAGGAAGAACAAAGGATTGAAAGTCTGTTTTTCCAAGTCAGTCTGAGAGATAAAATGGGAGGTTGCATATTTCTGACTTTTCCCACATTGGTACATAATTGCTCAGGTGTTGTGTCAACTGCTTGAAAAAGCTTTGGCCTGCAAAGGAGAGGGTGACAGCTTCCCCCCAGCCCTGTGCAAGATCAGAGATTGAAGATCAGTTTAATGTATAATCAGGATGAAGGCTTACCTCATTCGTGAGCCCACAGTGGTACAGACATTACAGACCAGACTGCCAGCACCACCGGGCTTACGTGGGATATTTTAACCATTGCATCACACCTGGGATGCAGTATTCTGTCCCCTGTGCACCCTGATCGAAGGTGTCCAAGAACACTTGGCAACCATATCTATGTGCCTGTCAGCCACTTACCTCCACGAACTGTTGATGTTTCTTGGTGCAGCTTTGACTTAGCAAATAGGCTCTTGAGGGAAGGCTGGCAAAACACTTTGGTTCAGCAGCTCTGCAGTTGACTTCCCAGACTGCAGCAAAACTGTCGGACCATTGGACCTGCCACATAAACGAATAAAGTTGATATACAACTGCTTTTAACCTGTAATTTAGTGTTTTTGTGGGGGAAATTGCCGAATCCTCATTTCACGTAAACAGATATGTGAGTCATTACAGCTGAGTGTGTTTATTGTACGTGGCAGTTCTTTTCAAAACACACATGTTTAAACAGATGGCTTATGTTGACTATTAATGCAGTTCCTGCAATTAAGTTCAGTCTGAACGAACTAGACAGAGACTGACATTCTATTGACATCAAAGCTGGTGTATTGCATCTTCTCCTTATGAATGTTCAAATTCAGATCTGCTACTACAGCCTTACTGAAATGTCAACTGTGATAAGTCACGATGGAACCAGAGAGGAGAGATAAGGTACTGGGCATCTTGCTAATTTACTTTCTGACCGGGATTTACTCTTTGCATATTCATGCTGTTGAATTTTAATGGTGAAAGTCCACATTTGAGCAAATTACTGTAAATAAACATAGCAGTAGGGTGAAACTTGGCTCTCTGCCTCTATAGATGTGGTGGGCTCACAGCAGGGGCAAGCTAACTTCCACCGTTCAGGGAACCCAAATGCATGGTGGTGCTGTGCTCTGCTCACCGTGCTGCCCGCTCAAGCAGCTGCATGGCCCACAAATGCTGCTCTCAGGTTTATGGTCCTGCAGGTGAGGCAGCTGTGCCGGAAAATAGGAATGGCCACATAGCTGGTGAAAGCCAAAACTCCTTGAGTGCAGCGTTGTGTTAGTGCAGGACATCGCAACGGTGACTGGCAAAGGAGTGTGAGAGCAGCTCGGGTGACAGAGCCCACACTAAAGAGCCGAGGCTGCCTTGGGGCTTCCTGACCTGCAGCTCATTTTATTGTGTTTAATAGTGCCTGACAAGTTTCTCCTCTAAGATTTTGTTGCAGAGCTTTTGCAAATGATGTAAATGTACATTCCTGTTGCAGAGTGTTTTATACCTCAGCTGTGTATTATGTGAAAAACTGTCTCGCCTTCTTTGAACTTGCTACTAATTTAGTTCAATGATCTGCAGGTCTTGCATTGGAAGAAACACTGAATGGTTGTTCCCTATTCAGTCTTTGTGTCACCCGTGATTTTGTAAGTCTATTCTATCATCTGACGTGTTTTACAGCCTGAGGAGTTCTGTGCTATTTCTGATATGGAAGGAGTTTTTCTATCTTTCTTTATCCCTTTTTCCTCTATTACCTCATCAGTATTTTACTTACCTATCATAGTAATTTCCAGAACGACTTCTGCAGCAGTTGGCCCTGAAGCTGGAGTCTCATAGCTGCATTTGGGCAAAGAGTGTCTCCAGCCCCCTGCGACCTGTTTTGTGGATGTTTGTAGCTTCTGGAGTCACACAGAAGAACAGGTTTGGTTAGGCTTAGTGGAGTAGCTGTTTACAACAGTTTAACAAGCATGCCATGTCTATTAAATAGTGCTTACCTTTTCCTCCTTTCTTGGTACTCTCCTAAAGTACATTTCATCTTCTGCTACTTCTTTTATTATATTCTTAACTCAAATTTATTAGTAGGAAAAACCGCCACAACATGCATTGCACACGGCTTTGGGCAGAGTTGTTTTCAAATGTCCTTTCATTATTCAGTAGCAACTTTGTAAATGGGCATCCATGGGAGTAGCTTTGCTACTGCACCAAGCTGTGGAGTAGTTATGCTGCTTTGGTATCTGCTCCAGCAGGGCCTGTGACACACATTCCTGGAAGATCTCCCAGTGTCCCTGCACGATGCTGGACAAGGCTGAGATTGAAGCAGAACAAGCTCCCTTTATTCCCAAGTCTGGCGCACGTTCAGTGCTGCAGGGCAGTGAAATGCTGCCACTGTGCTCAAATACCACTGTCTAGGGGAGGAGAGAGCTTATTTTCAGCCACGCTAATGCAAATACCCAGACAGCCATATCCAACAATCTAATTAAGCCTGGACGGGAAACTTGATATCTACAACCTAAAAAACAACCAATCATCCTTCTTTGAATGGTCATTGCTGGAATTAAAAAGAAAGCCACAACATTTCTGGGAAAGTCTTAGGAAAGCTCTTTCCAGAACAATACGCAGGGCTTAAATTTCTTCCAATTTGTTTTTGACTAGCTTTAACAGAATTTACACAACAAGAATAAATGGGACAACTCTATCTCCCATTACACGAAGTCTGTAAGCTTTAATTTCAGTGAATATGCTATAATAACTGTGAGCTTTACAGAGTTATTATTCCAGCACTCGAGAATAGTGTTCTGTAAAAAGCAAACCAAAACCAAACCCACAAAAAACCCCAACCAACTAACCGAGAAGCAAAATCCTAACTCGAACACAACAACCCCCCTTTCCACCCCCTCAAAACCAACCACATCCTTTCAGAAAGCCAGTGAAATAGCCTGGCTGTAGTAGATTTACTCTCTCGAAAGCTACAGTTAGCTTTGAGTTGACAGGGAGCTCCAGGAAGGAAGTCTTAGACCCACAGGGACGAACAGCCTGGATGTTTTCCAGTAAGGGGTAACTAGAGCAACCAGCAGGCATGGCTATTAGCTCTCTACAGAAAGAGGGGAGTAAACTTTAAGTCGTGCTGCAGCTTGATTAAATATTTGTGAAGCTGATTTAATGTCCTTTCACCAAGTGAACGTATAATGGTCTAAGCAGCTGTATAAAAATAACCTACAAGATCAGATTCTTTTTATAACTTTTGTTGAAAAATGGCTCGAAAGCAGTACAGGTAATGCACAGATACCAGAAAAGTCAGGCAGCTAATTATAAATGAAGCTCATAATACCAGTTATTCAGGTTGCTTGACACTTCTTGTCATTGGAGCTGGATTTCAGTCATTTGTAACTTTGTCAATTTACAAGCATTTGACCTCATGTTTTCTACCCTGAATATTAACTTCAGGCTGTATTTTAGTGAGAAACATTGATCAAAGGCACATCCTTCTTTAAGGATGAAGTTTAGGAATGAGATCTTGGTTTTTAATTCTTGTCTCCAAAGGCCTGGAAGAATGATTAAAATACAGCATTTGGATGGCTCATGCAGCAGGGATAGACTTCTTGGTGTTCTCATGCAAGCTAGAAACCTTTGAATTGTAATTTGCACATGGTCCATGAAGACTTAGATCTTAGTTGCTAAAATCTCAGTATGTCTTTTCTGTTTTGTGCATGCCTGATGAAATTAATTTTTCTTGGTTTTGATCAAGCTGTGGATGCACTCTAATGAGTAATTAAGCCTGATTCAGCCCATTAATTCAAGAAGGGTCAGACTTTCTTCATCAAAGCTGTCCTGGCCCCAGCACAGAGCTTGTGGTTTTTTATGCTCACATTGATCTTCCTGCTAGAACGGAATGGACGGGTGAGAAGAAGGAGGAGTGAAGGCCGAGGGGAGGGAGGGGTGACTTCAGGGAGCCGGTAGGACATGGCAGCTCTTGGCACAAGTGGGTGATGACACTAGGAAGATGGTGGTGGCTGCTGGGGACCAGCCCAGCTGGCCAAGGAGCCAGCAGGAAAATAGCTCAACAAACTGGGGCTCTGAGAAAACAAAGGAAAAGTGGAACAGGGATGACAGCCAAACAGAAGAAGAGGCAAAGCAATGGAGATCTGGGAGGGACCATAGCTGCAAGAGTCAAAGTAAGGAAACAAAACAATACCAGCGGTTCCTCAAGCAGCAAAACCAGTTTATTGGTTTCGGGGACAAAATATCCTACGTCAATAGAATTTATTTATTTTTCTAATGTATCCTTTCTCAAAGTTAAGTTTTAAACAAGCTATTTCAGAAGAGTAATATTAACCATAGCACAATTCCTATCACAGCAGGAAACATCCAGAGCTTTTCTCGGAGCAGAAGTTTACCAACTTGTTTCTGAAGGGTACTGAGAGAGGGAAACGGCTGGTCAGAGTGCTGGGCACAGGTAGGGGAAGGCAGCCTGGGTTAAGTCACTCAGAGATAATCTGACAAACACTGCCTATTTGCATGTTAGCTGCAGGCGTTCATTGCTTTCATTTACATTTTTCAAATCCAAATTATGGAAGAAAGTGAGGGAAAAATGATTGTTATTGCTGCCAGTATTTCTTGAATTTTCCTCTCTACTATGTTAAACAAATTGTTTAATTTTGCCAGTGCCTTATTTTCAGCTGCCTCTTTCTAAGCTCATTTGCTACTTCCTCACGCCATGAAAAGCTAAAACTAATTTACTGAGACATTACAGAGTAGGTAGTTTATGTTGGTTTAGGCAGTGATTCAGATTCTGTCTAACATTAAAGATCAATCTCTGCTTCCTTTTGGCGTGTGGATAAATGTGACAAACTTCCCACAGTCACACAGGTAGGTTAAGGAGCCTTACAGACAAAGGAGGCAAATAAGAGTGCTACTCTTTAAAAAGCTGTATCACAATTCAAAAGAGCAGCTGTCAGTCTAATCTTGTGACTGCTGAGCATCTGTAGGATTCCTGGGCTGTGCTTCCATGTCCTGTGCTGCCAGCTGTGAGGATGGGCTGTCTCCCTGGCAGTGCCCCTAATAAACTGTTTACCCATAAAGCTTGATACTCAGATAAAAATAGGTGTGAACAGTGATCAGATGCTGGTGGGGGGGCAGGGAGGAGGCAAGTGTGTGTGGTTTCTTTCTTCCCCCCAACACTTGCTACAAGTGAATAGATCTTGCTTTTCGCATCGTGTGGCAATTTGTTTGCATATAACAAAGCAACAAGTTTATTTTCCTTGCTTGTATGTAGAGTATGAGCCATCATTCAGAGAAGGACATCTCATCAGGCAGCCTCTTCATGCTGGTGGTTTTGGCACACTGGATGTGTCCTCTTTTTTCTCTGTCATTTGGCTTTGGGAGCTCTGAGCACATGCAGAGAGATGTTGCAAGCAGAACATACACACCTTTGAGGTACAAAGCAATTCTTTGTTGTCTTATGCACACAGCTGATAGCCAGGATTCACAAGTTCCCAGGCTAAGGTGAGCCGGCAGGGACCTGGCAGTGAGGGGTGGACAGCTGGGACAGGGTCACACTCAGAGCTGCTGAGTTCCCATCCTTGTTTCCCTGTTTTCTTTTTTTTTCCTTAAGGCTTTATGCCTTTGGAGCAAATGACCTTCCCCATCTCAACAATCTTGCGTCTGCCTGTGGCTTTTCTCCTTTGTGTTTTGTCTGGCTCTAGCTGGCATACTGTCTCATAGCTCTTTCTCACAACTTAGCTGTTTTCTCAGAGGCCTGAGTGAGGATTTTGCTGCTGTGCGGTGCAAAACAGAGCCCGAGATTACGGAGAACTGAGCCAAAAGGAGGAGGGTAACAGTGGAGACACCACCACGAAGTCTGCATTTCCACGGCTGTGTCCTGAGCAGGTCAGTCTGGGAAATCTGACGCATTGTTGTACTGGCACAGAGCTGAGAAATAAAAGCCCATAGCTTGGGTTAGGTATGACTGCACAGAAAACATTTTAGAGCATCATTAGCAAAGGCCAAAATCAATTATCTCAATTGTGTAATATCGAGACAGCCTTATTTATCAGTGTCTAAAAAAAGTCCTGGTATTGCACAGTTTCTGTTTGCATTAGCAAGAATTATTTATAAGTATCTTTCAGTAAAGTGCACATTTAGCATTCCTAATGGAGCAGAGAACAAAGTTTTCATGACTAAGCACTGCAACTTAGGGACCAACCTGGGCTCACAGTGAAGGAAAGGCAATCAGAGGGTGTCACAAACCTCTCAGGAATTGATGAGTATGTAAGAAGAATCTGTGCCAAATACTTTCATGTTATACAAGCTGGTAAGTCTTGTGGGCTTCTTTTTTCTTGTGTGTGTGACTTGTGGTTTCTGGCTAGCTTTTTTTTTTTTTTTAATTGCTAAGTATGTCAGCACTGAAATCCTACAAATTGAAATGCTGTGCTTGACATGCAGGGGGTTGAGGTAATATCATCTGCCATAAAATCTGAATGGTGAACATGAAACAATAACAGATGTGAGACTGAGAAACTCGGACTGCCTGGACATGTTAAGTTAATGTCATGCTGGGACACAGGGCAGAGTAATTGCTTCATTCTTCAGCTTGCCAGAGATACACAGCATGAGAATTCAGTCCTGCCATACTCCTGACCAGTGTGCAAGATACGTAATAGTGAATGAATGGTTGTGATTTGCAGTAGAGAACATCATGTACTCAAATATTAACCTCATAGGAGGAAAAAACAAATTCACTATAGTAATACATGACAGCAGACAAATGCTAAAAGGACATCTAATTTAACCTGTGCAGAGAGCACTCAAAGAACTCTTGTCAGAGACTTGGAAGCACGCACCCCTGTCTAACATGCTTTCAAAAGGAGAGAAGGTGGTGTGGCCAAACAGGAAAGGGAGCCTTGTTGAAGTGAACAGACATATTCCAGAAAAAATCACATCCAAATCACAAGAAAAGAGAAGAGCAGAGGGTTTGCATTTAGAATTGACTTCCCCAAAAAAGAGAACTCGTATAAAACCTGTCAGTGTATCTAAAGTAAAAAATCTGGCAGAGGGTCATAGAGGAAATAGTATATACAAGATGATTGATGAAACCTTTACAAATGGGTCGGGCTGTAGAGTGGAGGAGGTCAAGGAGAGTCTTTCTTTCTAGGGACTTGGTCAGAGGGTCTGTCTGAAATGGCAGTATCTAGAGGCGCTGACTTTTGAAAGGTGTCTACAAACTAACTACGTGAAATTGTCAGGATCACACAATGCTCAGTGCTCAGCTGAAGACTGGGCAGCAGATAGCATGCAATTATCATGTTCCGTTCTCTGCCATGCCTCGTGGCTGTTCTGTGCCTGTACTCTTTGGCCAAAAATGATTAGACAGCACATCTGGCACTTGTGGTCATCCTTCTGTATTGAAAACACGTAAAAATATCTTAGTTTTAAGACGTATCATGTCAGTCATGCCACTTAAAAATCTTACTCACTGGTTAGTCTAAACACTGCCTCTTTTTAAACGAACTGGTTTCAAACATGGTTCCATTCATAGTAGTTGCACATTTCTTACCAATTTCCAGTGAAGTACAGTTCCTGCCAACCTTCATGATAAGAGGAATGTTCATAAATTGCACTTACATTATGAATTACATGATGTTGCTATGCACTTGAACCATTCAGGAAATATTCCCTTTCTTTCATAAACAGCTTTGATTTGCTTCCTGTGAAAAGAAACAGTTTTTAATCTTTCTTGGTCACAGAGCAAGGCATTTAAATTTTTAATTCAAGTTAATTAAAAAGCATGGCAATTCATCTGGTATTCCCAGGGGAATTTGTGGCTGTAAAAATTGCAAATCAGATTACCAGATGTACAACACAGACACAATCAATGGAGGAAAAATATATTGCTAAGGAGAAACTGTTCTTCAGAAACACCAGAAGTATAAACATTAGGAACTGGGTTGTTGAGCACTCCCATGTTTGCAGGTTTCTAGATCTTGTCCTATTATAGAGCTTGTCCAGAGTCTCACTCTTCAGCTGAGTATGTTCCTAATCTTCAACCAGGGTCAATCTCTACCAGCATTGTCCTGACTAGTTCTTTTCCCTTCACAATATTTGTGACAGATGCAAAGGAAATCTCATCCTTCAATTTGCCAGGCTAGTAAAACCAAGCTCTTCTATTCCTCTCCTGTAAAATAAGCTCACCCATCCTCTGATCATGCTATTGGATGCATTTTAATTCACCTTTCTTGATAAGGGGTGACCTACTCTGATAAAGTCCTTTGCTTTTAGAAATCTTGTGTTATGAGAGACCCAGGAGGGGCTTTAAATAGGAAGGCATAATCTAGTTCTGTGTGCTTTTCCTTATTTCATTATTTTAAATGAGAAAGGTAAATATTAACATCACAGAAACATATCACAGAGGCTCAACTACTGTAAACTTGAAATGAACTAAACTAAAATGACAGCTGAGATGAGATCATGTGTGACCAATTACGTTGGCTTAGTTCACCAGTTTACGAAGTCATAAAGTTAGTACGGTGTGTAATCAAAGTGTGTGCCTGACAAAGACAAGAATTGCTATTTGTTAATTTTACATCAGGTGTGTTTGAAAGGGGAGTTGTTTCCTTTCAGTAAAGGCCTATCTGTGACAGAGGGCTTGAGCAACCTGGGGATTGCTGGGGTCACCGAACATGGGACATTTCCCGGAGGACAGGATGGAACCTGTTCAGCTACTCCTGGGGATGACAGACATCTTAGCAGCCCCTTTGCTGTTTTCTGCCTCAACACTTCCTCCTGAAAATTTTATTGCAGTTGCAGAGCTATTGTTTACCCTCCTTATTTATTACTCACCTTTACCCACATGAGTACGAAGCTTGCCAAGGGTTTTGCAACAAGGTTAATTTCTGGACCAGACTTAGGACTAGCCTTAGGTCAATATGGCCTACTTTCAGATGGCTCTTTTTTGATCTCAATTTAAACAGCAGGATTATGAGCCAGGGTTTGCTTTTCAGCTAATGATGGAGTTTCTCTTCAAACCAGTGCTGCCTGATCTTCTGCACTGGCTGACAGTCAAGTTGGCTGAGCACCTTGGACACAACCTGGGTGACCCTGTCCTCTTCAAGCGGGAAACGTTTAAACTTCAGTCCTGTTCAGAGCTGATCTTCATCACTCTATGCTAAAGAAGAACATCTCAGAAAGGATCCCTTTGTTTTTTTAGGTTAGGTACCGAGAATCATACAACTAGAAATATTTTTTTTCTTTTTTTTTTTTAATTCATCTGAGAACGTAATAACTTATGTGCCAAATGTGTTTTTCAACATAATTCTTTTGCATCCACTGAAGTTTTCCAGTTTCTGAGTAACATGAATATTCATTTTCTTTCATAAAGAAAAGAAATTATAATATGTTGGAAGTGTATCTTTCTAAGTGCCATCTCTTGTCTTTGTAGTATGTAAATGGGTTGTATTTTGGAGTTTGACTTATTTTATATCCTAGTCTAACACTGTGTAGTCATATATCATTAGTGATTTTTAAATATTCAGAAAAAAAAAGTTATTTTCAAAATATTTTGTTAGTTAAAAGAAATATTTTTACACAACTTAATAACATTAAATATAAGACAAAAATTGGAAAAATTTTATTTTTCCAATCATAGCCTGAAAAGCTGATTTCTGATTGAGCTGACTGATGCCGTTATTAATTATAATATGCTTTTATCCTTTCGTGACTACACCAATTCCCAGAAACACTGTAAGTGGTGCTTCTGCACACAGTTTAACTCCCCAGTAAACATACCCATCTGCTCAGTGTTTTCCTTCCTGCATAACTTTTACCTCAGTGGTAAAAGCAGCTGGCTGAGGGCATTAGGCAAGAAATACATCTGTTCCTACAGACTGTCTTGTCATAATGAAATCGGAAATCAAGTGATGTCACTTCTATCAGACAATGCCTATGTTGACAAATGCTGACTATAGTTCAAGGATTTGGATGACAGGAAGCTTCAGTGCCTACTGCCTTAAAAAACACTTGCTTTGACTTCTGGATAGCTCTGCCTTGGAGAGCGTTTCAATTTAAAATAGCTTTTCTCAAAACTGTATATTCTCAAAGTAGGTTAAATCTGATGTGGTTATGGGCCAAATCGTTGTCATGGAAATGGTTATGACTCCTCTGATTTCAAATATTGTTCTCAAGAGAAGTAACTTCATTTTCAGATTTGACTATTTTAATAACAGAGGTATACATGGAGTGTTCATATGAAATCTAGGATAGTGGAAGTATCTTTCTAAAGCCTGTTAGAAACTGGAGGTGGGTTCCCTTTCATGCTGGTGACAAGTTTCAGAAGTAGGACGCTATCAAAATTCAGCTCATCAAAGCTGCATATACTCACTGGCTCTGTACTTTGTACGCAAAAATCTCAAGATCCCAGTTTTCACCCTGGGAATCTTCTGATAGCAAGTATTCATTTCACAGGCCCTGCAGCCTCTGCAGGGAAGAATTTTCATTGCAGATCAGACAATTTCAAGACCACAGTCATGGTTTGCATGTTATTCTTGTGCTATTACACTAGAACACTGGATATGGGAGGACCTGATCTGCTAGTTCCTGTAACAGCAAGTATTGTGCCTATATCATCTCTCTTCTCATAAAGTGAAAATGGACAAACTACAGAGAACGTGTGTTACGTGGGCAACAGTGCCCAACTACCCTGTGCTCAACTGCCGTGATCCCCGCTGGACAGCACAGTCTCACCAGGGGGGTCACCAGCTCACAAGCTGGTTTTACTGGGCAGCTGCTGTTTCCATGCTGACTCCAGCTTTGCCAGGAGAGACCACAAGACATTTTTCTTCAGTTCAGAGAACCAGGAGCTATCTCACATGTTAGTCAGTCCTTGGTTTTTACAGTGAGGACTTGCTGTTCTATTTTTACTAATCACTGCCCATTTAACGGGGAATATGCTTTTGAAAGAGATGAGTGTCTCGTTTAAACCCAGTGTAGATCTTATCTGGTGCATTTTAGACGAGAGAAATTTTTTTAAAAAATTGAAATGACAAGGATTGTCTGTTGTCAGAGTTGTAGGAGAAACATTTAACAGCGGGACAAAATGCTTAGGTATCTAACCAGAACAGAATTTGGTATTATATTAAGGTGAATGAGTTGAATTAGGGCAACGTGGGCAGGCAAGCTGTAAAATGTGCTAGAGCAAAAACATTTACTTCAGTATTTTAAATGATTTTTAAACTGAGATTAAAAGAGAGAAATGTTTGAACATGAGAGGTTTTTGATCTAGCAGTGGAACTGAAAGGGATCCTGTGCCCAGGCAGTTAACCCACTGATGTGTGTCTGTAGTTCAGGATTGCTACTTTGAATTGTTCAAATGCATAAACCAAGAGATTCATCATTCAGGTATTCTGACTTGCACAGGCTCCAGCAGCACAGCATGTGAATGCTTAATTCATGTGCATGCTTAATATTTAACAGAGTGCTTCTTTGTTATAGTAACAACAGGGGAAAAAAGTACATATGGCTCACTGCTGTCAAAAACAAAGACATAGGAGCACAGTAAGCAGAGGCTCTTAATTTTTTCTCATCTGTCAAGTGCAACCTTTCACCTAAAAAAACTAATCACCTGTAAAAGGTAGCTATTATGCTATTATTTTTATTAGGGATTATTAAACAGCTTTTACTTCCTTTTGATAAGGGACAGCTTACAATATGTACAACTACTCAAAATACAATTTGTATCCGTAAGCATCAGCCTTTCCAAGTCACGTATGCTGACTATTCAGAGGATTAATGTTTCATGAGAAAGGCAAGCTTGTGAAATGAGGCTAAATCTATAAATAGCTTTATTATTGAATGCTGGTGTTTAGGGTTGAGGAATATGCTGAAAACGAAGGGTTTGTGTTTCCCAATATTTTCTACAAATAGTTAACAAATTCTGTGGTCTGAGCCAGGTTGCCTTTACTGCTTCCTAAGAGGGTTGCAAGAGGCTTCGGGGGCAATTCTCTCCTTACTGAAGAAAAGAGGAATACAGCTAGAACTGCCAAAAAATCCACTTGAATTGGATGTTGCCAAAGAACTTGATTCTTTGGGGTTTATTTATCTTTTTATGAAAAGCTTTTTATTCATATTGTGATTATGTTCAAGGAGAAGGATGCAGTACCAATTTGTAGGAGAGATGTAGCAAATAAGGCACCCTTCTGCTGCTGAGGATGAAGGCAGGGAGCAGAGCAGCAGAGATGGTTTCCTGGGTTTTCTCTGGCCAGAGTGATGTAGTATGGTGCTGAAGGCATGTAATAAAGATGGAACGTGAAGGCTGGCTCTGTCCCACACCCGGGGACTGACTCCAGTAGTTAATGGAAGGAAGGCTGCTGTGTGCATGGTCTTTTTGGAACCACTGAGGCAGAGCTCAGGATGATGCTGTCATTTGGCATGCTCTTCTGACATCAGTGATGAGCACCCAGGTTAGCACTGGTATATTTGATAAGTAGATTCTGTACAGACGGGACATAAATCAATCAATCAAATAATACCTAACTAGGGAAATAAATTATGGATGGAACAAAGTGAAGTTCCAAGTGGATATAAGGAGAACTTTGACAGTGAAAGTGGTCAAGCACCGGGACAGCTTAGAGGCACTGAGCAACCTCTGACCTGACTGAACCTGACAAGGCCTGAAGAAACCATATTGCACTTGGAAGTTAGTCCTGCACTGAGCAATAAGTAAGACTAGATGTTTCTAGAGATACTTTCCAACCCATAATCTTTCTGTGATTCTAAGTTTCCTTTGAATCAGTAAAGTGAAATGGTGAGGGGCACTTGAGAGGTTTATCTTGGAATGTGAAAGAATATCTCTAGGTTTTTCTTGTGACACTAGTCTGACTGTTGCTATCAAAACATTGTGACAATAACTTGATTTCTCTTGATTGCCATGCAGATTTTTAGAAATACTTTTAACATGAAATAAAACATCATTAATTTCTCTTACCAATGAACAATTCTTGTTCTTCTGGAGTCTGCTTCTGGAAGGAGAGCATTTTCCAGCTTCTGTCATTTGGAAGGAACACTGAGGTAAGCATCCAGGTAGTTTTACTGTGAGAGTCTCATTTTGTGTTGCAGTGACGGACAACTCTCAAACTCTGCTGAAGGCCTTCAGAAAATAAGAAGATTATATGTTTTTCTGACAGCTCATAGCCTCAACTGCTTCCCTGCAGAAGGTGCTGCCTGCCGCAGGAACGTGCTGCAAGTCCCACCTTAGCCTTGATTCCAATAATTCATCAGATCTGGTAGTTCTAAGGCAGAGCTTGCCGCTTGCCATCGACTTTAGTAATGGTTTCTTATGTGTCTGGGTTGTTTTTTCTCCCTCGGACTTTATAAAACAGTATTGATTTATCTATGCGAATGGTCAGAGTAGAGTAAAACAATTAGAGCCTTGTGGTGGAACTACTCTTTTTTAGGCGAAGTTAATATCAAGAGCTTTGATCTAGCAGCCTGTTACATTTAACTGAATACTGCACATAGATTTTCGTGTGACAAATATAATTTGTACCATGCCACGAAGCATGAAGAAGTCAGAATTTCAGAAGTTTGACCTTTTTATACATTACAGATGATGAGATATGTACAAAAGTAAATGTTAGAAGATGAACCTGGGGATTTTAGTGGAAGGAACAGAGGCTCACAAGGCAATAATTTCAGACTATGATACAGTTTATGAAAAATTGAGACCTTTGAACTTTTTTTAGGTACAGTGAACATTCCGTATTTCCTGTTCCTTAGTTTTTTTTGTTAACTAAAGCAACGCTGTGTGGTTCAGCACTGTCTGGAGGAAGGGTGACTTCTGTGAGATGAAAGGAACTCTTGTGATTTTTTTTTTGAGTCCATAGCAAGTGTGACATTTGGAATTTTTCTGTACCATATTATTTAAAGGCTGACCTCCACATCTGAGAATTCACTAACTCTGTTAGTGGGCAGGGACTGTGCAACGTCCTGCAGTTCTTAACTGTTTCCAAATCAAATTTGGCTGATAATGAATAAGTGATTGTTCTACCATTCAGCATCCCATTTCTTCTTCAATATCAGTCAGTACTTTTTCAGAAAAGCTACTCAGAAAATTTATCTCGAACAATTCTGTCGTGTGTGACTTAGTGGGTTTTGCTGGAGGACTGTTCCGATCTCCAAGTGAGTGTGCAAATGACTGACATTTTTAAGAAGTGAAATGGCTTGGCTTTGGATGAATAGATACTTACATGTGCTTTCACAATGAATAAGTTCAAGTTCTTATCAAGTGAATGAAATTACACTAATAATTTAAAAGCAAATGTGTTTTGTCCAGTCTAGACTATTATTGCTTCCTTCCTCACTCAAAGGCAACATATTCATTAAGACAAGTGCATTTTTATTTCAACCAATTTTCTTACATAGCTAGCAGCTTTTTCATCTTCACAGCACATCACTGAAGAAAAAAGCTATGATTCTCAGAAATATCATCAAATAAAGCCCTCATGAAAAATTAAATTAGATTCCTCTTCTGATAGAACTTAGCTAGCTTTTGAAGATTTCCTGGCTCAGGATAAAAGATATCAACATAATTTATGTTTCAAATCTCAGCTGGTATGACATGCATGTGATCAATACTGATCAGACAGACTGAGCCTCTTGGCTTAGAAATTTCACGCAGAAATGCAGATTCTAATTAATACATTTCTTAGATGCAGATAAGGTTCAGTAGATAAAGGAAATGATCCTTCATACTCCCTTGAAAACCACCTGCCATAGATTGTCTATGGAGCTATCCCCATTTGTGGATATAACATTATTTCTTACCGTGTGGTATTTACACTATGCTGTCCTTGTTTGTTGTACTCACATGAAAGCTATGAAAAGCTTTGGGTGTGGGCTTTTAACAAGGAACAGTCAGTGGGAATGTCATTTTTTTACTAGATTTCACTGAAAACCTGTTCACAGTAGCCAGAGAGGATCATTTTATACATGGTTTGTCTTTGAGGATAACGGGTAAGGGTGCATGTTTATTTACTCAGAAACAGATGTGGCATTTTTTTTATAGGGAAAAAAAATAATAATTGTGTCAGAATTTAGACAATATATCCGGTTTAAAATTATCCTGAGAAACAAAAATAGGGTTTCTCCAGATGACTGAAGTTATTTTTATGAATAAAGATCAACTTTGTCCTTTTGTAATATGACTGTGCCTTGGTGTTAGCAGCTGAAGTTAAGACTGACTTCATATACTGACGCGCCTCTGTTTGTATATCACTTAGTTCTTACATATTAGTGCCTGGCAAGTCTTTTATATTTTATTATTCCATCACAGAGAGAGAAGACACACACTGAAAGAATATCATGTTTTTTTGCAGATGTGAGTTCTTCATGTTTCCCCACTGAGAACTGCGAGACTCCAGCTTTCACAGGGGAAAGAAGAAAGGAAATTGCTGTGCGTTGGTATGTTCTTAGTGCTTCAGACATCTTAATATATCTTAGTCTATTAGATTTGTTTCTGGCTAAGGTAACTGAGATAAGCATTGTAAAAAATTCTAAGAATGATGGTAATAATTACTACTTGCAGTTTTCTAACTGCTAAGTAATAGCAGTTATTCAAGAAAAAAGCTACGATTCTCAGAAATACCATCAAATAAAACCCTCATGAAAAATTAAGTTAGATTACTCTTATGATAGAATTTAGCTGCTATTCTAGTTCTTGCAATGTAATTTGGGTGGTTATTTTACTATCTGATGTAATTGTTGAGACACCTTTTGTTTTCCCTTTTTTTCTGCAAATGCGTTCAGCATTAATGAAATCTTCTGCTAACTACTTAGAACAAACTTTAAAACAGTGAAAAATGAAGTTACTATATATAAAAACCAAAAAGTAAATAAAATTGAAACCAATATTTAACACTATTATTTCCACAGAATACTGAACTTTTCTTTAGAAAAGGCAATATGCCAAAATCATCGATACTGATCTCTTTCATCTGTTAATTCCAAAAATACATGTCTTAAATAGACAGTTACTTTTGAGACCGTAACAATCAAAAATTGCAGCAAGGGAAATTATCAATAGCTGAAAGGAATGAAACACCCCTCGTAATCCGAGAGGATAAAGAACAGGTTGCTCAGAGAGGCTGTGGCATAACCACTTTTGGAGATTTTTCAAAACTTGTCCAAACACAGCTCTTGGCAACCTGATGTAACTCATCACAAAGTCCTCTCGTCCCTGGAGGCTCTGTGATGAGAGTTGATGCCACATTATCTGGCTGATTTCCCAACTGCTAATAGGCATACCCTCGATTTAGTGAGGTACACTGATAAAATTTGCCATCTGCTCACTTGCCAACAGTCAGATGGTAGGAGCTGGAGATTTTGTAATATTAATGTCGTAAAATAAGAGAAGAAAGCCTGGTTATTGAGCTATCAGTTCATGTACCCACCTCAGATTAGCATTAGATTTGCTCCATTATTTATTTATGCAAGCAAGATTGTCTAACAGGCAACAGTGAACAAGTATTTTGTTGTGACTGTTATTTATGTTATTTATGTTATTTCTATTCATAAACCCGAAGCTTTAACTGATACTTTCAACACAGATTTTCTGTGGTTTTTTTAGGCTTCTTTTTTTGTAAAGGCTTCCCTAAGAGCTTTGGGCAAATTTTGCCACATAAATAGTAAAACCACAAAATTAAGTATTAGTGTTGAATTTGTTTTTCTTTTAGTAAATTATTATGCAGTGATGGATCATCAAATCCTCTTCTTTAATGAAAGGCTATAATAATACACAAGAAACCTCTATATATCAACCTAACATGTTTATTGATGACTTTCAGCTGAGTGAAACTACTGATTCCATTCATATTTATCAAACCAGTCCTGTCTATTCAATGTTGGTATTTGGAAAAAATGGGCAGAATGGTTGGGTTTTACCTGAGGTGAATGAACATTACGTGAGTATTCAATGAACGGTAAGTAAATACCAAAATTCGTTTGTTCTGTATCTGTTCTTCTAGATACATAATTTGTACGTCATGCAACTGTGTATGAGGTGTTTTTTGGGGAGTTGTTTTTTCCCCTTCCTTGCCCCTTATTTTTGACTTTTCACCTTTTTCGTTGAGAACGCAAAAGGAATGGTACCTGCCAACAGACAGAGCTGCATTCATGTCATGTCTAAGTGGCATCCAATCAGCAAGGAAGGCTCAGGAGGGCTAACTAAGGATTATTTTCTAACAGAGGTGCAAAAATATGTATCTTTATTTCCAAGTAATATCTCAGTACTTAAAGTAACCACACATATTGTTGATAAAATATGTATTAAAACTGCTGCCTTCATAGATTTTCCTTTGATTCCATTCCATTTTCCTTTCATTTTGAAAACAATCTGTGTAGGTTTTACTGAAACAGGATATATGACACAGATGTGGCTTGCTGGGGTTCTTTCCATGTGAAATCACGTTACTTCAGGAGTGTTTGTTTGTTTGTTTGTTTTTATCCACTAGGACATTTCTTTATGTTTGTTGCATGCCTGTAGAGAGCAGTACAAATTTCATTTACTCAAATATATGCTATAACAAGATGACTTTAAAAATTTATGGAATTCTTCAAGTTCTTTAGGTAAACACTTGAGAAATAATTTAACCACATACAAGCTTTTTTCTTATGTTTTTCAACACCCTTTTTAGTTGTGATTAATTTTTTTCCGTGCAGATATTTTTATGACCATTATGAAAAGTGAAGTAGCAAAAGGCTATATAATCCTGACTATATTGTATAATTTTTGTAGAGAACATTTAATGCCATTGATTTGCATGATAGTTGTTACATTCACATATACCAAGAGCATGAGCTGCCACTGATTAGCCAGTACTTTTGCTCAAACTTTAGTTATTCAGCTGTGGTTTGTATACACAAAAGCATAATAAACTGAAGTCTTTTAAAACTTCATAAAAAAATCACAAATGAAAGTTTGTTACCTAACAGAATGGCAGAAGGAGCTCCATTCACAATTTCCTGTAGTTTTCTTGCATTGCTACTTCCTTATGACAGGAATGGCTTTGAACAGCCAACACTGCACAAAAGAAGTAAACAAATAAAATATAAATTGTCATTGTCTATAGTTTACCTTATTAGGCAATTCCTGTCTGAAGATACCTAGACCACAAAATGAGAATTCAGTAATTGTTGACTATTTTGAACACTAAGATATGCAGAAATCAATTATGTGGTGAAGAACTGAGGCATTATGAAAGCTAAGTTGTACTAACATATTACTTAAGGTTAAAAAAATTGTGAAAGAATGAATTTGACTTGGGAACACAAGAAAAAATGGCACAAAAGCACTGGTTCAATAAAATTTATTAATATTGCTCAGGTATTGCAGGAAACACTTTATTCTGGGAATCAGTGCAACCTCTTCTTATGGAAAGAAATTTAAGTTTGAATCTGTGACAAACATTACTGTGAAGTCACTAGCTAGAATACATATAGGATATAGGTAGATTATATATAGAGACCTTGGCTGTAGGGATACACACAACTGCACTGATCTTTAGAGGCTGACAGTTCTTATCAGGCGATGAGAAATAAGAGGATTTGGGGTTGATTTTGGTGTTTAGTTCTGACTTAAAACTGTAAAAACTTTTAATAATACCTGGTCCCTTCTCATTTCATTATTCTCATTTACTGGGGCAAAAGTGTGCTCTGTTGGCAATAAACAAAAACTCCTGTCTTGCAGGAAACAACCTGGCATTACTCCTTGGTGTGCTGAATTCTGCAGCCATGCAGAAGTTGTGTGGGTTGGTACCTGGCACTCACAATGCCCTTCTACCCCTTCCTTCTGTAATGACTTATTAGAGGGGCTTTATCCTTGAATTTGCCCCTGGGTTGCCACAGCTACAGTTCTCGTGAAGAACAAAACCAGCACTAACAACTCAACAGAAAACGCATTTATCCACGTTCAGGCATAGACCAGTTTTGCAGAAGGGCTAGAATGCAGCACGCTCGGATGATTCTGAGTACACTGTGACTACTGATAACGCATCTGACAGTGCTTGTGAAAGAACTGCCACAGTATGTGGGAGGGAAAAGGCTTCCAGTGGGCACTGATGTATCATAGTAATTGCTCGTGGTGCTTATGGAAGTGTGGCATCCTATGGAAGGGCGCAAAGGGAGACTTTTCATTGTGAACCTCCTCAGTGTCCCTGTGCTTATCCAGCACCCAGTAATGTGATTTCCCTAATCAAACCTGCATCCTGACCATCATGTTTAACAACCACTGCAGGCCTGAACTTTGGTCTTTGTAGTATAAGGCTCTGACTTATCCATTCAACCTGCGATAATGTAAATGTCTGCAGGAAATGCAGGCTTATATGTATAGTAATGGGGTACACATGTGGCATTTGACCCTTACAATGTGAAAAAAGGTGCTAAATGATCTTCTTGTGCTGCTTGCATGCTCTGGACTGGACTCTGTTGTTTTATCACATATTTAACAAACTGAAAATGCATGTGACACATTGTTATTTGGATGAGTGTGATCTTATGTATGTGTCCTCTCTTTAAAGTCAAAAGATATCCAAAGTCAAAAGATACTCAAGCAGAGCTCTTTGGATTTAGCTCAACTACAGCAAGAGGCAGCTTGCAAGTCTCAAAAACAGGCTCTAGCAGAAACAGAGATGTAACAGTCACTGATGGACCTTTCCTTTATCAGTTTACTTACTTTTTTTCCTTAAACTACTTGTGGTTTTGTAACATCTTCTTGTTCTAAACTCCACAATATATTTGTGTACTGTTTAAAGCAATATTTGTCTTATCCTTGATCACATTCATGTGGTCTTGATGTATTTTTGCGATTAAATGCTGTTGCTAATATTCGTTTCCTTTCTCTGCAACACATTTTTGGACTGTAGGTGTCCTTTTGAGCTTCAAAGTGCTGTTCTTCCATGAATAACAGAGCTTCCATGAGTTCAGAACAACTTTACATAACCGGTTTGAGATTAGTCCCTCCGATATTTGAGATGTTGCCATTGCTACCGGCAGGTTCACCACACAGAGCAGCATGAGCTTCTGCTGCAGTGCTATTAACTCTGAAAAATCTGAGTTTTACCATCGACATTCTTGTGTTCCCTTTGTCTATGAGTTTTCCTGTCACTTGAACGGCTGGAAATTAGTTTTCTTAGGAACCATTAGCACAAGCCAGGTTGTTTAATTCCAGCTGTCCCCGTGCAAACACCCCGGAGGCTGCGTTCAGCACGCACATACATCTTAAATGAAGAGGCGGGCGGGAAAGCCGGCACCCCCGCACTGCAGCCCAGCCCTTGCGCACCCGAGCTCTTGGGCTGCACCTCGGGCGCAAACGCAGCTTTCGGCGGGAAGCTCGTGGCGGGGCGCGTGCGGGGCAGCAGGCCGCGCGCCGCCCGCCGTGCCCGCGCTGTGCGGCGGCACCGGGTGCTGCTGAGGGACCGGGAGGTTGCGGATCCCCGCCCGCGCGGGGCGCCCCCTGCCGCAGCGCCGCCTCTCCCCGCGCCGCCACCGCCCGTCTGCCGCCGCGGCTCTGAGACGCCACCGGCCCGTCCAGCCCGGGCCCCCCGACCCCGGCCTCTCCTCCACCTGGGTCCCCGGACTCGGGAAACGCGCCCACGGGTCCACTTGTGTCCGGGGGCGGCCGCGCAGCCGCTCCGAGACATTCCCCTCCCGCGGGCCCGCCGCCAGGAGGCGCGCGGCTCCGTCACGCACCGCACCCGCCCTGTCACCTGACTGGCGGGGACGCGCCCGGCGTCGGTTGATCCCCGCGTCCCGGCGCTGCGCGCCCCTCCCCGGCAGCGGGGGCTTCTCCGCCATGGTTCTGGAGTCGGTGGTGGCGGATCTGCTGAACCGCTTCCTGGGCGACTATGTGGAGAACCTGAACAAGTCTCAGCTCAAGCTGGGCATATGGGGGGGTAAGGAGCCCCTTCGCTCTCTCGCCCCTTCTCCGCGGCGCTGCGGGGCCGCCGCTCTCACCGGGGCCGAGCGCTTCCTCGCGGCGGGGAGCAGGTCTCGTTGGCTGCGGTTCCCCCGCGCGGGGTCTCCGGGCGGTGGGGCCGCTGTCTCCTCTGAGGGCCGGGCGGGCTGTGGGGCTGCGGCCCCTGTGAGGAGAGCGCGAGCCGCGGAGCCGCGCGCGGACCGGCCTCCCCCTTCCCCACCGAGAGGGGCGGCCAGTCTGAGTCAGTCAGGCTGTGGCTGCGGACCCGCCTCCCCCGTGACTGTGCCCGTGGCCTGTGACCCCCTCACGTTCCCTGCCACCATGCCCGCCCCCCTCCCCCTGAGGGGCGGTCGGTCGGTCGGTGTGCGGGGCTGCGGCTCCCCGCGGCGGCGGGCGGAGGCTCCGGCTGTTGCCGCCGTGCGGCGGGGCTTGTTTGTGAGGTCCCCGCGCAGTGACGGGGCCGCGGGTTGTGAGGGCAGAAGGAGCAAAGTGAGGGTCTGTTTCACGCGAGGCGCGGGCACCTGTGTGTGCCCAGCTGTGGCAGCAGCTCCGCGGGGCTGAGGCTCTTCTTGTTGGGAGAACACGGGTGGAAGCACGAGTGTGTTGTCGGGTCTGCCTGTGGGGTGGTGGCCCATGCCCAAGGAGGAGGGGAAGCCTTGGTTGTGGAGCAGTTGATGGGCTGTGTCTGTCACCTGCTAATTTATTGGTGTAAATCATGTGCATTAAACAAGTGATAGCCCAACAACGTGGAGTAGCTATTCTCAGTGAATGCATTAATATATATACCCTGTAGGCATGTAAAAAATAGTAGTCTAAAGAAGGCTGGCTTTTTTGGAAGGCTGACTGTTTATCCCATACCTAAGGGATGAAACTCCTCTCTTTTCTAAATGTTACTTTTGCTATGGTAGTAATATTTTAATACTTATATGTTATTAATACCTATATTAAAAATATAATGTAGCTGTAGCGAATCTGTCATTGAACTACGAAGAGGTATATGTGCTTTCCTCAGGTATAATGCTGTGTACCAGCATTCCCTTTGGAAATCCTATTTTGTTGTCTGTGTCATGAAGAGTTAATGTGTTTGTGCAAATACACAAGTGTTTTTATGGCTCTATGATTCATGATTTTTCTGTTATGTAAAGTCATTAAAAACATGATAGAATTTTTGTAGGCTACCCTACCTTGATAGAACTATAATTATGGTTCACAACAAAATGAATAATAAGAAAGTTTTCATGTTATCATATGTGTATTTAATAGAGTAGAAATACATAGATGTCCAAGTTAGTGATATTTCTGTAATCTCTTATACCTTTAAATCTTGTCTGAATAATCAGTGATTAATGCCTCTTAAAAATTATACATCTCTTGTGCTATTCTGTAACTGGAGTAAGGTTTTCAGATTTCATCCATCTGTACTGGGAAGGGTTGTAGTTGTGTTCTGTGTTCCAGCTTCCATAGTAGTTGAAGTCACTTGTTCTGTACTTCTCCTTTTCTTCTAAATAGGTGATGTGGCACTTGACAACTTACAGATAAAGGAGAATGCATTAGTAAGTATTCTAATACTTTTAAAATTGTTTTTATGGGTCTAAAGGCTCAGTCATAGGATAAAATATTGCTATAGCCTCACATTACACAGTATGCCTTCTTTACTGATTATTGGAAGTAAGTCCTTTGTTAACTACTTTCAATTTTGCTCATGTTACTGGAACAGAAAGAAAAGAAGTTATGGGTGAAAAGGTAAGTGTACTCCTTCATAAGAGAAGAATAACTTCTGAGAAGTTATCAGTAGGGTTTTAAATAAGTGTACTAGTGTTTTATGCGTACATGCGTATACAACCAGTCCTAGCGTTTGAGGATTCTGTTACCATTTTGGTCATCCAGTACAACTTAGGATTTAGTTTCTGCTGTGACTACTGCTGTATAATCATACTTTAGTTAAGTCATAGGGTTTGATCTAATTGAAATCTTCTGAAAGATAGTGGTTCATATCTCAGTTGTTGGTGTGGGGATAAACAGGGAAAAAGTTCATCCTTCTGCATTAGTTGGTGGGATTGAAACTTGTGTTTAAGATTTTCTGTGCATATTTAAAACTGGCAGGGAAGACGTTTTTCAGATGTGTACTCTCTGAGTGTAGATATGGTTATTCAAATGCTGGACTGAAGGAAGACCAAGAAAAAGCTTACATTAAGTACCCATATCATTATCCAGAAATTCTAAATTCTTGTATATAGATAAATGTTACTTTTTAGTAACCTTTGGAGGGAGGCATTATCATACTTGTAGGAGAGAATTGCCAGAAATATGTAAATGCTTTGTTTTAAGGCTTTCTAAAAGCCTAACCATATTTATGGATTCCTGAGTTCATGGAGTATTGCTAAATAATTCAATCACTGTCGTATGGAGAACTGTTTCTGTTCTGGAACTTCAGTTCTGGAAAAATAGTTTTAACAGAAGTAAAGATAATTTTGCTGTATAAACGAGCTTATCTTTGAAATACATGAGTATGTTTAATACTTTTTTTCTTTTTAATTTACAGAGTGAACTGGATGTACCTTTTAGAATAAAAGTTGGTCAGATAGGTAAGTTTTTGGTTTAGTGTAAGTACTGAAATGGAAATTTTATTACAGGCTTTAAGGTCAGTTTTGCCTCTGAATTTTTTTTTTTTTTTGTCAAGTTTCTTAAGTGATCTGTGTAATTGTACTTGCTGTTAAAACTAGCAGAGGAATCTAATGTGACTGCCCTGGACGACCATACATACAAGCTGGTATGAAAAACTTGTCTGAGAGGTTCTTCCAGACACATGGATGATCAAGGGAGCTGTTTAGTGTGGGCAGAATGTGTGTGGCTCTTTAAAGGACAGATTTGGCATATGAAGAGTTTAAACAGAATCCCTGAAACTTGCAAACATGCCAAGGGTTTAAGAGCTCCAAGATAGATAGATAGATATTTTAATTCCTTTCCCTAGTGGCCAAAATCGCTTTTTCACATGAAACATTCATTGGAGAGGAATGTGTGTTGTATTTCTTCTTCACTTCACTGGGAAAATTGCATTCATCCCAGTGAATTGAATTCCAGTCATGATCTCAGGTTTAGATCTGAAATCTTTTGACTCAAATTGCATCTTCTTGCCTAGATCTGTGGCTTATATTTTCCCTGCATTTATTTTGTGACTTCAAAGGCTTTGTAAAAATGTTTAGACCCATACAATCTCTCCTTCATATGTGTTTAGGCCATGAAGATACTAATGCTTTTTGATGCCTAAGGCATTGTTTGAACTAAGCACAGTGTAGATTTTTGTTTTGATGTAACTGTATCTGTTTTGTTTAGATAAACTTACTCTGAAGATTCCTTGGAAGAATCTCTATGGCGAGGCAGTTGTTGCAACCCTAGAAGGCTTGTATCTTCTAATAGTTCCTGGAGCAAGTACGTAAACTCTTCAACAACACTTCATTAAATAATGAAGATAAGAATATCTAAGGATACCATGTAACTGAGTATATGATAACAAGTAGTTAATGTAAGTTGCCATTTTTACATTGTGTTCCCTGAGGGAGACTTCTAGACAAATGCTGACAAGGTACTGGAAGAAGGGTGGGAGAAAACACCTGTTGCTTTTATGGAAATCCTTGGTTCTATCCATTCCAAGTTCAGTTCAGTAGCCAAGTTTCTTCTGAAGTGAGCCTCTCCTGAATCCACTATTCTGGCATGGTTTAGATCTTTTAGCATTTGCATGATATAGTTTGTCTGTTTCTAACTGACAACAACCAAAAATATTATTCCATTAGAGCTGCTTTTAGAGAGAGAAAAGAGGATCAGAGAATCCGATTGGTTTTCTCTGAAATCATAGAATCATTTTGGTTGGAAGAGACCCTCAAGATCATTGAGTCCAACCATAACCTAACTCTGGCACTAAAATCAGAATCTCTGGGATATTAAAAAAACTTGCAAGTTTCTAGAGCATCAAATATATGTGTAATAGAACTTACAAACCTGCATTATATTGCACAGACCACAGTTAAGGATATGGATTTTCATGGAAAGGTTCTCCTGTGAAGAAATGCTTAAACGTTGGTATGATTGTTTTGCATTTTACTGTGTAAAAATATCAAGTTCAGAGCCTGGATGCAACTTTTGGCAATTAAACCTAGAACAGCCTTTATCTCAAGGTGTTTAGCAACATAATATTGAATATGATGTGCACTGCTTGGTTATGCATTCAAGTAACTTGAAATTTAGGATTAAAGCTGTTCTAACTTTGCTTACAGGCATTAAATATGATGCAGAGAAGGAAGAAAAATACTTGCAGGATAATAAGCAAAAGGAACTGGTGAGAATTGAGGAAGCCTTGCGGAAAGCAGCAGAAAAAGGTACTGAGTTAACACAAATTTCCTTTGGAATTGGAGGATTTAGACTATGCTATGAAAGAAGAGTCCTGTTTTGTGATTGACTTAATAAATGTTGTTGTTTTCAAGTGTCTGCAGTCCTTTGAAAAGCCTTTTTCCTCTAATGCTTGAAAGAAACATTCTTTGTTTTGTTTACTATTCATTTATCCAGTCAGCTTCCATTGGAAATGGGAATTTGATATTCTGGTATGTCTTTTTTTCCTTTTTTTTTCCTTAATGCTCTGGGGGAACAGGACCAAAGGTAGAAACTGCATTGCGTGAGACTAATGTTATCTTGATTTTAGAGCTTCACTAGTGGGTATTTAATAATGTGTTTTAGGGGTGCATGTGACAGGTTGAAGGAAACTTTAAGCAGAATGGTATGTTTGTAAATTTTTACTTCAACAATAATGCTTTTATTTCAGTTTCTGCTGTCCTTTTATGGTATACTGTGTTTTGACTAGTTTGAGAAATGAGAATCTCTTGAGCAGGAAATAATTCATGTCCCTAGGAAACAATTGAACATGAACTTAGGAAACTTAAGCTTTTGATCTAGGTCATTACAATTTTTATGAGCTTTCAGTTATAGTTTAGAACAGTTGATTTCAGCGCAGTTAGACTGATTCATGTAGGGTGTGTGATGGTGTTGTTTTTGTTCTGTTTTTTTATTGTAACAAAATTATGGTGTAAATTAGGCTTGTTTGGACAGAAGCCAAGCTCAGAACCAATGACAGGTGACTATGTATGGTGGAGGAAAAACTTTTTGAAGTTTTTGTCTGAAGTGAGACTTGTTTGCTGGGCTGTATAAGGGTTCTTAAGGTGCATCTCTATGATACCTGTAATGCTGCAGGTCATTTGCCTTGGAAAAGTTACTGGAAATTAAATGATGCTTAGAACACATGGAAAAAGAAAGTTTGATTGTTATCTCTTTGCTTATTTAGTTTTCCCATTACAGGATTCTCTACTGCCTTGTTCCTGTTTTGCTCATTTGAGATGTACATTTGCAGTTTCCTTCAAACAGCTATCTGGATTTCCAGTGAAGAAATAAGCCTTGCTTTATTTCTTGTCTTTCATGTGCCAGAAACTATATAAGGGCTAAGACAGCTTCAGTGAATGAATTCTGCAGCCATGACTTCATACTGGGGCAAAGGGATGTTCACCTTGGTTATGGATTTGGTTGTGTAGTACTGTAAAGCAGCAGTGTAGTGTTTCAGCCATTATTCTTTGCACCAATAGCAATGGGATGAAGGGGTAATATAACAGTAAATCAACCTAATGGGCACTATTTGTGGAATTCTCATTCTGAACCTTAATATAATTAAGAGAACACGTGTGACAGTCATCTTCTTTTGTTTTCAAAGAAGCTTACCACATCCGTCATTTTTAAGGCTTTTGAAAAAACAAACAAACAAACAAAAAACCCCCCACATATAAAAGTCATACCTCAGTATAACTTCATTTTACTCTATTAAAAACACAAAGTATGACTGAGGGGTTGGAAGATGTGTTGTTTGTTTTTTTTTTCTTTTAATCCTCCCTGCATTCCCTCCCCTCAATTTAGTTGTACCAACATTTGAGATGACCATTTAAGCAGCAGCAATAACCATCACTGAGAACTCTGTATGCCTTTCAGTATCTGCTTTACAAACTCTCTGCTTCTACACCATACAAAGGATGCATTTTATTTTATTATTAGAGGTTGTGGAACACCATAACAGCATTTTTTTGTGGTTAAAGAGATCAAAAAGTCAAATATCCCTTCTGTGTAAAAGTGAGAAACCGTTTCTAATGCATGACTACATGGCTAAATACTTACATAGAAAGTTTAGCTTTTTTTTTTTTTCTAGAGACCTCAGTGAATTAATTTCTTGCAACAAACCACAAGGAAGTAGAGTGGACTTGCAACTTCAGCAAGTCTGAGTTTGCGTTTTTAACTATACAATTAGAAAGTAAGCAGGACGTAAGGGTTGTTGATTAAAGCCACTATTCTTTGTGAACAACAGGGTAAAGGTCATCAGCTTCTTATATAAATAACTAGAATTGGATTTGGTAATGTTTTGCAGTTTTAAACTTTCAGCCTTATGAAGGAAAAGCAACAGGAACATTCAAATTGGATTTTTTTTTTTTTTACTGTAGTTATTGTCTCAGTCTCACTGCAGCATGATCTTTATGAGTCCCTTCCAACTTGAGATACTCTAAGATTCTATGGTCATATCTCAGTGGTAGCTGTTTGTTTCTGGTGTTTTACTAGAATACTCAGGAGGACTTGTGTAACTCTTGCATGAGCAGATCACTTGCTTTTGCATGGTACAGAAGTCTCAGGGACCAAGCTGCTTGGCTGCGCCATAAACCTCTAAGCATTCAGCTCTTTCTATAGGATTTTAAGAGTACACAATAAATGGTGAAAAACTAGGAAATATATTGAATAGAAAATTATCAGGGTCCACGTATTCCCAACTGTATTTGCTTTTCTCATTAGTACTCACCTTAATGTGTGTAGAATCTTGATTCAGTACTTGCATTTATTTAAGAGGGTCTTAGCATAAACAGTCCTGGGGATATTTTCTTTAGACATATTATTTAAATATTGAGCAAAATGGTTGTCACCATGTGGTTAGCATAGTGTGATGGGGAAGTGATAGCAAGTCCTGCTGACACAAGCTGGGAGACATTATTTTCTGTTTTCTGAGCTATTAAAATCTATCAGTATCAAAACTTACATATGGGAACTAAAGCTTGCAGCTCTTGTCTTTTGCTGGTTATATGTAAAATGAAAATTGCATGATTTGCCTATGTAGATAATCTTTGAAAATAGATATTCTGAAGTGACTCTGCCTGTGAGATACTGTAATGGCAATAGTGATGTGTCATATGAGTTTTATAAACTTAACATAAAATCAGCAGCTGATTTCTGTGTTATAAACAAAATGCATTTTTTTGGTTATTTGCTGCCATGTGGACCAAGGCACTCATTTACAAGATTCCTTGTATGGGTTGGAGAGTCTGATTTACAAGGACATCAAGCCTGGTGGGTATGCATGGTTACATTTTGCCCGTGCATGATGGATATGCAGCTTACATTTTTAAAAACAACCCTGGCAAAGCAGCCCAACATAGACATCAGATAACAATACTTGTTTGGTAAGCATCCACATATTGGTGGTTCTAGAAATAAGATTTTAATGACCGTGGAATCAATTGGAAACTTGCAATGACCAGTCCTGTCTTAACTGAGTGACTGTTCAAGAAGATTAAGAGACCATTTAGAAAGATTTCTTTCAGCTATTATGAGCTCAGGAGTGTTATAAAATACTGAGAACATTCTATGTAATTTTAAAACATTGTCTTTAGTTGTTTTCAGAATGGAGGGTAATTACCCTTACTTGAAGTGTCTTGGCTAAAGATACTGGAAATTCAGACTGTCTTGAAACTGTGGACAGGCAAAATGACCCCTAGCAGGTGGAAGGCACTTAGCATGCTTTCCACTGCTTCTGTTTATTTGGACTGCTCTCAAGTTATGCAGGGAAACAGTTTCTTCTGAAATTGGGAGGAACTGTTATTGTGTTTTACTTGTATTTTTCTCTTCTTGAACCAGATTTTCAGAAATTTATTCTTAGCCAAAATTACTTAGTTGGCTTTTAAGTGAATGCAGATTTAGAATGAGCTTAAAGTCATACATTTAGTTTCTCCATAGTAGTGGATGCAGGTAATCAAGAGACAAATCATGTTGCCGCAGTTATGTCATACATGGGAGTGAACTACAAATTCAATAGTAAGTGAAAGAAGAAGCTGTCTTGTAAAAAATATAATTTAGAAAGGATTACTTGTATTGTTAAAAGGAACTATCGAAAAGAGAACATTGTTTGTATTTGACAGTTTTTCCTCTAGTAATTTGTAGGGTCATCACCTTACCTGCAAGACAGGTTGAAATCTTGGCAGGTGCTTTTTTTCCTCCTTTGTTTGATCAAGTATGAAAAGTTGTTCCCCAAAGTTAAATACAATTTTGCACTTGCTTCCTTCTCATGCTACAACATCTTAAAGTTAAGCACAGGCAGCTTTAATGTTAAGTTCCTTCCCCCCATATGGCCAGAGAGGGGAAAGAAACAGAGCAACTTATCAAACAGGTTTTCTTGAGAAATGTGGAAAAAATTGAGCATTAATTTAGTTCATGAAATGGTTGTGAATGTATGGGTCATAACTAGTGTGTAAATAATAGAATTTAATTTCCTATAAAGCTTTCAAAGAGTCATCATTTTTGTGTGTGTTTTCTGCAGTTACTGGTATCGTTCTTTCAGATTGCTTTCATACCATATTGCTGATTAGCATGAGAATCATATTGAAAAGTGCTCTTTGGCTTTCTGTGTACATCTCAGAACAGGAAGTTCTGTCCTCGTATGGTAGAAACCTCTTCTGAATTCTAACTTCCATGTTTTTTTCCCCATGTGTATGTTATTAACTGTTCACTTAAAACTGTTATGCCTTTGCCTGAGGTCATTAAATAAGAAACAAATGCATTACATAAAAACTGATTCACTGCGGTTTCTAATAAGCTGTCATGGCTCTGTTTTGAGCTCTCTTTTGTGTGTAAGTCATCTGGAATTATGCAATGCACTCATTAAGAAGTCTGGGTGTGTATTTGCTAAGAAGCCTGGTGATTATTTGTAATTTCTTTAACTCTTGAGATGTTACAGAAGGAATATATGAAAGTTGAATTAATTGCCTTGACTTTAAAATTGACAGGACAATTGATCCAGTAGAAATTTGGATACTTAATCTGAAGTGGTTAGTGGCTGCCTAATTTACTTGGGCTTTGAACTTGAATGACTTTTTCCCAAAAATTAAAAAAAAAGGCAAGTGTTTAGTTGATTCTGTGAATTTAGGTGTACGTAAATTATGAAAAATAAGGCTCTGTGGTATGAGAAGTAGCTGATTGCTTCCTTAACAGATCTGAACTTCTTTAAAAGCTTTTGATGAGACCTTACTAAGTCATTCTGCTTTAAGGCAAACTAAACTTTCTTCCATCTCTTCTTATGCTTTCTTATATTTCTGCTTTACTAACTTGATTTTTATCCTTTCCCCAAAAAATTGCTTGCACTGATAAAGGACGTAAGCGTAAAAAGTATAAAAAGCATTTTAAAAGACCCTTTAAAGGTCGTGATCGCTCAAAAGGTGGGTAAAATTTATGGCTTTTAACTTATTTTTAAAGACTTTTTTTTTTTTCCTTTGTTTGGGTTAGCTTTTCTTAGTCTTGGATATACATACACTGATACCTTTTCTCTCCTGTTTGAAAGAGAGGATTTAAATTGGAGAGAGGTCTGTTTTGCCGCTTATCCGTTCTCTGAATCCAGTAAGATGGAAGAGAGTCTTTGTTTCTCTCTCCTTGGATAGCTATGCCTGTTTCTTCAACTTGAGCTCTCTGTAGCATTTCCAACAAAAATGTGTGCGTTTGACAGGCTGATTAGTGGCACTTCACTGTGACTGTTGGAAGAACTGATGCTATCCTGATGATATTGCTGTAAACAGTCTTTTCAGCCCTTTTCAACTTCTGCTCTAAATAGCAAGTGTGGTGTTATGACAGTTATTTTGGCAGCAATGAAATTTATTATTTTCCCCAAGAGGATAATCTTTATTGTCCGTAAGTACCAAACATGCAGCTGGTTAGAATTAGCGTGTGAGTCAGAATGGGTTGCCATATCCCATGTTTAGTTATTGTTACGTATTTGATCCTGGAGGACACTGCAGCATAGACTTGTAATTGGAGTGAAAACTTTGGGGGGGCCCTAGATAAGTGCTGTTAGTTATCAAACTGTCATTGCTGCTGGTAGTTGTGTCTGACTGGAGAATGTTTCTGGGTTGCCTGCTTGCACTTGAAGGTCATGAAGCTTTGATAAGCACTTTTGCCCTTTTTTTTTTTTTAATCAGTATTGTGTTGGTTTCTGTTAATAGAGAGTGGGAGTTGTGAAGAAATTATTAATAGGAGGAAGTGTGAGTTACATGTAATTGGTTTATTCTGAGCTCCTGACTAATTATTTACTTGAAATCCAATTCTTACTTGACTAAAATAGTGTTATATCACATTCAATGATGAAATCTTTTCATATTTAGTGGGCTCTTCTGAACCTTTCTTAAAAAAAAATCCTGAGTTTAATAACAAGATGTACAAAGTTGTATCTCTGGTGTTCAGTGTGTTTTGTAAATTTAAAAAGTTACAGTTAAAGTAAGCTGAGAAGTCAAACTGGGAGTGCAACCCTTAGGCTAAACCTGTACTCCTCTCTGCTTGGATAACCATGACTGTTCCTTCAACTTGAGCCATGTGTAGCATTTCCAACACAAATATACAAGTTTAAGTAGAGACTGGTCAGAGGCATTCCCTGGGATAGCCACCTTGTAAGGCGGATCATGAAGAAGACAAGGTAGCCTGTGAAAGTAGCTAGAGAACAAGCAGATTATCTAGTCATATTTTGTGCAAAACATTAAGACAGCCTGAGATGATAATTTTAGAAATGGAATAGTTCACCGAATGATTGTTTTCACTTATGGTCTGCCAGCTTCTTAACTTTCTTAAGCAGTGTTCTAAAGGTTTTAATGATCTGGCCTCTTGTGCAAGTATCATCTTCACCTTGTTATTCAAGGGTATTTTGTGCTAAATTACACCATCTTACCTATTTGCTTGTTTAAACCCCTAGTTAGTTGCTGAGAGGCTCTTAAGAGAGAACCTTTTACCTTAGAAGGAGTGGGGAGAAGTATATTAAACAAGAACTTGCTGTAAGCTAAACCATGTTGACTGAAACTTAGGCAAAATTTTGTTATGGTTGTGTTGTGCACACAGCTAAAATAACATCTTCTGAATATGGATCGACAGAAAAGGAAAAAATGCAAATATGTAATCTAAAGAAGTGAAAACATAAATAAGTATTTGTGTTACAGTAAACACTTACCTTAGTGTAGCTGTTGGTGTGCTTAAACTTAAGATGCAACTACTACATTGAATGCTGACTTTTTAAAAATTATTGTTTCAGACAAACCAAAGGAGGAGAAGAAAGACACCTTTTTAGAAAAGCTTGCAACTCAAGTTATAAAAAATGTGCAAGTCAAAATCACAGGCATTCATGTTAAATATGAAGATGATGTAAGTATCTGGAACGTATTATCTTCATTTTAAATTGGACTCCAGTGCAGTCATGATTGTGTACTCCATAGAGAGAAACTTATCTGCCATCTTGAAGAGGTTGCTCCGGTTTCTTTTGCGCCTCTTTGAGTAAAGTATCCCAGATATAACTGAAAGCTGGGAATATTTTGGCTATTTGAAATAGGGATTCTTCTCTTGCCTTGTCCAGTGGTGCCTTGCTCACTAAATGTGGATGGTGGCTGTTGGTTACATGTTAGTGTGTGCAGTTGATGTACAGAATTTTTAAGCATCCTAGGTGAAGTCCATAATGACAGAAGCTGGTAGGGTTACAGATGAGTTGAAAGGTGAATAGTTAAAACAACAAATAAAAACGTTTATATGAACCAAACTGGTATTATTCTAGCCTGTATAAAGTAGTTTGTGATGGGATAATTGAATGTAAAAGAACAGCATTGAATATAGAGGATTTCTCAACCCTATTTTGAGAATATTTTCAGGGAAGCTAAATTTAAAAAGGTGGGAGGAATGGAAGTCATAAAATGATATAGCTGACTGAGATGTGGTACTCCGTTGGTCTTGGTTCTTTCTCGTATGAAGATTTTAGAAGCCAAAAGGAAATTTTCAGCTTGAATTGAAGTCCTAAGTTTTCACACTAGAGCCATTAGTTTTGGCCTAAGTTAAGGGGTTCCAAGAATGCTTGAGCTAGAATGATTAAGCAAAGGAAGATCCTCAATACAGCTCAGGATTTCAATAAACTTGAATTACATGACACATCTCTGATTGCAGCAAGATAAATAAATAGTACTTATTTCTCTCTTTTTTGTAGATCACAAATCCACAGTGCCCTATTTCCTTGGGAATGACATTGGGCGAGCTTAGTTTACAGGTGATGTGTGCATGCATGTTATGTTTGTGATTTACTTATCTTTGGAGTAACAGAAAGGAAAAGTAATGTATTAATACAATATAATGGCAGTATACGTATTTTTCATGCAAATAGTACTTCAAGTTTGTGCAAGCAGAAGGGAAGATGCCTGAGGAACATCACACTTTCTGAGACAAGTGATTTGTTCTTATGCTTCAAGTGATCTTTAAAACTGAATAAGTTTAGTTTCATAGGGCAGGTTATTTCCAGGCCTAATCAATAAATTAGGGCAAACATTACATAATGATGATAAAGAATGTGGTATTTTGCCAGGCCTTTTGGGAAATGGGAGAAGAAAATTTCAGTTAACCTCTGTTTTCCTTGGATGTCGAGGATTCTATGGGTAGGATAAGGAGCTGAAAATCACACTGACAGATTTTGTATTGGATTTTGACTTGTGCTTATGCGGTGCAGAGAAATTGGCTTCTGTAATTGGGTAGTACTAAACTTATGCATCCTGGACTTGAAAAATTAGGATAAAACTGTGAATGTGTTAAATAAGATGCACAGGGTGACTTTTATCACTTTGAACTTGTAGACAACAAACGAGAACTGGACACCTTCTATTCTGAATGAAGCTGCAAAGATAATATACAAGGTAAGGTGTGTTGTGGTGTTGTGTTTTGTTGGCTCTTTTTTTTTTTTCCTAAACAAGTGAAGAGAGGAAGTGATCTTGGGGAGAAATAATCTGGGGTTCTAAATAAAAAGTAGAAAAATTGTTTTGCAAATTGTCCTGGGTTTGGTTGGGCTGTGTTTTCTTTTTCTATAGTGTGTTTGGTTTTGTTTGTTTGTTTTTAATTTTACTGTGTGTTTAAACTGAAGTAGAGTCAAAATAACTGGCTTTACATAAGATGTAACTTTCAACTCCATGGCTTAAATACTTTCCCTTAAATGCAAGCACTGATCCCCTCATGAAATGCATTATACAGCAAGTCTGCATGGTAGCTATGATTTCAAATGAGTTGTCAAATTGCCATTTCCTACCTTAGTTTATATGCCTAATATAGTTTGCATTCAGGTAGCTAAACAGTCTCTCTCTTCTCTCTGCCCTCCTACCCCATGCTGAAAGGATTATGTAAGGATCTAAGAAATTATAGGAAGGAAATCCGAAAGGTTTAATAGTCCTGGCTTCTTTATTAGGCCAAATGTTGGGTTTGTGCCCCTGTATTTCAGAGTCATATTTAACAGATGTACGTGAACTGGTGTGGTTTAAGAACTTGCTTTTTAGCAATTCAATTTTCGCTTCAAAAATAGTGTTATAAGATTAAATACATCTTAATGCTAATGGTGGATTTGCTGACTAGTCTGCTTTTGTTTTCTGCTTTCACAAATGGAAAGCTAAGTTCATGGAATTGGTTGAATACTGAGTATAGAATCTGTTATGTGTTTTCTTTCCTGTGCAGCTTTTGTGCCTGGACAGCCTCAGTGCTTATTGGAACATACACAGCAAAATGTATTATCATGGCTCCCGTGAACAAATACTGGTAACGTAGAAGAAAATGGATTAAACAGTGCTATATTCTACAGCTGTTGTAGTATTTAAAACTACACCATGAGAATTTCTACCTCACTTGGCATACTTATGGTCAACTGTATTCTGATACCAGGGTTGTATGTTGATCTGTTGCACCATACACAGTTTATATTTTTTTGTGAACTTCATATGTTATCAACCCCCATAGGTTTTAGAAACAATCAGAAACTGTGTCTCTGAAGTCATGTTCTATTGGCATATTCATCTGGACTTCATGCTGTTTACCCACTACTTTTTACTAACCACTCGGGCTGTATGAGTTGTTATGTAGCTACTGTAATGAAAAAGGCAATGTTGAGATAATAAATGAGCATAGAATTAATAAAAAAAAAAAATCAGACTATTAGATCTTTATCAGAACAGGAACTTAGATAATGTTATCCAGATTACCTAAACTGCATGGCTGAAATTAGTGAATAGAGTGAAGCCGAATAGAAGAACAGGATGTTGAAAGAAATTTTTAAAATTATTTTTATTATTTTTATTTTTAACAAACCAAAAGCTCAGGTAGGTAGGTATCCATTGTCAGACCTGAACAAAGAAACAAAAAGTTGCAGAGGTGCTACTGTGATAGTTCTTTAAGACAGCAACTCTTACTATGGGAAGTAACTTTGGCAAAACTTTGAGGAGCTTTAGTAGAATAAGCTATGTGGATGGGTGAGTCACAGCTTTAAATGTGGAATGCACAGTAGGACTGAATAAAAAACTTTGAAAGTGAGATTAGGTCGAACATAATTAAGGTAGACTGTATGGAAAAGATGATGCTGGAATTGTGTTTTTTTTCCAGCTTGATGAAGCTGACTTGGTGTAACGGCCAGAGAAGTAGATGACAGTGCTCCAGTGCAGATGAGAGGCAGCATGAGGGCAGTGAGGGTAAATTAAGACAGAATGAGAGGCAGATATCTTAAAATAATAATTACAGGGAAAGAATAAAATGAAATTTGTGTGTGTGGGCTTTCTGAAGGCTATGTCTAGCTTTTACTAATTCATATTTTTTTGTATTTTTGATGTGAAAAAGTGGTCTGTGTGCAAAATTTTTTGATCCATTATGTTTATAAACGTTTTACAGGTATTCTCTGTGTTCTTGTGATCAGCAGACAGGAAATAGGTTGAAATACAGATATTTTTGATCAGAAAGTCTATGTTTTAGAAAATGCAAACCAGTTTTTAAATAAGGAACTGGGAAAAACATTACATTGAAGAAATTTGTAGTTACAAAATAGTTTCCTTGTGAAAATGGCTCTTAATATTGGTAGTCTTTATAAAAGATAGTGCAAACAAGCACTTCATCTGCCTTCATTTAATAGCTAGTATATATGTTTTCCAAATAGCAGGCCTCCTGCTTTAATTGTTTGTGCCTTTGCAAGTCTGAAACTAGACAAAATGCTTGGGTGCGAATTTAGCATTCTCAATAAATTGCCAAAGACTGATAGCAGCAGACAGACCTCATTTTGAATTAAGAGTCTGTTCTACTGTGGCATTTCTCAGGCCTCTCAGGCTGTGCTGTTGTTTTACTGATTTCCTTCTGTCTTTAATTCCTCTCATACCTGCGGAATACCAGAAGGCTCAAGTGGCCTCCTTATGTGCTGAAAATGAGGAAGAGTAGAATATGAATTGGTACTCCTGGTACCTTCAAGGAGGTTAAAAACAAATGCTCAATCTATTATGCTATGTGTTTGAGTGTTCATATGAGCTACGTGTTTCTAAATTAACACACTATAGTTGTTATTGCAAGATTTAGACAAGTTGAGCCAACTTTGTCAAAACTACTAATATTCCAGTTGATATGAGAAACTTAGAGTTCTTTTTAATCTGGTGTATTTAAAACATTCTCTCTAAGGTACTTGTGTTATTTTAGCTTTCCCATTTAGGGGAAGGAGGCCCTTATGTCAAGGTTTAATGTTAAGGTTAACAAAACCAGGGCATCTAGCAAAATACATGCAAACTTAATTTGGTCTACTCAGAGTTTAGGGAACTGTAAACGAGTAATGCTCTTCAGCAGTTGCTAGACAGTACTGTATTCCTTTACAGGATCAGCTGAAAAGAGGAATTTCTTGTCGTGGTAGCCAGCCTCAAGACTACCAGTACAGTAAGTGACCTAGGAATGACGGGATATAAACTGTTCTGAGCATGTTATTAATGCTATACAACAGCCTCGCCTGATCATGCAGGCATGCCCATACTGACTTTATTTTACAAAAACCTAAACATAAGACATGTTAGAGCTTGTATGCTTTTTGACTGCTGCTGGGATATCTTAATGCTAGGAATTGCATCCTTATGCTGTGGGTCTTGAGTATACACATGGTCAGTACAAAGTGGTTGATATATCAGGCAGTGGAAATAAATACTTTAAGATTGCTTCCCATACTTCAATAGTAAACATAAAATAAATCTCAGTTTTTTTCTCTCTAAGTTTTTAAACCAGTATCAGCCTCTGCAAGACTGTATATCAACACATGTGCAGAAGTAGAACTAAAAACTCCGAAGCTTGATTGTAACGTAGAAGTACAGAGAATTGTCATTGAATTCACTAAGCCACAGGTAAGCTGGCTTGATATCCCATGTCACCTATTTTAGAGTTTGCGATGAACTGTAGGATTTTTTTGTTTTTGTTGGAGAATATTGTTCTTTGTGAATTTTCTGCTTATATGCAAGTTGACTGTCGAAATTGTTTAGCAGTAACTGTGGGAATAGTGTAGGATCGTTTTCCCTTTATGCGACTGTCAGTTACTGGTGCTAGATCTGGGCACTCTGACCCTGTTTTCTGTGGATCCTCTGCTCAGTATCCCACCCTTCCAATAGTATTCCTTTCATATAGACAATGGAATCATTCTTATGAGTAACCCTTATTTTATAAAGCTATAAGACAACATTATAATTGCAGAGGTGGCAGGATACAAGCAAAGGTGAGAACGAGTGGAGTGCTCTGACAGAAGTATCAAGGAACTCATTTAGATAGCTCCCCAGCAATGCTGGTGTTTTCATTTATCCAGTGATAATTTACAGTTAGTTTGCTAGATAGTTTTTTAGCTCTTATTGATGGTCAGAGTGTAATCTGAGTTCAGAAGAGTACCAACGAGGTTAACTAATGCAAAGGCAGTTCTAAAATTGGGGAAACTATTGACAAATGAAGAGAATATGGTTGGTTTGAGAAAGCCTGAGACTTTGTGCTGAGCAGGCTAAAAGAAATACAAATTGATTTTGGTCTTCAAGGAAACCGAAAGTTCATGTGGTGATGTCTTTTGAGAGCAATCGGTATAGTCGGTCCACTTTTGCATACTAATGAAAATGCATAGGCTTATATTTCTGTATAGTTTGTGGAATACTGAAGACTGTGATATGTATATACTTCAAGCACTGCATACAATAAAATCTGAACCTCTGCTAAGAAATTTGGTTTTCTGTGTTTAGTACCTCAGCATGATAGACCTTCTGGAGTCCATAGATTACATGGTTCGCAACACACCGTACAGAAGATTTAGGCCAAATGTATCTGTCCATAAAAATGCCAGCCAATGGTAAGCTGTGTACTTTCATGCATTCTTTGGAAGATGCTGGAGTCCTCTCCAGTCTCTTCATTCTCTTTTGTGATTTAACATAGTCTTAAAACTTAGGTCAGGTATATCACTATGGCTTTCACAAAACTTTGCTTAGCCAAGTAGAAAAGGCTTGCAGAAGAGAATACGTGAAAGAATGAAGTGATGAAAAGCTGTCTTGCAAAGCTAACACAGGTCCCCAAAATCTCTGATCAAAATGTTGGTGTTCTCTCTAGAGGTTAGAATTTAATTTTAGAAAAACTAAAGAAAAAAATAGCAAATGTATTACAAGGGAATCATGTATGTCAACTGTTTGTTTTGTTTGTGGTTTTTGTTTGTTTTGTTTTGTTTTTGTTTTGTTGTTGTTGTTTTTTTCAGGTTTGAACTTTTTGTGGATTTTTTCTAAGTACTAACTGGTGCTGATTATTGAAGTGCTTAAGCATATTTAGTGCTGTTACAGCCCAAATTTGCAAACATGCGGAAGTCAATAGAGAATTCAGACTTATAGTTCTTCAGGCATTAAATAAAAACCCTCAGTCAATTTCTCAAAAGTGATGTTGAAAGTGTTAATATTTTTATAAATGGAGTTACTCAAATGACAAGTGGTAAACAAAGTGTTTGCATCTTAATAAACTCCCTCTTCAGCTTCTAAATTGTAATGCACAAATGAAATGGAAATTGCTCACAAGCTTGTAATTATTGCAGGTGGAAATATGCAGGTAACAGTGTTCTTGAAGTTCACATCAAAAGATACACCCGAATGTGGTCATGGAGTAACATAAAAGAACACAGGCAGCTTCTGAAGAGTTACAAAAATGTGTACAAGAACAAGCTGACACAGAGTAAACTCTCAGAAGATACACAGAGGCAAATTCAGGTATGTGTTTTCTGTCTTTGGAGAAAGTATGTTTTGGTTCCTTTATTAAATAATTCTTTAAATATGCATGACAGGAATCAAGGTCGGTGGTTTTACAAGTCCACAAAAGTTCTTTGGAAATACCGTTTAAATCTGAAGTTCAGTGTAACCTGTTGTGGATAGAAAGAAAATACTAGTAAAGTGCCATTTAAATAAACCCTTTTTGGTTGCAGATTAATGAACTTCAGTGCATTTAAGGAAGTGCAAGATTAATCTATTAAAAAGAGAATTAGACTGCCTAATATCAGGTTTCATATTCTAGTGAACTTCTGTCCAGGGGATATACCCTTGAAAGAAAGGAGCAGATCTGTGAAGAAATCGGAGTGTAAATACAAAGGACCTGGTAGAGGATCTGTAGTGGTGAGCTATTCCTAAATGTGTTTTAGAGGCAAATGATTTCATTTATACATTTTTACAGGACCTGGAAAGGAAACTTGATGTCTTCAATATAATCTTAGCAAGACAACAAGCACAAGTTGAGGTAAGAAAAAAGTTTTGTTCCGTAATATTGTAACACTTCAAATAGAATGGCTTTGTCATGATAGTATCTTAGAAAAATTTGTGCTGATGAGTTATGATAGGATAGGGAGGTGGGAAGACAAATTTCCAGTCTGCCCAGGACAAGAGTAAATGAATTTCCAAGCTGGAAACCAGTTCTAAAAATCTACCAGAATGTATGCACAGGGTCATTGCTACACACTCTGTGCCATTCAGGCAATTGTCTAAGGGTGATGATTTAATGATTCTTTTCTTCCTTTGACTTGTGTTATTTCAAGACTGGTTCTGCAGCTGTTCAATATAAAACGAGTACAGCTGTTCCCATCCTCCATACATCTTTTTAGGAGATAACCAATCTAACTAAAACACAAATCTGAGAGGATTGTTGAAAGGTAGATAAAGTCTCTAGCTGCATTTTATTTTGGAAATCACATGTGACACTTAACAAGGAATTGCATGTTATAACGTTATGAAAAGTGTTGTATCTGCAGTTAAGATCAAAAACACCTAGTGTGCTGAGGGCAAGCTCAGAATAGTCGTGAGAGGCATGCTACTAGTTACTCTTTTCCTAACATGAAAATTAACCTCTGTAGTTGCACCATATAGTTAATATTCATGCCAATGTAACCTCAGTGTTTGTCTACACATCTGGAATGTATGTAAAATGAAGATGAAAAACAAGGAATGATGATTGTTTTTGAGATGGTTGTGGTCAGACCTTGATTTTTAAAATGGAAAGTGAAAACTTGAGTACAAAGTAAGTTTTAAGTACATGTAATGGTACAGGATCAGTCTTGAGGTTTGTTACTACTAGATTTAAGGAATGGAGCCTTTTTGTAGTCTAAACGCTAGTGAAATGTGTAGAAAAAGGCTGTCCAAAGTAAAAGTAACATATGCTTGTTTCACATGCACGTGTGCACACACATGCCCCCTACCCTGATCCTCATTGTGATTCTGTCTGGTGAGTCAAAGTGCTCTTAATCCCTTGCTAGGTGGTGTTGCTGTCCATCAGTGAAATGTCTGTTTAACACACATACATACATACATGCATTATTTACAGAAAAACAAAGTATATAGTGATTTTTTTTAATTATCTATTTTAATGTCTGTTTGTAGACGATAAGATCAGGACAAAAGCTACTGAAGAAGAAAACCACTGATGTAGAAAAAAAAAGTGGAGGATGGTTTAGTGGTTTCTGGAGTAGAAGAGAATCTGCGAAAAGGGAAGATGAAGAATCACTTGTTCCTGAAAGTAGGTGAAGACTCTAATGCACTGACTACTATAGAGAGTTTAAATTTCTATATAAAGAAGAAGGTTATATGTTTTGCTTCCTGCTATGCAAAGAGAGTATGGCATAAGCAATACAATGTAGTATTGACCCACGTTACGGTGTTACTTACTGTCAGTTAATATTGAGCTGGCAAATAAGATGTGCTTTGTAAATGGTCATAAGCATTTCAGAACCTTGGTAAGGATAAGAGTATTGAGCTTATTGCTGTACTGTGATAGGCAATGAATGGAATACTATATTCTGGTGACTTGCTGCCTGGACCAGAGGTGTGCTTTAATAGTACTCCTCAAAGCTATTTTCATTGTTGAGGATTATGGGTGCTCTTGTAATAGAGCTTATATTGATTTCTGTGCTATGTCTGTGTAATGTCACATACAAAGGCTGCTTTTGTGTGAATCATTTTACAATATGGAACTTAGTGCAATAGGAAGAATCAAATAAATGTGTCAGCAGAACTTAAGTACAGTAGAAAACAAATTGGAGGAAAAATGCTTATCATTAATAATTAAAGTGGCTTTTCGGTTTTTAGCTATTGACGAACTAATGACACCAGAAGAGAAAGCCAAGCTTTTTACTGCTATTGGCTATAGTGAAGGCTCCCATCACCTTTCCTTGCCGAAGCAGGTAAGCAACATTTTTGGGGATGGTTCAAAAAAAACCCCAAACAAAACCAACCAAACAAAAAAACCTTTCTGATGCATGTTAGCCTTAAGATAAACAGTAGAACATGTGTCAGTGCAATTCAAATCTGTGTTGATTGTGCGAAGGTTAAAAAAAAAAATCAGAAAACACAAAGAACGGCTTATGTTTTCTTTGGTGGTGTTCTGCCTCGTGCACAACCCTGATCTAGAGTGATTTATAAGTAGCAAACTGGATGATGGATACTTATTTGCGACTTGGAAGACAGTAAAAAAAAAAAAAACAACCCTAACTGTAAATGACAATAGATTCGTGTTAGCTTTTTCATTGCAGCTGTTTCTTGCTGCCTCTGGTGGTGAAAACTACATTAGTATATGTGGTCTTTTTTTGTTTTTAATCCAAAGTCAGTTTGATTCTGATAATTGAATAGTTGTTGTTTATATAAAGGTGAACATTGACATCTGGTTATTTCCGGTTTGACCTAATGTTTATAACTTTCAGGGATGCTTTTCTTAGAAGGATCATGTTATGCTTCTATTAAAATGTCCTAATGATAAGTGTTAGGAGATTTCAGTTGTAGTGCCTTTTTTCCTACTACCTAAAGGCAAGCATAAAATTAAAAAAAACACAACCAAACAACTAACCAAACAAGAAACCCCCACATTTTTGTCACAGATAACTTTTGGCTTATAAGCTTACATGTACCTCACACAGGGAAGTTCAGAGTTGTTTGAGTGGCAGCATGGAGGCCTGTGCGCTATTGTATGAACTTGTGTTCCTGTCAAATTGTAAAGAGCAGAGCAGCAGCAAGCATTTTTTAACCAACCAAGAAGAGGCACAGCCCAGACAGTACCCAGTACTGCTGCTGTTTTTTCTGTTTCATGCTTTCCTTGCTTACCTGTATAGAAAAAACTTCTGCTTTTAATTTGGACAAATTAAGTGTAAAGGTGCTTTCATTTCTTTCAGTACCCTGAAGAAAGGTGCAGGCTTCAAATTCAGATAGGAAGTATCATTTGATTATTCTTAAATTGTTGATTGACATAGTCATAAAATGGTACATGTGTCAGGAAACCAAAACCCTTTCTTGACAAGGTCAAGAGATGACATTCAGCAGCAAGAACAACAAAGGTATATATGCAATGTCTTTTAAAATGTAGTTATTGGATGGGATTATGATAATTTGATTTGCTGATCTTGCTAGCTCTCTACTGAGTGTAGTTTAGCTACATTTGCTTTCATGGTTTAAAGAAAACTTCCCGGAATCCTGAAAAGAGATACAGACTATGTCTGCTTTGCATTTGTCAAAATGTACTGTTTTATGTTAAAGAACTGACTCATAAGGGTTGAAAGAAAGTGAACTCTAAACTTCGCTTCCTACATAGGGATATGTTTCTTACCTTAGTTGACTTGAATAGCTTTAAACACCATATATCTTTAGATCTGTTGAACTTAGGAGTTGTGAGAAATTATCCATATCAAGATGACAAATTTCAATTTTCTCTGTCCTTCTCTCTAGTATGTTGCCCGTGTTGTGACACTGAAGCTGTTGAGCACTTCTCTTACCATTAAAGAAGACAAGAATGTGGCAGAAATTCTTAAAATACAGATAATTGATTTAAGTACCAAAATATCACAGCGCCCAGGAGCACAAGCCATTAAGTAATTGGATTGGTATTTTCTTTTTGTATAAATGTCTTCTTGCCCTCACCTGCCCAACTTATTACATCTTTTCTTGAGTAGTGCATTATGTTGTATATTGGCTTCTAAATTTATGGGCTTTTTGCAATTGCACTCTGAAAAGTTATGGTCATGTAACTTGGTAAATAGCATAGAATGGAATGAAGAAAGGAGTATTATTTGTTAGTATTCATAAACAACAATAAGCTCTGTCTTAAATCCAAACGTTGAAGTGCTGAATATTACTTTTTGGAAGTAATAACTTAAAGCAGTGTGAAATTGTCTGGCTAACACACTCCAGCCAAGCTACTGAATGTATTTCCAGCTTTCTACGGAAATGAAAAACTATGTGCAAAACTGATTTAGAAGTCAATATGTAGTAGTTAATGCTCCTGTTAATTTTCACCTGTAGCATAAGTATTCTGCCTTTCGTTTATTTTGCAACTAATTCTCTTAATAAACATGAGCTAAAAGTTATATCGAGTCTACCTCGCAGATAACTGAAGGTAAAAAGAAAATATCACCCTTATGTTGTTGTGAAAAGCTTGCTTCCTCTTTATTTTTCCAGCTTATTAATGTTATAATTCCTTAAGAGCATGGTTTGTTAGTCCTGTGAAGTTAGTCATGTCTGGCTTGATCAAAGACTGTCTCATCTTGCTTGTCTTTCCTAGATAGAACTGTGTTCTCTATTCTAATCAGGTATATTTAACTATTCATCCTCTTCAGGGTTGAAGCAAAGCTTGAAAATTGGTATGTTACTGGCTTAAGACAAGAAAAAGTTGTACCATCTCTTGTGGCTTCCATTGGGGATAGAAAGTCTTCTCTGCTTAGGATAGAGTTCAACGTTAACCCAGAGGATAGTACAGCTGACCAGAGTCTTACTATTGAATCACAGCCTGTGGAGATCAAATACGATGCAGTGAGTAGTAGCCAAAACTCTTTTTCTGACTCTACTTTTTCTGCTGTTACTCTCTTTGCTCTGTCAAGATGTATTTTTGAGTTTTCACTGAGTGGCATCGGTGTATATTGATAATTCTTGTTTCCCTTTTTTTGAAAAGAGAACAATAAATGCAATGGTAGAATTCTTTCAGACAAGTAAGGGAATGGATCTTGGAAGATTAACCTCAGCCACATTAACAAAGCTGGAAGAAATCAAGGAAAGAACTGCTGCAGGTAAGATAACAAATCTCAGGTGAGGTGAACCCTTGAATGTCTTAATGTTTCAATATGATTTTCTTGAAACTCTGCTTATGTTTTGATTACTGGCCAAATAGTATGATTGGGTTTTTTCCTTGAGTGATTGACTTGGAGGATTAGTGGATGTGTTGTGAGGAGGAGCATTGAGAAATCAGTAGAATGCTACAAGAGTAAGTCTTTACTCCAGATGTTACCTGTCAGATGGATAGCATCTCTTCAGATGTTGACTGGCACAAATGTTTCACTTGTGAATACCCTTTCAGTTTTAATGTACCTTTCTTTTTATTTAAGGATTAATTCATATTATTGAAATGCGGAAAGTCCTTGACTTGAAGATTGATCTGAAAGCCTCCTACCTTGTGATTCCGCAGACTGGTTTCCACCGTGAAAAATCAGATTTGCTGATTTTGGACTTCGGTACATTTAAGGTATATAAATGACCTCTCTTATAAGCTCAGAGGAAGAAAATATTCTTTTCTCCTGACCTAGCTGTCATGTGAAACTGTCCTGTTTTCAGAAGGCAAAGATGGAACATTGATCAATATTCAGAGCTGTTGTCTTTGACATACTTGTACTAGTTGATCTCTCCAGGGAACATTTTCATTTTGTAATCATGATTGTAATGGCTTATAATTTAATATCTTTCACTTCTCCAGCAAAACACAACTTTTATTTCCTTTTTTTTTGTAACTGATAGCCTTTGTTAATAAAAGAGAATATGATTTTTTCTCTTGGAGTTTGAAAGTTGATTCCCTTGTCTGTATAAAATATAAAGATTAGAATAATTGCACTTGATTTTAGCTGACTGATGAAATGTTTATTTCAGTTTTACTCCATCAGTGAACTTGTAAACTAAAAAGAAATTTTTTTTTGTATAACTTGAATACAGTGGATTGATAGAAGCAACAAAAAAATCTACTTACTTTTGATAAGTGAAGTGTGAAATGATTTAAGATCTATTCTCTATAAGACTCCTGATGTCAATCAAAAACTCCTATGAATCATCTTTTTCGTCTCTGTTTTAATTAATAACACATGTATTTAAGTTTTACACTTAACTTTATCTTGTCCTTTATGTGTTTAGCTGCACAGCATAAATCAAGGACGTAGTGAAGCTTCTACTTTTTCATCTTTAGAAGAGCTTATGGACAAAGCTTATGACAAGTTTGATGTGGAAATAAAAAATGTGCAGCTTCTTTTTGGAAGAAAAGGTAACAAAACAACATAGTTGCTGTTTACTGAAAAGATTGAAGACTGCTTACCTGTAAATAACTATGTTTTTTTAAATAAAGAAGGCAAACCAAAACCAGTAGTTAATGAAAGGATAGATTATAATATGCATGTATCTAGTATTAAACTGTGAAAAAAGTTGTTAGTTTCTCTTCAAACAGCTGCTTGCATTTTGTTTGGACTTGTGTGTCACCTGTTTAATTTGATGCCAGCGAACAACATAAATGCATAGAACTACTATGTTTTCCAGCATATGCAGGAAAATACAGCTCAAGTTAGCCTTAGTGCTTCACTTGGACTTAAGTTTGTGCAGTCAACAGAATGCTAGGTTCCTCGTTTGTGTTTATCCATGTATCTGGTTTTTTCTTTTTTTTAGGATTCTATGTTCAGATGCATCTTACAGTGTAGAATCGGGCTTAAGGCTGCTAAAGCAATAAATGTTAAGAACTATTGAAAGTGGATTCTGAAGCACTTAAAATACTTGACCCAGTTTGTTCTAGGTTTCTCTAGTTTGTGAGTTCTTTATCCTTTCCTAGTGATGCGATTTGGTTACTTTAGTGATACCTTAAGTAAAGCAATTAGCAAGCAATGTTTTGTTAATCTAAATTTACTGAACATCTGCAGGTGAAAACTGGCAGAAGGCTCGTTTTCAACATCCATCAACTTTGCACATATTACATCCTATGGATATTAATGTACAACTGGCAAAATCAATGGTGGAAAGAGATACCAGGATGGCAAAGTAATGTATTAATTTTGAGAGGATTTCTTTTAAACTACTGTGTACTTTTAGAAAAGAAAGCTGTTTGGTTTGTGTTTTGTTTTTTTTTTCCCCACCCCCAAATATTCAATTACATTTTCTAATCCGAAGCTATTAACTTAAGTAATAGAAGTGGTTTACTACTCTTTATGAAGCCTTTCTTGAGTAGTAGTTCCCTGGTCACCTTCACTGGTTATGAACTATACTATTTAAACCGAATTTAAGACCTCTTTTTCATTTTCACAATCACTAGCTATGCTGTGATGTGATCTTTAGATATTGATAAGATTTAAATAAAGAATTGTTATGTACTTTTTTTTGTCTTGGAGTTTAATATATATATTTTTTTTTAAGGTTTAAAGTGTCAGGAGGACTTCCTTTGGTGCATGTCAGACTCTCTGACCAGAAAATCAAGGCAATTTTTGATCTGATTGATAGCATTCCATTGCCTCGGAAGTCATCCGTGTCAGTTCCAAGCACAAAGGTAAGCTGACTATAACTAAGAAAACTGAAACTAAAAAAAAACCCAAAACACTGAAGTGATGATTTTTAGTGAGAATTCCTGCTAATGTCCATGGTCTTTTTCACTTGAAATAAGAGATCTGTTGCCAAGCTGAGTTAGGCAAAGTGTCTTCGTTATGACTGATAAGAACATGCTGAGCTTATGCAAACAAGGCTAGCTTAGCCTATGTCTTTTTTGTGCTGGTTTCAATATAAGTATTGGCAAAACTGACCTTTCCAAGTAATATTGAGGAGGCAAAAGTTAAACATGCATCATCAGTAGAAAATACAACTGAAAATATACAAACTTGAAGGTAGTGACTTTTTTTTTCCCCCCTCCTTCTAGGTGCCGTCTATTCCCACGATTTCTGTTGTTAATAAAGGTTTACTTAATACACGTCAGTTTTTACCAGAAATAGTGTCAGGTAAGAAGCTACAGATAAACCTTTGTGAAAGTAGAAGGCCATCACTTAAGGAATATCTAATGTTTTCAGGCTTCTGTTGATCTTAAAACATGTTATAAAGGCAGTAGAGATGAGTATTATTGATCATCTCTAACTTCAATTACACAAGAAGATCCAATGAAGATGCTGATGTTATCAGAATTATAAACTTTTTTTTTTTTTCTAAAGAGAAACACCCAACTTTTTGGGATTAATCAATATTATGCATAAGCAACTTCTTCAAATATAAGTGAGCTATTAATAACTGTATTAGTTTGTCATTAGTAAACCTGTTTAATTATTCAGATGTCATGAGACACCTTTTTAGCATGGAGTATTGAAGAACCTGTTATTTCAGAATTGACTTAAATCTAAAACGGATTTAGCTAAATACACATCTGTTAGTGCTGCCACATCAGGGTGCATACTTTGGGGTGGGCACATGAGAATGATGAGTAACCTGCCTAAAGGATGGGTATGCTTGCATTTAAGCAGCCAACAGGTGGCAAAAATACACTGTTACAAACATCACCTGTACTGTCTGGAGTGTTCTGCATTAGCAAAGCTCTCCTTTTTCTGAAAATGCACAACTAGAGTAACAAATGACAAATTACTGTATTGACACTGTAGCTCTGAGCATTCACTTCCATGGTTGACCTAGAGAAGAACTTCGCTGTACTGGAACCTGGGAAACTTGTTTCTGGAGCTTACTTTGTAACTGCTTTTCCTTATATGTGTTCTTGAAAGTCTAGTGATAAAGCTAAACTCTACTGCTTTCCTTAATAGGGCTTCAATTTTCTTCATTTCTCATCCAGTGGGTAAGAAAGCAGTATAGATATAAAAGGTATACTTTGTCAGATTAGGTTTAAGCTGCTCATACAGTTTAAAGTCCCACTGGAATGGGAAGGAGAGGGTGGGATATTTAGTCCTGTTTCTGGAAAAAGTTTGCTAAGGAAGAAGTCGATTCTCTTCTGTAGACTCTGAAGAAGACGATTTTGGTTTTGAGGGAAGTTCTGAACCAGCTGATGGGTCACTAATTAAAGGAGAAGAAATGAGGAATAAGGAGCCTGTTAAAGAGGAACTGACAGATCTTCAGCTGAAGTTTGAAGTTAAAGAGGTATGTCTCTTGAGTTCTGTTTTTTGCCTTCTACATAAAGAATACTGAAAAAAACCCCAATATTTTATTACCAGTGTTCTGCAGATTTAGTGGATGCAAAAGCAAAGCCACCAAACAAAAGAATAGATATGTATATGCATACATATTGCAATGTGTGAGTTATTGATATATGGTATGCATATGAGTTATTTTTTATCGATGGTATATATATAAATAGAACACACATGCATACTTGATCTGTGTGTATGTATTAAAAAAAATCAGCAAAAAAGCCCCTTATTGGAGTATTTTTTTGTACAGAATAATAGTACCAGGTCATAATTTGGGGGTGGGAGGTAGGAAATTTTTACTGGAAGTACAAAGTAAATACCCAGGCAGGTCACTTACCAAGAACAAATCCCAAAATATGTCTGTAATACTTATGTCTCATCACCAGACAGTCACTCTTTTTTTCTGTTTTTACACTTCAACTCTGTAATAATACTTCCTGTAAGGCAGGCAAGGAAATACTTTAGCTCTGTATGTCATTGTTGGTTTGAATGGTGAGAATGCTACATGTGAAAAGATGGTGTAACTTTGTATTTCTTGCTCATCCAGGTTTTAGTCGAACTCACCAGGCAGAAGAAAACTGAGGAAATGGTACTTGTATTTGATGTAATGCATCTTGGGACAGAAGCTACTATCAGAACCTATAATTTAACAGCGGTGTCTTATTTGAAGGAAATAAGCTTGGATTACTATGGAATTGGAGGTAATAAGCAATGGGACAGAAGTATGTGTGCGTATATGTCTGTAGCAGTTAGTCTGAAATGTGGCTCTCTTGTCTCTTGTGCTCACTGAAATCCAAATGTTCTTCTAGTTTTCCAGTTAAAATACTTGATATGCAACTGTCCATTGGCAGTGCCTGTCCCATTGGTACAGTTGATAAGCTCTGGACTCCACCATAATGCTTATTAGATAAATAGATGTCTTAGTGCTTGGATGAGGAAAGTGTACAGAAATGCAATTTTAGACTTAACGAATGGAAGCAATGATCCTTATTTGCTGGTGTAATGCATTTTATGAGTGTTGACAGTTCATCCCTATCTTCAACGCACAATTCTTTGGTTCGCCAAAAGAACAAAGATTACCCTAATTCTTCTGTATTTCATGTGATATGTTACAGGTAAAAAAGCACCTATTCATCTAATTAGTTCCTCAGATAAACCTGGCTTAGACCTTCTGAAGGTGGAATATATCAAGGTATACATAAAGCTTTAAAACTTTATTTTTAAAGCACTTTTATATGTTATAAAGCATTATAGATTCTTAAACCCACTATTCAGAGCTAGTGGATTGTCGTTTATCTTCTGAAGAGCACAGTGACTGATTGCAATTAATATTAACCTTCATGTGAATCATTATTTTCAGGCTGACAGAAATGGGCCACACTTTCAGACAATTTTTGACAACACTGAACAGATGATTAAAGTGAGTGCTTGTGGATATTATTGCTTATTTTGGTTTGGTTTCCTGGCATAGAAGGAAGGAGTCAACAAGGGCTCTGGCTTTCCTGTTTCCTTCCCACTTGGCCTTGCTGCAGGGAGGTTTAAAGAGTTAAAATGGACTTGAAAACCTTTATGCAATATAAGCACAGTGTGTTAGTCTGTTTCTTAGTTATGATGAAAAACTGTCTAGCTAGCTCATGTGGATAAAATTAAAAATAAAATTAGAATCTGTCTTCTCATGCATATGAGATCTTGAAGTTCAGGTGTCCAGTATGGGACAATGTAGTGGGGTCCAGAAGTCATTCCCTTTCCTGATGATCGGTTTGTGTTGTGAGTGCCACATCATCAGCACTCTGGCTGAATTTATTACGAAGTCTAAATCCATTCATGAGTGATTTTTTGGGGCGGGAGAGGGCAGATGGGAGCATGTTCTAATTTTTCACTCTGGAGTATGACTCGGGTGTGTCTTGTGATACTGCATTTCCCTCTCCATAGGACATAGACTCTAGAATGAGAATTCAATCACTTAAAAAGTATTGCAATACAGGGGAATGTTTTTAGACAGCAAGTGCCTAACTTCTTAAATTCTGACTGTTGTACTAATGGTGTTATTTTTGAGCCAGAATCTTTAATCTGAGGAAAAGCAGAGTCTCGAGGAATTCTGGAAATAAATTACAAAGGCTTGTCAGTTTTCTGTGATAGCAACTTCCCTCCTTTATAACTTAATGGCATTATTTTGTTTGCCATTTTTTGGTGTGAAGACAAATATTTCACTTGCTGCCTAATAGGTTTTAGAACGTCTATAGATTTCATCAGGGAAGTCTAGTTATTACTGGAGTCTTTTTGCCAAGAAAAGGTTCCTGAAGCCACAGGAGAGGACAGTTCTGCTTCTGTGCTACTGAGGTGGATGTACATACTGAGTTCACTGACTTGATGCTATGGGATAGCGCTCATGTTAAGAGAACTCAACTTTCTATACATCATCAGGTGTTGCCTTGCAACTCCTCCGTGGGACTTCTGTTTCTGGAAGAATTGCATTTGAGCTCTTTTTCCAATTTCAAGCCCACTCAAGTGATTAACTTTCACTAAACGACATGGCAGGCACTTATTCTCCATTTGAACTCCCTTAATTGATTTGTTGAGAAATAACCTTATGCTAAATACCTGCATGGCAGCCACCTGCCCCTCATCCGTTCATGTAGAACTGTGTTAGTGCAGGAGCATTCAAGGAGTCTGTTTTGAAAGAGCGTGTTGCTTCAGAAGACTGAATCCTGGTTTAGGTTAGACTACTTTATTTCAGGTGTATCTTTCTCAGTCATGTAATTAAGTTTTCCACTTAATGCAGTTTTCCACAAGGAGTTTTTCACTTATTTAATGCTTCTAAATTAATTTTGTATCACTTGACTTTTGTACTAGGAGGTTATAGGTTAACAGTTACAGCTGTTGGGTTTTTGTTAGATTTTCTTATTTTCTAAGCTTGCCACTTTTCTGCTTTACAGAAAGCTTTTTTTCCTTTATCATGTGTTGCTTGTAATACGTGAAGCTTTTCTGTTTCTAAGAAATTGTTGTATTCCATTGGGTACTTTTGCACCTGAGTCCAACTCTTATATTTGTGAGTTACTTTTTTGTCACGTAGTGCCTCATGTTTTCAACAGGTAGCTTTTTCATCATTGAACCTTCTACTGCATACCGAGGCCCTTATGTCTGCCATCAGCTTTCTAACAGCTGTTAGTCCATTAGGCAATCGAAGTGGTGGAGACACACCAACTAAAGCTGAAAAACAAGATGACACTAGATTGCAAAAAGGTACAGTTGTGTTGGTCAAAATGGTGTTTGTGAAAGGATGTATTGCATGCTGGCAAAAGGATCAAGTCCAGAGAAACCTGATTAGTGTGTGGTGATGGTCAAAGTTTACATGACTGGCTCACCAGGCTGGAGGACTGATTAAAAACAAACAAGAAAATCAACTAACCAAACAAAAAACTCAAGAACCACAATGGTTTTGATAAGAAATGGTGTTGTAAGGTGAGCTTTTTAGTGTTACAGCTATTACAGCTATTTCACAAATAGACTTAAATTTGAATGAGATTTCTGTGAGCTTAGAGTGCTCAAACAGCAGCATGATCTTAGTGTTCATGGTAAAACAAAGGAGACAAATAGTACTTGGATTACACTATGTTATTGATCTAGGTGATTTAAATATACTTTCAAAGCAGTCGAGTCTAATGAATACCTAGCCTAATGCTAGCCTAACGAATACCTTGCTGTTCCTGTAGCACTCAAACAAAAAATTAATTCATGTCAAAATATGCTCAGAAGCGAACAGCTCCACTGTCCCTGATATTAAGTGCAAAACTTGAGCATTAGGTGAGCAGGAAATGAGGTGTCTACTGAATATGCAGAATCACTTGTAATTTTGAATGGTCTGGGTTTGAATCTGCAGGCTGAAAAAGAAGCTGCTGCTGTGTACAGTTTAACAAAGCACATAGACATTTGAGCTCTTGGATTAACACTCTGCTACTCGTGGTTAGTGATGGTGCAGACCATCAGTGAGGTCTGATGGCTTCTGGTCTTTCCCCATAGACAGTGTTTGACACTTGTGTATGACTTCACCTTATTGTCACCAGTGTTAACACTTACTCTCCTAAAACCTTGATGTTGCCTGTCTCAAATAGGCTTCCAAGGTTTGCTGTTTTTTACAAGCTTGAAGTTTAAAAGAAAACTTCCTACATTAAGATCTTGGAATAGGAAATATTAGATAACCTGAAAAAACACTACTCTGAACCTATTGAGTTATTGACAATGTTAAAGGTAAATATACTGAGCAATTTATCTTCCCTTGAGCTAGCAATTACCCTTGATTTCAAAAACAGTGAAATTGTTCCAATAGAGACTCATCACTAGATGGGAAGAGTATCAGACATAGAATTACAAGCAAATGCTGACATGTTTTATTCTCAGAGTAGAGTTACCTTCAGAGCAAGACTTGTTGCTCTAAGATGGGATGTAACAGACTTAATCGTGATAATGGTGGTAAAAGAACCTATAGGAAACAAAACTGTCATCTGAATGCCAGAAAAGCCCTTAGACCAAAACAATCCTCAATACTCTCAGGAGTTTAAGTGAAAATATGAATTATATGTACCTTGAAAATCCCCCCTCTCTCATTTCTAGTGGCTAAACGTTCCAAGGATAAGGATGTCTTTGACTTGAAGCTTTTTGCCAAGCTGGATGCATTCGGTTTAAATATTTGTGATGAGAAGAAGAACATTGCAGATATCAAGATACAAGGTATTAAATTCTTTGTTACTAGTAACTCATCTAGTAGTTTTGTTTCAAAGCAACTGCGAATAATGGGACTAAAAGATATTTACAGTGTAAATTTTCACTGCCTGACCTTTTATTATTGTTCTCTGTACAAACATGGCTGTGGTATTGTTTTCACAGTCAGTCTTCTGGTCTTCCAAAACCATTTGGCCTCCAGCTAGAAAAGCATTATATATAATTCTTCAGGTAATTAGGTTTATGTTTTGAAGGAGCTGGATTATGAGTGGCTTTTCATGTTGTACTAAGCTTTGGATATTTTTCTGGTGTACTTGAATTATTTAGGATAAAATAAACTTCACTTCTTTGCTTTTGAACTCCTAGGGTTTGTTTGGGTTTCTTGCTTTGTTTTTGTTTTCTTGATTCTTTTTTGCCCCTCAGAAGGACTATCAATAGTTCTGTGCAAGAGAGAGAAGGTGGAAGTTTAAACTACAAGTTCGGCTATAGCTGCCATCCTATGAGATGCCAAGACACACTTTTATAATGAATATTTATTTAATCATGTGTAACAAGAATATGTAATACAGTTCATAAAGTCTCATGTTTGTGCCCATCTCGAAATCATATGATGTGTTCACACAAGGTTTTGTACACAAGTGTTGTATTTCAATACAGTATAGTAATACCTTTTTTGATAGAAAATCTCAGTAAACTGAGTAGCTTGGTTATTAAGAGATGGATTATTGATTGACTATTTTATTCTGCGTAGTAGCTCATTTCTTTCTAGAGGAGCTTGATTTTGAGACAGCATCTATATTAGAAATTTTTCTATTTTGTTTTGTTCAAAGTTGTAGTATAAGAGACAGCATAGTGTATGGACTTGGATTTGAGCTCTAGACAATATACTTATTTATTGTGTCTGATTGATAAAGTGCAAGAAGTCTCTACTTCCAAACTTAAAATGCTTTTTTAATTTTGGAGAAGTCATGGTAGTTGAGGAAGTACTTGTAAGTATTCTGATTAGGATACAGGGAGACCAGAATGCATTAGATCAAATGGAGCTCTTTTATTTATAGTTCCTTCAGCAATGGATATGTGGTAACTGATTTATTTCATTTGGAAACAGAGGAGACAGTCAAGTGTGTTTAGATGTTTTTTGTTGGCGGTTTGAAATTTTCGTTCAATCTAGCAAACTATTAAAAATTCTGTGTTGCATTGTATAATTTATGTAACTTTTCTCACCTCCCCTACTGGTGTCATGTGTCCCCACCCTGAAAATGAGTGTTACTTCTGTTATGCACTACAACTGTTTCTCTTTCTACTGTACAGGTCTTGACTCATCTCTTCTCCTTCAGCCAAGTCACACTGTCTTCTTTGCCCGACTTAAAGATATAGTTGTGACAGATGTTGATTCAAGGACCCTCCATAAAAAAGTACTCAACTACAAGATTTAAATTTTTATTTGATTCTTGGTTAGTTTTGTGTGTTTAAATGTGAAATGTAATAGATATTCTTATTCCCCTCTTCTTAAATTATTTGATTTGTCATGAATACCTCTTTTCAAATAAGATATGTGGTAAAGCATACTTCTCATATTAGAAGAATGAATGTCCAAAAAGATTGAAAAAAAAAGAAAAATCGTGTCTAACTTGTACCTCTGGTAGGCTGATGATATATTTAGTTCTTTATGTACATTTTTAGAAGCTGCTGATGGCTAGTAGGTACTGTTTTTCTCTTTTTAGGCTGTGTCTATAGTAGGAGATGAAGTTTTCAGTTTCAATCTGGTATTAGATCCATATGCTACTGAGGGAGAAGCCTACACTGACATGTCGAAAGTGGATGCTACTGTATCTTTGAAAGTGGGCTGTATTCAAATAGTGTACCTTCACAAATTTCTCATGTCTCTTCTGGTAAGTCTTTCTTTTGTATGTTTCTGCTGCATTCTCAAATTAGTCTTCCTTGTTTGTGTCCTCAAGTTTCTGAAAGAGAAAGGATACACTTAATTTTTCATGTTAAATTTTTTCATATTAAAATAGCTTAAGTAAGCTTTAACTCATTAGAATTTCAAAAAAATAACACAATGCAAATGGATCACTTCCCATCCTCTGCTTTGGAAATACAGAAAAACTTGGTGCTCTTAAGGTATTTTGGGGGGTTTGTGTTCTCTGTCCTCTCCACCCTGGCAAAAACCTCAGTTCTTCGCAAACACATCTGAGCTAAGATTAGAGGCAGAACTTTCTGCAAGGTTAGATGGTATGAGAACTGCAAATCAATCACTGTAAATATTTATACCTTTGTCATGTATCCTAATGTTGGCTTTTTTAATAAGGCATTAGTGGACTTGGTGTTCTTCAGTATTGACTTTCACAGGAATTAGTATTCACAGGGGGCAAAGAGCAGCTCTAAAGATGTGTCCCCAAAAGCGAACGAAGAAGGAAAAAGTAGAGACAAGTTTGAAATGAGTGGTTTGTCTGGTTAGTGTGTTTTTGACCCTATAATACAGGTCATGACAGAAGGGACTCAGTTGTCTTTCCCTGGGTAAAACAACAGAACAAGCAGTGTGATTGTTGGTTGGTGTTTGTTGTGATTGATAATGTAAAATGAGAGTAATTTAGATTAAGGAAGAAATGTCTGTAAACAGTGGTTTTTTTCTTCATCTGCTTGTTCTAGACCTTTTTGAACAACTTCCAGACAGCTAAGGAGGCATTGAGCGCTGCTACAGTCCAAGCTGCAGAAAAGGCAGCTACCAGCGTAAAAGACCTGGCTGAAAGGAGTTTTCGCCTTGCAATGGATATTGACTTGAAAGCACCAGTTATAGTCATTCCTCAGTCCTCAGTTTCCTCCAGTGCTATAATAATAGATCTTGGCTTGATTAGGATTCAGAACCAGTTTAGCTTGGTGCCTCCAGAAGGCAGTTCGCTCCCTCCAGTCATTGAGAAAATGGATGTACAGCTGACAAAGCTGAAACTTTCTAGGTAAAGTACACTTTATTAAGTAATGCCTTAGCTAATTTCTTATATTAATACTCTATAGGATATTAATCTACTTGCTTAGAAACCCTGTGCGATGACAGTGTCAAACATTTGCTGTTAACATACTAACTTCTTAAGGGCAAGTAAATCAGTAGGAAAATAAGATACTGTTCTGCTCAGGAAGCCCTTTAAGCCTGAAGAGATATTGCATTTGGGGTTTTAAGATGTTTGAAAGTGTAACATAGGACTTAAGTTCTAACTTCCCCAGCATGTGTGGTGTGGTTTTTTTTTCCCCCCTCTTTGTTTTAAGGGCCACTATGGAGATGGGCTCGTCGCATCCAGACGTTCAGATACTTCACCCTATTAATTTAAGCCTGTCTGTGAAACGGAATCTATCTGCAGCTTGGTTTCACAAATTACCGGTACTGGAGATCACAGGATATCTGGATGCAATGAATGTAAGTCTTGTGAAAAGAATGTGGTGAAAAGCTTGTGATAATAGTGTAAGACTAACCTTTGTGTTATTTCTGGACATAAAAGTGCAATGAGCTGCAAATTTTGAGCAGCTATAGAGTGGGTTTCAGGGATGTCAACAGGGTCTAACCTACCTGTGTGCATGTGCAAGTTCGAAAGTGTCACGTAAAACACTTGAACTGCTGTACATTTATTAAACTGAAAGAGGAGTCTTGTTTATTCCCTGCCGTAAGACAGGACCAGCTTAAATCAAGTAATTTTGTCACCAATTTTCTGAGTCTCTTTTTAGTGCTTTTTTTTGGAAATGATATCTTAAGAGGAATTTAAATTTATATAAATATTTGTTTTAGTAACTCCAGTTTCATCACTTCCTTTGTCCCTTGAGTTGATGTCAGGATAGTTGGATTTTGTGGCAATTTACATAATATGAAAGAAAATACCAGGTACATCTTGGGTGAAACTGGAATTAAAATACCATCAACTAACATATCATTTACAGGGATGTATTAAAAGCATAGGTATGGTAATCAAAGGCTGCAATTATATTGATAAAGCCTTAAAAGTCATAACCTCCTTTAATCTCCTAGTCCTTTAACGATAAGCTGTTAAAATAATTTCCTTATGTTACTTGAGAGACAATCCTGCTGACAAAATACCTGTAAATAAGCACTCTTCTTGCCAGGAAACAGTGTTCTGCTTTACTACCCAGTGATAAGTTTAACGACGTGAACTGTGATCTGCCATTTTTTAGGTTGTGTTAAGTCAAGAGGATTTGAATGTCTGTCTCAAATTGCTGACAGAAAACCTTGGTGAAGCAGAAGAACAACAAACTTGTGCACACCTAGTACTGCAAAATGAAGGTCAGAGATGGAATTTGTCATGAATATTAAATGTGTTAGCTTTCAGGAATAATAAAAAGCATTTGTTATCTGGAAAGCAAGCTTATATCTGAGAATATGATGTGTAAGTGATAAACTTCTCTTCTTAATTTTGCAAGGGCAGTATTTATATTTCATTGCCTGAACTAAGTGGAAACATTACAAGACAAAATTTGGTAATTGTCTTAGTTAAAATGTTACAAAACTAGCAAGGTATTGAGGTGGCAGGGTCATGTTGTTGCCAGAACATGTTTCTGTTCGTTTGCCTACTCTGAAGTTAACAGCTCTGCTGTTGGAAATGTTTCTAGCTTGTTTTGGGTGACTGTAAGCCATCTAAACTAATAAAAGAATTCGATATGTTTCTTGAGCTAAACAAATGGTGGTAGTTTCAAAAGTTAACCAATTTATTGAATGTTTCAGGTAAAAGCCAAGAAATGGAGAAATCAGTTTTAAGATGGGATACAAGTGTTAAAGAAGTAATCCTGTCTGAAAAGAGAAAAAGAATGTTAAATGAAGATGTAATCAATATGCTGCTTAATTTTGAAATCAAAGAGGTATATATCCATTTGTAAAATATGTTGTTACTGAATCCAATACTCATGCTTTCTTCTTAGAATTAGTGGGCTAGAAAGTCCATTTTAACTGTTTAAGGAAGAGGGTACATACCAACAGAAAGAAACCAAAAAAAACCAACAACCAACCAGGACCCAGATTCTTCACCTGTTTCTTTAGCTGTTTTATTTTTCTTCATTATGTGAGATTGTATTTATAAAATAGTTAACATACACAATGCATCTAACAGGGAAAACCAGACTACTTTTAATTGTTCTGCACTCACCCAGCCTTAATCCTTCATGCTGCTTCATATGATTTTCTTGGTGAAGAACCAGCTGCAGTAGTTAAGCTAGAACTAGTATTTTCCCTTAGAGATATGAACTCTGAAGTTTAGGCTGTAGTGAAGTACTGGGAAAATGCACAAACAATGAATTTACAAAGATGCCTATGTGTAAGAATCATCCAAGCATGTATTTTCTCTGAAGATGTTTGTGATACTTAAATGTGAACAGCTCAGCCAACTGTGGGTTTGTTTTGTGGTTGTGTTTGGCTTTTTATGTAATTTTTGTTTGACTAAATCAGTGTGGACGTTTTTGTCCAATGCAAATTCTGGGTCCTGTTTTTTTAGACAGAAATAAAAACCCTTAAAAACAAAAACTGCTCTATTACTGAAAGTTGCATTCAAAGACTAAAACTTCCTCCTATTGCCAGCCAGAAGGGTAACATATTCTATGAGAGTGACATGAAATCATATCAGACAACTTCATTTTAAGGGCATTAGAAAGGGATATCTTTAACAAGCTGAGGGTGTAGGTTCTCTCTGTAAAAAGGCTAAATGTCTAGATTAATACTACTTTGAAGCTTAGCTGAGGAGATAATGCTCAGTTATAACTGTATGCCATAATATCTGGACAGCTTTACTGAAATAGTGAACTTATTTCTCTTTCTATATTCAAGGTTGTAATAACCTTGACGAGGCAGGTTCAGAAGGAGTGGCATCCATTACATATTCTAACTGTGCTACAGCTTGGGACTGAAACCAAAATAAGGAATCATGAATTGACTGCAACAGCATATCTGAAAAAAATTATGATGAGATGCACTGAAATCAAGGGTAAGTCTTTTAGGAAAGTGGTATTCAGCCAGTACAGTGCATGCAATTGGCTTGGGCAGCAAGAGGATAGCATGGTGAAAAATAATAATAATTGGTGGGGATAGAGGGAAAAGGGCAGTTTACGTGTCAAGTTCATTTAATCACGCTGTCATGTGTAATTTAGATTAAATTAATCTGTTTTACCTCACACCAATTTTCTCCTGTTGCTAGCGTTAGCTTGAGTTAATTTGAGGTAGTTGCTTACTTTGAGTAGGAACAATCCTTCCTGAGAAATATTCTATCTGTTCAGACTGTTTTGGTGAGCTTATGAATCTGTGCTTTATGACCTGTTCTGGCAGCACTGGAAATCCAGTGTGCTTCCTTGATGGATCAGGTAACAATCCAAAGTGATAGTCAAGCAATAACTGAGGCATTTATTCCAAGTAGATAAGTATAGATTTGAACATGAAAACCTAAAGACAGGAATGCAAAACTAATTGTAGGAATGCAAATAACTTTGAAATTTTGTATCTTCTTTAAAGAAGATAAGTTGATTTTTGACTAGTTTAATTAAAAGAAAAGTAGAATACAGCATTTCACATGTGCATTTAAGCAGTTTCTCAGTGAAAATAGATTTTTTACCTCCACTGTTTCAGCAAGAACAGTAGATAATTAGTATATAATTGAGAATTAGCATGGAGGTATTCCACAGGTGGAGTAAAGCTTGTGAGCAGAAATACTTTATAGTTTTATTTCTTTATTTGCAGACTCAAAAGGAGAACCTCTTTGCATTATTAATTCTTCAAGTGAGACAGATGAACATCTTCTGAAAATGGAATACATTAAGGTTTCAATGCCTCTTAAATAAGATTATATGGGGAGTAAAATAAGGCTTCCAGACTTAGCCTGTGTTAGATTTCTGTTGAATATTTAAAAGCCTGTAGGATTTGTATCCAAAACTTGTCTAAGTCGTCTCCCAAATACCTGTTTTTTCAACTTACCGTTCCATTTAATTTCTATTGCTTCCATATAGTGCTTGCTTCATAAGTTAATAGAATTTCTGAAGTCACTGGTGAGACCAAATGTTTAATGTTTTTGTCTCTACAAATGATAGAGATTAGTACCTTTATGAAACTTAAGAGGTGAGATAGTCTCAGCCTACATAAGTGATAGGTAACTCTCTATGGGTGGTAAAACTAGCATTTGAGAAATGTTATGTTGGTAGCTAGAGTTCTTGAGCTTTTATTAAATTTTTTGAAGTGCCCTTCAAAAACTGTACAAATGCTGGGGAATCTGAGCTGGAGGCTACTCATACTCAGATCTATAGTTACATTTTTATAGAGAAAACCAAGTTTATTTGTTCTGAGAAAGTACTAAGCATAGATTGATCCAGTTTAAATAGATCCTAGGTAAGAGCAAATTTTATAACTGGCCAATTGAACTTTCACAAAATATGTGCAATAAAAGGTCACTGAGCAGAGCATTGCGAGTACCTGTTCTGGTTGCCTTGATCATGAGAACTTGTTTCTTCAGGCTTCATCACTTCCCTTTGTTTTCATTTGTAATGGGAATAATCCTTCTGTGTAGTAAATTCAATTAGTTCAGTTAATTCAATAGAGACTGACTCTGTGCTTGGCCTTGCTTTTCTTCCTTTAGGCTGATCCTGATGGACCAGATTTTGTTACTACTTACAGAAGCACCAAGCAAAATATCAATGTAGGTACTGGGCTTTATTTAGGGTTTTCTTAAGATTCTCAAAAATCAAAACGCTGACTTTCTCATCATTAAAGATTACTGCTTTATGTGTAACTATGTCAAAGAGAAATCCAGGAGGAAAAAGATGTTGGATTTTTTGGCATGTGGACTTTTTTTGGTATTTTTTTACAGAGGTATTTAGTGTATTTTTTTCTTAACTAGATGATGTAGATTTTTAACTAGTTAAAATTTATAAGGACATATTTCTAAGTGAGGTCTGTAGGATGCATTGTATTTTTGGAGTGTTAAACTTAGCAGTGTGTGAAGTGAAGGCCTGGTGTTTCAGAGCTTTAAAGTTCTTAACAGTGAAGCTGAGATATGAGGTGAAATGTCAAACAAGTGTTCTCGGAGGTGTTGTGCTCCATTGGTCCTGTCTTTACTTCTCCCGAAAGCAACTACTCGTGTAGTTTTCGATGGCTTTGGTGGCTTCTAAAGCAAGCAGGTCATTTTCCTTTTAAAATGTTGCCTTTAAAGCAGCAGTGGTAGGTGGAGCTTCCTTCTTGTCAGCTGTATGTGGAATTTGAAGTGGCTGGACTACTTTGGAGTCAAGAAAGGTGACATCCCTTAATGTATCAGTAAAGCCTGCATTTATCAAGAGTTGCTCTGAGCTGGGAAAAGCTGGCTACTTGATGCTAGGTTTTGCTGAGTAATATTGGCTAGAGTAGTTGCTATTTGCATACTTTGTGTTCTGAATGCAAATTTTGGATCTTGTTGGTTTGTGTCATACCTACTAAAATATGGTTCTGAAAATGTCAACTAAAGTGCTCAATATTTCACAATGAAATGCAGCAGAACTAAGGGAGCTCCCTGAAAAAGCATAACCACATGAAGCAGCAGGTTTTAGATGGACACAGTTCCTCTACAGCTGTTTAAAGCTTCCCTTCCATAGCTCCCTATCTGTTCTGGAGATTGTGTGGTGTTAAGTTGAAGGAGACAGAAGGATGAGATACTTGTGAAATTGAGCCAGCCACTTTTTTTTCCCTCAGTTCAATGACAGTAACTCTGAGTTGTTATGTGATAGACTGCTACTGAATAACTATGTTACTTTGTCTCCTTGCCCTCATTTTAGGTCATCTTTTCATGTTTGGATATAGTACTTCACACAGAGGCTTTGCTTTCCCTCATGAGTTTTCTCACATTCAGTGTTCCATCGGGTGGTCTTCCTAGTACTGATAAAGCATCAGACCAGAAGCCTCAAATAAAAGAAGAGGAAAAAGGAACTACTCTTAATCAAGGTACTCCTGTATTAGAAAGGCCATTGTTTTGTTGCTTAACAGCACCTACCTTTTGGTTTCAAAGGATACTGTTTCTGGTGACAGCATGGCAGTCTATTTTGTTGAAAAACAAGGCATGCGCAACTGTATGTGGGGAGAAAATAATCTAATTTTTTTTAAAAAGTCAGATATTTTTGTTGTTTATTTTACAAATTCTTCTTTCTCAATGTAACTTTTTCTAGGAAGTGCCTGGATTTGTATTACAAGAAGTCGAATAAACAATGTTGCAGTGAACAGTATTAAAGCCATGCCAAAGCATCAGTGTCAAAACTTCATTGCTTTCCAATCCAAAGGCTCTAAAGAGTGTTTACTTTGCTGAAAATAAACATTCCTGGGTCCTGAGGAAGCAAAGAGAAGTTTTGAACTGAATGATAGTGTGCTTATTTTAATTACTGGTATCTGTAACTTTGAAATAGTTTGAGTTTTTATATGAAAGCTCCTTATGAATGTTTAATAGGGTCCTGCATGGTTGATTCTTGCATTTGTAGTCTTGTTTGGGAAATTCAAGGAGTTTTAATCCTGAATCTCTTGGGACTGAGTTGACAGTGGCTGGCTGTTAGATTTTGTGTTCTGCAGGCGCCTTCAGTTTTGCTGCAGAAACCATTTTTGCCTGTGTTCGTGACTGTTCTTGTGCTAGAAGAAAACTGTGTTGAGAGACTTAATTCATGTCTTGACTAATAATTAGCAGTAACTTTTACGGTTACTGACTGCAGGTTACTTTTTTGAATGCTTCATATATGTATATAACAAATAATCTAACATTTGTTTTAAAAACCTGACTTGTAATGAAGTTCTTATATGTCTCGTGTTGCCTGTCCAGTATCTGCTATTACAGCCCTTGATGACATCTGTGAATTAAAACTCACTGCAAAGCTAAATGCATTTGGTATTACAGTATGTGATCAGACCTGTAGAATTGCTGACATTAGAATACAAGGTAAGGGTTTTGATTTAAATATTAGATTAGTTGGTTGTAGCAAGAAATATCTTACTCCTCTCCATTCATTAACTTCTGAAAGGCCAGTGTGTGCACTGTAGATGTCTCTAACTTATGTTCGAATACATTTGGATTGTATGATATGATTGTAGTTAACTATTTCAGTAGCCAAGATGCCTGTGAGGGAAGAAAATGTTTGAATCAGAAAAATAAGGCAATTAATTTCGAAGTGGAGTCAAATTAAAAGAAATGAAGCCACTATGTTATAAATAACACTACTTCCATTTTTTAATAGCTACATTCCAGATAGTGTTAGGAATTTTTACTCTATTTTTAGAGTCAGTTTATGTTTGCAAACCTGTCATGTGTAATAAGATCACGACTTCTGCCTTGTGCTTAGCATTGGTTGTTACATCAAGAATACTAGTTTCTAAGCTTTTCTTTGTATTCGGTAGTACATAATGCTGCTTTTTAGAAAAGTGTTTACTTAATAAATGCACTTCCACGAATTCTTCTTCCTTCTGTCTCAAATCAGGAATGGATGCATCTGTAGCTATGCAAACTAAAAAGATTGAAGTGTTCTCCAGACTTGAAGATATTATAATTACAAATGTTGATCCACAAACAATCCATAAGAAGGTGATGTGTTGTGTAGATTGTAAATAGACAAAAAGACCTCATTATTTAAATTATTTAATGACAGCACTGTAGTTGATTTGCTGTGTTGTATAATACTAAGTACAATGTAATGTACCAAATATTAAGCAAAATTTCATTGGTTTAGTTCCTTTATCTCAGGGAAGCAAAACATGAGTATTGAATTATTTTTTTATCATGTTTGCATTGATGCATTTTATTTTGAGTAGCATGGTTTAAACATACAGAGATAATGAAGTGAGAACAGACATGCCATAAGATGCCTGATTCAGTTTCCTTTTGTGCCTAGCATACATGTCCAAGTGCTACTGATAAGTTGCAGTTGATCTTTTTGTGGAAATATTTCTTGTTTGATAACTTGAGCAATAAGTGTATCACAGCTTATTGCCAGGGAGTATTAACTATATGGACTTAATCTTCTAGGCTGTCTCCATAATGGGAGATGAAGTGTTTAGATTTCACATGTTACTTTATCCAGACGCTACTGCAGGGGAAGCCTATGCAGATATGTCAAGGGTGGATGGTAAAATGTCTCTGAAAGTTGGCTGCATCCAAATAATTTACCTACATAAGTTCTTTATGTCTCTCCTGGTAAGACATTAGTTTCAATTCTTTTCTTGACATTACAATTTTTTAGTAAAATAAAATGTAATTGGCTATTTGTGACCTGTACCTCATGGTGAACTGATATACAAGCATATAGTAATATTTTGCTGAATAAGTGTCACTTAAGTTGCAATGCTTTATAGAAGAATGGCAAAAGAGAAGGATAATAAAATAAGTAACTAAGTGAGTTGGTAGCTTTAACAACATCTGAAAAATTAAATAGGTAAGCAATGTCTTAGCTTGTGCAAGATTTTAACCTTTTTCTCTTTTGAAACTTGCACAGTTGAATTGGAAGTTTTCATCTTTCTGCCTCAGCCATAGTATTTTTCTTAAATTCAGGTTTTTCTGGGGTTTGCCATTTTGTGAAGCTTATTTAGTCTCACAGAACTCTTTTTTTTTTTTTTTTTTTTTTTTTTTTTTTCCCCCACTACCTATCAATAGAACTTCCTAAACAATTTCCAGACGGCACAAGAAACCCTGACTGCAGTCACCTTTCAGGCGGCAGAAATGGCTGCTTCTAGCATGAAGGACTTTGCTAAAAAGAGCTTCCGCCTCTTAATGGATATCAACTTGAAAGCTCCAGTTATAGTTGTTCCTGAATCTTCAACTTCGTGTAATGCTTTGGTAGCTGATCTTGGCTTAATCAGAGTTCAGAATGAATTTAAGCTGGTGTCTTCAGATGAATCTTCTCTTCCTCCAGTCATTGACAACATGGATGTGCAGCTAACTCATTTGAAATTATCGAGGTATAGACAGAGTTTTGTTCTGAGTCAAAAAGTGTTTCTGATCCATATGCAGCATTATTCTATTGTTTAAAGGTGGTAGGCAATGAAAACATAGTAAAACCCAACAACATCCTTCCACCCCACTCCCCTTCTAGATTCAGGAGTGCTTTTAGGTAGGGACACATATCTACAATCTTAAACTTCTTGGAAAGAAAGGAAGATAAGACAGTTACTGAGTTAATTCTAAGTACAAACTTGGGCATAAGTGCATGTAAGCACCAATTATTATTAATTAGGAAACAAGCATACTCACAGTTCTGCTAGATTTGTATGATATTATTTGGGATTCTGCAACTACTAAGTGTTTTTTCTCTGCTGCTTCCACTGTCTTCTATAGGTGCATTATATCCACAGATTCTCAACCAGATTCTGAAATTCTTCGTTCTGTGAGTTTGACTTTACTGGTCCAGAGAAATTTAGCAGCAACTTGGTATCATAAAGCCCCAACAATTGGTATCAAAGGAGACCTAAAACCACTGCAGGTAATGTCATGGCAAATCAAAGAGCTACATCAAAAGTTAGATCTATTCCCAGGGTAGTGCTTAGCCCAGTTAAGGAGCTTGTAAACTCATTGCAATTTGTGTTCTTTACTTAACGTAAGACTTCCAGCTTGACTGTCCAGTTTATAGATGTATTCAATTTTGATATTATATAATGAATAATTTTGATGTAGCTGCATACAACTATCTTTTAACTCAACAGTCAGTATAGTCATTGAGCTTATCTATTGAGTTAGCGTTTAAAATCTAGATTTAAGATGTAATCTGTAATATTCAAGTTATTTGAGTGTTTAGCAGATTTACTAGTAATTAAAAGGGTAGATGTGGATCTATAATATACAACAATTCAAAGTTAAGGTTGATATCTTTGTAGAGGGAGTGCTTTACTTTCTATTGTCCTACATTAACCATATGGATTTGAGTGAAAACAGACTAGGGGTCTTTTCAGTTGTTCATCAGCCCTGCCTCATTTCTGGGTCTGTGCTGTGGCCAAATGTAGTATTGGTGAGGCACAGAGAAATAAGATATTGAAGGAGTACCAGTAAAAAAAATCAGGAAACGTGTTCTAATACTATTATGGGCTAAATGACCACATTTTGTCACTTACTACTGTTCATTTTTTTTCACAATCCTGTTGTTTTACAATTAAATTCAGTTCGTGCACTCTTTAAAGGTTTACTGAATGGCAGTTGCTTTAGTGTATACAGTGTAAAGCTTGGCTTTAATGCTCTTTGGTTGTATTTCTGGATTACTGAATTGTTAAAAAGTGCTTGGGATCATCAGTGACTCATTGTTAGCAGGTGAAGAGCCCTTACAAGATTAGAAAGTGTTATCATACTAGTTTTGTTGTAGCTCATGTTCATAACAAGTAACAAATGATATTTTAGGAAAAGTGGGTAAATTATTTAGGGTGTTTTCACCAGTATCATTTTGACTAGACAGCTTGTTTATGATGGAAGCAGCATGTTTCTCCTCAACATCTGCATACTGTTGATAGAGGTGTGGTTTTCTGGAAAGAAATATTGTCACCAAGAATAAAGTTGCGTTTTCTTACTTTACAGATTGCACTAAGTGAAGATGATCTAGCTGTTGTCATGAAAATCTTACTTGAAAACCTTGGAGGGGCTTCTTCGCAGCCAAATATTGTGCAAGAGAACATCAAAGATACACAGATACTCAAGAAGGGGAAAGTTCCAACTGAATCTGATTTCTCTGAGGGTATGCTCAATTCAAAAGCTGAGTATGTTTAGGCAGAGGGCTATTTGCAAATTCAAACATCATATTTATCTGAAGCACTTCTATGTGTGTAAATAAAATTGGTTTTCTTAATTGCTACATATACATTTTGTACATGAAAAGTTATAAATAATAATGTATGCATATGCCAAAACGTTAGTGTGAGCTGTTGATGGCCAAAAGTTCCTGTAGTGTATTTTTTTACAATTCATCTCTTATAGAATGGTATTCTGCAGTCTATATCAATACCTCTTAGAAGTTGCAAGTGTTTTAAAAAAATCAAAAAAGCCAAACCAACTCCTCCAGAATATTAATGCACAATTACAACAACCAAGGATACCATTAGTATTCAAACAGTGTGTTAATGTCAACAGTGTACGTCTCTGGATGAAATATTGTCGACACCTCGCTAAAATATTTTTTTGCCCCAAACGTAACATTCTCAATATAAAAAAAAATACTGTTTAACCAGTAGTTAATTATAATGCTATGAGAAGTAGGTGGAAGGAAGATTAGTGCAAACTCCTTGAGCAGTCTTGGTAGTTCCTGTAGTTCTTCATGAAAACAAATGAAAAACTGCAGTAAATTAATGACAGCTTTTTTTAAGGTTCTTAAACCACTCTGTGCTAGGCAATTTTACCATGCATTGAATAGAACTTAGTGACATTGAGTAAATAAAAATGTGAATTGTTTTGAATAATTTTCCTGATTTAGAGCTTTCCTCTTCTTGGGACTTCCTGGTCTTAAACTAGAAGAAAAACAAAACCCACCAAAACCACAAACCAACCAAACCAGTAAACCGCCCCCAAGCCCAGTGTTCTAAAGAAATATTAAAATATTTTCTTTTTGCTGACAGGTCCTCTTGTTGCTTCTGGGCAAAAAAGTGTTTCTACAGTTCAGTCTTCTGCAGAATGTTATACAGCGCTTAAATTTGACTTTCATTTTGAGTCGCTTTCAGTAATTCTCTACAACAGTGATAAGAATCAGGTTTGTGACAAAGCCTTTACCATACAGATGGGGTGGGGACCTTAGGCTTCTCATGTGGACAGAACTTGGGGTAGTAAAACTAAGAGTTGTGTTGGTTCTGTTGGCTTTGTTATACTTGCCTTATGGATCTTACACAATTTATCCTGTAACTTTGAGTTTTTATGGGCAGGGATTATTCTTAATTTGAAGGACACCAGTGTATTTCTAAAAATCACACTGAAAAAAAAAAACAAATCAGCCAGCCAATAACAGCCACCATTTGATTTGGTCATTCAAGCTCTGATTCAAGTTATCCAAAATAAAAACAAAAATTTGAAAGGCAGGAATTGCTAGCCTAGATGATGCTAGTTCTATGCATGGTGCCTGTTCAGTTAGTAATCAGATCCAAGGCGTACATGACCCAAACTTTCCTCTTACATCTCCCTGAGTGCGAGTAATAATGAACATCCTTCCTGTGCTGAAAACAGACAACATGTGCAGTGTTCCCTTTTTTTTGGTTATGTAACATGCTTTGTCCAGATGTGAAGGTGTTTGCCTTTTAACTCTTGGTATGTAGCGAACCATAGTAGTTTTGCATTTAAAATAACAATGCAGGAATTCATGGTGCTTTTTATTTGAGGGATGTATAATTTTAAAAAGTTCTTGTGAAATGAGCATCACAGGGAAGAAACACACTGTAATGGGATTGTATTTTAATTTCATCTTCATCTGCTTTCCATATATTGCTGAGGTCCTGGCTGTAATTGAGTTAGTGTGAAGGGAGTGGAGGGATCCTCTGGTAGGAGCTTCAGAGTTCCCATGGATTATCTTTCAGTCACACATGCTGAATTACTGTTAGCAATGTGGTGAAGAAACAACTTTACTAGAACCCAACTTGTTTCTTCTGTTGTCTCAGTGTGTTTCTCAGACTAATTTGTATGATTGGAGGACTGATGACAGCAACAGGCTAATCAGATCTTTCAGTTCATGGATCAAAGTGCTCATGGCTAGTAGCAATGGCAACATCCTAATTACTTTGCTCTGTGTTAACTAGTCCTACTATTTCTCATTATGTAGAAGTCTCTGCTCTCACCACATAGTGACAAGTTACGCCTTGGTGAACTCCGGCTGCATGTCATGGCATCGTCAGGCAACATGTTTTCAGATGGTTCAATGGGTATTAATGTTAAACTCAAGGCATGTACCCTGGATGACCTCAGAGAAGGAATTCAGAATGTGACTGCAAGGTAGGTTTGAGTGTATCAGAAATGGAAAACAACTCCATGCAACTTGTGAGGAAGACTGTTGCCTTGTTCTATGCTTTGCTTCACATGGGATTGATAAAACTTAGTAGGGCTGTCCATTGCTGCCTGTCATACCATGTACAAAAGCAATGAATGAAGTAATTTAATGATGTTAAGGAATATTTTTCTTTCATATCTTTATTTCCCAGGTTATCCAAAATACAAAGAAGTACCTGAGAGGCTTGACTATTACATTCAACTGTGTAGAACAGCTGAGTAGAGAGTAACCAGCCTCAGCTAGAAAGTTCTGTGCACTGAAACTTTAGTATGATTGTTTCAAGCTACATATGTAGTTCCAAAACTGTTGCATACAAATTTTAAATTGAAATTACTCTTCTGCTAGAGAAGTCTATACAACTTTTTTCCTAGAGGAAACACTGCTTATGTTGTAATTGCTATTTATAAATGACATGGAGAGGAAAAAAAGTACTAGTTCATCTTTGGTTTTTAGATCTATATGTTATGATGTTTAACATATTTCTTATTGAACTTGTTTTCCAGAATGATAGACAAGAAAGATGACACAAATGACAGTTCAATGATAGATATAAACTACAAGCAGGATAAAAATGGAAGTCAAGTCACTGCCGTCCTTGACAAGCTGTACATATGTGCCAGTATGGAGTTTCTGTTGGCAGTAGCAGATTTTTTCATTAACTCAATGCTGGCATCCTCAACTGAAAGATCAGCACAGGGGCAATTAAAGCATGTTGCTTCTGGGGTATCCAAGCCAGAAACAGGTCTGTAAAACTGATTTGTACCACCACTCCCCTCCTTTACAGACTTCAAACCTAAAAGAAATAATCCAGAAGTTTTCAAGACTCTATCTTGCTATCAGACTTCACAAATTAGTTTCTTCTTCACAATGCGTAAATTGGCTACTGATACCATAGACTGTTGCAAGTAGTAGTAATTCTGAAACTGTTGTGTTTAGAAGTGGAGTTGTGCTCTCCAGCAGAGCTAAATACTGAACATCAGTTGTGCTAAACAGGATTTTGTACCCATGTAATATCGCAAGGAAGCATGCTTAGAGTAGAAAGCACCCTGTAGATGGCAGTTAAGAGAGTAAAAAGAACAACTAACTCTATAAAGGCAAGTGGTGAAGAATATTTTACCCATACTTCTGCAAGCTGTGTGTTTTGAAACTGTAGGCAGTTCGCTTGTTCCTCTCTTTCCTTGTTGATGACCTGCACAAGTCCTGTGCTAAGTGAGGGACAGTACACACTTGAGAAAAATGGTTCTGGCAGGGGCTGCCGAGGACTACTCAAATGTGTTGCTGGCTGCAGGCAAGCTTTCTTTGTTTTCCTGTAGCTCACCAAGCCTCAACTTGGCACCTATTCCATTGCATAGGTGTGATATTTGATATTTCTGGCAAGCATTAGGTGTGAGTAACTCACATAGTGAGTCCCAGCATGCTGCAGGGTCACACACCACCATGCTGCCTGTCACTGAGAACCGAAGTGACTTGATTCATCACTAGGTTAGAGAGTCTTGCTTTTAACTGAGATAAATGTAGTATGATTCTCTTCTCCTGTTTGGAGACTGAGAGGATCTTCAGACAAGAAATTGTATATCTCTTAGTTGGTTTTAATTAGTAAATCCTCACTCTAAAGCTAGTTACTTTAGGTATTGAGCCAGCAGATAACTGCTTCCAGCTTGGCTTTGTAGAGCCAAAATGCTTAGGGTGACTAAAGTGTATAGGGCTAATACTGTCCTTCTACAATATTGAAACAGTTTCTTCAAAATTAATCTTCTGACCAGTTTGGTGCTGATTTCTATATGCTCTGTGATATTCCATTTCAGAGAAGTAAAAAATGTGATATTATTTGTTAAATTTGTACCCCTAAAATTATGTAGCATTTTTAATGCATGGTTTAGGTATTATGTGCATAATAATGCTTTCAAACTTTTTATATTCAAGGTGACTTTTTTACTAATTTTCACAGAAGTATCTCTACGACCAAATATGACAATAAAAGCTGTAATCATGGATCCAGAAATTGTATTTGTTGCTAATTTGACCAGTGCTGATGCCCCTGCCTTAAAAGTTTCCTTCCAATGTGACTTTTCTCTGGTGTCTGGAGGGGCTGCACAAAGGATGACTGCTCAAGTGAAGGAATTCAAAGTGTTGGTCTGTGCCTTTCTCAAAGAAAAACAAGACAAGAATGTTACTACAGTAAGAAACTTGTATTTCATAATGAAAAAGTAATGAGAACTGTTGGCAGATGTGTCCTTTTAGTTGGCATATCCATAGCACTCAGAAAATTCAGTTTTCATGTCACTGATTATTATGAAGATATGAAGGGACTGTGAATCTGTGATATGCCATTTAAAGAGAAATCTTTTATCAGAAGGTGCATAGAGCTCTAAAACCTGTGTAGTTCATTTGTAAGTGAAATTTAAAGTTAGTTGGTGAGGAAATTGCATGAGGGGCTTTGAACACTAAGAATACTTCTCTGCAACTTTGCTTACTACCTGTCAGTTGCGTTTAGTTTTCTTAAGTATTTGGCATTTCTTTTTTTTACTATACCGTAAGCTTATCTTTGTGTGTGGGTTTTGTTTTCAATTTTTTTAAAGCTTTATGTCAAAAGTTTTTATTTCACGAACTTTTCACCTTCCAGTACAAAATTACTCTTGTACAAATTTGGGTGCTGGAGTGAGGCACAGTAACACTACGGAAAGAATGGTGTTACTATGAAATGTGCTGTTATTATATGAGTTCAATATCCCTTTAGCTTATGGGATCAAAAAAATACAAGACCATTTGGAAGGATTAGGTTCGAGGAGATACCTTAATAACCAAGTTAAATTTTTTACTCAGGTGTTACGGCCATGTTCCTTGGTCATGGAAAATATGATGCACGTCTCAGGGTTACAAACTGTGGTAGTAACCATAGAAGAACTTAGTATAAAGGTAAGCTTATAAAAAATGTCTTGGGAAGAACAGGTATGTTTCTCAAACAGCAGCTTGAGGATTTTATAATTTATGTATTACTGTTTAAAATTTCCTTTTTCCCCCATCAGTTTAATTCCAATCTTATAATTTCATTTTTTTCTTTGTTCAAGATCTCACCAATAATTCTGAATACTGTGATGACCATTATGGCTGCCATAAAGCCCAAAAGAACAGAGGAGGATTCTAGAGGAGCAACTGAAGTTCCTGAGAATTTGTGGCAAGTGAAGCCTATAGATGAGTGCAATGCTTGGTTTCTTGGTGTTGATGTGGCCACAGAAGCAACAGAAACTTTTAAGGACCGTGAACATATTCTGAAACAAGAGAAATTTGACATTGCAGTGACATCGGTTCAGATCACCTTGGAATGTGGTCTGGGACATCACACTGTCCCTTTGTTGTTAGTAGAATCTGAGTTTTCAGGTGTTCTTAAAAACTGGTCCTCGCTGATGGAAGTCACTGCTGATATGTCGCTGGAGGTACGTAGAATCAAACTGTTAGCAGTTTAACACACTTCTGCACATTTCAAAATGTTCAAGCAACCTTTTAGTACACTTTCTATATGCTAAATTAATAATAAGTTTAAATTGTAAAGCTCTTAGGAGTTCTTTAGTAGTCAGTCAAATCTGACAAAGGATTATGTGTTCTTTATAGAAACTTTGCAATCAATATTAGGTTTTAATTGCAATTGCTACTGTGGAATAATGTAGTCCTCTCTGTTCCTGCATATTTTCTGTATATTCACTTGCAGCTGTAGGAACAATGAGCTTGGCTTAGTTGAATATTCATATTTAACTCTTGTTGTTCACCTTTTTTCTCTAGCATTGTGTTTATTGATAAAGTTACACTCTTTTTCTCAAAATCACTGCATCTTGGATTGTAATCCCACTATATTTGTTTTGACCGCAATTGCAACTGTTTTCCCAAGATATGGTGAATTCTGAGATGGTATAAGACTCCTACAGAGACAGCATGTTAACATTTAATACAACCAGATGTGCAGCTACTCTGTACAATAGCTTAAATACATCTTAAGTGTATTTTGTCAGTTCAGCAAATGTGCCTTATAATCTGTTCTGTACTGGATATACAAGAAGCCTTATTTCATCGCTAGATGTGTGTAATGCAGTAGAGTATGGAAGACACATACCTATCCATAGACAGTGGGGGAAGGCACTGTGGTTCCAGAAGTGGGGAGGGATGCGGAAGGTCGCTGACAGGGACCAATCCAGAACTCTTTGGTCCACAACTTCTATTCAGTAAAAAGTACAAAAGTAAAAGTAAAAGTAAAAAGTAAAAACTTTGTATAGGCTACATTAATTGTTCCAGTGAACCAGATTCAGACTAAGGTTTGCTCAAACTTATCGATATTTCATAGTACAGTGAAGTACTTACAGCACTGACATTTTGAAGCTCAAAATCATTCTCTCAAACAGTTTAGGACAGGATAGAAACCACATTCTATTAAGTGAAGGTATTAAAATATTTGGAGTTACCAGACTGGTTGCTCTGAAAGCAAGCCAGTAGTGACTTCTTGAAAAAATGTCACTTACAAAAATTTTATATATTACATGACTGCATATTAATTTTTGAAGCCATTTGAAAGTTGATAGATCTTCAAAATGTGAAATGAAGACTATTTTCTTATTAATGTTTTTCCTACTAAATGCAATTAGAAGGAACCCAGTCCTTTGTTTCTAGATGCCTTTTTTAAATTTTGATTTTTTTCTTTAGGTTCATTATTACAATGAAACCTATGCAGTGTGGGAGCCACTTATTGAACGAATTGAAGGAGGAAAGAAGCAATGGACTTTAAAGCTGGAAGTATGTAATCATACTTGAAACTATGTGAAACAGTTACAATAGACAGCTATTTCTTGAAAGCTTGATGTGACAGAACATTGATCTTTTGAATGCTGTTGCTTTGAGGGAGCTATTCAATTTCACATGAAAAAAATAAAGTCAGTTTTCAGGCACCTTAAGCTTTTTCTGTAGAATGTTGATTGTCCAGTACATGGGTACCATGTAGCATGTAACCACACATATAGAGAGGGAAGAAAATAACTTGCTTGCCTTCAATGCTGGTATAAAATTTCTGTGTTTGTGTAAGGTGTCTCAGATTTACACAGTAAAGTAGGTTTTCCTTTACTCAGTGATATTATCAAGCATAGCTCACGGTTTTTCGTCTTTTAACATAGGAGAAAGTAATCTATGTGTTGGTAATTGCCTAATGAAATTTTTATTTTAGATGAAGACTAATCCTGTCCAAGAGAGAAGTTTGTTGCCTGGAGATGATTTCGTTGTTCTTCCTGAGCCACAAACTGCAGTTAACATCTCATCGAGTGACACAATGAATATAACAATATCCAAATGTTGTCTTGCTGTTTTCAGTAATTTAGCCAAGGTAATCCTAACAGGCAGAAGGTGCCAAATTATGTGGTTCTGTATGAAGTTCTGATTTTGTTTTTTAAAGAGCTTTCTGTGCTGCTAGTCACAAGCCAATGACTATTTTGCAGCCCTGACAGATGTTACCTAGCAGGGCTGAGGAGTTTACTCCAGGTAGTCCTTCAGGGTTAACAGAAAGGTGGTACTAGCTTTTGAAAGAAGCATTTCTGTGTTAGAAGAACAGATGTGCTTATGCAGGACTTAAGGAAGAGTCTTGGAAGCAGGCTGAATGAAAATAAAACCCTCAAATAAACACAACCATTTCCTACAGTCCTTTTTCTGAAATATTAAAGGAAAATTTACTTCCCTTCTATCTTCTTAATAGAATACTATACAAAGTGTTTTAGGTATGAATACTATAGAAGTAGAATGTCCAGCTTATTGAAAACAATTTTTCCCTATTTTTCTTGTGATAGTAGGTGTGCTTATGAATGTCCCAGGCTGCTTTTTCCCATTTTTTAAGGGGAAAAGAAATTTTGGTTACTAAAACTATTTTTACAGAATGTGACTTCTGCCTATTTATTTTTTATTTCTAAATGAGCAACAGTTCCCTAAGTTAGCGCTTGCCTATACTGTAAGTCTATATTGGCAGTCGGTTACCATGGCTTTTGTGTAGTCAAATGTTTGTAAGCATATGATTTGGTTGAATATGAAGTATGTACGTGGTAAATGTGCTTGGGACTTCTGTGTCCCGGATCTTATTTTTCTCTTACACACCCCAACAAGTATGAAAAAAAATTCCCTATGAGGAGCATGAATACTTATTGTATGATAAACATTTGCTTCAAATCACAGAATAATAATGACATCTTCTGGAAGTAACCTTTGCTTCATTGAAATACTACTTAGACAATGCATAGGTATTGCTATATATGTGTTTTTATTCTTTAAAATGGTAATGGGAACTGTCTCTTAAAGCCTATGTATTTGTTATTGTGACTATCTATGACGTATTATATATGTTGTTAATTACAGGCATTTTCAGAAGGGACTGCATCCACATTTGACTATTCCTTCAAAGAGACAGCACCTTTCGTAGTGAAAAATGCCCTGGGTGTTCCTCTCAAAGTGCTTCCTAACTCAAATTTTCAGATAGTTGGTTCTGTTGAAAAAGGAAGCATCAATGATCTAGAAATTGGTCAGAACATGGAACTGGAATATTCTGTTTTTGAAGTGTACCAACGAAGAAAGTTGTCTGCATTGTACCGACAAGAAAGCTCCGTCTTCTCTTTAAATTTAGGTATTATGCTCATGTGTTGCGACATGTTGAATATGGGAAGATGAGGGAGTCAACATGGTTAAATTCAATGTGATCAAAATTCAGGTGAAGTACATTGTGTTGAGACTACTTTTGAGTACTGATGGCAATTAAAAAAATTAAACCAGCTACCAAACTTCTTAGAAAGATGTAAAATTCCTTCTCTCAGTTTTTTTCAGAGGGTGAGAAGTACAATATTTTTCCCCTTTTGGAAGAAATGGAAGACATTCTGGTGGAGTCATTGATTGACCATCTTGCAGAACCCTGGGACATAGACCTGTGGGTTCCAGCTCCTGTTAGACAGGATCTTCATTTCTTATATCCTGACCACTGTTTGGCTTTCTGTAGTTACTCAGTTACTTGAGAACAGTTAGAATTTTTCTGTGGTCTTTAGCTTTGCCAGAAAATACTCCTAGGAGAGTGGGATATAAGAACAATAATTACTAATACATGATCTGGTGTGTTTTGGTGTTTGGTGTGTGTGTTTTTTTATTTTTTACCTTTCCATCCCATCCCAATGAAGGTACTTGGTTGTGTTGCATTTTGTGAACTCATGCAACAAATAACTTTGTTTACTGTTTGGTGTATTTATCGTGCTACGTATAAATCATAATCTAAAGTTATGGCCTTCAAGAATATTCTGACCTTAAAGCTTTCCTTCCGTGGGGCTCAGATACCATTTCAAGGTGCTTTTGCCAGAGTGCTTTGATCCTGGTAGTTGCTGAATTTAGAGAACCTAAAGTATTGTTCAAATAGAAAAATGGTTATGTGATTTGTTTTGTCTAATTAAGACTCTTGTATATTTTTATGACTTAGAACTTCAAGGATATAAAGAAGCAGTAACCATTCCCATAGCCAAATCAGGTCGACGACTGTACAACGTAAGAAGCCTTCTTGTTGATCGTTCAGACTCTATCGTTGTACAGATAGATGCTATAGAAGGAAATAAGGTTATTACTCTACGATCTCCTCTGCAGGTAAAAAAAACCAAACAAACAAACAAAAAAAACCCCAACCAATCAACCAAAAAGAAAAGCCTGAAAGCAGTGCTATTCTCTGAGTGACTTGGCTTTTCTTACTTAATGCATTTATTTGAGATCATACTTTTTCATAGTTACATAAAGAGAAAATTAAGTATTTTTACTCTATTTCTTACATGTTTTTTTTAATCTTTATTCTCTATGTGTGTGTCTTACTGATAAACAAAAAATTGAGCTTTACTTTCAACTATTTGCTTTCTAGTATCTTCAATGTTGAGGCTGGAATACGTACTTTTTATGTGACTTCATATTTCAAGCATGCTTTTCAGTTCATGGAACTTAAAAGTAGCATAGTTTTCGCATATGTTTGCATATTGTTCTCCTTCAGAATTGTATTTCTTACTAAGATGCCTAGAGGTCTATTTTCCAGAGGAGTTTGTTTGAATCTACTAATGTTGTTTTTCCTTGTTGCTATTCATACTTTTTCCATTAGAAATTTGTATTCTAGAAATGTAATGAAAATTATGTCTATTGATCCTAGATCAAGAACCATTTTTCAATCCCATTTGTAATCTATAAACTGGGGAGAGACTCAAGGTCACTGGAGCCCATTGGCATATCCAAGCCAGAAGAGGAATTTCATGTTCCTTTACATTCATACAGGTAATGCTTTTCTGTTCTCTAGGGCCAGTCTTTGTGAGACTGATGCACAAATACAAGATGAGCATTGAAGCTTCAGTTTGTACTTGGAACTCTTCCTGACTGGGCTAAAAACCCAAAATGCTATCTTGATTAGGTAATCAGTGTGCTGCAGATGCCCTTCAGAATGTTAGCAATTATTTTAAAATGGTTGAAGTTAGCTGTCAATACCAAGCTATTGTGTACCATTACCTGTCTTGTTCGCGTAGGTGCCATCTATATGTTCGACCGACAGGAATGTTTGAAGGTCAGTTTAAAGAGTCCACGACTTACATTGCCTGGAGGGAAGAGCTACATAGGAGCAATGAAGTCAAGTGTTTGTTACAGTGCCCATCCATGGAGACAAATTTCTTGCCTCTGATAATCAGCTCAACAGCTGTACCTGATGAACTAAATTTTATTTCAACTAGTGGAGAGGAGTGGGATCCTGCCTACATTATCCACCTTTACCCTACACTCACTGTGAGGAATCTTTTACCATACTCTTTGAGATATTTACTTGAGGTAAGTTATTTTATAATTTTATTTGTAGATCCTTTAATTGATTTTTATGTAAGACTATATTAACTTAGAAGTCAAGGTGGATGTAGTGTGGAAGATACTGAATGACGTTTTTCCAGTGTCCTCCTGTAAATAGATGAGTCAGCTGATGGATTGGTTCTGGGAGGTGAGTGGTTTAATTTGGATGTACCTGGCCAGTTCTGCCTTGCTTCTTAAAAATGAATCATGTACTGGATTGGTCCTTTCACTTTTACATTCTTCTGAGATCCTGTTTGTGTTTTGCAAGGTATCTTTATTTCACAGAAGCATAAGAAAAGAAAGAAGCATAAGAAAAAGCCTCTGGAATTTCTGGAACTTTTCTTCTATTTAGAAAACACAACTTTTACTCTCCATTCTGACACTGATTCTATACTGAGGACTATTGTCAAGTCTCACTTGCATAAACTGGAAAAATTCTTTGCAGGATACTGCTCAGACGACGACTTATTTTTTCAGTGTTTTCAGTATCTTGTATTTCTTCATGAAAACTGGGTGATTTTTAGTAAATATAAGAGGTGTGAGGAATTAAACTATCATCTAGTTAGTTCTCTTTTGTCCTGCTCTCATCATTGGCTGTGGCATTTATTTAGACTTTTTTTTCTCTTCTGCCCAACATCCTAGTTGCACTATTTCCAGTTCTCCTTACTTTCACTGTACTTCAGTAATCAGAGTGACAAAGTGTACGACAGAATACCATTGCCTTGACTGAGGAGCTGGAAACAAGTAATTCAAATCCATTTCTGAAGTCACTGTACCTGTAGTATGGGTACTGTCTTCACATCCCTCAGCTAAGTGAGCAAGCCTGCCCACTGTTCTCTACATGGTTTCTCAGTAAAAATTAGGGAAGCTGTTGTTGTGGGATGCTACTTCTTGAGGAAAGCTGTGTTACCAAACTGTATGGCCTAGCTTCTGTCTTTCTGCCGTGGGTCTTCTTTAAAGTCCTGGCTGCCCATCTGCGGCACAGGCCAATTCATTGTTGCACCCAATATTGTAAGTGTATCATAAGAACTTATTGCCAAAATCCATTGGAAGTCCTGGAGGAGGGAGGGAGGGAGTGGACAGAGACAAAATACATTGCAACTAGTTTGCCTTCCTGGAATCCAGGATTACACAGTCTCTACTGTCCTGCAAGAAAAGTACAATTGATCTCAATTTATTGTTAGGGTCAGGCTCAAATGAAAGTGATTGGAGACTGAGACACGTGATGATGAGGTATCTGAACATGTGCATCCTGTAAGAGAAGAATAAAATGCCTTTTTTCCAATACCTCAACTTTAATATATTAAAAACTAAATTTACCCCTTTAAACTTTGTTACAGGGAACAGCAGAAGCCCGTGAATTGGTGGAAGGGAGTGCTGCAGATGTTTTTCATTCAAGAATTAGTGGAGAAATAATGGAGCTTGTGTTGATAAAATATCAAGGCAAAGACTGGCACGGGCATCTTAAAATTCATGAGGGGATGCCTGAATTCTTTTCTGTATGTTTTATGTCCCATTCTGCGACAGTGATGACAGTGGACATTTATGTACATACTAGGCGAATTGGAAGCCGTATGATCTTGTCTGTGTTCAGTCCATACTGGATAATCAACAAGACTTCCCGTGTTCTCCAGTATCGAGCCGATGACACTCATTTGAAGCATCCAGCAGACTACAGAGATATTGTTTTGTTCTCCTTTAAAAAGAAAAATATTTTTAGTAAAAATAAGGTATGCTTGTTTTAAGTGGTGATTGTGGTGGTGGTTTTGTAAAATCCTGCTCTGAGGGGGGGAAAAACAAACACATGTTTTCTCGAAGGAATTTTTTTGCAGTATTTAAATCTGTAGGCTTCCATTTGGCTGCTGCCTTCTCCTTGTTAATGATGCTTTTTGGACTAAGATGGGAAGGCAGGTAGACAAAAAATCTATTGCAACTTGTTACAGGTCTCAAGATCCATCCCACTGGCTCCCGTTCATCCTGGCCAGGATCTAGCTGGTGGCATAGAGTGGTTAGGGCTTGAAAAATCAGTGGGTACCCTACCAGAACACTGTTTCCTTAGGGAGAAAAATTTCATGTAGATACATAAATTAGGACTGTGTACTCCCTTTAGAGGAAGGTTGCTTTGAATCTTCTTGTGTGGACATTTTCCAGTGAATAAGGAGGAATCACAGGCTCACGTTTTATTCAGCTAAGTACTTTGACATTTAAAATAAACAATGCAACTATTCTGTCCTATGTTAAACATATTAATTTTGATTTTGTTTTGATGTGACATACACATGGTCAAATGAAGAGTACTGTAGTAGAGAATTACTTTCTGAAGTGACCCTTCTTTTAAATATCTTTCTTCACCTAGCAGTAGTTGAAGCAATGGTTGAAGAAACAGTTTTGACAAGGTGTTCTTTTAATCATTTCCTCTTTTCTTTTCAAGTTTGTGAAGCACCACAAAATTGTAGCTTTTTTTCCCATATGTGTGTGTGCTGTCGTGAACATAAGAGTCAGTGAGGACTCCTCCATTTTGTTGCCTTGTGCTGTAACATCCTTCCGGGAACTTAGACACAGACTAATAAATCAGAAGATGAGTAGTGATATTACATGCTTAAGCTTATCTTAACTTACAGAAGGTTTTAAAAGCACCTAAGTCTTGTCTTCATGCTGCTACATGTAATATAGTTGCACTCCGTAATGCATGAATGATAAAATCAAAATGAATTTACAAAGTACTTTCCATGTTGTTCTCTTTGGTCTGTAGATCCAATTGTGTATTTCAACTAGCTCTTGGTCCAGTAGCTTTTCCCTTGATACTGTCGGAAGCTATGGATGTGTCAAGTGTTCAGCTAATAACATGGACTATCTGGTAAGATGGGTTTCTGTGATTTATGGAGCTCTCTTGGAGTTCTTTTGGCTTGACTTCTTTTTCTCCTTAAGGCCTTTGTTTCACTACTTACACTGCTTTTAAATCATGGAAATATTTAACATGTAGGTTAATAATTTTTATGCCCCAGCTATTTAGGTCTGCACCTGTCAACAAATAGTTTCACCAACAGAAATTTCAGTGTAATTCATAAATATGTAGTTTAGATAACAAATATGTAGTACTAGTCTGTTTGAAAATACAATGGTGAGCTTGCATAGTGGAGATAAGCATTTGCATTCAAAATTCATAATTGTTTGCAAGTGTTCAGATCTCAGTAGCCTTGTCTAAGATTACACTTACACAACTAAGCAGAATAAAAATACACTTTATAATAATATGCAGATATGTGAGGAGTTGTGTTTCCATATACTCTCTAACAGATCATTCATGATAAGATTACTTTAAATTGTCTTGATTTACTGTAGAGGGATTACTTTTGGATTTTTCCCTACAAATACTACAGCTCCAAAATGCTAGAGCTAATACTGTCTCTTTACCATTGTGTTAATTGTGTTACCTAGTTTGCTGCGTTTTCCTGCATGCTGTTTAATTCTTTTATTACAGGTGTTCAAGAGTGTTGTGCTAGCCTTTGTAATTACAGTCATGTTGGCTTCTCTTTTTCTCCATCTTGACTTTTCTCGTAAGCTGGTTGGTAGTTTGCTGAAATCATCCTTATTCAACAGGTTGGAGTCAGCATCAAAATGAGCAGTTTTAACCTTACCAGGATAGTTACCTTCACTCCATTCTACACAATAGCAAACAAATCTTCTCTGGAACTAGAGGTTGGAGAAATTGGTCCTGATGGCTCTTATCCAACTAACAAATGGAATTATATCTCAGCTTCAGAGGTAATATTTTGTGGGTTTTTTTGTTTGTGGAGTTTTTGTTTGTTTTTCTTTGTTGTTTCCTTTGGATGTTACTGTAGACAAACAACTGGTCTCTAGGTTTCACTTCAGGAATAAGCAGTTCTCTTACAGAGGCTCTGTCACTTCTGAGGGTGTGATGTGGATACGTCACATCTTGGGGCAACTTGAATAGCATAGGTGGCATATGTTGGTAAATTAATCAAGTCCTTCAGTTTAGATAATTTACTGAACATAGATAAGATGTTCATCAGTAGATATTGGGCTAAGAACTAAGGCATTTGACATAGTTTGTCACAAAAGACTTTCTTTTACTGCCAGCTTACTATATTGAACATATTACCAACTCTTAAAGTCATGCATGTTTCTTGTTTTACAGTGTCTTCCATTTTGGCCTGAAAGCTCATCTGGTAAACTTTGTGTAAGAGTAGTTGGCTATGAAGGCTCCTCCAAACCATTCTTATTTCAAGACCAGGATAATGGCACTCTGCTGAGGCTGGAAGAATTGGTGAGACTGACTTTGTGTGGCCTGTTCTTAATACTATTTTTTAGCCCCATGGTATTGAACTTAAGCTTGACTTACCAAGATCAAGAAGATTGAAACCTTGCGCCTATATTTTCTTCAGTGTTCTGTGATAGCAGATAGCTCAGCTTTTCAAGAGAATCCTTTTTAGTCTTGTATGTCAGGAGGTTTTACTACTACTGTGTAGAGTGCTAAACATAATTTCTCACGTCCATCTGTGGGATGGAGAATCTGTAAGATCATCTTCTTCAAAGGTGGATGTGTCTCCTCCCACTTTTCCTCCAGACCTTACAGCACAGCAAAAACATCAGTTTATCTAGCTAGACAAGTGTTGAAGAGGAGACTGTCCACAAGGGGAAGTATGAGGCACCTCCTTTTGTATAAGCAAATGAGAAAAATTGTGCTATACATGTCTCAGAAATATCTTGCAAATACATTGGAAGAAAGCAGGTTCTTGAAAGCCGTCACAAGAAAGATTTAGGATGATTTGTTTAGAGGTCTAATCAACAGAACTTCTCTGCTTAGTGATCAATTTGTTAATGCACTATTGCTATAATTGTTATACCTTTAAAAACTTGAGTAATTTGTTTAGGGTAGCCTTGCAGGTTTGTTTAAGGAATACACAGGAAATTGCAGTTTCAAAATATAACCTCAAGTTTTGTAGCAAAAAGTGAAAGGAATGTTTGCCTGTACTGCTTGCTGAACTCAGCCTAATAAAGTAATTTTAAAAAATGTTATTATTTGAATATAATTTTTCAAATAAGTTAAAAAATAATTTGTGGATGCTACTGATGTCTGTATTAGGCCAGTGACCGGTGTGTTTGAGTTTACCTTACTAGGTAATGTAGAGTACATGTACTTTTTTCATTTGTAAGAGGCTGGTGAAAGACTGATCTAAAAATAACAGTTTAGTCTGTTCTAACTTGAGTTTAGGCATAGAAGGAATACTGAAGTATTTGTCTAACTTTCTCTTCAGAATGGGGGCTTACTGGTAGATGTGAATGTTTCTGAGCATTCTACTCTCATAAGCTTCTCAGATTACCATGAGGGAGCTGCTCCAGCTCTGATCGTTAACCATACTTCATGGGAATCTCTCAGATACAAACAGAGGTAAGTGAAAGAAACAATTCACCACTGGTGGTTGAACCAGGGGATATCTTTTCAGAAGGAAATAGTTCTCTTTTACTATTGTGGTATTTTGAAAAAGAAAAACACCTTTTTCTTTATCATATTCATTTAATGAAGTATTTTATGTCTAGTTTTAAACAGTCTTCATAGTTTGAGAAAGTTGAAAGAATAAAGTGAGTGTATAGATGTTACTGGAGCTCCCCCAGAGCATAGCAACAGCTGGACTGGGAGCAGATGGCCCCTCACCCCAGGAGCTGGAGGGGTGCAGTCTGTGCCGCTGGGATCTGCTTGCACCGCTTCCATCAGTGGTCTGGACCAGTGAACACTGTCATTTTACTCCTTTTCTTTTCACCTGCAGTGGATTACAAGAGGAAATGGAGTTGAAACCAAAGCAAGTGTGCCTGTTTGCATGGACAGATCCAACTAAAACAAGAAAATTGACTTGGGGATATTCCCAAAATTTCGGTGAACATGACTTACTTAAGGTAAATTTCAGAAGGGGAGAAGTAAATGCTGAGCCAATATAGGACTTGAAGTCTACAATTATCTGGGAGAGAGGTGCTTCAGTAACTGCATCTGTCTTGTCCTATAAGAGACTTCTGAGCCTGCTCTTGAGTAGCAAGATTTTAGGTGTTTAAATTAATATAATCGGAGGATTGGGCACAAACACAGCCTGTGTTTTCTCCATGGTTTGTTTGGATATTAAAGAAAAGGATAAAGTGTATGAGCTGTGGAAGCATCTCAACAGTACAGAGGATGAATAATTCACTGATTTTCCAGCAGTACAGCATTTGGCTTAAGTGCCTGCATAAAGATGGAGAAAACCCCTGACTCTTGTGACTCTCACTTCCTATGGGAAATGCTTGCACGGAGCACAAAACTCCGAGTTGCTCACTAAGAGCTATTTCGGTGTTTGTAACTCGTGCAATATTAAAGTAGGAAAATGTGTGAAGTGAGGGCAAAATAACAGTGATCAAGATGGACAATGAGTGAGGGAAAGAGGGAGACTAACTAGAAGCAGAGGTGAGTCTACAAGAAGCTTGGGCAAGTATTTTGCTAAAGAAAGGGGAAGCAGCATTGCTGGAGGAAGATTTTTCTCACTTAACTGGAAGGCAAGCTAAATTAAGTCCTATGTGTCTGTCTCAAAATAGCAGCCCTCTTGCACCTTTTACTGAAATCTGAATTCTTCAGAGCTGGCTTGATTTTTCTGTTGGCTAGGCACAGAGTTAAGAAAACTGAAAATGTTAGTAGCTGAAAGTGGAAAACAAGTTTATTTCAGTTATACTGGCAATGGATTTAGTTTCTTATGACTGAACTCTGACAATTAACCAATTAGACTACATTTTACTGTATAAGTACTTCCTTGGGTCAAATTTTTTACATTTAAAACTGGTTTTAGTTTCAAACTGATTCTCTTAATTTATAATTATGGTTACTTTCATGATTATTTTGGGCTTTTGAGAAAAGGGCTTTAACTATCTCAGTTTTGCCTCACAAATTAACAAATAAGGAATACCTGCACTTGAGGAGCAGACATCTTCATCACTTTGTGGTTTTACTGTTTCATGCTATATGATTTAATGCCTTCTTCCCCTATCACCTGTGATTCTAGTCTTTTGCTATGAAGACTTTTGTTTCCTAGCAATTTCCAGTATTATTCTCATGCACAAATATTGCTGCAATGCCTGATTTTCAAAATGAAAAAAAAAAATAATCTCAACCCTCACCTTCTTTCCAGTGTTTGGGATACAAGATGCCACCAAATCGGTATGATGCCGTAAACTGAAAAAACAAGAATACTGAGTTCTGGTTTGTAGGTGTCCCAGTAAACTTGCTTGCTGGTAAACAAATACAGCAACGTCGTGGATCTACTCCTGTAATATACTTATTATATACATTTTTTTTCCCCGATACAGGATGAGTGTGGCCAGTTCCCTTACAATGCAAATACTCAAATACACTGGGTGTCTTTCCTGGATGGACGCCAACGAGTGCTGCTTTTCACAGATGATGTTGCATTAATTTCTAAAGCACGACAAGCAGAGGAGCTGGAGCAACCCGACCAAGAAATAAACTTGTCAATCCATAGTCTTGGACTTTCTCTTGTCAACAATGAAAATAAGAAGGAAATCTCTTATATAGGTATAACCAGGTACTGTACATGGAAGCCTTAATATTCCTTTGAATAATCAAAATTTGACAGCATGTCATAATTTTAGCAATACAGTTGAGTTCAAAGGGGTGTCTTTCAAATGAAATTCATATAAATGAAACTCTTAGAATAAAGACAAAACTTAATTTTATTTTTAATAGTGCAAATGGAATAAATAAGATTTAACTGCCTCCTTTCTTAGTTTCTGTTAAAAAACATAGGGGGGTTTCAAATGCCTGAAAAATTAGGATATCTTTTTACATGATTTGCATGCTTAAGAAAGGTTTATGTACTTTTAAATTGTTAACCTTCTTATTTTTCTTGCAGTTCTGGCGTTGTTTGGGAAATGAAACGGAGGCAAAAGTGGAAACCATTTAATCAAAGGCAAATAAACCTGTTGGAACAAGCCTATAAAAAATATCTTTGTAAGAGTGCTTTCCAGGCTTCTGCTTGGCATAAAGTGGATGACAATACTGAGGTATGTTTTGAGGCTTCAGTGTTCAAATGGTTGCAGAACATGTGCAACAGTTATAACAGGCTTCAGTTTTCTAGGTAAGGATAGATGCTGTGGTGAGAAACACAGACAAAAAGCAAGCTCTTTTTTTGGAATAGTTTCACCTTTATACAGAAGAATATTCTGTATCGAGGTGATACTGAGATAGTATTAAGGTATTTTCCAGACTCCACTTTCTTATATTTCTAGGTGAATTTTAGTAAGGTTCCAATGGAAATGCGCCTCCCGTTCAGATGCAGCATCCGACGCAACTTTCTGTCAGGAATTCAGGTTGAATTCAAACAGTCACCTCACCAAAGAAGCTTACGGGCTCGATTGTATTGGCTGCAGGTACCGTCTTTCGTGATGTTCTATCAACTAAACAGACACCCAAAGGCTTTTATTCATTTATATGAAGTATCTCAAACTCTTACATATGTGGTGCTCTGTTCACACATCAGAGTAGCAGAAGCACTCTTCCATTGGTGGGAAAGTACTGCAGAGCTGCCATCCCAGGATTTTGCAAGTAGTATGAGAAAGAAATCCACAATTGTAGCTTTCTGTAAAGCAGGGGGCTATGACGGAAAGTTTCTTTCTAAAAAGAAGTGTTTTGATGTTTTAAATCAAACGAAAAGGTCAACCTGTTTCAAAATTTGTTTACCCTAGTTTGCATATAGTCATGTAACCTCTTACTCTAGAGAGTGTGTCTATAGGTTGAGATATACTGCCTAATGGAAAGTAGATAGTAGACATTTAAATACTCAAAAATAGTATGCAATAATACATCTGTAGGTAGGCTTAAGAGTGAATGCATATGTAACACTTGCACCTGCTTAGTATACTCTAGTCAGTGCTAAGTGTTGCTAAACAATATAAAGGGCTAGACCAGGTTAGTGGTGGGAAATGTTTAGTACTAGAGGAAAATGATGGTGAGAAATCATCATCACGGTCATCTTCATCTGTATTTGCTGCACTTCAGAGTTCCATAGGGGAGGGTCCTCATTGAGGACCCTGTTGATACTTTTTCTGACCAGCTGGTGGTGAAGAATTGCTTCTTTCCATTTTTATTTTGCATTTTTTTAAATTTTTGCCTGAAGGTAATTTTCAGTATGACAGTCAATGTATACTGTCAGATACAGTCCCTCTAAATGAATCTTTGTGAGTGTCAACCTGTGTAATCATCCCTTGTGCAAGACTTTAACCAGCTGACCTTTTATAACTAAATAGGTAACATTCCAAAAGAACTTCAGCCTAATCCTATTCCTCTCTTCTCCTTCCCCCAAATAAAAATGACGTTCTTCTTGAGCACAATCTAGAAACAAGTTTCTCTAGCCTTCTAAAATGGAAATAGTATTTGATTATTATGTTGTTAAAATATTCCAGTAATTATGCAATATTTTTTTAGGTTGATAATCAATTGCCAGGATCAATATTTCCTGTTGTATTTCACCCTGTAGCCCCTCCCAAGTCAATTGCTTTGGATTCAGGTAAGAGAAAGCCTTTAGTAATAGCAGACTTATTCAACCTTGAAAGTAGTAACCTGGCAATGGATTTTTTTTTACATGTATACTTACTTTTTTTTTTTTCTGTTCAGAACCAAAACCCTTCATTGATGTCAGCATCATCACTAGATTCAATGAATACAGCAAAGTACTGCAGTTCAAGTGAGTTTAACAGTGTGTTGTAATATAGTTTGAGATTTAATGCATTGTAGAAGGGAACCTTGTTTTAAAGTTTAAGTTCTCCTACCCAAACAACTCTTGACTTTGGATTGAGTTATTAAATGTCTTCAGTGAAAACACATCATTCCAAAAGAAACTTACTTTTACAAAGCAAATACTGACCATGTGAAGGGACTGTTGTGCAAATTCTTCAGTAATCAACATTATTTCGCTCTTGCACTACCATATTGGTTGTCTGTCAACCTGTTTGCTGTACAGTGCTGGTTTATTTGGTGCTGTAAGAGCAGACAGCTCATACAGTCTGTAATGCAGCCCAGTGCAGTGTCTTCTGTTGTGAAAAGTATGTTCTTTAGTTAATATACCAGTGTCTTGAGTTTTTGTACTAAAAATGTAACATTTGAGGATGATGTATTTCAATAAAAAATTCAGTAATATGACTTTTGGAGAGAGGCAGTTAGATAAGAGGAAGAAATACGTTGTTCAGGTGATGCTGCCCATGAAGCACAAGGAATCATAATGTGTGAATAGAAGAAATATTTGATGATGGTTGATATTTTTAGGTAAATTTTGAAAGTATTAAGAAAGTATTAAGATAGGAATAATTCTAAGTAGACAGCTGATATTCTAAAATGTAATTTTTAATATGCAATGTTGCATAAGAAAACTTCAATTATGTATGGTAGGCATGTGATATTTAAATTAAACTTCTACAAGTATACACTGTTTGGTTTTTTTCCCATTTTAGATACTTTATGGTTCTTATCCAGGAAATGGCACTGAAAATTGACCAAGAGTTTTTAGGAGCACTTAGTGGACTTTTTACACCATCTACAGACCCAGAAGCTGAAAGACAAAGGGTAACGTATGAAAGAAACTGATTTTTGCCACAACAGGACCTTTATGATAGCAGTGTTGTGACTTGTCTAAATATTTTGGCTTAAATGAGTGAATATTGCATTTGACAATGGTGAACAAAGGGACTGTAAGATAATTTTCAGAGAAGCATTTGGATTTCTGTTAAACATTGGCTGTGAGCATTACTAATTGACACGTTTGAGTAACTCATACTTGGGTATGTGTATTTGTTTTCTGCTCTTTTAATGTTTCATTAATTGATGACACAGTTGTTTCAACTGTGGTTACAAAGTGTTGAGGGTGGCAAATGAAATAAGGTTAGGGTTTATAGAGTGGGCTTCTGATTGTCAGTCCATAGTGTCTTTTGTCTTCAGAGAGCAGAAGGAACATATTTTCATGCCTTGAAGTTAAGCCTTACATAGGTGCATAGTATTCAGAAATGTCATGTTTGGTTCAATCATGTGTAGGAGAGTCATTCATACAAATTTCTTAAGAAATTGTATTTTGAGATGTAGTGTATAAAAATTCTGATTTTGTAAGGCAATACGAAAATGTAAAACCCTAAGGAAGTTAGTTACTTTACTAGTATTTCAAAATTAATTTAGAAGTGATACCTGGAGAAATTTAAGGGAATATCAAGTGAAATAGCATGAATTGGAAAAGTCATCCAGAAATTGTTGTGGGGTGTTTGTGAAGTAATAAGTATATTTGTGGTTTTGGAGGTGTTGTCTACTTAACTAGGTAGGTAACTGTTTTGTTACATTTGGCCATGATGATTATTTGTGATGTTTGTATGTATATTTTTACATTTATATATAATTACATACGTTACACATATGTGATTATGCTCTTTCATATGTTGACGAGATAAACTTCTGTTTTTTGTTTTTTGTTTTTTTTTTAAATAAAACTAGTCTGAATTAATTCAGAAAGATGTAGATGCACTTAAAACTGAGCTAATGGAGTATTCCCTGACAGACCTGTCAATGCTCAGCTTCTTTGAGCATTTCCATATTTCTCCAATTAAGGTATGTAATAGAGATAATTTTGGTTAATAAATCCCTTGATATCAAAGATCTCTTCTTTACAGTAAATCCATCCTCAGATCAGCCTTCTGGGTAGTTGAGATCTTCATGTTGTCTTCCTAATGGGGATTTTTTTAATGTTCTCTAGAACTTAATATTATGTTGGAAAAGGTTCTTAGGTGGCCATGAGTACAAACAGGCCCTTAACCATTGCTAAGTGTGAAGAGTCAAGGGTTATAGTAATGAGGAAAGCAAGATAAAATGATGGCCTTAAGGTATCCGAGTAATGTATGGCAAACTGCAATAAAGTACATTTTCGTGGGCCCATTTTCATGTCCCTCTTGAACCAGTTAGATTTTTTCAGAGCAAGGGAAGAAAGTTTATACATTATTCTGAATCTACAGAATTCTTCCCTAAGGCTATTGGATTGAACAAGAATTTAGAGGAAAAAAAACCCAACACATCACCTACTTTCTTTTTCTTTTGATCGAATATATAAAAGGCAGACATAAACCCCAATACAGAGGATTAAATTCTGTCACTTTTTCGACTTTTTCCTTATTTCAGCAGGTATCTGTTAGGATACACTGAGATTCTCGAGGTTTTTTCTTGCACGATGGTGCTTGTTAACTTACAAGAATATGAAGCCAGGGAAAACACTAGAGGAATGAGATGCTATTATGATATTTTAACATTATTCTCTAGCTAGTCTGATTAAAGTTGTTGAAGAAACTCTTACAAGTCTCTTTGGTATCTTTATGTGAAATGTCTAAACCTTCTGCCTGGTAAGTACAGGAAGAGGCTTATTTTTTTTCTCTGTTTTTTTTCCCCTTACTTCAGTGACCTGTCCCAATATTCTAAGCCACTGGATAATAAGAAAACGGTGAATCTTGAAAAAGTCAAATCATACAGTGTAACTATTATAGAGAGTAGAAGGGAGCATTATTGATTATGGTGATGAACAAGGGAAAAGTAAAATAATTTTCTGTTGCCTATTGCACCCTTAAGAAAAGTGTGTGGATATTCTTTAAGAAAAGCATCTTATTGACACTAAACAATCTCATTTTACAGTGTTAGAAGTTCATGTATTTCCCCAGAAGAGTGACTAGTTGCAAAAATATACATGAGCTAGTTATGTAAATCGGAATTTAAAATTTACTGGGAATTAACCTACAAGTTATTTCTCTCATTGTTAACACAGAAGTTTACAGAAGTAAACATAACAAAAGTTGAAGCTCCAGGACACTTTGATGCTTTTCTATATGGAAATATAATGAAATACATATGTAATCAAAGTGATACCATTGTAAGTTCAGGCATGTTTGCTTGAAATTGTACATTTCCTCAGAGTAAAAATACACTTAGTACTGTTTCACCACTGGTTTGTTTGTATGTGCACCACACAGCCTGTCTTATTTGTCTTGATGTCTCTTGTTTTACTAATTCTTTCTTGACAGTTGCATTTGAGTCTGTCTCTGGCGTCTGCTGGAGAAGCGTCAGATAAAGGGGAAGAAATGGTAGCTCTCCATTCTCTGAATTTGCTGTTGAAAAGTATTGGAGCTACTCTAACAGATGTGGATGATCTTATTTTCAAGTAAGCTAATAAAGATTACTTTTTCGTATTTTGAATAAAGCTCCTATACTTTGACTGAAGTAAATGTGTACAGTCTTTAGGGAAAGGGAGGAGTGGAGGAAAGATGGAGTTTGGTCTCCTTTATAAGAGAGCAGGGCTTCAGGATTGTCTGAAGGAAAGAAGAGGAGGAAGAGTGTCTATAACGTGATTACTTGTCTTTCAGACTTGCTTTCTTTGAAATCAAATATCAGTTCTACAAGAGAGACCAACTGATGAAGATAGTTGTCAGACACTATAGTGAACAAGTAAGTTCATTTAGTCAAGTCTTTGTGTAAAATTCTGAGCAAATATCTTACAGAATGTAGGAAATAGGAAAGGTGAACACCTCTAAAAGCTACTAATTTGTTATTTCATCGTACTGAAGTAGGAATCCGGTGGTACATTACAAAAATGTAAATACAAAGGTGTCCTGAAAATCTGTTTAGGAATTTAAAGTGATTGCTTCTGCTAATTAAAAAGTATACCCACTTTGGGTTCTAATATGGAACTATGTGTAACACCACCTAGTAACACCACTCTTGTCTTTTTTCCCCACTGCAACTATTTAGCTCCTGAAACAGGTGTATGTTCTTGTACTTGGCCTAGATGTTCTTGGAAATCCATTTGGCTTAATCAGAGGCTTGTCCGAGGGAGTTGAAGCTTTTTTCTATGAGCCGTTCCAGGTATGACTTCCTGTTTCTTCCACTCTGTATAAGTAGTGGCTGATTGGGTACGCTGGTAATGGGTGTAGTTTTATTGTCACTGTACTCTACACCCTGAACAGTTAAGTAAGTATTGATTTTTTTTATGTTAGCTTAAAAGAGATGAGCATATTCAAATGGCCTTACTTTCATCAGTGAAAAGGAATTGCTAGTTTTTCCTGAAATAGTTGCATAAATGTATAGTTTTCTGCTATTCAAAGTAAGCTTCATTTTTTTTTTTTTTTTTTAGGGTGCAGTTCAGGGACCTGAAGAATTTGCTGAAGGCTTTGTAATAGGTGTTAAAAGTCTTCTTGGACACACAGTGGGTATGTATCATATTGTTACTGTTTCGATCAATTAGCTTAACTCATGGATTACCTTTTTTTTTTTTTTCTTATTTTAGGGGAAAGTTATATTTTAAAAATATCTATGTGGTAGTTTTCTGATGAGTATTTAAGTTTGCCAGTTACTACTGCCCATATTGGTAATACATATCAGTCATACCTAACTCACTTGAGACCACGCAAATGCCTGTTTTGTTGACTGAGCAAGCAAACTGAGAAACATTGCATGTATAACTGAATTTGAAAGTAACTAATGGTCCTAATATCTGGAGACGCCTGAGCCTTCTTAGGACCAGATACTGTCACAGTTTTTATTTGACTATGTGTTGCGGTAATTAGAGAAAATATGCTTCCATCCAGTGTGCTCTGTAACATGTATGGAAGTGATTTAAGAGTTACCTTTTGCTGTATTTATGGATTTCGGGCCAGATTCTGGAGTCTTCTCATGGGCAACATGTGGTAGTTACTCTGTGTCAATTGGCAATATCTAAACCGAATATGAAGGACAGTTGCAATGAACTTTGTGGCTTCTTGTGTGTTGTCTGCCATTAAGAACAGTAACTTTTGCTTTCTGCCGTGTTCCATCAGGTGGTGCAGCAGGAGTGGTGTCTCGGATCACTGGTTCTGTTGGCAAAGGCTTGGCTGCTATTACTATGGATAAAGAATTTCAGCAGAAACGGAGAGAGGAAATGGGGCGGCAGCCAAAAGATTTCAGTGACAGCCTGGCCAAAGGAGGAAAAGGCTTGTTACGGGTAGGAGTTTGCAGCTGAGGGTATGATGTGCCAACTCTTAAGCCAGGCTTGAAAATTATATGGAAGTGAGTTTGATAATGTTGTCTTTATCTCTTCGTGAACTAAAGAGAAGAGACAAAGAGGCAGGCAGTTTATTGCAGACTTGGTATACTGCATCCGCTTTAGTGTTTGAGGTCATGTTTTTGGCCAGCCTGAGGAAACTAAGGTAGTGTCTGATAAAGGAAAAGTGTGGGAAGTAACACTGATTTAGACTGTGAGTTACATAAATAAACAAGTAGTTACTTATGGTCAACAGCTGTGTTATGTAATTGAAGGAACTGGTCCCTTTATTTACTTTGTAATCAGTTCTGTCATTTAAGTCAGTTAGCTGTGAATTACCAGCTCTGGGCATATGCTACATAGTAGAAATATCTTAAAGAATGTGAACATAAAGCACGTAGAAAACGTATGAAAGTAAGTACTACATTAGGCTGGAGACATTTTTCTGAAATAGAAGCTGCATAACCCCTATATTTTTTTTCACAGAATCACAGAATGTTAGGGATTGGAAGGGACCTCAAAAGATCATCCAGTCCAATCCCCCTGCCGGAGCAGGAACACTTAGATGTGGTTACACATTTAATCATTTAAAGTTGGGAACCTTTTCTAGTTGCTGAAATATCATGTCTATTTCTAGTTAAAATGTTAGATATGAGACAAGCCCCATGTAAACAATTACTGAGAGATCTGTGTTACCTGAATGCAAATTAAATCTTCTACAAAATTCCATTACTTTCCATTCAAAATAAAAGCAATCAACTTATTTCTAAGTAATTGTAAGTAATAAGCATTGTGTGGTTGTTTCTGCTACTGTTAACTGAAAATTTGGAGGTTACCTCAGTGGATTTTTATTCTTCTGCCCTGGTGCCATTGAACTACTTGACATTTAAAGTCTTCCAGAGAGGTATTTCATCTTGAATACTTGGTATCACTCATTCATGACTGGGAATTCAGCTCCCTGTTAGCAGTCAAATAGTAGCTTTCTTAATTATTGCTGGACTGATTACATAAGATTTGTTAGTCTTTCTTGCCAGCATAGTTGTTCAGCCATTTTAGTTTCTCTCTCTTTTCTTTTACTCAGTTGCAATTTTCTTAAAAATTTGAAGTAAAAAAACCAACCAAACCAAACAAAACACACAGCCAAACAATGTTTCCGATGTTGAACTTCATTGTAAAGTTTTGCAATGAAGGATGAGAGACAGCTGGTTGCCCAGCTGGACTGTAGCATTCCTGTTTCATAATATGAACTCAATTGTTATTTTCTTTTCAGGGTGTTGTTGGAGGTGTGACAGGCATAATCACTAAACCTGTAGAAGGTAAGCCCTGAGGTTGCACTGTACTTCTTGAATGGTTTCCCGATACTTCACAATTTATTTTGTAATTTTAAGAAATATCAATCTAGGTGACCATATATGTGACTGCGTATGATGAAACAGTTAAACATAGTTATAGCTGCTGCTGCCTTACTGCCTTCTCAGCCTTTGCATGAATTAAGGAATGGTTGTCTTAGTGATGTATTTTGTTAGGCCTGCTGTAGTACCTGATGTATTGTTTAAAGCCAGAATAAAGATAGTAAAAATAAAAAATTAAAAAACACCAATTGAAGAAGTTTTTTGGGACTCCAAGGGTTGCAGGAGTCTTAATAAGCAAATCTGGTTTTATGCCTGAGACCAGTATTGGTGTTTGTAAAGACGTGTCACTTCATCAGTGTGATAGAGGATGGAAAAATACAAGATAAAATGCTTTTTATTAAAATACATGTAAGAGTGATTTAAATGTTGGAGGTTGTGTTTTATAGGTTATTGACAGATACTTTGAGCTGCAGTCCTTATCTCATTAGCAGATGAACACACATGCTTTCTAAACGCTTTCTTGACTCTTCCATGGTTATGTATCACCAGAAATATGACATCTAGAGATACAAATAGTTAACTTTCATTATACTTGTGGTCTTAGTCTTCAGATTATTTTATTATTACTATTAACCCGTAAAAACTCAGATTTTGGCCTTCAGTCCAGAGTGAAAGTGTGAGAAGGAGAATCTAGTTAACATCTGTTATTCTGGCTTTGGAGGCTGGTAAGGTGCCAAGTGAACAGCAACACGTCTGACCAGACAAGGAACCCAGGTGTGACTTTTCACAGAATTTTTTTCTAAGTTGTCATCAGTTGCTGTGGGCTGTTTCCGATACAAAGCAGTTCTAGTGCAGCCTGGAGCAGTAATGGTTTCATTCTTTGGTTAATGGCTTCAAGGTGGTCATTAAAAGTGTTTCTTTTTCTGTTCACTTTCTTTTAAAGGGGCTAAAAAAGAAGGTGCAGCTGGATTCTTTAAAGGAGTTGGAAAGGGACTCGTAGGAGTGGTAGCCCGCCCAACAAGTGGCATCATAGACATGGCAAGCAGCACCTTCCAGGGAATTCAAAGGTAAAGTGTCAAGAGGATGTTTTGAAGTACTGTCCAGATGTTGGATATCAGGTGGTAAAGTGGTCCAGTAGTGCCACAATTATTTGTGTTAAATATAATATGCAGTAGGATATATGGGGCTTAGAGATGTCCAGTAGCCTGTGATGAATGTGTTTTCTGATGATCTTTGGAAATCGCTTCTTCAGAATTCATCTTCCAGTGTTGGAGTTCAGGTAGATGATAACTTGTCTGTTTTCTCCTTTTACTCCCTCCCTGATAAGAAAACAGTTAAAAGATTTTATTTTTACTTCCGAGGTAGGTTTGTGTACTGCTGAAAGCAAATATCTAAATATAATTTAAACTGAATATAAAAAATAGACTGTTGAAATTTTCTGAGAAACACTTTTCAGTTTGGAATGTGGTTAGCGGTGCACATCAGGGACTTCTTTCATTTTAAAAGTGACCTTTGGAAAGTGTGTTAGTGAGTAGGAGAACCCTTAGTAAATTATCCATGGTAGGGAGTAAACTCCTCCAAGTTATTCTATAGCTGTCTGTTTGGCTAATGCTACTTTGAATTTATTACCAGCAGTATATCTTTACTCTTTGCTTCTGTAGGGTGCCCAGGAAGTATAACTGGGATGTGGCAAATGAAGGGTGACTTCTTAAAGATAAATTGGTGGAACTCAGAACAGTAGTAAACTTACCAGAATACTGTTCCACTGTCTCTGGCAGGGTGGCAGAATCAACAGAAGAGGTATCTAATCTCCGTCCTCCACGTTTCATTCATGAAGATGGCATCATCCGGCCATACAATAGGGTGGAAGCTGAGGGTTATGATTTATTTGAGGTATGACTTGCTTTTTGAATACAGTTAAAATTCTCTTATCTACAGGGTTCCATAAAGAATTATGTTACAAAAAACCTGATGGGGATCTGTGGCAGTTGTGATCTGTAGTAAAAACTTGCCCAGCCTATTTCATAATGCAAACCTGTGTGGCAGAGAAGACCCAGTGCTTGCAGTAAACTGAATGCAATAAGACAGCTGCAGTATTGCTGTTAAATGTATCTTCTGCACATTATGTTCTGTAACGGCTAATCTCAAGCTCTGGAAGGAGGTAGTAGGATTAAGATTTGAATATGTGGAAACAAGAAAAACATTTTGATCCTCAGTTCTAATATTTTGCTTAATAACAAAGCTGAGGCTGGTTTACAAACTAAGCAACTTTAAAATAGAATAAATAGAGCTTGAATTGTTTGGCATATAATATAACTACTGAAACTCTTTATGTGGTATCAGCAGTTAAAGAAACCTGCGTGAATTCTCAAAATAGCGCCTTTTGATATTTCTTTTAATAGCACTATGTCACAGCTACAGGCATTTGTAGACATTTAGCCTGTTTCTGCATCTGGATGTGCCCTATGGAAGATTAATAACAGTGGTTGCCTAGTCCTAGATAATCAGAATCCAGTTAATTTGTATTTCAGTCTTCACATTCCTAAAACTTACCTTAAGATTCTTATTTTGTTGCAAAAGAAGTTTGAGTAAAATAACTGTCTACATTAACATTTGAAGACCAAAACTTTGATATTTGCTACTTCCTTCATGTTGTTCTTTTAATATTTATTTCCTATTCTATTTCTAATGTTTCTCTTATTTCTCTTTCTTTCCTGGCATACGCAGCAAGAACTGGAATAACGGAGTAAACATTTTCCATATTTCTTTTCTGTTTATGTTACGGTCTTTTATCTGCCTTAAGCATTTAGATTAAGGACATGATCACATTTAACGTGTCCTCTCCCCTTCATTCATGTCTCTTCTGTGTAGCAATTGAATAAAACACTGTTTCATGAAAAGAAACAAACAAACTTAAATAACCATCTTCAGTAAGATTAGGTGTGTTAGTAAGGTGAGAGAGCCAGGGAAGGTTTGTTTCCTGTATGTTGTTGTTTTTGAAGGATGCTTAGCTCCCTATGAATGGCAACAACAGAAGGCACTGGGGAAAAAAGATGCTGAGTTCATTCTTTTATAAACATTCTCTTAGAACTGGGGCTGCAGAAGAAAGAAGAGAGCAACGTTTTGATACTTGTGCAAAATTTAAATAGTGATACTGAATGGAATTTTCTTCGGTGAAAATGCTTATAGTTTCATAATATAGAAATATTTTTCCATATAAATACTCAGAAATCTTGTATTTTTGGTTGCTGTAATATGCCATAGGCCTGTCATTTGTACATCTGATGAACCACTACCCCTTCAAATTACTGCTACTACTTCTTCATGAAACTTTCTCAATTAAGAGTTGTAGCCAGCTCAGTTGACTCTGGTTTCATTCACAGAATCTTTTAGGGTTTTACTGTTCAGCATACTTAAATGTGAAGTTTCAGCTGTTAACATGGATTTACATATATGTAAAAAATCAATTAAAAATACATTTATAAATTAAGTGGTGCCACAAATTTAGTTTCTAATACAAAATCTCATAAATTAAGAAGCTGTCCTCAGAGCTAATTACCTACTGTATATGAAAAAAATCATTGAGCAGTGACATCTGTCTGCTGCTAATGCCTTTGCAGAATTTAGTGGTCAATAGTCAGCTTTTTATATTTAAAATTATTTTTAAAATAAAACTTTTAGTGAATTTTTATTTTATGAATAACTAATTAAGTGAAATTAAGTTGTCATGATATGCTAAGAGAACTACATTTCTTCATGTAGTGAGATTTTTTTTTTTGCACTTTATTTTTTCCATGTATCAAAAAGGAAAAGGTAGTACAATTAACAAGGAAAACTGGATATTATGCAGTTCCTGCACATCTGATATTTGTATTTTTCTTGGATCTAAATGGTGTAGATTGGAATTGTATACCAACCAAGAATGAATCTTCTGTATAGTTCGCTAAAGACAGTTTCTTCTTTTCAGAAGTCAGTTGAATTCAGGTGTGGTTTCTTGTTTTTTTTTGGTGTTGTGGGGTTTGTTTTGTTTGTTTGTTTTTTCCTAACTGATTTGGATTATTATGCTAGAGGTTAGTGTTGGGAAGGTTTTGTTTCCTAGTGTAAATTACAAGGAAGAGGGGGACGATGTATTTGCAGGAAATAGGACATTTAACAAGCAAGATGAGTCAAAGTCAGCTTTATATGTGTTTACAAATTTAATCTCAAATAACTCAATTTATAGGTATTAGTGCTGGCTTTTTTTTTAATGCAGTTTTGACCTAATATTACAAGTAGTTTAATCAGAATCCTTACCCTATTTTAGCTAATTATAGTGTGTGTGTCCCTTTAAAATAAATATGTGCTTATGAGGTTGAAGCCTTGTAAGGTTACCTTAAGGAATGGATGCCTCAATACTATCCAGTGGTTGGAAAAAGTTGTTTCACTTAAATACTTCTATGTGAAATCTAGGCATTGACAGGCATTAGAGCTCAGCTTTGGAGGAACATTGTGCACGTTTTAAAAGACAAAGTAGTCTTTTCTGTGTAGAATGGGGACAGTAGCCAGACAGAGTAGATCAGGTCACGTGTGTGAACTTGTTCATGCAGTGCGTTTTCCTACAAGCAGTGGTTCTAATGTATATGGGCCATGTCGGAATCTGCTCAGTCAGTTCAAAACCTCAAAAGTCAGATTTAACATCTTGCAGGCCATGTCTTTACTCATGCAGTGAGGCTTAATAGCACAGAATGCATTTCGTGAAACATAAATACATAGTGTGTATAGCTGGAGAAATCGAAGAACAAATAGGGCAACTTTAGGAGAACCGTTTTCCAAGGAAAATTCTCGTGAGTTTTAACCTTTGTATGAGGAGCATTTGTAGTTGATGAGATTTGCTAGAACAGGTAATGAGCCTTCGGCTTTGTTAGTCTTTGTCTTTTAATATGCAGGTACTGCTGCTTGCTCTGCTGAGGACTCTCCTCACCCCAGCACTTACGGTTTGACATGATGCAGTTCGTACATTATTCAGTGTCTTGTGGTGCTACTTTGTTTCATTTCCCAGTTAAAGTGTGGAGCTTTATAAAGAATGCAGAATACTTCTTGAATAATTGAGACATGGTGGTGAGACAGTGTTGCGTGGCAGAGGGAATACTACCCTCGGTTCTGAGAATCTGCAGATTCTATTTCTGGTTAAGTCGCTGTGCTGCTGCGTAAATTTGCATTGGTTCTTTAATTTCCATGCAAAGCAAGAATGAGTGGAACTTCTTCAAAGTGCTCTGATGTTCTCATAAAAATACAAGCTTTTGATAAAGATGCCTGAATTTTAAGAGTGTGCAGATCATGGAGTAATTTGCATCAAGTGCAGCTCCCTCTTTACATAAAGCCACCACCATTGTGCTGACGTCTATCAGGTATATTGAGAACAGCTCTGAGAAATACTGCATGTCATAGGCACAAAGCTCAGTGGGAGCTCTTACTTTAGTAACATACTGCATGTAAGGTCTAAAAATACTATTGGGATTGTTTCTGAAGTTACAAGAAAAAGGCTTCCTCTCTAAAGCTTTGAGTTTTTAATAGAGGAGAATGCTTATGAATAAATCTGTTTAAAAACGTGGCAAGTGTCATTACTGCATATCAAGCAAATGGATTCAGAATATGGATAGCAGCCTTAGAGTTGCAGTCTTACATGGTGGTAGGTTTTGTATGTCTTTAATTTTTACTTGCTGCTATAGTAGCTGTGGTTCAGGTATAAAATGTGAGTTCATATTTTCATTTTAGTCATATGCTGCCGTCTTTCTTCTGATGTTTTGAAGAGACTTTGAGATAAGCCGTCTTTTGTGGCATTTTTTTTTTCCTATCACATCTGTTTTACAGTTCTCAGAAATTTTTAAGATGGTCAGAAAGTGATATTTTTTTATAGAAGATGTGGACCCTATATTTTTGGTTGCTGGAAAATGCTGAATTAAAATGTTTTCCAAAACATCACATCACTTGGGAATCTTAATCTGCTTTTGAGCTTAAAGGGTTTTTTGGGTTGATTTCAATGTATGATGCTGATTTAAGACATTTGTTGAACTTTTAAATATATGAAAATAAAATGCAAACGTAAATAAATGTTGAAGCCTCTTTTAATTGATTCTGATGAAAGTTGTGTTGATGAATGATCTTTCCGCTTTTGTTACTTAAACAATATGGAGTTCTTTGCCTGAGTGGTCAACCATAGACAGATAAGTTTAGCTTCTGCTGTCATGTTACCAGGCTTATAGATCCAGCTATGGAAATATAGAAGGAAATGTATCTTTACAAGGATACATTATTTTTTTGCATGTTGAATAGGTATGCCCATTCATCACTTCAGAAGCCCAACCTTGAGGTGCATTGACTGTTTGTAACTTGGTAGTTTATTTTTAGGGGTCTGGCTCATGTGCTGCTGCCTTTAGAGGTAATGTTGCTGGATTTTCACTCTTGAATCAAGTCTGCAGTGTGGGGTGTTACAGAGTGAACATTACTAAAGAATTGTTAGCACAGAAAGGAAATGAAATCTGAGGAAACAGTCTGATACTGCAGTGTCAATGTTCCACCTTTTGAATAAAACAGATCAGACCTTTCAGTGACTCAACTTCAGGAGTGAGAGCACTGTAAGAGCCTGCCCTTAAAGAACCTGTTCAATGAGGTAACTTCTTAAAAGGCTTTTTTTTTTAATTGAAAACACCACTATAAGTTCACTTTTTATAGCCCCCAAATTATGTTCTATTTCCGTTTCAGAAATTACACATCAGAAAACTGGAAAAAGAGAGCTATCGATACCACTGTGCACTTCCAAGAGGCAGAAGAGCAAACCTTATTGTCACCAATAGGTATTAAGTTTTGAAGGCTTCCTAAGGGCTTGTCTTGGTTTCAACTTGGGGATTAGACATCTAACCTGGTGGCTCTTCTCAACTACTACAACTACTTTCCTTATCCATTTTCTTCTTGATTGTTGTCATAACTTCTTTTGTTTCCCTTATGGAAAATGTAATGTGGTGATGCTGTCAATACTAGATACTAATTTTAGAAAGGCAGTCTACTCTGAGGTCAGCGAGCCTTTCATCATACTGGAGGGAAAGAATATATTTTTCTCTTTGTTTCTTTTTTCCAAATTAGCTTGTGATAAGTGTTTGTAGTCAAACCAATGTTTTGATAATGCATGTGTTTATAATCTTGTTAATTAACAGATACTCTGAATGGAGTCTAAAATTTTTGTAAGAGTATGAAAATTAATCTTAAACTCATCAGACAATTTTTAGAATGCAAAATGTTACTAGTATTGAATATGCAGTTTGAGGACTCAAAACCTGCTAAATACATGCAGGTAATGAAGAGGAACACGTGGATTATCATCTCCGTGTCCTAAATGTTGCTGATTTCCACCTTGCCTGCATGTATGAGAAAGACTCATCCATCATGAGACTCCGGGAGGCATCCCACCATGTTTGTTTTATAATGTCTAGCACATACCAAAATTCATGCTGCAGCTGAACAAGCTTTTTCAAGATACTGAATAAGTGCTTTAATGATAGGTGATTTAGTTGTTTGCAGGTTGAGATGAATGTGCACTTCTGTATCAATTCTTCTGCACATGCTTAAAAGTTCTAGTTTAACTCCGTTCAAAACTGCCACCAGTTTTTGTGTTAGTGCGCTGACCCTGGAGCTCGCTGGCAGCCGCAGCGCCTGCCCACCTGTCAGTCCAGTAGTGCTGGTGGCACTGTGCAGCTCATTTGTCGCTGTTTGAGTAGCCTTATCTGGCTCTGAGGACCTCTGTTGAATTAACTGAAGCCCCTCTAGTATCCAGTTCTAGAACAATGTTTGGATTTGGAGTGCTGGGTGGCCTGTATATACTGTGTCATAACATAGATCATCTCTCTGTCTTCAGGACAAAGGTATTATCTTGGAATATATATTAGGAAGACCTGGTTCCATCATGACTGAACGGATAGTTCTAATCCACATAGAAAAGACCTTCTTGAACAAATTTATTTTCTTCATTTTGTTTTCCTGGCAAGGTTCTAGTCCCCAGGAGAAAATTAGTATTACCTTTTTCTTCTCAACAGGAGACTGATATGTGTAAAAGAAGTGGAAATCTTAGGCCATTTAACAGTGGAGTGGGATTACTTATTTGAAGATTTTACATCCTGTCCTTCCTATGAAGCAAATGTTTTAAAAATAAATGTTTTGGTAAGAAAAGCATGTCAACTTTTTTTATTTAACACTATTTAGAGGTCCAAACATACTCTTTAACTTATTTATGGTTCTAACTGCTAACTATGGGACTAAGAACAGGATTTACATGACATTTCTTAAAAGTAGGGGTTGGGTTGGACAGAGGCCACAGTGAAATCTAACCTGAAGTTGACATTCAAGCCATTTAAGTAGCAGAATCAGCGTTCTTGTTTTGTGAGTCACCTGAAGTACTTTTTTGTTCCCCTCTACAACAGGATCAAAAGATGTTCCAAAGGAGGGACAGTACAGGTCATGCAAGTGTCAAGACAGTTCAGCTTCAGGATAAAACTGCAGCAATGGTATATTCTTTTTTTTTTTCTTTCATCTTCTTTCCTTCTGATATTGTGAACAGTTGTTGAAACTAAGTATGTAAAAACAGTGGTAATGTTCAGAGAGCCATTATAGAATAGGCTGCTGTGCCTGAGGAGCGTGTGCCGTACTTGCATGTTGAAAAATGAGTTTGACCAGGAGAACAATTTGACAAGATAGTCTGAAATATTCAAGAGACTATATGCAACAGTAATTTAAGGTTGAAGTTGCATAGTCTTATGTTTTGTATATAGAACTCATTAAAGAAAAATAATTCAGATACCTAAATTACAAGGTTAAGTTTCATTATAGTCTCCAGGGTTCAACATACCTCTTCATTCTGCTGCCTCCTCATTATTTCAAGACCACTGGACTAACCCAATAAGTCTACTTTGTGTGAAAAGGTTTGCTTAGATTCCTCCTCCCTCCCTCCTGCCCCCCACCTTGCCTCCACCTGGATTTTCTACCATCTATCTCTAAATGTTTGTTTGTATTGATGCTGGAGAGGCTGATTTATTTTGGAAGCTTTTGTTCTGTGGATGGTTGGGTGTCAGAGCTAACCCAAATAAGCTGAACTTAGAGCTTTGTATAAATTCCAGAGTACTTCAACGGTAGAAAAGTTTACCTAGGAAACAATGCATCTTATTGTACTTTTGTATCAGATGGTGAGAGAGGAGGAGTTGTCCCCAATACCGGAAGTGAAATCAGTTAGATCCTCAGCATCTTGGAAGCACACTTGTAATTGTAGCCTTATAAAAGAATGGGTTAGACTGGGAAAACTGGTGCTATCCTTTTGAGGCACTTGTTTTAGCTACTGGAAGACTATATTTCCTTACTATCTCTTGCATAAAGAAAAAAATTCCTTCAGCTTTTTCATACAGCATGTCTTCCGAATCACACTTTTTGTTAAATAATTTAAATCCTCTTAGTTTGTATGTATCTTAGTGTCATGTCCAAATCTAGGACATTGGACAAAACATGCAGGCCATACTAGAAGGGTACTTGTATAATTCTCTTTTTCATTAAAGTTTATGCTGATATGCATACATTGAAAATAATTTTTTCTGTTCTGAATTGCAACCCATTTATCTTCCATGGATTTGTTTGTTTGATTTTGTCAGTATTACTCTTCATTTTGCCTCTCCTTTCTTTGCGTAGATCCCACTTGTAAAACTATACCAGTTTGATAGGAAGACACAAACGAAGTACACTTCACAAGTAATTGTTACTTGTGTGAAGACTTCTGTGGTGCCCTTTCTATGTGCATGAAATGTCTTTAAGATCAGATTAAGGAAACTACAGACAATCTTATTCTTTCTGTCTCCCCTAAAAAACAAACCAAGGAGTTTAGGTTTGTCCTTCTTCAGTCCTCTGAATCTTTCCCCAGCCTCCATGAGTTATCAGAAATCCATAAGTGTACACTTGATGCATATTAGGTACACCTGATGCATATTATTTGTCCATCCAGCTTAACTTATTCTTTATTTTAGTATTCATTGTTGTATAAATGAGTTTTATTTTTATTGAAGTCATGGATAAAAAGCCTTCACAAGCATTTCAAACACTTTGGCTTTCGCTAAATGCTGCAATTACTCAGGTAAAGTCAGAATAACCATCCAAGCTACCCCAGTAGGTTTTAATGTTTGTTGCATTAGCTGTCTTTAGTAGCATTGTATGGAAGGAGACTGCAGATTGCATGCTTAAATGTTCTTTCTTTAAATATGTTGATTTACAGAGGATTTGTTACGCTATTCAGGAAGCCCAGGCGACAAGAAAACAACAGAAGCTGGTGAAGCAAGCGTCTTTGCAGTTGAAGAAACCACTAACACTATCTTGATAATGACAGGATTTGTCGTGTTTGACCTTTGGTATGCAATTTTATCTCTAAAATAGTTTAGAAGCAACATAGAAGCACTGTGCAGGAAGTAAAGATACCTGAGAACCTCACTTCCTTCAAAGTTAACAGCCATAAACACTTTATTTTAAGAACCTATGTCTCCTTCAAAAACTATCAAGTTCATTTTTCTGAAATACACATTTAAGGTTAAAAATTGCAACTTTTGCTAAAATGTTTACCTGTCTGAAATTTTCTTTTCTGCCCTTTTTCATATCAGGAGTTCTTTTAAATGTATTCTAAAATAAAGTGGTTGTCTGATTTGCACTTCAAGTTTACAGTTTATGGACAGGTGGTAGTAATTGTTGTTCTAGTGTTAGGCATTAGAAAATACTGTACTAGAGCAACATAAGAATGAATATGTGTGAAAGAAATAGGCTGTTGTTTACTGGAAATGTTTACTTTGGAATGTTGTCAATTATATGTTAATGAAAATTTGCACTTTAAAAATGGAAAATATTATTCACCTGTCAAGTGTATATATATGGTTTTGGTTGTGTTGTAGCTTAAAGACTTCTCTAAGAGGGGACACCACAGTGGTTTTAAACAGCATTGTATGGCAAAAGCTTAAATCAAAGTAATTAGCATGCCATATTTCAGTGTATAGTTACTCCACTGGAAGAGTGCCATCTCATTAAGCTAAAAGTAATTTCTGATACAACATTTTTTTTGCACTATCTCTTCCTGAAGACTGTTATTAGCCTTCAGTTTAGCAAGGTATTTAAGTACATTTAGAGTAAATGCCTAGCTCTTAATGGTATGAATAATCCCATGAACTTCACTGAGACAGGTTGAATTCTTTACACTGGGCACATCAATTAGTATCTGTCTGGGTCAAGGACTAGATGACCAAACAGTTCAGTGATCAGTAAAGTGAGGGCTCTTGCTGTCAGTCTTAGGCTCTCAAATAAGATATAAAGTGCAAATACTTATGAAAATTCACTCTTTGCAACTCACTTCCCTTGGAAAGACTGATTTCTGGGATTTATAATTTTTTACTAGATAATAGCTATAGATATGACCTTAATGAGTAAAAACGGCAATATTCTTGCACTGATCTATTCAATAAGTAATGCAATTGTGAGAACTATACCTGGGTTTTTAAACTCTCTTTATACTTGAAGGCTGGTGGATTCTATACATGTACTCTTAATCTGTACCTATAATCACAACAAAATTTGAAAGCTTAAGATATTTGAAAGTAAGATGCCAAACACAGAACTTCTATGGAGCATCTGCAGACACGATTTTATTGCCATTGTGTGCATATGGCTGGCTTGCTACAATAGAAAAATGTGGTACAACCTTTCATTCTGTGGTATCACCTATTTTCTAGAAAGCTCTGCTCAAACATTAAATTAGCTGTCTAGGTTATATGTATTTCAAGCCCTTGATTAAAAAAAACAGTCAATAAATTTTTATATGCAATTATATTTCCACTATGGTTTTAAGTGTCGTTGCTTCCACAATACCTAATATGCTGTTGATTTGCCACATCACTGGCACTATATGGACAAAATTATTGGAGTGCTAGCATACTGCAGACGAACTTTCTGCAGCCCAGTGTTTCCTCCAGCCTGGCATCTGTCATGTAAGGGATAGTTGTATATGTGCTGCCTCTTTAGTCATAGCTGGAAATAGATTTCACTTCAGTACACTCTATGTGTATGTTTGGACAGTACCATGTGCCTTTTCTGAGGTGGAGAATTGGAGCTTAAACCAGTTCTGATGCCACATTCTTGACTCCAGTCTCCTGCTTGATTCACTTCTGTACTTCCTCATTCTTATTTGTAAACTTTCTGGCTTGAATTGTAAACAGTAGATTCTCTGTTTTCTCGCTCTATATGTGATTAGGTACAATTTAAAATAGTCTGAAGAAGCAGTAGGTTTCTTTAGAACAATTTTTTATTTTGAAATGCATGTCTTTGCAGTTTGAGTTGCTAACTGAATTTGAACTGGCGCTGAAGAAGTAATGAACAACCTTCTTTACCACTTGGATCGAGCACTCAAGAGGACATGAAAGATCATTTGCTAAGAAAGGCCTTTTTTACTTAAGTGAAGACAGAAGTTTGAGACCAATAGGTTTCCAGTGCTTGTCCTGTGCTTTCCATAGGTGTTCCATTCCATTTTACTAAGAGTTCTTCCATCTTTGCTCTCGTTTTTTATCCAGCCTTTTGCATTGCTGCATTCTCTCTGACTGTACCTCAGCTTTGGCCTCTGATTTTGGCAACTGTTTTCCCCTGTTCCCTTTCTGCCCATCTCCTTAAGCTGGTGCATCCTCGAAGTGCTGGCTGAAGGAGTTACGGCACAGGCAGAGTCACTTGTCTAGGCCCTAGTCATCCACCCAGCATAAAAAGCATTGCAGAATGAAATGGTGTTTATCTGTTGGAATGAGGCATTGTTGGGGTTTTCAGACAGTCTTCAGTGATTAATTCCAACCAGATACCACAATGCAAAGTGAAAGAGCTTTTTCAAAGTAGTTGTTCGTGGTTTTGGTGGTGGGTTTTTGTTTTGTTTTTTGTTTGTTTGTTTGTTTGTCATTTAACCAAGAGATTTCCCATACCTGTAAGATTTTATGTTTCCATGAAGCTCTAGAGTTTCATTATTACTGAGCAAACAAGTTGGCCAGTCTGCTGAGATCTTACTAGACCTTTCCTTACAATGAATTTCCAGAATTTTTTACTTTTTCACTTGTTAATTACAACTCGAAGCATTTAGGTCGGGCCTGGGTCCTTGCTTTGCATCAGTTACTCCATTGAGTTCTGGCTTGTCATAGGTTTCTCTGGCCCTTTTTTTTTAATAAGGCCTGAGGGGTGTTTAGTCCTTGTGACTGTTTTCTGTCTCTTGCTTGAGCTGTAGGCTTCTTTCTGAAACTTTCTCAGTCCCTTTCCGTCATGCCCTCCTTCCCCATCTCTCAGCATGCTCAGTTGCTTCCTAGGCAGAGAGCAGTGTGTCCTTAATGTAGGTCTGTCTCAACCTAGTAACCATTTTAAAGGACAGTAGCAGAACATTATAATAAAATAAAACTGTTTCATGTAAAAAAAAAAAAGTGCTTTTGCTTATGATTTTAGAACCATCTAATGTTAAAAAAAAAAAAAAAAAAGAGGAAGACATGAGAACTTTTGGAATAGATGATGGATATATGTGGTTTTTCATAGGCAGGTGCTATCAATTCCACTTAACTGTGGGCCTTTTGGGAGAGGTTTTTTTACTTCAATTTTTATTGAATTTATGTCTGATCTGGAGACTAGTAAGTTTTCACACTCAGAAATGTTGTATTTTGAAAACACAATCAGCTTCTTTCCTAACTTAATACATGAGCTTGGTCCATTTTGCTGTTAACTCTTCAGAGGCAATTTTACCATCTCTTTCAATGGGAATTTTAACTGGATTTTATTCAGGTTAAATTGATGAATTTATCTTAGAAGGACCCTTTATGCATTAAGTTTAGTACTACCAGTCATTCTCTACAGAATTACAATAAACAACTTAAAACTACTTCAATGACCTTTTAAAAGAAGCAAATACCACCCAACCACTCCTAACACTCCTAAAAACACTCAGATTGTGGCATCTCCATCATTGTAGATATGAACAACCTGAGTCAATGTGGTCCTGGACAACCCACTGTGCCTAGTTCAGCCACAGTCAGCTAATCTCAAGAGATTATATCTTCCAACCCTGGCTGTTCTGTGATTCCTTCACCATAAATCTAAAATGCCTCCCTCTCCCCGCACAAAAGAGAGGTTTTTTGTTTCCTGGGTTAATTTAAATTATACCTGTCAAACTTCACATGTTTCACCATCATATTTAACCATTTTCTCAATAATTGCAGAGCCTGGAAGAATTTTTGGTTTATTATGGACACTGAACAGGGAGTGTTTTAGTAGTAAGAGATCAAATAGTTTTAGAGGGGGTTAATTGTGAAGTCAAATGAGAGGAAAAATTAAGTAATTCAGCTTAACAGTCAAGGTACCAGTATTTCTATTTCCTGGCTGCCAATAAGTATGCTTTTGTTTTACTAGAGTAACATAGTGATTACACTATATATATCCTAATCTCAGTCTTTGGTTGACAACAAGGGTTATTTATATAAGGGGATCTTGGGTCACTCAGAGTATTTAAAAATAAAATCTAAAGGATTTCATTTTACAAGTGAAAACTGACTTGTGAGGCCTTTTGCAACTACCTAATATCTGTTTGACAAAATAATTCTTTCAACAGCTTATAAAGTCGCACTTATTCAAACCTGAGTGTGAAGACTTGATTTGGTATAGATGCCACTGGACTGACCACTTCAAGAGAAATCTTAATAGAAACAAGTGGAGGGATTTGAGAATCAACGTATCCAACTTCAAGTTCCATCAGAAAAATCAAAACTTTAGTTTCTTTATTAAAATTTCCCGGACAAAGGTATGCTTTTGAGGGAGAGGGCAGTTATCAGTTAAACATATATTGCCACACAGCACATGAAAGGCAGATTGAAGAAATAAAGATAATTAGATATCTAGATGTAAAATAAAATTTGTTCCAATATGTGACTATTGTTCAGTTTACTAATGTTCCTAATGCAATTCCCTTCCCTTGGATTATGGATCTCATGTCCATAATCACTAAGTAACAATCTGTGGAGATACACAGATCTCCAGACTGTAGCGTCTATTTTCTCTGTGCTGCAATTTTCTCCTGTTTTGGAGTTTTCTAGAAGTTTATCAGCTACTAAGAGGGTAGCTTAATCTAGTCACCTGACTTGTCTGAAGGGGGAAAGCTTAAGTATGAAAGGAGAAAACTGTAAAAAGGAAAGAGATGACCTATCAGCAGGAATGTGTGATTTTAAAACCTTCAGTTTTTACAGTTCATTGTATCCTCACCCTTCCTACAGGTCATCAAGTAAAGTTCTACTTTGAAATTATTTTATATTGTTTGTTACTTAGCCTAATCTAGTCTTCTGATTGCATTGGGATTGTGGGGTGAGGCAGGAGAAGCCCCAATAATACTGGCATGGTAGGTTGGGAGTGAAGGAAAGTGACAGCAGGATGGTGATAAATCTGTAAAGTGGCAAACTTTAGAGGTAAAACATTGGAAAAAAGCTAATTTGATATGTTGAAATCCTGCTACAAATTTCTTTTACATCATTACCTGGGAAAATACCTCATCTAGTTAGGAAGAGAAACTGTGCTACTTGCAAGCAGTAACTGTGTTGAACTTTAACAAGGAGAAGAAATTTTTGTTTGGATTTCAGTCAGGGAGGCAGAGAGCTATTCCCAGACACGTTACTGGAGTCAGCAAATGGAGCACAAAATCCTCTTTATTGGTAATATGACAACACTCAAATTCCAGTGTTCATCTCGTGTGTGTGTCCACGTTGTTTCTAGACTCTCCTCTTTATCAAAGGTAAGCACAGTAAGGATGTGTAATTCTGAAAAAAATGCTTATCCAAAAGAAAGCCTTAAAAAAACAAAACAAAACCTAACTACTTATGCACTGTATAATGGAGCACAATTCTAGGGGTTTGAAATGTTTCCCTATCAGGTATGACATTAATTTCTCTCATATAGTCAAAGCTGTATAGGTAAATCACTGATCTGTGCAGGTCCTTGTCTCTGCTCTGGTAAGTGTGGCCCTGAACCTGTCCTTGACTTAGTTGTTGTGTGAGGACTGTGTTGGACTTACAAAGCTTCCTCTTGTGTTTGTTGTCTTCACGTCCGGCTGTGCTTTCCATTTCCCTGCTCGAAAGACATTTGCTATTGACTTTTAAAGAGCTATGACATTGGGCTAGGATGCTCTTAAGGAGCCCCAAAAGACTCCTGCAACTGATCCCATAGGATAGTTGCAGGTTAATTATCACTAAAAGCAACACAGGAAATATCTTCAAGTCAGTACCTTAAGCAACGCAGCTTTAGACCTCATCCTGTCCTGAAAGGTATATAATCAAAAGTTCAGTATCATGGCGTTCTGACAGGCATATTGGGGAGGAACTGTACGATTGTTTTTAAAGTAGAATAGTGTGAGCAGGTTTGTCATGGTGACAGTCCTGGAGAAACTTTTAAATTTAAAGCCCTGTTAGCTGACTTTTTTCTGTATGCTGTCAAGACATTCTTCACATTTTAACAGAGCATCGCAGCCCTAAGTAGTTGGTTACTGATGTTAATAAGCATCCAAAGAACATATATTCTCTTAAGTTTTTGTAGAATTTAAAAAATAAATCAGCATATTATTTCAAGCAACTTTGAGTTAATTGCAAGGATTATTTAAGTTTGACTCACTGGGGTATAGCAGAAATCTATGTGTGAAATTGATAGATGAATGTGTCTGGGTTGCAAATGATGAAATGCTACTGTGAATAGTTGTTTCAGTAGTTATCCACAAGGTGGGGGAATGAATCTTTGTATGTTACTGCTGTTGCCTTACAGCTTTCCTGCCCACCTTCCTCCTGCCTGGATCTCATACTGTTGAAATCATGTAGTTGATATGCTCAATGCCGAGCATAGGGCTATAAATCAGAGGCTGTCAGAAGCTGTACAAACTGTAGATCCAAGCCTGGAGTTTTAGAAGTGCTGAAAAAAATATACTACAACAATTATTCACATGTTATTTCTTACTTGTATGTCGTGTTATAGAAATAGGTATTTCCATGTGTACAGGTTTCTTTAGTGGGTCATGGTTTAGAGTAAAAGCCTTTCCATGTGGTTTTCACTCAAGTACTCATTCTGCTAATGCTACTGTTGGATTGCAGAAATTGATCTGAAGATGGCTGTGTAACAGACAGTGGCATATAAGGTATGTCCTGGTTTTCTTCTGTGTATCTAATCAATTCAGAGAGATCTAAGGCAGCCCAAGAAGCCATGTCAGAACTGTTTAACAGGGTTGTGTACTTTCTTTGCACCGTTTAGCTAAAGTTAATTTAAAAAATCCTATTTTTCTAAAGAGGAGAGATTGCTTTATGGTATATATTAAACCTGTTTCAAATAATACTTAGAAACTACATAAAACTAATACTTACAAAGAAAGTAAAAATTAAAAAATAAGCAATACTATTCTGTATTTGGGTCGTGACTCTCTCTTGCTTTAGAGACTCCCATGATGAGCTGCTGCTAAAGAGAACTAGTCTTCCCTCAGCTTCTATGGTTCTGTTGTAGGAGCCATTCTTACACTTGAGAGCTTCCAGGAGCATGCAGAATATCATGGGTGTTCCTTTACAGCGTGCAAGAACTGAAGATGTGTTAGTTCATTGGCTTTTTTTATGTCTGTTTTCTTGGTTGCAAGTGTCCTTTTCTTTATCTGCTTTTATGATCCTTTCCAATTCCTACTTTATAAAGATCCTATTGCCAATTCTATGGAAAGAAATACCTAAAACTGGAAGTAGATAAGGCTGTCTACATGTTTAAAAATAATAATTCGACCATATCTTTTTACTGGCCAAAAATATTTAATGAAAGAAAATCTTACTGGGAGGTCATATGGGAGGAAAATACAATCTTCATTGTAGCAGAATTAAACATTTTAAACCAGGTTATGTCTAGTATTATGAGTCATAGAGTGCTCTGAGGGCTGCTCAGTTCGCCCTGCCACCCCTCACAATCTCCTAACCCTATAGCGTCTCTAGGGCTCGCAGGCAGGGACTGAGAACTGAGGAGAGGAAGGCACCTGCTTACTGCAGTGCTTGCAACAATATTTCTGCTGTGTTCCTTTTCTAGTCTTTGCTTAGCTGCTCTCATCCTGTCCAGGAGAAGAGAAGACCTTGGGACTTCCTGTGTCTCATCTAGTATATCCTGGATAGCTAGCAAGTAACACATACGTTGTGCCTTAATTCCCAATTTGGTCTTTTTATTCTTGGGATTCTGCTAGACTTTGTGTCTCAGGCTAGTATATAGCCCAGGGGAAGGTTCATGGTCTGTATTGGCACAAAGGGCAAACTGAGCTTACTGAGGTGGCACTGACACACTTCAGATATACCGAGAAACAAATTCTGGATGATCTCTCATTTCTTCCTAGTCATTTATGTGGCACTTCTCTGACTAATCTAGGGATATTTGAAGAATTTAGGAGCTTAGAACAAAGGAACAACAGGTAATAAAAAGTGGAATGGAGAAACCTGGACAGGCCAGGAACATTGAGAATCATGTTCTGACTCTAGTTGTGCTCTGTGATATATAGTCACAAGATTTAAAACCCTAATGTAACTTGACCATCATAAAATTTATGTTTGACTCATAAGAAGTTTTTTAAAAGTTTTCATAGTCTGAGATAACACTATAGATAAGAGTATGTAGATGATTTCTTCAAGTTTCCTCTGTAGATGTCTCATAACATGTTCTGCCTCTAATAGTTGTTTCTTTTCCATTTGTATATCTGCAGTTTTAGATGTAAATAGTACCTGTATAAAGGTACATTCTTGATGTTGCATGTTAGCTGTTTCAAGTCTTCAGAATTCTATGCACATCTTTGAAAATATATATATTGTATAATAATGCATGGAAGTGCTCACAGGGCTACTAACATGATTAGTTTTGGGGTTTTTGGTGAGTATAAAACTTTATTTCCAGAACTAGCCATCTATTCTCTTATATGCCCTTCTACATAGAGGCATATGTAGGAGCCCTCCCTCATCTGAGGACATAGCAAGCTTGTAGACCTGGCAAATACATAATTTAGCTGAAAGCACATTTAGAACCATCATGGGTCTGCCTCATTCTTCATTTTATTCCTTCTGTGGGCTGTGGTACATGGAGCAGGCCATTGTGTGAAAATGTGAAGCATTTAGAAACAATATTGCTTGGTGGAGTTCAAAGGCAGTCCAAGCTACTCATTCCTGTTTCTGTGCCATGCCCTCAGTTGACTAGATCTGTCTGTTGATTGAACTATCAGATCAGTAAACTCATGGCTTAACATTAGTGAAACCTGTCAGAGTTGGGACTGAGCAGTCGGAAGAAGTGTTGAGATTGTCACTAAATGATTTGTAGCAGCAAATCAGAGCCTAAGGAACTCTTGTTTTGTGCTTACCCTTCTGACGTGCCATGTTTATGTACATCAGAATGAGAACTTGGAGTTTTTAGAGGTTATTTCTGTCCTTAAGCACAAGGTATCCACAAGTTATCTATCCTGCTATGTCTTTTGGGGAAACTACTTGATTATCCATATACTTTAGGATTTTGGTTACTGCAATACGGTAGTTAAGTCAACAACACATCGACAACCTTCCTCCTCTGTTTTGATCATTCACAGCATCAAAGCATCAATGCACCAAATGATGGTTTTTCTCTGTTTTGCTTCACCAAAATAGAAGACAGCCTTATGTTTCTCACCTTAGCAAAAGTTGCACTGAAATTCACTACTTGGTATATGTGTATAGTGTATACCTCTGTGTGATTACAATCAGCTATTACAGCTATGTAAGTCTTCTGTGCTTTAGCTGTTCTTCAGCTTCTTGTTACCTGTAGGGAACAGAGATGTTGTTTGTTTGAATACAGACTCATTGTAAATTCAGATGGGTGGAGTGGTTTAATGTTGGAAAGAAACTGAAGTGGTACCAATTGTCTTAATAACTTTGATATCAAACGAACAATGGAAGGGTGGGCAATATACATGCTAAATGTTACTCTCTGCATATATATTAAGCACAGTGATACCAACAACTCAACATAATCAACAAAATCATATAGAGTGGGTTAGTTTAGGAAAGGCTTATTTCACTTTTCCTATGCTGGATTAATTTTCTGCCAGGTTAACATCAGCTGAGTACCTAGAGAGCGGAAGGAAAGGGAAAGAAGGGGAGTACATGTTCCCTTTGGATGATGGCAAGCTGTTAGGTTGGCACGGCTTCATCCTCAAAGTTAGCAGCGCTGAAGAATTCGTGGAAATTTTTCAATTCAAGCTGCACTTTGAAGATCTGGATTTTCATTTGAACTAAGCTTTTCATTGAAAGCTGACAGCTTTCCACAGTGTTTCCATTCTTGTTGTCATTGAAGAATTGAGTACTAGACATGAAATTTAAAAAAAAAAAAGATCAGTTGGAAGCTGAAATACTCCAATTTTGAGATGTTACAGTGTTGTCTGATATGGGGTGTTACTGTTTGGGTGGCTTCCATGTCCCTGTTCTTTTTTTATGTGCCGAGGTCTATGACCTGTCTCTGGGTTAGGTGAATGATGTTTATATTTGTGGAGTGGAATCAAGAAAATGCCCCCAAACCAGAGGCAAAGAAGGGAGTGGAAAGTTGAGCAGAGAGGCTGTTGGCAGGCAGGCAACTGGTTAGTCCACCAACAGACACATAAACGTGTGTTGTTTACAGAGGCCTATGCCAGATGAGCAACAAGTGAGCAGTTAAACCTCCAAATCCTTCCAATGGTATCAGTCAGACAGATGCCAGTGTGCACTAAATAGCGCATGATTGAGGATCCAGTCACCCATGTACCCGGTGAAGATAAATTGAAATAAAAGCTTTGCAGGATGAAGTCCATCAAAGGTTTGAGCATACCTACACATATGGGATCAGGGCAGCTATCCACTCGCCATGAGATAATAGTGCTTTCCAAGGAGTTTAGGGAAGAAAGACCTCTTAACATTTCAAGTTTATAAATATACGAGGAAAACTGTGTGAGAGCACAGCATGTGCCTGAACTGGGGCCACCTGAACTTCTAGCCGTCCAGTCAAGAGACCTATTGTGCATTTTCAGTGGAACCTGAAATAGATTCAGTTCACAAGATACAAAGCAATACAGGGCAGAATAATAGCATTGCTCTCTCAAAGCAGTTGAATGTTTCTACTATTAGTTTTTCTTAAGAAAACATGCTGCTTTCTAAGCATCCAGGTGGAGATCACAGTCTAGGTGAATGCCTGCATGATATATTCTTCAACTGTTGCACCAGGCCTATTGTATTACAGATGATAAGGGCTTGGAAATGAAGTCTTCAGGGGGAATGCATTTCCATTTGGGAAAAACCTTTATAATTAAGACTATTACAAACCCTGCTTTTGGCATTCACTTTGGACTAAAACTGGGGGTGGGGGAGGCAGGGTGAGGAGGATGGAGGAGACAAACCAAAAAGCCCAGTTATAGTCCTGCGTTTGTTTAATGAAGTTACAATAAGCGTTGTGAGGGTGAATCACAGGGGAAATTATTTTTATGTTGAAACTTTTAAATGTTAAAAGAATTTGTGTGAATGACAAAGAATTTGTGTGAATTGTAAACTAGTGAGTGCTACTTTGTGTGGTCTGTATGAGAATATAGTGATAGTGTTAGAATATGAAATTAAGAGAGTTTTATGTCTTTTACAATCCTACCAGCTTGCACAAGCTAAGTGACATACAAGTTAGCTGAGATCTCCAAAGAAGCGCTCACAAGAATAGTCTAATATGGAGCACAAAAACCATATCCTGCTTGGAACATGGGAATGCTGTGAGAGTAGCAGACTTCTGGAACAAAACGTATGGAAGCAGTGGTCATTTAAAGGTATCTTAGTCACTTCATAAGCAATACTGTAGGCACTGATCAAAATAATTTCAAGTTTCCTTTCACAGCAGGTTCACTGATGCATTTGCTTTATGCTGAGAAAGGATGAGCTGGGGATTGCAATGCTGCTTTGGGAACAATATTTTAATCACAACATATGGATTCACTGGAATCTTAAAAATTGCTGGATTATGTCCAACTTTTAATTTTTTTTTCCAAGAAATGGGTTTAAATACAGACTGATCCTTTGCTATCCATACTTCCCCCTCATTGCTTGATGAGATCTAGTTCCCTATTACAGCAGCACATGAATCTTGAAAATGTTGCTTTTTGCAATGTGTTTTCAAACTTAGTGGAAACAGATGTTTAAAACTTAAGAATTTCTTGCAAAATTAAATTAATGCATTGAGCCAAAACTCTCTGAGAGAGCACACAAATTAAACACACTGGCTTCTTAGCCTTCTGAATAATGTTCCATGAAAAAGTTTGGAAAAGAGCTATTGTTGAATGTTCAAAAAATGGAGCATTTTGTTAATGGAAGGCAAAGCAGATGAATCAAATGCATAAATATGTTGACACATACTGGCTTGGAGGAGAGTTGCTCAGATTCAGATAAAAACTGATATAAAAATAACAGGCATCTCTCTCCCTCTTCTTCCCTTGGTTGGGAACAGTAGCGTGCTGGTTAGAGCACCAGTCTCCCACATTCCAGGTAACCATATGCTGATGAAACTTTTGTGTTTCTTTGATTGTACCATGAAACCTTCAAAACATAGTCGGTTTGTCCTAATGGGTGATGAAGGAAAAAGTTAAAAAGGTATTAGTGGAACAGGAAATGAGATTTTCTCATATGTGTGATCTAAAATGGATTTGAAATTCAACTTGGTGCTGTTACATTGTCCTGCTAAGCCCAAGTACATCAGTCTTGTGATACTGTGGAATGGAGAACACAAGGCAATGCTGACTTCTCCTCGAGGTATCAGTATTCTAGAGAGGCTGGAGCTATATGTATATCTCCTGTGTGGGTGTTTGAGCATTTGAATTGGCCATCTGTAGGGACAACAAACTGCTTAAACTTTGTTTTTTTCTTTGTGAGATATTTCTGTAGCAGTCTGAGAATTAAAGCGGAGTTCTAATTGACAGAGGAAGTTCAGATGGCTAGCCATGCCTTGCTACAAAAGATATAATGCTTATCTGGAGGATTTTCCTAAGAACTTCAGAAGGATTGTAAATAAAAGCAGTGAACATTTTTAGATTATGTTTCAATTCAGAAGTATTTATGTTGTGTGTTTTGAAGTCTGCATTGAGTTACTTGAAATTGTAGCTTTACGAGAATAAGTAAATTCCTCCAAGATTTTCCTCAAGTTTTTCCACAGAGTTTAGAAAAGCATTCAGCTTTGAAAAACAGGAATTATTAATAGTTGATTTGTGTGTTTTACTTGTTTCTATCTTCACTATTGTCAGTGCTGACCAGTGAGCACTGTAATACCTATAATCTGATCCTACTTCCTGAAATTCACTTTCTAAGGCATTTACTTTGTATATGCTGTAAGAAAATGGGCTTTTGCTTTGATTAGGCATAGATTTCCCAAGGGCTTTATTTCTAGTTCATGATGAAGCTTATAGCATTTGTCTCGTGCAGGATTTCTGCAGATATGGACTCATTAGTGAGTAGTCATGATGTTTAAAATCTCAACAGCTGCATAGCTGCTGGTTGACTTAAGTTCAAAAGTTTCCATGAAAGAACACCAATTACCAAGCTTTCCACTTTTGACAGTTCAGTATCTATCTCAATTTTCTCTTTCATTTCAGAGAGACAATGATTTAAGATTCACTGTAACTATAACGTAAATGATCAATGGTAGCTGAGGGTTGCCATTGTTTGTTTGTTCAAATAGGTCGTATGTGCAGCATAGTCTGAACAATTAGGCCTGGGTTCATTTCTCCTTTGGGCTGAACCTGATTTTTGTATGCAGTGTTTACTTTTCTTGTTGACCACATCAGTGTTTTTCAGTGGTTTAGAATCTACAAATATCAGCACTGGCAGTTCTAAGAAGTTGTGATACAAAGTTGTAACTACCTTGCAAGAAATTAAACCTTTCTCACCTAAAATGAGCTGATAAAGGGGCTGATACTGTTAATGATACCTGATGATAAAATTACTTTACAAACAAGCTTTCCTTGTTTTAGTGTTAAATTCCAACAGACAAGATCCTTGTAGTTTATTTGTATTCTACTCTAGACCACAATATCTTGGCAGTGGCTCATTTAAGGAAATCCAGAAACATCAAGAAAGCACACAGTTGTCTTTCCTTCTGGTCTGTGTTTATTTAAAATTGAAGTACTGTAGAGAAACAACTGCTGAGTAGTTATTTTTGCTATAGTGATTCTGATGAGAAAATATGTTCCTTAGAATGCAAATTCTGTGTATTTGAAGAAAGCAACTGAGCAGAGGAACAAACACATAGGTAGTTTTACATCAATGTTTGAGATCAGGTGTTCTCTAAGATTTCTAAAAACCAGGTTTCCAAGTCTATAGAACAAAATAAGAGGTCTGTGCCACTACTTGGAAACTTGCATTTCTCCTCTGAAAAGGATGTTCACTGCTTGTTTCTTAAACCCCTAATTTATGTGTCTTTTTTAATTATATGTGGTTCTGGCCTTATAATTTTGAGTTTCATCTCACATTTTTCCTTTTCCTGCCTAATAATTAGATCAAGATCATTGGTACCAATATAGTATGGCAGTTTTGTGGGTTTTTGTGAAAGAAAAAAACCCCAAAGACACACACACGCACAAAAAAAGCAAACGGAAATGAACAGCCCCACCAACTGCCCTGCCTGAAGCTCACGAATCAGTGAGGCTGGACTGACCCCGGGGTAAGGCTGCCGCCCGCACCCGGCTTTGTGCTGCTTCCATGATGGGTCTTGCAGGGTGAAATGGAGGGTCTTTATGTGATGCTTGTGAAATTCCAAGTGCATAGGTGAGCACACTTTGGTTAAATCAGTCAGTGGTCCTAGGACACCTGAAAAAGGCCCAAGAGAAGGGTTTTGTGTGCATATGTCTGGGATGTTTCTGTATTTGTACATATCTATTAAAAAAGCAAATTCAGTTTAGTCATTGAGTCCCTATGGTATGTGACTTTTTCTGAAGAATATCTGTTTGGTAACACGTATCCACTTAAAAATGAACAAGTTTCTTGTCAGAATGTCTTTGTTAGTGAGAATTTTCTAGAGAATTTTGCTATAAATTCATAAACAAATATTTTAAATGGGATGGTCTGGAGCTTGTCTGGAGAAGATGGTTAATAGAGCCTCTCCTTGTCATTTTTTGTGAAGTCACAAGGAATACAGTGCTATTTGTAAAGGTCTGCATTTGGGTTGACTATAAGCAGCAACAGTTTGCGATGTCTTAGGGACACAATGTTCTACATGGAACAAACTTTTTTTCTACAAACAAAAATATCTTCCAGCTAGATCCTGCATTTGTCTCAGGAGATGAGTTAGCAATAAGATGTCTTTTACAGGGGTTAAAGAATTAAGTTCTGGTTGGTGGTTTCTTCTGTTGGTTTTTTTTTGAATGTTTTGAATGTTCATGTTTATTTCATGAAGCAATTTGATCTCAGTGAAATAAATTTTATAGTAAATCTGTGAAAACAAGACTACATACTGACTGGGCTTGTCAGAATATGAAAACCTATAAGGAATTTTCCTACTCTGAGAGAATGGCTTATAAAGCATTCTTTTTTACAGTGGTGGCAGCTGAATTTTTTATAACAGGATCAGTGCATTGGTTTGGAGATTTCCTGACTTAAAATGGAGCTAAACTCTAAGAACAGTTCTATTTGTGACTGATTGCTCTGCTTCTGGTGATCAAGATATTCTGATGTTTTGTTTTGTTTTTTTAAAAAAAAGATAAATCTTTCTAGAAAGACAGCGAGTCCTGCATGTACACCAAGCATATCACAGCAGTGACAGTGCACCAGGTTAGGTACAAGTGTGTATTCATCACTGTGCAAATCATTCCAAGTCACCTCAGACACATGACCGAAACGTTAAGCTAAATAGTAAAGCAAACGCACTACTAAAATTTCATAAAAGGTTTTGGTATTTCCTGACACTTAATACGTTTCAGAAAGAACTTTTGGATTTTCTGCTATATTGTGGCTGAAAAAAAAAGTGTGGTCGGAATTTTCACTGGTTTTGAATACCTCCAGACTACTTGAATGGGAGACATTAAAATGCCAGGTTCCACATTTGTGACATGTTGGGCTTCCTTTCAATATGTTTACAGCTTGACGTGAAAAATAGTCTTGAGTTTGGATAGAACTAAAAAAAGGTGCTGTAGCTTCAATGCATTTTTCAGAATGATCTCATTAATTATGAAAGGATGTGTAGCCGTATGCTTGATGGCTGACTAAGCTTGAACATTTCCTAGTGCTGCTGAAGCCCTTGAAGTTTGTTGAACTAAATGCAAACTCCTTTTTTTTCACCATACTGTCCCCCTGGTATCTGAGCTACCATAAGCTGATCCAAATCTGAGATCTGAAACTACGCTCATCATGTTGTTTCCACAGCAGAGAGTGAGGATGTAAGTCAGGCATAATGTTTGAACTGCAATCTGATGCACTGTTGCAGTGAGGCCTTCCAGAACCTGCATTTCAAAATGTGTAACAGTTTTAGTGTCAGCAGTAGGTCAGTACTAGTTGGTACTAGTACAAAGCATGTTCTTTGTACTTTATATAATTATAAAGAATCATCATTCTATGGTCCTTACAGGCTGCTTTTGCTGCACAATTCTTCTGCTTTCTATTCATAGGTTTTGCCACTTCCCTACTCCTGCTGTCCTTCTTGGACGTTACTTCATTCTCAGCTTTGCCGGTGTCCACTAGCGATTTTGTTAGTTGTCAGAGGGCGTGTTACACGAAAAAAAACAGCGACATTGCAGTAAAGTTTGAATTGATAGCAAATACCTGGCGATTGCCAGCTGTGCCAGTCACTGCTGTGTGAAGGGCCCTGTGAGTAGACACTGTGATTGCTTCAGTGAGGAATCATCCTGCTGCTGATGCTAGCTGAACGTTTTCCCACAGTTTTTGGTTGCGGCAGCACCACTGTTTATGCAGCTATGCTTGCGAACAAAGCAAGTAAGTGTTAAAAAGGAAAAAGTACTTTTTAACCTGGGTCAATTTTCTTGCCTGATGTCCAGCCTGGCCTAGCAGACACTTGTATCAGCACAACCAAATGGGCAGCCTGAGGGCAGGAGCAAGCAGCCAGCTGGAACCCTTGAAATCTCTCTGATTATGAAAGTGGTATCTGGAAGCATATCCTAAGCAAGACTTGTTAAAATGTTTTGCTTTGTGAACAAAGGTACTCCGTGGTATATGATGAGCTGTTTTCCTAGTCAGCCACAATTAGGAACACAGGAACTGTATATCTTCTTTCTAAGTGATGTCAAATATCAGAGGAATATCGGATGTGCTCATGTGGGAGAAGATTGCAAGACCCTCAAAATTAATTACAGCAAGTAGCCAGAGAAAGGAGCCAAAATATATGTCTAGAAATTCACAGATCTAGCCTGTGAACTGGAAGTATTTTAGCAGATGCAGCCAAACCAGGCAAGTCAAACCACGGTGATTCTACCCACAGAAAATATTGCATTTTGCAGTGTGAAAACTTGAGACATAATATACCTTTTGTCACAAAGAAATATGAATTTTGCCTCTGCAAATGGATGCATTCCTGTACAAGTTGAGATGAATATGCATTAGTGTAAGTAATAAGATAGGCAGAACTTGCCATTAATTTTTTTTTTGGCATAACCTTGAAGTATGACATAAATACCATGTTCAGTATTTGACATTGACAATTCCTGTAAGTTCAAACCCACTGTAAACCAAAGCTGAAGAGCACTAATGCTAACTGTCTCCTAACTCATCTGTAAGGTAAGACAAAAGATAACATAACCTCTGACAGGATGGAGGAATGTAAGGTGACAGTTGGATGGATAAGAATCAGCTGTGGCTGTAGCGCACCCAGCTGCCCAATCAGCCTTGTAGCAAACTTGCCACAGATGATTTTTTAGGAGTGGTTTGCATGTTCTGACATGGCAAATGGCAAGAGACAAGTCTGATTTCTGATTAAAACAAAATACATACTTGAAATATATCTTTAAATTAGATTGATAAGATTATGAAGATGAATAACTTGGAATAGAATAGTTTGTACCTTTAGTAATCTATTACTTAACTTATATTCCAGCTTTCTGAAAAGCTATTTGTGTGTACACAGAACTGACGTGTATAGTGAAGGTGTTATACAACAATAGGATCCCAATGACTTTTGGCCTTGCTGGCTTGCAGCATGGTCATATCTGTGCCTTAATTCATATTTAACTATCTACTCAAAAAGCAAGACTGAATATTTGTGTTCAGCAGCAAGTCAAACTCAACTGGCTGTAGCAGTTACTGTCATCAGTTGCCTTCTCTGCTCCTTTTCTGCTTGTCACCATGTACACCAAAAAAGGATGCTGAAGATGTGGCATAAAAGATCTTCTATCTTCTCTGTTTAAAAGCTATTTTGGTGTTTTGTAGTAATATGTTAGATGTTAAGTATCCATTGAGCTGACAAGGGCTGTTTTCAGCTGTCCTGGTTTTGCCTGTGGTTTAGATGCTAGTGGGAAAGCAAGCAAACTGACACAATTGGTTTTCAGAATCTAGTGGGGAGATGTTAGTAAGTGCTACTTTACCAAATGAGAATTGATTTTTGTTACTGTTGCTGAGACAAGAACCCATAGTCGAGCTGCTGTTTCAGTCACCCCACCTTAAGCCACCCCCAGTGGAAGCAGTTACCCCATAGGGATACTGAATGGTATGGATTTGTCATGATGGCTAGAGACAAACAAGAATGAACAATTGTCCCCTACCAAAAGGTGTTGAAGAGATTGACTATTTCACAACTAATACCCTGTAAATTAGGTGATGCAAAGCTCCTTGGAGAGGCCACTTAAGAGAATAACCTTACAAAGATGGATATTAAAAATGTGAGACCAAATATGTTAGTGTGGCACACAGCTGGTAATTTATGGTCTTGCTGGGAATAAATGATACCATCTAATGTACCAGGCAACATCAAGATTAAACCTTAATGGCCACACAGTGCTTTAGTATCTTGTCCATGTACATGCGTGCACTCTCATTTATTGCTAATAGGAGATGCATGAAAAATCAAGAAAGGCTGAAAAAAAATAGCTGTCCTGGTGTCTTACTGCTCACACACAAGCTAATCCTTGTTTGGAGCCTGAACTCAATTCTGTTTCTCTGCATATATATGAATGAAGCAGATACAGAGAGGTCAGTGTGAGGAATAGCCGTGTCCTTGCATTCACGCTCCATGTGGCTTTACAAAATGTTCCATTTTCTGAAAAGAAACAGGGCCATAGAACATAGAGGGAAGGCTGCTTTGTGCAGATCTGAGGTATGTGTCATGGGGCTTTGCTGTCTTTCCATAGATGGGGACTTAAGCAAAATGCAGAGTCCCTATTTGTGTTTCCAAGGAGCAAGATGAATTAGCAATGCTGTCAGGCATTTCTTTGATATGGTCTTACTTGTTTACAAGTCATGTCTACAATCCTACTTCCTTGAGCTAAAGAATCCACTTTGGTAAGGACTACATGCACTATCTATAGGTATAACTAGTGGTGCTATGGCCCTTTATAGTCTTTTTACATTCACTGAATGATTGTGACCAGCCAGATCATGTTTGAAGACAATAAGATGTTGTAGATGAAGTATTTAGTAATGAATGTTAATACAGCATTCTTCCAAACACAACTTGCTGGAGGGAGAAAAATGGTTTCTGGAAGTGGATGAGGGAAGAAAGCACTGTGTCCTAAAGCCCAAATTGTCTCATATTAGTAGTTGTGCCAGTCTTAAAAGCAAAGAACCAGAGTTCCTGAGGAACTGTGCTGGCTTTATAAGGATATTCAAGTGGGCTTGGCTGTCCATGAGGGATGTTACAGTTCATACACAGATGAACCAGTGATTCAATTGAACTAAAAGCCAAAGTATGACGTGATACTACTTGCTGCATTCCCATGCACATTAGAAATAACCCGCGCTCCAAAATCACATGCCAGAAGTAGGGAGTGTCACATGAAGTTCTTATCCTTTGCTGGTTTGAATTTGGAGACATGCTTTTCTCTAAATTGTCAGAGTTGCTCCTCACTATTTGCAGTCACGCAGCAGGGAGCGGTAAGGACACGTTGGCTGCAGTGGTACAACTGATCCAGGTGTTGCTGGAGCCCTGGAGAGGGTTCTCTTCCTACTGACAGAGACACTGTCCAAAGTAGAAGTCACTGTACCTGTACCATGCAAGTGTGCTGAGGGGGTGTATTTGTCTGGTACACTGAAATAACAAGAAACAGGAGATGGCCTGAGCCTGTGAGCTCAGACGTATTTGTGAGGTATGGCAAATGTTGTCATCATTGTAGCTGTAAAAGCTGTGAATGAGAATTAATCAAGACAGTAATTTTTAAGAAGTCCTCAAACATCACAACTTTCCGGGAAGGTCACTAGTGCAGAATAGTAATCCAGAGCTGAGATGAATCATTCCTCACTGTTGTTACTTCTTTCCTTTATGATTAATTTAAACTTTTGCTTGATACATTTAAGTAAAAATTCATCCGGGGAAGCAGTGGCACAAAGAATTTCTGCTTTAACAGTTTCACAGGAATTTAGAATGCATCTTTGCATTGTAGTTAGAAAGTGCAAGGAATGGCATATTGGCCACACACTTTAACCTTCAAGGTGCTGGAACTACTATGATTATTGCAGGAATCTTTTCATAGGCAATCTGCTTGTAAGATATTTTGTTATGAAAAGATCTCAGACTGAGATCTAAAAATCAGTCTAATAGATGAATATCGTTACTATCTAGCAATGTATTATTTGGAGTTCTGGGGTGCTTGTTAAACCAACAATTCTCTGTATAAATCTGTATTAATATTTTTAAAATGCTTGAAAATATGATCAGATATCAAAATTGAAGAAGTTTTAGTCCTCACTCGACCAAATATTTCTATAATTCTGATAACTGCAAATTTTAAGAGAAAAGCATTATTTTGGCTCAGATTCAAAGTGGATTCATATCTTAAATGTCATTCTTTAATGCCAGGAACAAGTGGTGTAAAATTGGAGTAAAATGGCAAAAAATGTAATCGACTGTGTGGCTTTGAATTTTTAATGTGCAAGTAGCCTAACTTTCTGAGCAAGACTTATCATCGGTTTGTCTCCAGAAATAATTTTAACAAGTGAAAATATGCAGGATATATGAGGAGCTTTAAAACTTTTAATTTCTTATCTCATCTGTTGTCTCTTCATGTGGAATACCCAGAAGCCTTTTCTCCATTTTATGATGGCAGTACATTAAATTGCAGGGAAAAGGGAAACAGCTTACCCAAGCTTTATGCTTCATGAGGAAGACTTCAGTCACTATTTTGTAGTCATAAATGTACAGATTTCTTCCAGATATATTCTGAATTTTCAGTTGCAATGAATTAAACATCTACTACACACTGTTTTTAAGAAAAGTTGTAAATCTGCATTAAATAATGCCCACAGCAGATTTATTTGCCCTTGGCTTAGCCTTGAGCATGAAGACTGTCCAAAAGTTCGGTGTTACTTGAGGAGCATGGTTTCCAAGGGTTTTGCCATGTTAATGCTAAGACATTTATATACCGTGTGTTTGGGCTTATTATAGACTTGAGTTGTTTGTGATTATCCCAAACAGTGAATTTTCCTTGTAATGCTGAAGTGGATTTCCCACTCAATGAGGCTGCACACTTGGTGATGCACAGCCTGACTGCTGTGTCATTTGCATAGTTATTTCTGACTTGTGATCTTTTATCTGTCTCTAGGTCAGCTGACTGGCATAGATAAGCTGAGTGAGAGTGTCCTGTCTGGAAAGCTCAATGAGCAAATATTGTCCAGTGGCCTTGATCAAAAAAACCCCAAAGGAAACCCATCTCCCCCTCCCCAAAAAACTCAGAACCAACACTGATTGCCTAACCTGGTCTGTTGTGTTGGATTCTGCGATGTCGAGCCATTCTGCCAGCTGCCTTTTAATCACAATACTTGAGGAATTTTTTCTCTGAGCTCTGTTTCACACTATTTTGTCAGTGGTTGCTAAGTGAGATAGTAAGATGTTGTTTTGTCTTAACTTTGGCATATTATGATTACATCATAAATCTCTCTGTCCCAAATACTTTCATTTGTTTGTCACAAATTTGGCTTATTTTCACAAGTGGGCATAATGACAGTCATTAGTATTGGTGAGACTCAGCAGCTGCAGGTTTCCTTAGAGCAAAGCCCCTACTAATGCTGGTGATTTTTCCAGTAGAATGTGATCTTCATTAATGCAAGGTCATTGCCATTTTCTTCTTTCATTTCTCCCCATTACACTGCGTCCCTCAGCAGGTCAACTTAAATAAATAAACTAAAATAAATGATCTTTCCTTTTCAGCTGCACTTAACATACTGTGATGTTACATCGTTTTAAAAGTGCCTTTTCTAAGAATGGCTGCAAACAGAAGAGAATCCTAATGCAAGGTCGTCTCCACCTACATTTCTTTTAAAAGCCCATCCTGCAGTCTATTCTCCTAAAGCATACCAGTCACCAGCCAGAGGCTTCATTCTAGTGCAGCTGGAGAGTGGGTACATGTGTCACAGTGTGTTCTGTAGGCTCATGGATATGGTTTCCACTGAGCCAATGCAAAGACATGGTGGTATTAACTAAGGCTGTTTAGCCTTGAGAAGCTGTCTTCTTGGGTTTATTTTATAGCTAATGAAGAGATCCAGCTGATAGTGATGCAAAGAAGGAAATCAGCTTTTCCTCAATGATGTGTTGTCCTTCAGGACCGTCCAACTTGAACAGGACCTGTGGCATCGTGGCAGGAAAATGTTGTATCGCTGTGGATCAGTGCTGTCCAAACAAGTGGACAGTCAGCAGGGTAGCAGTGGCACACAAAACTTCTGCTTTAGAAGTTCAGCAATAACTTAGAATGTATCTTCGCATTGTAGTTCAAAGGCATAAGGCATGGCATATTGGTCACATCCATTAACCTGCAAGGTGCCTGAACTACTATGATCACTTGTGTTCCATGTTAAAATGCTCTTCCAGTGAGTTTTGAGGATTAACATATGGAAGCAGGCTCATTTTAATGGTGGTAGTAATAGCATCCAAAAGCCTGTTCCTTTCCAAGGGAGAACAAGCAAAAAAACAAGTTTGTCTTCAATGGCTGCTCTCCAGGAGCAGCCAAAAATAACACCATATTCAGATTTTAAAATAGTGGTATGCAAGAGGGGGCATTTCTCTGCCAACACATTCAGTCATTGTCTCCTAGTTAATGCAATTGTTTCTCACCCTTTTTCTTCTATTTGCGATTTCAGTCTGCAGGATATGCTTTTCACCTCTCCAGTTGGTTAGAGTATGAGAAAGAGGTAAAAGTGGGATTTGTAGACACTCGGGCTGTCAGTTGTCCTTCAGCCTCCTGCTGCTTTGGTGCACCGCTTAGGCAAGAGAGGCAACCAAAACAGGCTTCCCTGGCATCCAGCCTAGGAAAGGCTTTATTGCAGAGGAACAATTGGCCAGGTTGTGACCCATACAAGACATCAGGACAGGTCTGGAGTTGCTCCTGTGGTTTTCCTGCAGTTGACTACAGGCTTATCAGTGAAGTGGGCATGAACAGTGGTCTCAAAAGCAGCTTACAGGGCTACCCAGATTTACAGAGATGGAAAGATGCATTCTGCTTTTTCTCAAGACACTAGCAAGTATTGCATGATTTGGATGGAAGCAATAACTCATCCAGAAAATGTTTTTATCTCGTAGCATAGCTTCTGTACTGCATTCTGAAGCCTGAAACAAACTGATGGAGGTCAAGGAAATACCTGCACTATGGATTCCAGCTATTTCAAACTTTTCTGTTGAAATTATTCAACAAAAGTCCTCATAAAAATGGAAACTTAGAATTAGTATGGGAACTGACCTTTTTCGGAAAATGGCAAAATACATGGCTGTTAATTCTTCTGTGTAAGCTGGAAATGGTAGTGGCACTTCATATCATGTGTTTCTTCTGTGTTCACAGAGCATTTGGGTAAAGTAGAAAAACTGTTTGAAAGAACACTGTTTTCTTTAGACTCACTATTGTGAGTTAAACTAGTTGAACAACTTTTGCATGAAACTCATGTAACTTTAATGCCCTGTTCAGGCATTGTTTACTTGACAGGCTTGTAACAGCTACACTGCTTGAGCTCCTAGAAGACAAAATTTGTTTCATACCTTGAGGGTGCAAAGTCCCAGGGCAGCAGATGGCCCTATGATTATTATTTCCAACCTGTCTTACCTGACCATTCCTTCCCTGTATGAACAGCTGTTTCATTCACTTCAGTGCAGCCCAGCCCGAACGGCTATTTTTCTTCTGCCCTTTTCTTTGCACGTAACATAAATCTCTTCCTTCCTTTGACCTGGCCTGCAGTTCCATCCACCTGTGCATGCCTTAAGCAATGTCAGACTCGTGCCAGATCCACTTCCCTGTTTCTAGATAAATTCTTTTGAAACTAAACTTTTTCTTTTCCTTTTTTTTTTTTTTTCCCCTCCAACAGTGCTGAATAGGTAGAAACCGTCCATTTGCTTCTTAAATACTCCTTGAGTGCTTGAAGGGCGTGAATTTAGCCAGCTCGCTCTGTTTCAGTGGACTCAGCCCATCGATTTGGTGGTACCAGGCTGTTGGTGTTAACCAGTGAGTGAGCCCACGCTCTGCAACTTGTAGGTTTTCAGCTATGCAAAGCACTTTGTATAAACCAGTGGAGTTATCTTAATCTCTATTAGTGAAAAGGCAAATGTTCAAATTGGAAAATGTCAAAAATAAGATGTTCCGATGCAACCTCAGTTTGGCCTCCTTACGTGCAAATGCACTTAGGAGCTGTCATTCCTAATTCTGCCATTACATACCTGTTCTGTGGGACCTTGTTTCATTGACTGTACAGTATACTCAGTACTCAATGAATGAGCAGTTTTTCAGTGTTCGATTTTATCCTTATTGCACAGGCTATGGCTCATGTCCTATTTACTGTGCAGTACTCGCACTGTGCTGAATATGGAAATACTGGTTTCCATAATGAGATTCATCATTCACATTTAAGAATTTATTTTTGGAATGCCGCTTGTAGCCAAGGTAGAAGCGTTCCTTCCAGTTTATGAACGAACAGCTGGGGAAGTCTCGTATATATTCTATTGAAATTCTAAAACCTTAGTTACCAATGTTACATTTTTTTTAACCCTAAGGACAGCTCTTGTAGTGACTGAGAGTGCCCAGATTCTGCAAATCAAATTGCTCAAGCTGGACCCCCCAAAAATGAAGAATAAACAGAAACCACTGACCTTCTGCCTTCTGTAATTTGCACAGCATCATGGATTCCTGGGGACAGCCAGCAGCAGAATCCAGAGCAGAAAGCATGATAGCAAATCTGTTCTTTTGGTTATGATATCTTTCTCCTCAAGCTTTCCAGATTTTCTCAGAAAGAAGACAGAGCAAGGGGACACCACAGGCACCAGCTTTCTTTCTCCTGCTATTCAGTATGTTTCCTGGGAACTCTCCTTTCACTTCCCTGAGATGGGGTCCTGTGATAAAATGTAGAGACTGACAGATGATGCACATTCGCAAAGTGAACTTGCTGAGAAGTTGCACGGTCATTCTCATTTTTAGCATTTCTTAACTTTGAGCACTTAATTTTGTGGCTCTGATGCTCTTTCAATCTCATTTTTTTAGGTTTCAGTCCCAGACTTCCCTGTTATCTCCTTCAAGTAGATAAGAAAAATCATGCCATGATATAACAGAGTGACTTGTAGCACAGTAAATTTCTGTTGTTGTTGTGGCTCCATGCCTTTCTTTCATTACATGGATATTTTTTCCCTCCTCAATCAATGCCTTGATTCAGAACCGAGTATCTGACTTTATCTACTTTGAAACGCTGATAGCAGTTTCTTTTAGGTAACTTGAAATGCAAATAAGGATATATTTGATACAAACTAATCCCTAAAAGAAGTTGATGAAGTGCTGTAAGCTTATTTTTCTGAAAGCTGAGTCAAGTCCCACTTAAACATCAAACTGTCTTCCAGCACATTTTCTACACAAAATAATGAGTAAATGATGCTCTAAAAAAAATCACCAGACACATTTCTGATTTTGTTCTGTGATATTTTTTAATAGAAATAGTGTTTAACTAGATCTAATTCTCTGTCACAAGTAAAAATATGTATTCCCAAAAAAAAAGGAATATTGTATGGCAATTTGAAGATCTAAAACTCAGGAGCTTTAAAAAGAAAAGATGTTCCTGAAACAGTCTTTCTAGATCAGCCAGCGGCAGCTCATTGCTAGCTAGCTGTAGGTATATTCTAACTGCACATCTGCTGCTCTTTGTAGGCAGAAATGTTTACCAAGATTGTGAAACAGTTGTAAAACTGAGGGGGTTCATGTAAATTTATTTGTGATGTAACTGCTGTTTGTTTATTTACTTGGAGAAAAACAAAACAAACAAACCCCCCCACCTTTTGCAGATCAAAATGGGGAAGAACAAATGAATTTGCCTTTAGATTGCAGGCGAAAGCTCTGGAAATTATTCAGTATCTGTGGATCTCTGGAAGACATATTGTGAAGAAGGTTCTTCCAGTCTTGTCTGTAAATATTGATAAAAGGAGAAAATATTCTTCGTAAGTCTCCCTAGATATTTGTTTTTAATGGAGAGCTGCAACTTACTTAGTCACATTTGAAAGAAAGAGGGAATGGTAGTGCCTATTCTGCATTTTAGCTGGCAGAAATACAGAGCGCAGACAACATGGACAGTGATTTGCTAAGCACCTTACAGGCTGCTGGTCCTGCAGTGGTTGAGACTTTTCAGAGCTCAAAGAAATGTCCTGTCTCAGGGAACAAAGCAGATAATAGAAGCTCTTTGCTATAGCTGTGAGTGCCCAGATAAGGAAGAGTTAGATCAAGTACGGAGCTGAGGACTCAGAAAACAAAAAAATTATTTTTATTTAGTAAATCAGTTCTGCAAAAAGAATGTTTTGAGGCACTCAGCAGTTCTTCAGTGGACTGTCATCTGCCTTGAAAGGGTGTCTTGTAACTAACTGAAACATGATTTATTGTAGCTAGTTTTGAAAGCCAAGGGTTGATTTAAGTCTCTGTGACACTGGTGGTCACCTCCTAAGCTGCTAGAAGTGGTGGAAGTCGCAACAAACACATGCAAGCAAGGTTTGGAAAGGCTATTTGTTGGGAAGAGTTGGAGGTAATTTAGATTTGGTCCTGGA